>NC_083102.1:86985498-87622798 GCF_949774975.1 Lagenorhynchus albirostris | reverse complement strand
TTATTTTAACTAGACTTTAACTGTCATAGAAGCTGCTACGCAGTAATGATTTCAAACCACATGCCCCACTTCTCCTGCAGAACCTTCAGCTAGAAACCTCCCTGCTGTTCTCGGGCATAGCTTTGCTCTTTATTATCAGGGATGACATCGAGGGGGCCGGTTTTGGGAGCCCAGTAAATTTTATCAGCATTCAGGAAGGAGGAAAAAGATGGACTTTAACACACTGAAAGATGTTAAAAATTACAGTTCCCCACATTGCATGACAAAGAGGGCTTCAGTTCCAAATTTACTGCCCCCAGGAGTGGTTTTGCTTGAGTAAGAACAGCCCACCTGGCAGTTACTCTGACATCACACTAATGCAAGGGAGTTGGAAACTCCTTCCCCTGGCAGAATTTTAGGAAGGCAGGCCACGCAGCTGAACGGGCTCAAAATTGCTCAAGGAAGTGGGGGGTGCTGAGTTTTAATTCTGGACTTTCCATGTGACTCAGCATTTTAGTAACTGCGAGCTTCTTGACACACATTGATTCTTTTTGTACCCCCCGAGTCTGGAATGCACGTGTGCTTCATGGATTTAATACACAGCGCATCACCATTGTAACAGAAACTGGGTGGACACACGGCGGCACAAAATATTCACATTTCATCGCATCACCTCCTAGATTCTGCCTTATAAGGGAAAGGAAAACTACCATGATGGTTGGAATAGTGGCGAATAAGAGCCTGCGTTCTGGAAACAGGCTGTTGAGAGGGAATCCCTGCTCCACTGCTGACTAGTCGAACAGCCCTGCTGAGCTACAGTGTCCTCGTCTGTAAAATGGAACAATATACTCAACCCTATTTCATAGGTGATTGTGAGGAAGAAATGAGATAACACAGGCAAAGCCCCTGGCATACGGCAAAATCACAGGGATGCGAGGGAGTTGGGAGTCTCTTAGCCATTACCACGATTACCTTTTTCTCTAATCCTCCTGAAGATTCACTTCTCAGTGCTTGCTTCCACCCTGAGGTTTTCCTAAGTACACCAAACACGCAGGGTATCCCTGCTCAGAGAGAAGCCATGAGGATCAGTTAGCTCACAGAAGCCAGCACAGCGCCCAGGTCATAGTACCTCCTCAATGCGTGCTTACTAGGAGGGTGAGTGCTGAAAGAAATCTGCTCTCAACCTCTGGGAATTACAAAACATACATATTAGCCTTACTAAGCAAGGGATTTAAAGATTCTCATGCATACAATAGAATCATTGGATCATTAGGCTTTGAAAATACAATAACTCACCGAAATTAATGAATTGTCTGGAGGTCAGTAGTTCTCAAATTTTACTACCTAAGAGTGTCCTAGTAGCTAAAAAATTCCCAAAGGACCACAATCGGTAGATCTGGGCAGAATGCAGTCTACAGCGTTTTAAACCAATCCCCCAGGTGCTTCTGATGCAACATTTTAGGGCAGCCTCAAGGCCTCCATCGAGAAACCCTAGGGGTTACTTAAAAATGTGATGCGTGCTGATGTTCTTTTACTCTTAGGTTTCCTTCTTTGTTCAATGGATGAAAGAGTAATAGGACTGAAATCACCTTCAGTCATAGATTGGGCTGGGAAAATCTCTGCCCAAGCAAGTTCTGGGATTGTACAAGCACGAGCATGCTTAAAGGATTTGCCACAATGCTCTAGAGTTATTTGGACATCCTCTATGCCTGGAAAACATCCAGAAGGGCTATTCTTTCGATTGTTAAGCTAGGAGCCTATCTGTTTCTCAGTGTGACATTTCAGGAGGGCTGTATTTTCTCTTTCAGGATTAAAGGAAGAAATACTCTGCAATGCCTTATAAATAATTCAAAATCCAAGAGGGCTTAATGTGAACCACAACACTATGACCTGCAATCACACTCCAAGTCCAAGAAGAATGTGTCTAGATCACCAATAAATGTATATTACTAGGAAATAAATGCTAGGCCCATCAGTCTGCAGGGGAGAAGTGACTGTGTATTTCTGTGATTTTTCTGAGGAATTAAACTTCCCCAGAGTCTGGACTCTACCTTTAACACCTCCAGTTGAGGTCACCAGTCTGTTCTACCACGACATGGTGCTATGTGGCTTCACTCTCCCTTCCCCACTAATCTGTTGTTGTAAATGTTGCCTTGAAAGGGTCTTAAGATTCAATTATTAATCAGAACTAATTTAACAGACTGTTGACGCCAGGGATGAAATTTTTTCAATTTGCAAAGCTGGGATTAGCTGATCAAGGAGAATGGTATGATTTCACAGGATAAACATTAAGCTTCCCACGCCGGCCTAAAGAGCTTACTGGGATTCGCAGGAGGGCAGAGAAAGGTGTGTTTGGGTGGATACATTACTGGTCCATGGAGAGTAATTATGAGGGATTTGCAAACCATAGGAGGCCTCAGTTTAGACAAAATTTTCTTAACCAGGAAGGGTCACAATGCTATACTCTCTTTTAAAAATCTCATTTAAAAGGCAGCCCCACAAATTTTACTTTGACAAATGGTGCTCCAGAAATATTTTCTGCACTGAAATCTGCTTTATTTCCTTTTTTCATACTAAAGTGATGAGAATTTACAACCTTCTTAATTGTCTTTGGAGGCACCAGACTTCAGACAGGAGGCTGATAAATGACCTAAATCATTTGCAATATACCGGAAATACAGACAATCTGTGTTGAGTGTGAGAAGCTATGTTCTTGAAGACGTTTTCTCATAAATTAATGAACTGACCTCACCCAGGAACTCTCACACTGCCCTGTGCGTATCTGAGGTCACCTAGAAATGTGATGGGTGCTCATCTAAATGCAAGAATCTTTTATCTTTTTTTCATTCAAGACTCTCTTTTATTTTCTTTTTCATTCTTATGTTTCCTCCTTTTTTTCTCCTGTAGATGAATGGATACTAAGGTTGAAATTACCTTTAGTCATAAATTGGTACCTTTTCCCCCCACAGGATTAGAATTTCCTCTGTAACACTGTGTAAGATTGAACTTGATCACCTCCAAGTCAGCAAGGATTATGAGCTGCACCATTTGCAGGCTCAGTGTTAAATGAAAATCGTTCATAAAGCAGGCTTTTCCCTTCTTTCATGTGGTCTCTCTCTCTAGCCTTGTCATAATGCTTGTTTGTTTTCATTCTTTTTTCTTTTTTCTTACTGTAGTAACATACACATAACATAAAACTCGCCACTTAGGCTTTTTTACATTTATACATTACATGTACATGTTAAGCGTACAGTTCAGTGGTATTAAATACACTCCCATTGTTGTGCACCTACCACCAGTTATGGTGTTTCTTATTTCCTATTTAATGTCATTCTAAGTAAATAAAAATTTAAATGGTTAGCATGAATTTACCATGCATTTTTACATCATGCAATGCCAGTTTTAAGTGCAAATGTTAAGAGCATTTAACTCGTTTGTGCAATCATTGAAATCACACAAATGTATTTTGCCCCCGGAGGATGCCTTGAGCTGGCCAGCAAAAACAAACACAGACAGATTCAGGAAGACTGGGAAGAAGAGAGTGTCCCCCAGGCACAGAGTGGGCTCGAAAGAGTGGCTGGGGGTGCGCCTCTGGCTCAGGGATACTTCAGAGCCTCACAGGCGCCCAGGAGCCCTGCCCTGTGTGCCCTCTCAGGTCTGACGGCTGTTGGTATTCCCCCTTCCACCGGCTGATGGACCGACACATTGTTCCCTGGCTTGGGGCAGGTCTTGGGGGATCTCCCCTTCCCATGAGGAGATATATGGGTGGTATCCCCAGCCCACGGCAGATGGGTGACCCCAGGTACTGCAACCTCTGTACTAGGTAAATGGATCAGGGGTGGGCAAGAGGTTCTTCCCTCCTTGAGTTGCGACCTCCTACCTGCTGCCCACCAGACACGTTGCAGACCTGCTAGTCCTGGGTGGGAAGGCCACTGCTGTGCCCGGCCCCAAGATGCCGCAGGACAGGTACACCCAGTCATGACCTTCCCCACCTGCACCCGGGCCCTTCCTGGAGCACAAGGAGGGGAGGCTGAGCAGGGCCCAGGTTCCAGGGCGCAGACAACTGGGCTGAGAACCCATCCCCAGGGAGCTGGGGACAGGGCGGGGTAGGGAAGGAAAAGGGGGAGGGGGAGCAGCAGGATGCAGGGCACCGTGACCAGTCTCCAAGCCTCCCCACCCGCTACATGCTCCAACGTGTCATCGCCCCATCAGACGTCACTGACAAAACACAGTTTCAAGACCGGGGCTGCAGAGCATTAACCCCCAAGCACGGGGCCCTTCTGAGCTTGGGACCCTGTGGACTACACTGGTCGGGCACTCATGGTGCCCTGGGTGCAGGAACAAATAACAAGGAAGGGAGAGGAAAATCAGTGCCACCCACCAGCAAGGCCGGCCCCGCCCATTCCCCAACTCCCAAAGGGAGTCCTTCCTGACCCAGGAACATCCCTGGGAAGAGGGGATTTATGCTCTGGACAAAAGCCATCTCCTCCCTTCACTACTGCCCTATTTTCAACATTGCCCTATTTTCTTCCTCCTCTTCTCTTTCCTGCTGACTCAGGAATTTAAGCCTGATGCTTTGACCCGACCCCCAGTGCTGTGGACAGTGTGGGCTGCACTTCTTCCAGACACAGAGTTTAAAATTCGACACTGTGGCTTCTTTTTGGATTTTCCTTTGCTGCTCTTCCCTTCCTTGCGTCTCCCGCTGTCTGAGCGAGGGGAGATGTGAGATCTGTCTTTTAATTATGCTTTCCAGTAAATGAAGGTGACATTCCCTGCCCGGCAGGATGCCTGTAGCCTCTGCAGTTGGCGCTGGTGAGGCTCTTGGAGTTCACGGGGTGGGGTGGGGGCTGCTTTTCAGGACTGTGGGAGGCCCGGCGAGATGAGAGGAGAGGGGAGGAAAAGCTGGAGAAATTCACAGAAGCAGAGGAAAACATGGGAAAGGGAGCGTGGGAAAATGGGTGAGGGGCAGAAGATGGAAGGAAGGCGGCAACGAACAAAGGGAGGAAGGGAGGAAAGAAGGGAGCCAGCATTTTGCCTGCTCTACCCACATGATTTTAAAGACTAGAGTCTTGACCTGGTAAAGCTGCTGCCCCCAAGCAGACAATACCCGTGCACACAGGCGCCTGGATGAGGACTGAGAATCCTAGGGCGACAAGGAGCGCTAGCACCATGTCTGCTCTGCTCCCATCAGATCCTTGAAAAACGTGACTCTGCTTACGTGTCTTCCCAGAGCACAGCCCAACGAATTAGTGCCCCATGAAGGTGCAGTGCTCCGGAGAGAACTGAGAGAGGTGTTCAAATGGGAATGTTACATGGGACAGAAGAAGAAAGAGGGCAAATCCCCGCTGGAGCTCCCAGTAGGGCCCAGAGCTGTGTTGAGAAGAGCTGGGACTTTTCATTCACAAGAATCTTCACAAAAAGTGAACTCTATTTTTCCAGGGTGATCAATGCAGAGGCTGTATAAGCCAAGTGTACTCATAACCTCAAGTCTTGAAAACCCCTTCCTCCTAGCAGTATTACAATAAACCAATGTCTTGGGTCTTGTTGAGAAAGTACCACTAAATCTCGAATTGTTCGAGAAGGGAGAATAAAGGGCAACTTTCTATCTGATGGACACACAGCCCAAAGATGACACACAGCTTCTCAGTCGAGCCTGACATACCACCCAGAGATCCAGACTCAAAGAAGCTACAGGTCTCCTGCTCTTTCTGTTCTCTCAGGAATTATTATCTCTTTCCAGAGGAAGATTTCACTTTTGGATTGTGATATGGGCTCTACTGAGGTTTTCCTCACAGCAGCAGCAAAACCTCATTTGCCGAGGAAAAATATGACCTGCTTCAAAGACCTGGAGCATCTGATATGCTTACTGACGTCTCTCTCGTGACCAGTGAGATATAAGAACAATATTTATTGCTAATTCAAGAGAGGAAGCAAAACTGTTGTGGTGAAGATGGCCCTGTTCTTTTTTTTTTGCGGTACGCGGGCCTCTCACTGTTGCGGCCTCTCCCGTTGCGGAGCACAGGCTCCGGATGCGCAGGCTCAGCGGCCATGGCCCACGGGCCCAGCCGCTCCGCGGCATGTGGGATCTTCCTGGAACCGGGGCACGAGCCCGTGTCCCCTGCATAGGCAGGCGGACTCTCAACCACTGCGCCACCAGGGAAGCCCGGCCCTGTTCTTTTAAAAAAAGACTTTTTCAAAACAGTGGTCTGTGGATCTCTTGCATCAGAATTACATGGAATGATGATTTAAGAATCAGATTTCTGCATCCTCACTGCAGAACTACTAAATCTCTGTGGGTAAGGGGTCAGCACCCACATTTAAATAAGCTAAGAGTCTGTCATCACGTATATACTGACATCTCTGAATTATGCTTGGAGCAGGGGCCTCAAACTAGGGCGAGCCTCACCGTTGCCTGGAAGCCTGAGAAACACAGGTGGCTGGGCCCCACGTGCAGAATTTCTGATTCAGTAGGTCTGGGGCGGGGCCTGAGCATCTGCGTTTCTAACAAGTTCCTGGGTGATGCTGAGGCTGCTGGTCTGGGGACCACACCTTGAAAACCACTGGGTTAGAACAATGAAAACAACCCAGCCTTGTGTCCGTCAGGTGTACCCTACTTAACTGTTCTCGGGAAGCCCCGACGATCAGAGTGTGGGTGGTGGTGGCAGTGGTGGGCTGGTGTTCTGTCCCTCCAGGAGGTGAACGTCTGGGGAAGCAGTGCAGAGCCACCTGGCCTTCAAGCCAGGCCAGTCTACACAGGACTCCTGGGGGCAAATGTGGATGGTACGCGTGCATCTGTCAGATAACCAGGCTTCTGGTGGCTGGCTCTTCAGACTCGAGGGAGCTCAGTTTGGTTTCAGGTAACAATGGGGTTACAGGTATATCTTAGGATAAGTCAGGAAGGATCCAGCAGATCCCAGAACTAAGCTGGTATAACAGGAGGTAGAGTCCTCCTCACCATGGCTAACTGGTCAGCTGGGCATGTTCCCATGGCGACAGACCACTAGGCCTCCAGGCTGATATTTCGGGGGCCTCAGGCCTCTGATACACCCTTTCCTCCATCTAGAAAGTATTTCAGGCTGAGGCCTCCTCAGACCACCTAGGACATGCTTGGCTGTGTTTTGGGGCAGCCCACAGTGTCTGACTTCCTCCCCTCCTGCCTCAGATGCCTGTAGTGACCAGTATGGCCACTAGAGGTCTCAGCAGGACAATTATTACCCTAGGAAGGGGCCAGGAAGGACCTGGGAGAAGCCGGAAAAGCGCATCTTCCCACGACCCCAGGGATCTCCGGCAAAGGGAAAAGTAAGGTGAGGGGCTCATGACCTCTGCCTGCCTGTCCAGCATCCTCAGCATGACAACTGGTCTTGTGTGGCTGCCCAAGGATGTCATTTTCCTCTTCATACAGCACAACAGTCACCATGGGAGAAGGAATGGTAACACCAGGGCAATGATGGTTGCCAAGAAGGGGCCTTAATTTCCAACAGCTGCTCCCTCCCAATGACATGGTCGATTGGCATTGTTCAATTTTATGTTAAGTGCCACGCAAATGCAGCTTTAAGAGTCCTCTAGCACAACCCCTCCAGCCAGATTTGCTGCTGCCTGCAAAGCCCTTATTCCACCAAAATCCTGAAGCTGAGATTCTGTCCCAGTAATATTTTCCAAGGTCGCAGCTCTTTGCAGCTCTCCATTTTGTCCAGCAGCGTTAGAACCTAAGACACACACAGGGAGCTTATCCACCTCTGTATTCATTCCCCCTCCCTGTCCTGCTCTTCCCACCAGATCCAGGGGAGACGGCTGCAGACCTGATGGGCTATCTTGGAAAAAGGTGCATGTTAAGCCAAACTTGATCTGTGGACAACAAAAGGGGCCAAAGGTTAAATCAGTGATGATTCTTTGCTTTATAAGAAAGATTGATTATGAACATGCCATGGATTTACCATGGAAAAAGAAAGCTCTGTTAAAATGACATTGCACCTTCGGTTAATCTCTGTATTTCTATAATTTTATGTAAACAAGGAGTGTATCTCAAAACTCTGCTGCAAACTAGCACCTGTGGGTCTCTACTCTTGCCTTAATTGGCTTTCAAATTATTCTCGGACTGCCTCACTGACTTCCCTGGCCCTGTTAGCTCAGGGAGCAATGCATCGAAAGGAGAAAATGTGGCTTAGCTCACCTACTGAGTCTCCCTAAGCTCCAGAGCTCTAATCAGTGGTGTCTTGGAAAGGAGAGAAGTGGATATCAGCCAGATAACCTCAGACTGCAGAAATCAGCTTATCTGAGATGATCACACCTGGAGTCGGCCATGTCCACCTCCGTGTGGCAGGTCCGTGTAAGGGGGGCAGGCTACTTGTCTCTCCCCTGCACCTTTCCGTCCTGCCCTTGTCCTTCCTCAGTTAATAACAGAGACTCACAGAGCTCTTGCTCCTGTAGGCTGTCCCCATTTACACAGCCTGACTAACTTTTTCCATAATCCTATGGTTAGAAATGAATACTGCTGGGAGGAAGCTGCATGAAAACAGCCCGAGGTTAGGAGCAAACTGAGCGTCATGTACTTTTTGAAATTAGCTGTTGTCAAAGTCGTTTTACAGATGAGGAGCCCAAGGTCCAGAAGGGCAGAGTAACTTTCCCAAGTTCATGCAGATATGTAGTGGCAGAGCCAGGAATGGGAACCGGGGTCCCTTCTTGGGAGGGAGACTCCTTCACTTTCATTCACTTCCTGGTTGTGTACATGGTTCTCTCCCAGACAAAAATGAGCTGGGGCAGCACAACGGTAAGATGCTTTGATGGAAAGAGAACTGAGTTATAATCCAGGCTCTGCCCCATTTGGGCAAGTTACTTTCCCCCTGGAGGCCTCAGTCATCTGTGAATTAAGGGGTTTGGAGTGAAGAATCCATCTCTAAGGACCCGTAAGCTCCAGCATCCTGTGTATGTCTAAACAACGGGCTCGAGTCCCAACACTGCAGGGGACTAAGTGCTCCGTCACATCTCACGAGAGAGCCCCTGCACTTTTAAATTCTTGTCATCTCTGACAACTAACTTGGAAAGTTTCCTCCTCACTCCCTTTCGACATGCACTGGAAACTTCTGGGAGACTGAGGACAAGAGGAAGTTCCAACCCTGAAATCACGGTCAGGTGGGGAAAGCTGTACAGTAAGACAGGATACTTTTTGTCAGGCACAAATTCCTCCTCCCCAATTTGTTACTCTGTAACTCTAGTTTATCACATATTGAATGTGTGTGTGTGTGTGTGTGTGTGTGTGTGTGTGTGTGTGTGTGTGTGTGTGTGTGTGTGTGTACAATGAAGGGTCAATCTAACCCATATTTGGCTTAGGAACCATTATCCTTTCTCACTGATAATCACAGGTTTGGTCAATATATGTATATGTGTCCATCATATACACAGGTACAGAGAAAACAATAAACAAGTGAGAAGATGACCACTTTTCTCCATGGCTCATTTTAGCCCTGTTGCATGGTATTTATTCTCACAGAGCATTCACTCTGCAAAGGCTCACAGAGCAATAATCCGTTTAGGCTGGTGGTCCCAGAAGAACACTGCACAGCAAAGATGCAATGGGTGCCACAGCCTGCATGAGGGGCCGACACACGTTTCTGCTCTGTGGAGTAGAACGTTGCTGTGAGAACGTGGACACTAGCCCAGAATCCTAATCTGACAATATGAGGGCTCACTGTCAGAGAACAATAACAAAACGCATTCCCCGGGTGTCCCCAGCTCCTTCCCGGGGAGGTGGCAGGCAGACAGCGGCAAGTTCTCTAGGGATTGTGGGAGAGAGAAATACAAGTACAAAATCAGGAACAAAGACATAAGCTCTACGGCTTAAGAGCGACGGTTCATGCGGCCCCAGGGGCAAGCGGCGAAAGCGGGAATCAGAACAGCGGAGGAAACATGCGGGGATGGTAGGCGGAAGCGCACAAAACACAGTCGGGCCCAGCGGAGCCATGCTCACACTTACATGGCGTGGTCTCACACTACCTTAGTGTGCTTTAAGCATTTCCATCATCTGAGAGTTTAGGAGGGAAAAACAGAATAGTTAAAGGTACAATAAATTAAGAGCTTGCACTTTATCTTTAAAGGTTAATAATAACGGTGTCATTCCTGGCCATCCGATTCCTAGGGTGAAGAGCAATACGTGTGACAATTCATAGTGGTGAGAAGCACAGTTCTGAGAGCCAGACCCTGGTTTCATATCTTGGTTCTGCCACTTGTAGCTGTGTGACTCTGTGTAAGTGTCTTACCTTTCTATGCCTCAGTTTCCTCATCCGTAAAATGGGTCTAATAGTACCACTTACCTCATAAGACTGTGGTAAGGGTGGAATAAATTTATACATGTAAAATACTTGAACAGTCCTATTCAAGACTAAGTATCATCTAAGTATTGGTTATCACTGTTGTTATTTTGATCTTTAGCTTCCTCAGGCAATACCACCCAGAGTAGATGATCAAAAGTTTACAGAAAGCTAAGGACTTGGTGAGAAATTTAGATGCTCAATAAGAAAAACAACTGAAGAAATCAAACATTCAGGAGAAAAACAGACAAAGTTAGAAACGCACGGGTTGAGCAATAGTTTCTGTGTTGTTATAATTCTTTGAGGGTGTCATTTCAAATTCCAAAGCAATTCAGAGTAGCTTTTTAAGAAAGATAAATAAAAATCAATGGCACGCACACAGATCGATTAGAACCCTGAGGCCTGGTTCGTGTTGGACAATTCCAGGCTGTGTACACATCATCAGGTGTTAACCTTTGGACTGATGGCATCTAACATGTTCTAACTTGCTTCTGCCCAGTGCCTCACACAGTAAGCGAACTGCTAAAAGGTGCCAGCGCAAGGATTCTGGGTCATGAGTACCAAGTCATACAGAAGGACAGACTCCTCTATTCTTTCCCAGAACCATTCTGTCAGCTTTGACTTCACTTGGCAGGATACAGTGGTCAAGGAAAATATGACCTTAACCTGAAAGGAACCTGCAAGTAAAGTGCTCTGAGGATAACCTGGGCTGAGTCTGCCTTTGCTGATTACACTCTGAGTCCCTGGGTGGCCAGAACCAGTGCCCTGCTAGTGCTTTACTTGCCCCCAGAGTGAATCCTCTCCCCCACTTCCATCTCCTACTGGTGCATCTGCACACGGACACAGGTCTTATTTAAAAACATGTGGCAGATGGCCAAGAGGCACATGAAAAGATGCTCAACATCGCTAATTATTGGAGAAATGCAAATCAAAACTACCATGAGGTATCACCTCACACCGGTCAGAATGGCCATCATTAAAACGTCTACAAACAATAAACACTGGAGAGGGTGTGGAGAAAAGGGAACCCTCTTGCACTGTTGGTGGGAGTGTGAATTGATACAACCACTATGGAGAACAGTATGGAGGTGCCTTAAAAAACTAAAAATAGAGCTACCATATGACCCAGTAATCCCACTACTGGGCATATACCCTGAGAAAACCATAATTCAAAAAGAGTCATGTACCACAATGTTCATAGCAGCGCTGTTTATAATAGCCAAGACATGGAAGCAACCTAAATGTTCACTGACAGATGAATGGATAAAGAAGATGTGGCACATATACACAATGGAATATTATTCAGCCATAAAAAAGAACCAAAAAATGCCATTTGCAGCAACATGGAGGGACCTGGAGATTATCATACTAAGTGAAGTAAGTCAGACAGAGAAAGACAAATATCTTATGATATCGCTTATATGCAGAATCTAAAAAAAAAGATACAAATGAACTTATTTACAAAACAGAAATAGACTCACAGATTTAGAGAAAGAACTTATGGTTACCAGTGGGGAAGGGTGGCGGGGAGGGAGAGACTGGGAGTTTGGGATTGACATGTACACACTGCTATATTTAAAAGAGCTAACCAACAAGGACTTACTGTATAGCACAGGGAGCTCTACTCAATATTCTGTAATAACCTAAATGGGAAAAGAACTTGAAAAAGAATAGATACATGTATATGTATAACTGAATCACTTTGCTGTGTACCTGAAACTAACACAATATTCTTTTTTTTTAACATCTTTATTGGAGTATAATTGCTTTACAATGGTGTGTTTTCTGCTTTATAACAAAGTGAATCAGCTATACATATACATACATCCCCATATCTCCTCCCTCTTGTGTCTCCCTCCCACCCTCCCTATCCCACCCCTCTAGGTGGTCACAAAGCACCGAGCTGATCTCCCTGTGCTATGCGGCTGCTTCCCACTAGCTATCTATTTTACATTTGGTAGTGTGTATATGTCCATGCCACTCTCTCACTTCGTCCCAGCTTACCCTTGCCCCTCCCCATGTCCTTAAGTCCATGCTGTACGTCTGCGTCTTTATTCCTGTCCTGGCCCTAGGCTCTTCAGAACCTCTTTTTTTTTTTTTTAGATTCCATATATATGTGTTACTGTACGGTATTTGTTTTTCTCTTTCTGACTTACTTCACTCTGTATGACAGACTCTAGGTCCACCCACCTCACTACAAATAACTTAATTTCATTTCTTTTTATGGCTAATATTCCATTGTATATATGTGCCACATCTTCTTTATCCATTCATCTGTCGATGGACACCTAGGTTGCTTCCGTGTCCTGGCTATTGTAAATAGTGCTGCTATGAACACTGCGGTACATGACTCTTTTTGAATTATGGTTTTTTCAGGGCATATGCCCAGTAGTGGGATTGCTGGGTCATATGGTAGTTCTATTTGTAGTTTTTTAAGGAAACTCCATACTGTTCTCCATTGTGGCTGTATCAATTTACATTCCCACCAGCAGTATAACACAACATTCTTAATCAACTATACTGCAATATGAAATAAAAATTAAAATAAATAAAAACATGTGGCATTCCATGAAACCCAGATTAATGACCCAGGGATACCTCAATTCCTTCCCCTCTGACACCTTGCATCTCCTGCTTCCCATTTCGCCCTCTCCTGACTTCTCTAGTCTGGTTGTTACCTGACTATGTCACTTCTTATTCATCACTGGTTTGAGAAAGTTTCCAGGGTGGAAGCTGTAGGACTCCTCTGTCACTCTGAGTTCCCTCACACCCTTCCTCACTTCCTCAGAGGACTGTGTTGGCCCTCACTGGGATGTGAGCATTCAGATGAAGCAATGGGATCCTTTAAAGTTGGAATGTTGGGTGCTAAAAGCATCATTTCCAATGAAAAATGAAAAGCAACACTGGAAGTCTTCAGCTGGTCAAACACAGAAGGGAAGAATGACAAGGAAGATGCCAGGGTCTGTTAGGAAGCCTGGCTTAGCCAACTTTTGCCAGAAAGGGTGAGTCATAGGCTGCCTGGGCAGGAAGCACGCTCACCCCTGGAGCACAGACCCCATGATGGTTCTCGGCTTCCACAGAAGTGCATTTTCCCACCAAGCAGTGTGTGTGTGTGTGTGTGTGTGTGTGTGTGTGTGTGTCTGTCTGTGTGTGTGTGTGTGTGTCTGTCTGTGTGTGTGTGTGCGCGCGTGTCCCCGACGACAGACTGCTGTGCTCTGACAAGGCCTCTGCTTTGAGCAGAGTTTTAACCTGGCTGATATTCTTTTGTGTAGATGTAACTCCAGCTGCCAGTTGGGCTGTGGGCTCCTAAAGGCTGGACCTGGGTCCTTCTTTCTCGGGCAGCCTCTCACCCTGTCAAGCACAGTAGCCACAGGCTGTCTACTGCAGGAGCAGGTTAAGGCTGCTGGTGACTGCAGCTTCATTTGTCTGGCAGGGATGCTGGTGTTTTAAAGACACACTCTCAGATCTTTCCCAATCGCAGGTACTGCCTCAAGGACGTAGACTACAGTGCCTGGGCTCTGGAACACAGAGAGACACCTTGATCTGTCCAACACCTCTTTGAATGGATGTTATTTACGTCAACAGAATGTTGCTCTGGCAAAATTACAAACGGGAGAAAGAGGCAGAGGATACTTAGAAAAGCAAAGGGGTTTCCAACCAGAAAAAGTAGGTCTAATGATTTAATATTTGCAGCAGTGGAGACATTTAAACAGAATTATTAAGCAATTAGCCAAATTTTAACTAGAATGGGAACTACAAGATAATTTCAGAGGGAACCATTCCAAGTTAAGTCATTCTCTTGCCTTGGAGGGCTTTCATTCCATGCTGACCAGAAGGTCATTATTTTAACAGAAGAGACAGAGGCAGTCACATTTTTCTTGCTGATGGGACAAGCAATGCCACGTATCCTGGGGGATCAGTGATCCTATCAGGCCACAGGACCGCATCTGGAGAGCTGGGGCCCTTGCTGCAGTGAAGACAGATGTGGTATCATCATCCTGCATGGGGTGCATATTAGTAAACAGTTCAATGGCAGTAGCTTCTAAGTTCTCCTCTAGGTCCCAGGACCCAATGCTCTCCCAAGGCAGGACAGACATTTCTAGGTGTAAGCTGTCAGGCTAAGTTTCAGTGGGCAGCTCATGCAGGAAAAAGGCCAAAAGAATGGGTTCTATTGCTAGATGAGGGGCTGATGCCTGAGTAATCTTAGAGTATTTTGATGCTCTATGCTGTGTCTTGGCTACAGAGGTCTCAAGGCAAACCTCTTCTGGGTCCCTCTGAACCCTAAGAATTATCCCACAGACTACAGGTATGATATTCCAACCACTGCTGAGGCAATGGGGCATATTCTATGTGCACCCTTCCATAAATGTGGGAGAGGACTCCTTAGAGAAAAGGAATAGCATTACTTCTACCAAAAGGGAGCAGTGGCTTGGTGTTTCCATGCACATGCATGGCCAGCACACTTTTCTCTTTGCTACAGACACAGACAGGCCTTGTACCATCACTGCTCATATGGGACACCTTTGAATGTGCAGAGACCTCACGACATATGTGTCACTCTCAGAGTGGAATATCAACCAATAGGCTGAGTCCACTCATTAAGTAATTTTATTTATGATACTCAAAACATAAAAACAGACATAGCTTTTATGTTCCCATTTGACTTACTCACACTCGAGTGAACAGCTGTCTCATTCATTGGAAACTTTATAGAAACCAGCCCAAATGTCCCTCTGAGATTTCTTTTGTATCTGGGTGATTTGCACTGAATCCTGGGAGTCTGGGTTCTATAGTTTAATTTCCCACTTCCTAGGTGGTAGCAGATAATAGATGGAACGCTGTGCTTTACTCAGTGAGTAAAGCTGAGTGTTGACTGATTTTTTTTTTTCCTTCAAATGCATCACCTCCTGACCCTTCGGTGCTCCGTGGTGGAGGGTAACAAAGAAAAGAACAGAAACGAAAGAGAGTCCTAGTGAAAACTACTTTCAATTGAGAGGCCTTTCAGAGAAGACATAGGAGATGGCGCTGCAATTTACTGTTATAGTCAAAGAAATCTAGGCTGGATGTGACCTTGGTAATTCATTATCCAGTCCCTTGCTTCATTTTACAGATGAGGAAACAAAAGCTCAGAGAGGACAAGTGAAAGCCAGTTGGAGAGTCAGGGTTAGAGGGAGACCGCCTGACTTGTGGTCCAGGACCACCCCACCTATCACACCACTTCCCATTTGCAATAGAAGGGCACAGTTTTCTAAGCAAGGACCTCCATTAGGGAATATAATAGGAACAGTATGCCCAACCTGCCCTCTGAGTTTGGAAAGGTTTAATCTTTTCATGAGCAAGCTAAAGGCAAAGTTGGAAAACTGCTTCAACTCCTCCAACAAGATACAAATCAAGAGGGGTGTGTGGTCTGCCTCTAGGTCACTGATCTCCAAATCT
This sequence comes from Lagenorhynchus albirostris, assembly GCF_949774975.1. Classification (NCBI taxonomy): domain Eukaryota; kingdom Metazoa; phylum Chordata; class Mammalia; order Artiodactyla; family Delphinidae; genus Lagenorhynchus; species Lagenorhynchus albirostris. Next base: position 87,607,079 of record NC_083102.1, on the reverse strand, counting down.
GAAGAAACTATGGACCCCTTTAAAGGAAAATAATCCTCTAAGACCTATGGTAAATTTTCTTAACCAGCATTTGAGAAACATTTACCTAAGACAGCTGAAGTCTCATTCTTTGAACATGATTTTCAACTGAGAAGTCTCACTGAAGAAAAGACAAGTTTTCTGTTTATAATCGGTAAAAATGAAAGCACAAAACCTAAATGTCCTTACTAAGCCCAAAGAACCCCATCTCCCCGCAAGCATATGTGCCTGAAATCTGATTTGAGAAATACTGTCCTAGCTCAGAATTCATTACTGCTCTCTTGTCTGGCCCATGAATGAACTTCTTCAGTTTACATGCCTCCCATCTTCGCTCCTTTGGTAGCTACTTTCTTTTGTACTGAACGGATTTTTTTAGTTCACATTTTTGCAATGGGGCCTGTGTGTCCTGTATTCCTGTTGCCTCGTCACCCTCTCTCTTTCTGAATCTGGGGTCACTTTGTGATTTACCTAATATTTGCTTTAGATGAAAATTCAGCACAATCCTGCTTTTGTGGAACGGTGTTTGTAATGAAAATGCTAGTTTTCTAAGGTGAAGGCGATTCAGGTTTCGAATCTGACATCTAGGTAGCATCAGTCCCCATCTGGATTTCAGCAATGAAGTTCCATCCATTAAAATGCACCTTAAACACCTCAGCTGGACTTGTACGGTAGTTAACTTCCTTGTTTTACAATCTTACCAATTTAACATTGCCATCCTGTCCTCCCTCTGGGGTGACAGGTGGCTAAAAACACATTTAGATTTTCCTCTGAGGGGGAATTTCTCTCTCCTTGACAGTCTCTCCCTGCTCTGTGTCTCACAGACAACTAGGAATTTGCCATGGAGTTCCCCTTGGGAATGCCTCTTTCCTGCCTCTCTCCATTCATCTATCCTGGGTCAGAATTTTCTTTTTTGTTAAGAATTCATTCCCCAGTGGAAATGTAAGCATGGCAGAGTTTCTTCCAGTCTCTTACAGCGTTGTTGTTATTGTTTTCTGCTTTGGATTTTATGGAAAGCGATTAAAAAAATGAGACGGGTCCTAGTTCTATATTATTTTGGCTAAAAAAAAAAATGGAAGCATGTTTCTCTATACTGTACTGTACTTGTACATTCCAATACGGCAGCCTCTAGACACACGTGGCTATTTAAATTTAAGTTAATTAAAATAAAATACAGTTAAAAATTTAGTTCCTGGGCTTTCCTGGTGGCGCAGTGGTTGAGAGTCCGCCTGCCAATGCAGGGGACATGGGTTCGAGCCCTGGTCCAGGAAGATCCCACATAGCGCGGAGCAACCAAGCCCGTGCGCCACAACTACTGAGCCTGAGCTTAGAGCCTGTGAGCCACAACACTGAAGGCCATGAGCCTAGAGCCCGTGCTCTGCAACGAGAGAAACCACCGCAATGAGAAGCCACCGCACCACAATGAAGAGTAGCCCCCGTATGCCACAACTAGAGAAAGCCCGAGCGCAGCAATGAAGACCCAACGCAGCCAAAAATAAATACATAAATAAATAAGTTTATTAAAGAAAAATAAGCAATACAGGTAGAAGTCTGGGCGTCTTTATGTTCAAGTCAGCCACATAAAGCCTCATCATTTAATTGAGATTCTAAGAAGATCAGCCTTTATTTAAATGAAAAGACAGAACTGACTTTCTCTAAATGGAGGTAGGTGTCTGGAGTTGTGGACCGTGGAAGTGTATGGGGAAATGTATCAGAAACACCTGGAAACTTGCATCAACTTAGACAATTCCTCCTCTACCCAGATAGGATGCGGATTTGTTGGGGCAGGGGATGTGCTGCATGTGGAACTTCTGTAGTGTGAAAAAGCTCATCGGGTGGTTCTCATGTGTCTTCTTACTCCATCCCTCTAGATGGGAACCACTGCTCCCAAGAATGGCTAAACTTGTTGAGGAGACTTGCCTAATTACAGAATATCAAGGACAATTTATGTAAGTCAAGTACATAAGTCTTTATATGGGTTATATTAGTCAGAGTTCTCTAGAGAAGCAGAACCAATAGGAGATAGATACACAGATGGTGAAACTGATGATAAGAATTGGTTCATGTAATTATGGAGGCTGAGAAGTCCTGCAGTCAGCTACCTGCAGGTTGGAGAACCAGGAAACCCAGTGGTGTAATTCAGTCCAAGTCCAAATGCCTGAGAACCAGGGGAGCCGATGGTGTAAGTCCCAGTCTAAGTCTGAAGGCTGAGAATCAGGAGTGCTGATGGCACTTCTGAGGGGCAGGAGGAGACGGATGTTCCACCTCAAGCAAGAGAGCAAATTCACCCTTCCTCCAACTTTGTGTTCTATTCAGACCCTCAACAGATTGAATGATGCCCACTCACACTGGTGAGCGTAATCTTTTTTACTCAGTCTACTCTGTTCTGGAAATACCCTCACAGACACACCCAGAAATGATGTCTTACCAGCTATGTGGGCATCTCTTAGCCCAGTGAAGTTGATCATAAAATTAATGATCACATAGTTTAAGTTCTGGCTACAGGGGATAGTCTAATGGGCAATTCTGCATAAAAGTCTAAATAGAGTAAAGCCTTCTGGTTAGCAAGGTTACATTGCTTCTCCAAAGCAAAGCAGTATGAGTAAAGTCTGAAAGCAAGTTAGCAGAGCATTAAACATTTATTCATTCAAGAATCACTTATTGGGCTTCCCTGGTGGCGCAGTGGTTGAGAGTCCGCCTGCCGATGCAGGGGACACGGGTTCGTGCCCCGGTCCAGGAAGATCCCACACGCCGCAGAGCGGCTGGGCCCGTGAGCCATGGCCACTGAGCCTGCGCGTCCGGAGCCTGTGCTCCGCAACGGGAGAGGCCACAACAGTGAGAGGCCCGTGTACCGCAAAAAAAAAAAAAAAAAAAAAAAAAAACACTTATTGAGCATCTAATAATATCTGTCAAACACCTTGATATGTACTGTGAATACGATAAAATAAGTAAGGGATGATTCTGGAGTGTGGTAGCTGAATTTCTGCATGGGCTTTGGAGTCAGCCTGGGTTTATATTTGGTACATTCTAGCTGTGCTCTCAGGCAAATTACTGAACTTTTCCAAGGTTCAGTTTGTTATTAAATTGGAGATAATGCTAATACTTATGCCATGGGGTTATTATCAAAATTGAATAATATAAGATGCATAGTAAACATTCAGTAAAATTTAGTGACTACAGATTATTAAAGAGCATATAGAGGGCAGAGTCAACATGGCAGACTAGGATGACACAGGATTTGCGTCTCTGCACAACTGGGGCACCTACCAGGCACCGGTGGGGGACCACAGACACCTGAGGGAATGGGAGGAATCCCCAGTGACTGGGTAGGACGTGGGGTGGAGTGAGGGGGGAGGAGAAGTGGAGGCAGGACAGGACTCGCGCCCCTGAGGGGCAGCTGGGGGAGGAGGAGGGATCCCACACCAGAAGGGGGATGGGGGGGGACGATGGGAGGGCAAAGGATCAAAAGGCAGCATGGCCAGCATTTCCCCTGCCCACCTGGGCCCCCCAGAAGCCTGCTGAGATCCTGGGCCTGATCCTCTGCCCTGCCCACCAGGGCCCCCTCCAGCAGCGAGGGTCCTGAGGGAGTGGGAGGGAGGGAAGGGGGAGCAAAAGTAAAGGCCAAACCTCCGGGGAACTGCACCCCTGAGGGGCGGCTGGGGGAGGGGAGGAGTTCCTACACCCAGCAGGACCCACCCACAACGGGGGAGACCCTGCGGGGGCGGTGCGGAGGAACAGAAGGCAATGCAGCCAGTGCTGAATCTAAACTACTATACTAACGGAGAACCTCAGACCCCAGGAACTATTAATCAGAGTGAGGCCTCCCAGAGGTTCTCATCTCAGCACCAAGACCTGGCTCTACCCAACTGCCTGCAAACTCCAGTGCTGGACACCTCAGGCCAAACAACCAGTAAGACAGGAATACAGCCCCACCCATCAAAAAAAAAAACAAAGAAATGACAAAAAAAAAATGTTACAACGAAGGAGCAAGGTAAAACCCTACAAGACCAAATAAATGAAGATGAAATAGGCAAACTACCTGAAAAAGAATTCAGAGTAATGATAGTAAAGATGATCCAAAATCTCAGAAATAGAATGGAGAAAATACAAGGAACGTTTAACAAGGATCTATAAGAACTAAAGAGCAAACAGACAGTGATGAACAACACAATAACTGAAATTAAAAATACCCTGGAAGGAATCAATGGCAGAATAACTGAGGGAGAGGAATAGAAAAGTAAGCTGGAAGATAAAATGGTGGAAATAACTGCAGGGAGCAGAATAAAGAAAAAAGAATGAAAAGAATTGAGGACAGTCTCAGAGACCTCTGGGACAACATTAAACGCAACAACATTCGAATTATAGGGGTTCCAGAAAGAGGAGAGAGAGAGAGAGAAAGGACCCGAGAAAATATTGGAAGAGATTATAGTTGAAAACTTCCCTAACATGGGAAAGGAAAGAGCCACCCAAGTCCAGGAAGCGCAGAGAGTCCCAGGCAGCATAAACCCGAGGAGAAACATGCTGAGACACATAGTAATCAAACTGATAAAAATTAAAGACAAAGAAAAATTATTAAAAGCAACAAGGGAAAAATGACAAATAACATACAAGGGAACTCCCATAAGGTTAACAGCTGATTTCTCAGCAGAAACTCTACAAGCCACAAGGGAGTAGCACAATATATTTAAAGTGATGAAAGGAAAGAAACTACAACCAAGATTACTCTACCCGGCAAGTATCTCATTCAGATTCGACGGAGAAATCAAAAGCTTTACAGACAAGCAAAAGCTAAGAGAATTCAGCACCACCAAACCAGCTCTACAACAAATACTAAAGGAACTTCTCTAAGCGGGAAACACAAGAGAAGAAAAAGACCCCCCAAAACAAATCCAAATCAATTCAGAAAATGGTAATAGGAACATATATATCGATAATCACCTTGAATGTAAATGGATTAAATGCTCCAACCAAAAGACACAGACTGGCTGAATGGATATAAAAACAAGACCCTTATATATGCTGTCTACAAGAAACCCACTTCAGACCTAGGAACACATACAGACTGAAAGTGAGGGGATGGAAAAAGATATTCCATGCAAATGGAAATCACAAGAAAGCTGGAGTAGCAATACACGTATCAGATAAAATAGACTTCAAAATAAAGACTATTACAAGAGACAAAGAAGGATACTACATAATGATCAAGGGATCGATCCAAGAAGAAAACATAACAATTGTAAATATTTATGCACCCAACATAGGAGCACCTCAACACATAAGGCAAATGCTAAGAGCCATAAAAGGAGAAATCGACAGTAACATATTAGTGGGGGACTTTAACATCCCACTTACACCAATAGACAGATCATGCAGACAGAAAATAAATAAGGAAACACAAGCTTCAAATGACACAATAGACCAGATAGACTTAATTGATATTTTTAGGACATTCTACCTGTAAGTGGAAGAATACACTTTCTTCAGTGCACATGGAACATTCTCCAGAATGGATCACATCTTGGGTCACAAATCAAGCCTTGGAAAATTTAAGAAAACTGAAGTCATATCAAGCATCTTTTCCGACCACAATGTTATGAGATAAGAAATCAATTACAGGAAAAAACCTGTCAAAAACACAAATACATGGAGGCGAAACAGTGCACTGCTAAAGAACCAAGAGATCACTGAAGAAATCAAAAAGAAATAAAAAAAATACCTAGAAACAAATGACAACGAAAACACGATGATCCAAAACATATGGGATGCAGCGAAAGCAGTTCTAAGAAGGAAGTTCACAGCAATTAAAGCTCACCTCAAGAAACAAGAAAAATCTCAAGTAAACAATCTAACCGTACACCTAAAGCAACTAGAAAAAGAAGAACAAAAAAACCCCAAAGTTAGTAGAAGGAAAGAAATCATAAAGATCAGAGGAGAGATAAATGAAATAGAAATGAAGAAAACAATAGCAAAGATCAATAAAACTAAAAGTTGGTTCTTTGAGAAGATAAACATAATTGATAACCCTTTAGCCAGGCTCATCAAGAAAAACAAGGGAGAGGACTCAAATCAATAAAATTAGAAATAAAAAGGGAGAGATTACAACTGATACTGCAGAAATACAAAAGATCATAAGAGACTACTACAAGCAACTTTATGCCAATAAAATGCACAACCTGGAAGAAATGGACAAATTCCTGGAAAGGTACAACTTTCCAAGATTGAACCAGGAAGAATTAGAAAATATAAACAGACCAATCACAGGTAATGAAATTGAAACTGTAATTAAAAATCTTCCAACAGACAAAGGTCCAGGACCAGATGGCTTCACAGGCGAATTCTATCAAACATTCAGAGAAGAATTAATATGTATCCTTCTCAAACTCTTCCAAAAAATTGCAAAGGGAGGAACACTCCCAAACTTCTTCTACAAGGCCACCATCACCCTGATACCAAAACCAGACAAAAATATCACAGAAAAGAGAATTATAGAGCAATATCACTGATGAACATAGACAAAAAAAATCCACAACAAAATACTAGCAAACAGAATCCAACAACACAATAAAAAGATCATACACCATGATCAAATGGGATTTATCCCAGGGATGCAAGGATTCTTCAATATATGCAAATGTGCATACATGTGACACACCATATTAACAAATTAAAGAATAAAAACCATATGATCACCTCAATAGATGCAGAAAAAGCTTTTGACAAAATTCAACACCGATTTTTGATAAAAACTCTCCAGAAAGTGGGTACAGAGGGAACCTACCTCAACATAATAAAAACCACATACGACAAACCCACAGCAAACATCATTCTCAATGGTGAAAAACTGAAAGCATTTCCTCTAAGATCAAGAACAAGACAAGGATGTCCACTCTTGTCACTATTATTTGACATAGTATTGGAAGTCCTAGCTAGCCACAGCAATCAGAGAAGAAAAAGAGATAAAAGGAATGCAAATTGGAAAAGAAGAAGTAAAACTGTCACTGTTTACAGATGACATGATACTATACATAGAAAATCCTAAAGCTGTCACCAGAAAAATACTAGAACTAATCAATGAATTCCGTAAGGTTGCAGGATACAAAATTAATGCACAGAAATCTCATGCATTCCTATACACTAACAACAAAAGATCAGAAAGAGGAATTAAGGAAACAATTCCATTTACTATCGCAACAAAAAGAATAAAATACCTAGGAATAAACCTTCCTAAGGAGGCAAAAGACCTATACTCAGAAAACTATAAAACACTGATGAAAGAAATCAAAGATGACACGAACAGATGGAGAGATATACCATGCTCCTGGATTGGAAGAATCAATGTTCTGAAAATGACTGTCATCTACAGTTTCAATGCAATCCCTATCAAATTTCCAAGGACATAAGATATTCCAGATATCTCAAAATGGTTCAAGTGGGTGTTCCAGTGATGGCAATAAGAAAAAAATGATATCGGAAGGACTAGACCCAGATCTTCCTGAGAGGCCAGATGCCCCAGTGCCTGATGTAGAAGGTGAAAAAAATACAGAAGAAAGTTCAGACAGTGAATCTTCTTTTAGTGACTAAGCTTAATTTTGATAACAATTACATATACACGTGTTGGTGCACATTTACATTCTCTAAGAAAGAGAGCCTGAACTTTAACTCTTAGTCATAAAAGCATCAAATGGCTACATATCCACCACCAAGCTTCCTCCGTGAAAAAATAAATAAAGCATTTATAATTAAAAAAAGAAATTACCAATGGCATTTTTCACAGAACTAGAACAAGAAATTTTATGATTTGTATGGAAACACAAAAGACTCCAAATAGCCAAAGCAATCTTAAGAAAGAAAAATGGAGCTGAAGGAATCAGGCTCTCAGACTTCAGACTATACTACAAAGCTACAGTAATCAAGACAGTATGGTACTGGCACAAAAACAGAAATATAGATCAATGGAACAGGATAGAAAGCCCAGAGATAAACCCACGCACATATGGTCACATTATTTTTGACAAAGGAGGTTAGAATGTACAACGGAGAAAAGACAACCTCTTCAATAAGTGGTGCTGGGAAAACTGGACACCTACATGTAAAAGAATGAAATCAGAACACTCCCTAACAACATACACAGAAATAAACTCAAAATGGATTAGAGACCTAAATGTAAGGCCAGACACTATAAAACTCTTAGAGGAAAACATAGGAAAAGCACTCTATGACATAAATCACAGCAAGATCCTTTTTGACTCACCTCCTAGAGAAATGGAAATAAAAACAAAAATAAATAAATGGGACCTAAGGAAACTTAAAAGTTTTTGCACAGCAAAGGAAACCATAAACCAAACAAAAAGACAACCCTCAGAATGGGAGAAAATATTTGCAAATGAAGCAACTGACAAAGGATTAATCTCCAAGATATACAAGCAGCTCATGCAGCTCAATATCAAAAAAACAAACAACCCAATCCAAAAATGGGCGGAAGACCTAAACAGACATTTCTCCAAAGAAGACATACAGATGGCCAACAAATACCTGAAAAGATGCTCATCGTCACTAATCATTAGAGAAATGCAAATCAAAACTACAATGAGGTATCACCTCACACCAGTAAGAATGGCCATCATCAAAAAATCTAGAAACAATAAATGCTGGAGAGGGTGTGGAGAAAAGGGAACCCTCCTGCATTGTTGGTGGGAATGTAAATTGATATAGCCACTATGCAGAACAGTATGGAGGTTCCTTAAAGAACTAAAAATAGAACTACCATATGACACAGCAACCCCACTACTGGGCATATACCCTGAGAAAACTGTAATTCAAAAAGGTACGTGTACCACAATGTTCACTGCAGCACTATTTACAATAGCCAGGACATGGAAGTAACCTAAATGTCCATCAACAGATGAATGGATAAAGAAGATGTGGCACATACATACAATGGAATATTACTCAGCCATAAAAAGGAACTAAATTTAGTTATTTGTATTGTGGTGGATGGACCTAGAATCATACTTCATACACAGTGAAGTATGTCAGAAAGAGAAAAACAAATACTGTATGCTAATTCATATGCTAATGCATATATATATGAAATTTTAAAAAGCAGTACTGATGAACCTACTGGCAGGGCAGGAATGAAGATACAGATGTAGAGAATAGACTTGAGGGCACGGCGGGGAGAGGAAGCTGGGATGAAATGATAGAGTAGCATTGACATATATACACCACCCAATGTAAAATGGATGGCTAGTGGGAAGCTGCTGCAAGCACAAGGAGATCAACTCAAGGCTTTGTGACAATCTAGAGGGATGGGATAGGGAGGGTGGGATGGATGCTCAAGAGGCAGGGGCTATGGGGATATATGTATACATATAGCTGATTCACTTTTTTGCACAGCAGAAACTAACACAACATTGTAAACCATTTATACTCCAATAAAGATGTGGGGAAAAAAAGAGCATATAGATTAGTAAGGAAGATAAACTCATTTGATCTGTACTCTTCAGTGCAGAGATGGCTGGTTCAACTGATAATGAAATGGTACTAAAGAAGTCAGAGGTATAGATTTAATCCCTGTGTGGTCCAATAAGCTGTACAGTATACCAGATGCCCCTGCCTTTAGCCCTATCATCTCACAAATGTGGACCTCTAGGAAATGAGGATGATGGTATATGGACAATCAAAAGTGAGAGCTGAGAATGATCCAAGATGGAGTTGGTCCAAGTTTCTTCCTTCAGAGATAAGCAGACTAAGGTTCAAAGTAAAAGTACTTGGACAAACTTTAAACATAACCCCTTGGTGACAGAGCTGAGGTCAGAACTTAGAGATCCTGATTCTCCGCTCAGTGTTCAGTGTATATGCACTGATAGTTTCCTAATGCAAGAGAAATCTTCATCACCATGAAATATTAGGAAAGATGCTTACCTTACTATCACCGGGCTGTGGGGTTATTTCCAAACCCACTGCATTAGCTTCGGAACCCAGACACCACACTGGGTACAATTTTCATTTGTCCTCAGAAGAAAACTGACATCCTATGAGACATAGCTCCTAGAAGGGACTCCATGCAGACTCACAATCTATTACAGCCAAGTGTTCTCAGGATCTAGTTTGGGGTACATCCTGCAGGTCAGTCTGGCTCATCAATGCTCATCAGGGGTAAACCTTCGATTCTTTCTGGAATATTGGAATGACTGGGACCACACAGTGAACTAATGAAAAACAGGGTGCAGGAAGGTAGGAGCCAATCTTCATGTTCACCACAGCCCTGACACTATCTTCCCCGGCCTTTAATTCTCAGGGCAGATGGTCACCCTCCTACGTCAATCACTGCTTTCACTTTGTCACCTCCTAAAAGCACAAATGATGAAAGAACAGTGGGCTTTTCTGAATGTGATGGCCTCTTGGTCTGCTGAGCACTTCTTCCTGTGGCTGTACGGGATAGCTTCTTCCAAAGACAATAAATACCTCATCATAGAGGGCCAGCCACACACAGTGACAGTAAAGAGAGGTATAAGACAGCCAAGATGCACCTTTAAAAGTTTAAGTCAGATTATATTACTCCCAGCCATCCAATGGCTCCCATCACAGCTGGAATAAAATCCAAACTCCTTTCCCTGGCTCATAAAGCCTTTGGATCTGGCCCTTGCCTACCTTCCAGCTTCATTTCACACCACTCTCCCTCTTACCTAGTACTATCCAAACTGCCCTTCTTTCTGCTTCTCATTCCCATCTTTGGAACTTTGACCTTGCTCCTCCCACTGCCTGGAAGTCTTTCTCATGACTGTTGTTGGATCAGTCTCTCCAGATTTTGGCTTACATGTCACATCCTCAGAGGCCCTCCCTGAACATCCAACCTGGGGGAGCTACTTGGTCCCTGTCTATCATATTACCTGGTTTAAATTCTCCGCATAGCATTTTTTTCTCTCTGATATTTTCTTGCCTCTTTATTTATTGCCTGTCTCTCCCCAGCAGAAAACAAACTCCAGGAGAAGTGGGATTTTTGTCTACCTGGTGTGTTACTTTATCTCCATCTTCCAGAATGGTGCTTAGCACATAGTAGGTGCTCAATGTGTACTGACTGAAATTAATGGATGAACAAGTGACGACCGTTTGAGGATCAGAGCTCATCTCAGCTTACTTTCCTGCTGTTGCTGTTCACGCCTACAGTGAATTTCCTAGGCTCTGGATATTGGCTGCCTACATGCAAAGTGTGGAGCGCCCTGAAGAGCAAATCTAAAAATCACTCTTACCAGCAAAACACATAGCAAATGTTCGCTGATTGAACAATACTTAATGAGTGCTTACTCTGTGTCTGATACTAGGGTCTTTATGAGCACTCACTCATTTAATCTCAATAAATCAATCAGTTAGGCACTATTCTCATTTCCATTAGTGAGCATCAGTAGACTGAGGTCCTTACAGTTAAATGTATCACCCATGGCCACAGATATAGTAAATGGAAGGGTCAAGACTTGAACCCAGGGCATCTGACTCCAGAGGCCACACTGCCACCTGCTACAGAAAGTTCACAGTGGAACCCACACAAGTGAAGAGAATGCAAGGAAGGAATGAATGGCAAAAAGAAAGTGCCAGAGAATAAAAATTTATATTTGTTTAATGAATATAAATCTGGCTGACAACTGTCTTCTACCTGCATCAAAATAAACGGTATCCCTACCACTCCAAGGCTACAACGGTCTTCCGTGATTTGAGAACGTCCATTGAGATGAACAAACGTCTCAGCAGTATGGAGACCTAGTAAAGGAATTCCCTGGGCACATTCCATCCAAACCATCGTGTAACTGAAGCTGCCTTCTCTGTCTCCAGACCTGAGCAGGTCATGCTGAATGGACTGTGCACATGTGCGTTGATTAACTAGCCAATGGAACGTTGGGAGCCTGTCAGCTAGCTTTTGGCCCTAAGCCTTCCTTCTGCCCACCTCCCAGTTGTTCAAGTGTTTGTCTCTACTGGACAATGACAGCTGCCACACCTTATCGGGCATCTGGACTCGCCATCTTGATCCCTCTTGCCCAGCCAGACCCCAATGATGTCTACTAGGTCCAAACAGCTAATTTTAGGAAGCAAATGATGCTATAGAATATTTAAGTCAAATGACAAAAGCACTGGTGATGTCCAAGGGCATCCAGGAGATACAGGAGAGAAAGAGAGATGAGGATTCAGAAGGAGCTTGCAGTTCGGCTGTGAAGGAATCCAGAGACAGGGAAGTCCCGTCTGGTCTGACCTTTGCATCAGGTAGAAATACTGAACAGAAAGATCCTAAGACAAGGTGGTGAGCCATGACAGGAAAAGAACTTTTTTTTTTTTTTTCTTGCGGTATGCGGGCCTCTCCCATTGCGGAGCACAGGCTCTGGACGCGCAGGCTCAGCGGCCATGGCTCCCGGGCCCAGCCGCTCCACGGCATGTGGGATCTTCCCGGACCGGGGCACAAACCCGCATCCCCTGCATCGGCAGGCGGACTCTCAACCACTGCGCCACCAGGGAAGCCCAGGAAAAGAGCTTTTTGAGGTGGATGAAAAGCATTCTAAGTGAGAAGTAACAGAGTAAAAGAAATGCTTTAGGACTCAATTTGCTGGGTTCAATATGCTTTACAGTAGTATTACTCTCTGGCACATTTGGACAGAATGAACATTAGTTATGAAGAAAATTCTCTCCTCAGGTGTATGCACTCAAGCCCTATGAATTAGAATCACTGAATGTATAGCTGGGAGAAAAATTTGGTCCTTTATACCTGCCTGTGTTTTTTGTTTTTTTTTTTAATACTCCTGGAGAATGTAATACTATGGGTACTAATATCGCCTGATAGGATGATGGACAATGCAACCAATTTTAGATTCTCCACCATGAAAGGCCAATGACAGTTATCTGCTGCAGCTAAACTCCTAAACATTCGAGTCTATCTTCTGTACCAAGCTCTTTAACTGGAGAAGAAAATAACAAAGGACAATGCTGATTTCTGTAAGTTTCATTCCATTTCAAAGTTTTCTCCCTGTTCCAGCGTGGCTTTCACCAATATATACTGAAATGGCAAAAGACAGGAAAATAGGAGAAGTGAAGGGACTGGAAAAATTTACATAGTGTACATTTCATTAGTCCCTTAAATAAATGAAGGGCTGATCAGGTAGAGGGACTGAGACTGTCTACTGCATGACGAGCATTTCCTTGTGCCATCTTTAGTCCATTTCCATGACACCTTTGAAGGCAGATATTATTAATCCTCCTTTTACAGATGAGGACAGTTAAGTCCAAAATGCTTTAGTCTCTTACCCAAAGTCACCTAACTAGAAACCAGTAGTGCAGGTTCAGTGGGGATTCAAATTCAGGGCTAGCTGCTCTGAAGACTATGCTCTATCGAGTGCCCCACGTGCGTCATACAGAATTCCGAAACACTTTCTTCTGATGTATTAAGGTGCTCTATGCGGCTTTACATCATTAATCTTCACAATCATTTTGTGATGTAGGAAAATCCCCACTGCCTCTACTTTTTTTTTTCAATGAGGAAACTATGCTGCAGGGAGGCTCTCAGAGAATCTGAAAATCTGACTGGGGTGTCTGGTGGTTTGCTGTACACAGGCACACATAGGGATTGTGACTGAGCGAGGGGCGGGTGAGGGCACCCTGGAGGAGAGGGGGCTGCAGGCCATTCTCCCGAGTGGCAGTGCTTTACACTTGATTTTCTCTCTGATACAGGACGTGGTTACGCATAGCTTGACATACACCTCCAGGCTCTAAATGTTGTTCCTTGCTCAGCTTGAAAGTTTTGGGTTTTCCTTCAAAAGAAACAAACTCAGTTTTTCTCAAGGAAAAATGCTCTCAAGGACATGTTTTGAGAGCACGATTACATTCTTGCCAAAGATCTCTTTACATCGTTGGAACTGCCTGATCTGAATTTCCAAGCAATCTGGGAAACAAACCTGTGCAGACTGCACTTTCACCAAAACTCTCTCTGCTTCGGCAGACACTGGAATGCTATCGTGCTGGAGGATGCTGCTGTGAAAGGTACATGCTTTGCTTAGTCAAACTTCTACTCTGCCAGGCACAATGATGAGCATTATATGTTTAATTTCTCATGTAATCTTCCTCAGACCCCCATCAGATGGGCAACAGAACACAGTGGTTAAGAACTCAGGTGTTGGGCTTCCCTGGTGGCGCAGTGGTTGAGAGTCTGCCTGCCGATGCAGGGGACACGGGTTCGTGCCCTGGTCCGGGAAGACCCCACATGCCGCGGAGCGGCTGGGCCCGTGAGCCACAGCTGCTGAGCCTGCGCGTCCAGAGCCTGTGCTCCGCAACGGGAGAGGCCACAACAGTGAGAGGCCCGCGTACCACAAAAAAAAAAAAAAAAAAAAAAGAATTCAGGTGTTAACTAAGAGCTGTGCAATCTTGAGCAAGTGCCTTAACCTCTTGGTTTGCTCTGTGTAAAAATAAGGATTATATAATAGCACCTTCCTCACACAGTTGTTGTGAGGATTAAATAAGTTAACATACGTGAGCCACTGAGAACAGTGCTTGGTCAGTAGAACATGGTTGATAAATACTAACCATTCTTCCTATCATTCCCATTTTATCAATATAGAAACAGAGGATGATATTGATTAACGCCACAAAGAGAGATGAAAAACCAGACTTTAGACCCAGTTCTATCGAGTCTAAGGCCTCTGCTCCTTCTCTATGTTGAGCTGCCCCCCTTAAACATCAATAAACAAGTCCGGGAAAATATGAATGCAGCCTTTGAATAAACAACAACAAAATTAAAAATAATCAAAAAACTATGATGATACTGCACTGGTTTCCACAAAAATTATTAAACCTATTATAATCATTTGTAGACTCAAACCATTTAAAAAAGAACTCTCTCTGGTTACTTTTAGTATTACCATTATGTATGGATAATATTTTTTTATTAGGAATAAAAGTGCAGCTTGAGGACATGCAACTTAGATTAAGATAAATTAGCTTGGATAAGAATATAATTTTTAATTTGTAAAGATGAACATGGTAAAATGGTCAATGTCTAGCTATAAATATACTATGATTATAGGAGAAAAGTGATGAAAAGAATAACTTATTATTCTTTCTAGTCCCTCTCCAAAGTAGAGCCACCATGTCACTTGTGGTCCAATCAGGTCCATTTCAAGAGTGAAAGTGGATGCTATTCATAATTATGTCAGGTCAGCAGGTATAAACTGGGACTCTCCCAGGAAAGTCAGGATGGATACCCATCCTAGCCGAAGAGAAACCACTTTTTCTTCTATATATTCCATGAAAACCCAGCAATCCATGACTTAAAAGGCACCTGTGACTTCTATCACTCCTCACAGCAAAGTGGGTCCTTTTATATTTTTTCTGCTCTCTTCCTTTATAATTTCACATTTCTACTTGCCTTTGACAGTGGGCAAGCCAGGCTGTGGACCCTTGGTCAGCAAGATGGGGGTGCTCTATCTCCCCAGGAAGCAAGACCTGAGGCCAGGAACTTGGGGCCAAACTGTAGCCTGGGCCTCATAAGGATGAGCTTTGGGAGTCAGTATGTTTTGGAGACAAATTTTCCTTCTTACTTTTCTACTTATGCCATCTGTCTGGCTAACCTCTTCAGCTGCTCTGGCCTGGGGAGCCTTCACCCATCTTTCCTGTGGTTGAGAACAGGAGGGCTGCTGGCTGTGCCTTACTGAGCCCTGGCTGCCTCATCCCCTGGGAAGGGCCATCAGGCCAGTACCCTCTGGGAATAAGTCCTGAACTCCTGGAACATGCTCCTTTGCTGGAAGAGTATCTGGGCATCTACGTCTCTTGGTTTCAGACAGGAGGGTAGGGGAGGGAGCTAGATTTGAGTTACTGAGTTCTCTGCTTGCTGGGGCAGGGTTCTCTCCTCCCCATCCTGTGAGGCTGTGTCCTTAACCCTTTGCCTGCTAATTCTGTGAACAGACAGCACCCTCTGCGGGTCTGAGGAGTTTGAGGGCAGTGGGGACAGAGACCTAGAGGCCCTGCCTCTCTGCTCTGAGGGCATCAGAGCCCAGGAAGGTCAACTCCGTTTCTTAGACTGCCCCATAGGAAGAGGCCTGGGCTGTCTCAGAGCCTCTGATGAAAGAGTCCCCCAGGGCTGACTTATGAGTCAGGCATGGCAGGAGTGGGCTGCAAAGAGAGAGTCTAAAACTAGGAAACTGACAGACTTCTCTGTTTCCTCTTGCACTGCCCACACCTGGATCATTTTGTTCTGCTGTGTGAGCCCCAGCTACAGAGAGATCTGGTTCACAGAAGAATGTTTAGGACTTCTGACAGTACCGTCTGACTTGAAGGACCTGGGGGTAGTTGGTCTGGGGCTGAGATGGTCTAATGAGCACAGGACAGCTGCTTTCAGAATGCCAAAGGCTGTGATCTGGAAGAGGGTCTAACCTCTTTTGTGAGGTCCCCAAAGGGTGGTGGAGGCCTCTGAGAGATGGGCCTTGACCTAAAGGTTGGATAGGCCTTCTGAGGGAGTCGGAATAGTGAGATGGGCCAAGTATTTCCAAAATAGCTTAAAGAATACATTAAATAATAGCTTTTATTCACTGAATACCTTCCATTAGCTAGGTGCTTTACATATCGTGAGAGGCTACTAATTAGTCACCTAGTATCCACTCTCTCCTTTTGTCTTAATCCCCTACATTGTTGAGGGTAGTAATGTGTCCATCTCAATTCCTAACTCTTCCAGTCTCCCTTGAAGATAGGTATGACCAATGAGTTATAAACAAAAGTTGCTGGGTGAGGCACCTAGGAAAACTCTTTAAACAGTTAGCTGGAAGGCAGGCTTCTTCTTGTTCCTCCCTCTTCTGCTTCTTCCTAACTGAAATGGAAATGTGATGATTGGAGCTGCAGGAACCATCTTATGATCACAAGGTAATCGCGAGGATACAAGCCACAAGCTAAAGAGAATACAGCAAAACAAAGAAGGAAATTGGGACATTCTTGATGTTACGGAGCCCCCTTGCCAGTCATGAACTGCTACCATCAGAATTCATACTATACGAAGGAAAATCAACCTCTCTGTGTTAAAGGCACTATTATTTGGATTTTCTGTTATATGCAGCTGACTCAGTCCTGAAACACACATGATTTCATTTAATCCTCACAACAATTCTGGATTATAGGTCTTACTGTATCCATTTTATAGATAGGAAAATGCAATCTCCAAGACATTAAATAATTTGTCCAAGGACACATAACTAGAAAGTGGTAGATGTTAAGATTTGTCTTGGATCAATCTGACCCCAAGTTCATCGTATTTCCATGTTGCTTCTCCTTTTTTTTTTTTTTTTTAACAGAGCAGCTAACGTGTGACAGCAAATTCTGTACAGTTCACACCATGGACTGCTCTTGCTGCCTAAATATGCTTCAGTTCATGAGGCTCACTGTGGCTATGCTTGGCCCATGCCAACCTGAGTGGGGAAGGGAATTGATCATTTGTATCCTTCTCATCTCTGTGCCAGTTCCTTATATCACTGTCCTACCTTAACATATTCTCCCTCCCTCCCTCCCTCCCTCTCTCTCAGCCATACATGCCTGCTTGAAATGTATACTCAAGGCTAAAGGCTGTTCTGTTTTGAGTTACTGGACCTACTGCTTCAAATGTCCACTCTCTGTGTGTCTAGACACCAGCTGAGTTACACAAACATGAGTACTTCAAAGAAGGCAAGTCACAAGCTGGGCCCTGTGCTTTCCAAGCTCCTAAATCTTGTTTGAATAGTTTATTAGCCATATCTCTTTTTCTTCTTCTTCTTTTTTTTTTTTTGTTCAGCTTAGTGGCCATACCAGCAAATGTGAAGGCTGATTTACAGTTTGTACTTTGTGCACTCTCTGAAGTGGGGTGAAAAATGGAAAGGCTTATGTCAAGCCCATTCATTCAGACACATTCAAGATCAAATTAATTTTAAAGTACTTATGAGCTATTTAATGTTTCTGAGTTCTGCTTTACATATCTATGCTGAGCTTTATGGCATAATATATATTTCAAGCTAAAGCTATTGCAGATTTGGAAATACAATTTTTTTTATATAAAAAATTCTGGGATGCAATACTTCAGAGAATGAGAAGTTAAGCTCAGAATGGAGAAAACCAAAAGGGCTCAGCGTCACAGAATGTTGTAGCTGGAAGGGCCTGAGAAATCATCCGGTTCAGCCCTCTCATTTTAGAGATGGGAAAACTGAGGCCTAGAGCAGTTATGTGGCTGTCATAGGTCACATAGTTGGTTAGGACAGGACTAGTCCTTGAACCTGGGCCTACTAACTCTTCATTCAGATGAAAAATACTTATAAAATTAAAAATTTTGGTAACAGAGGGACTTCCCTGGTGGCGCAGCAGATAAAAATCCACCTGCCAGTGCAGGGGACATGGGTTCGATCCCTGGTCTGGGAAGATTCTACATGCCGCGGAGCAACTAAGCCCGTACACCACAACTACTGAGCCCGCGCTCTAGACCCTGCGAGCCGCACTATTGAGCCCGTGTGCCACAACTACCGAAGCCCTTGTGGCCTAGAGACCGTGCTTTGCAACAAGAGAAGCCACTGCAAGGAGAAGCCCGCACACTGCAACGAAGAGTAGCCCCCGCTCACCACAACTAGAGAAAGCCCACGTGCAGCAACGAAGACCAAACGCAGCCAAAAATAAATAAAATTCAAAAAAATGTTTGGTAATAGAAGTTTTTTTGGAATGAACTCATCTTCTTTTTTTGAAATTAGTTATTAATTTGGGGAGCAGTTAATAACATTTGCCACATACTGTGCTGACTATCATGTATCACTATTTCTGTTCATCCCATACAGCTTGGACCATAATCCTACTGTTGGACATGTCTATGCTCATCTCCTCATGTAGACTATAAAGTTCTAGAGGCTTGGGACTCCATGTTACTTTGGTTTTGCATTCCTTGCAGGTAAAGCACCAAGACGGTGACATAGCAGACACTCAACAGCTACTTCATGATAGAATGAACAATGAGAACAAAGCAATCTTTGCGTACAAGCCCACTGTCCTTTAAAATTCTATCTTCATTTTTACTCTCTCGCCTGTGTCCTTTTTGTGTTAGCCCTTTGCTGAAGATCACAGCTATTTTGCACCTCTCTTCGATCTAGGATTCCCCCAAGCTGTCATGGCTTACTTGGCCTTAGGGGCGAACAAAGAGGGATTTGTTAACAGACCATTGCTGGCCCACAGGGTGTCTTTGTGTGAAGTAGAAAAAGTTACTCCTTCTTTGACAAGGGTTCTCAACCAGGGGAAACTTTGGATCCTAAGGGATATTTGGCAGTAACTGGAGACATTCTGGTTTATGATAACTGAAGAGTGCTACTGGCTTTGAATGGATAGAGGCCAGGAATGCTGCTAAACATCCTGAAATGCACAGGAAAGCCCACCAGCCCCAAAGAATTAGCTGGTCCAGAATGTCCACAGTGGTGATGCTGAGAAACCCTGTAGCAAGAGGAAAACATTCAGAACTAGACTAAGATGAAATATCAGGGACCTTGTTTTTACTTGATAAATGTGTTATAAAAAGAATTTAGCATTTTCTACATCAAATATCTATTTCAACCAAGACTGAATATTTCTAGACATTTGTATTTAGAAACATCAGGACTACACTAGAGTTTATTTAAGCTCTGTGTAACCACCTTTGAGAAAGACCCTTCAGACTAAGGTCACTTCTGGAACAGAATGAGCCCGGGGCTACTGAAGTCTCATCCAATCATTTAGTATCACAGAAACCTCCTTAAAACGGACAAAGCCCACATTATGATTGATGGTTGTGAATTACTGAAAGATCCTCCCCGCTTCCTCCTCCAGGTGGTATTGTCACCAGACTCTAAGTTCAGCCCCTCATGCTTCACTCAATAGGCCCTTTCTGTCCCTGGTGTTGATGCCTTCTTAATATATGCAGGCTGTTATCATCTCCACCCTACAATTCGGGGGAGGTAAGTAGCTCTCTAAAACTCTTGGTAAATTTACCAACCTTTGATTATAGTACTTAATCTGTGTTTGCAAAGTGCTTCACCTATATTCTTATTCATGCAATTTATTGTATCGAGATGAGGTTTCACTTGGAGCTGGGAGAACTGGTTATTTAATTCACTTCTCTGTGAACTCTGCTTTTGCAACTCCAGAAGCTCTGCTACTTTAGGCCTTTAAAGACAGCAAAAACAAGGTTATAAAGCAATGTAGTGAGATGGTCACGCTGCAGGTTAAATCAGATCTCCTGAGTCCAGCACCCCATCTCATTCATATCACATGAAATGCCATTAATGGGTCTAGTCTTTGTCTTCCAGAACCTTTGGGCCCACAAGTTTATAACTCCTGGAACTCGAAGATTTGGCTGTCTCTGAGAAGCAGCGACAGGTAAATTTACTTAAGGAATAATTTAGGATTTCTTTCCAGAACCAAGAATATACTCACCACCTCGGCCCTCACTTCAGAGTGTATCTTCATTAAACCACCTCTTGCCCACAGCTACAAGCGCTTCTAAATTGGAAATCTTCACTTCCTTGCCTCTTCTGCTCCTACAGAGGCAGCCCTGCCACACCCTGGGGTGGAGGCTCTTAGCAGGGGGCCTGTGCTACTCTGGAGTGGTCCACAGAGCTTTGGAAGAGGAGGATGTGGGGCAGCCCATCCAGCCTCATTTCCCCAAGTCCTTACCACTATAGACATTTGCTAAAACCCATGGAATAGATTTGTTCTGGCAGGCACTCCCTGGCGCGTTTAATAAAAATTCAATACAACATCATAGTATTTTTTTTAGAAACAGAAAACGTGCACAAAAGATTAATCTAGGTATCCAGAATGAGTGACATCAGCAAAATGGCTGAAGAAGATGCTCGTTGCTCATATCCCCTCCTTAACAACAACAAGTTGGAATCCATCCATGGACAAAAGTACCTTTGTGGGAGCTCTGGGATCCAGGTAGGAGACTGTCAAACCCCAATGCAGTCTAAGAATGAGGAGAGCTATTTTGGCAGAAAGTCCCTCACCCAGGAATCTAACTTGCTGACCACGGTCCTGCCTACAGACGCAGAAACAACGCTGTCGCCCTGAGGACTAGGCTACAGGCCCTTTTGGCTTTGGTTCTGTCTTATGGATCATACACCCAGGGACCTGGGACAAGTCTCACCCACCTGTGTGCTGAGTCACGTGTGTGCTCGGCCCTGGCTGTGGTCCCTGTAGTGCCCTGTAAACTGGCTCCAGCTACTCTTGGCCGTGGTCCGGGAGCCCCTGGTGAACACTGACTTAGACAACCACCCATGGAGGAGAGTACATTTGTGGAAGTCTGGTTTTCCAGAGGAGAAATTCCAGCACTTCAATGGAGCAAAACAATTCAAAATTGGATGCACTGGAGAGGAAAAGAGGAACAGTTTGACTTGACCTGTATCAACCCTCCCCAAGGTGGCACAGCTCAGTTCCAAGAGCCCTTCTTGGCCTGTGGTTACTCCTGTGAGTGCTCAGCCTTCCCATCTGTGCAGGACGCTGCCAAAGAGGCTCACTTGTCTCTTGTGTCATGAGCTGCAAGAATGGGGGGCCGGGATGTGTCAAGGGGAATGCAGATCCTAATAACCGTATCAAGGACTCCATGGGGGATGCCTACCCATGAGCCACTGCGGATGTCTCGCCTCCAGATCTCCTCACCGGGCCCCCAGTGCTCTGCGCACCTCACCCACATGGCCCATCACCTCATGCCTGACTCCCTGTACGTATTCCCAATGATGGCAAGAACAAGCTTTCGCGGATGGATAGTGAGCCTGAATCTGTGGGCCTGGGAGAGACCACAAACTCGAACATTTAGCACTGCCCTTGGGAGAGCAAAAGGGAGGTTGTCAGCATATGGCATGGCTCTGCAGGATTGAGAGAAGGCATTCTAGTTTAAGAATTCTGCCACAAGAGAAGCCAAGAAGTGTGGAGCAGGTATTTCTACAGAAGATCTGATAAAGCCTCAGATTCATAGCAGGGCTGACAGAAGGTATTTCTCTCCTGAAGTCAGTTAGTAAAGATGGAGGAGGCAACTTCAAATGCTAAGACAGCAATGTAAGACTTTAAGGAACATAAAGAATCAAGGACACATGATATTACCAAAGGAACACAAAAATTTTCCAGTAACCAATCCCAAAGAAATAAGGATATGTGATTCACTTGACAAAGAATTCAAAATAGCTGTTCTAAGGAAGTTCAATGAGCTATTAGAAAACACAGAAAGATAAACCAACAAAGTAAAAAAAAAAATATAAGAAAAATGGGAAGTTTAATAAATAGATAGACATCAATATCAAAAAAAAAAAAAAACAAAAAAAACCCCAAACAGAAATTCTGGAGCTGAAGAACACAATGAATGAAATGCAAAATGTAAAAAGAGTATCAACATCACAATAGATCAAGCAGAAAAAAGAATCTGTGAATTAGAAGATAGGAACTTTGAAATTATTACATCAGAGAACAAAGAAAAAAGAATGAGAGAGAGTGAAGAAAGCCTGTGTGATTTATGGGCTACCATCAAAAGAAACAATCTTGGAATTATTGGAGTCCTGGAAGGAGAAGAAAGGGAGAAGAAGGCAGAGCTTATTTAAAGAAATAATGGCTGAGAACTTCCCAAATCTGGGGAGAGATTTAGACATCTAAGTTCATGAAGCTTATGATTCCCCAAACAAACTCAAATTAAAGAGATCTCTTCAAAAAAAAAAAAAAGAGATCTCTTCAAGACACATTACAATAAAAACTGTCAGATATCAAAGACTAAGAGAGGACCTTAAAAGAGCAAGAGAAAAGAAGTTTGTAACTTACAAGAGAATCGCGTAAGGCTAAGAGTAAGTTTATCAGCAGAAACATTATATGCTAGGAGAGCTTGGGACAATATATTCAAAGGGCTAAAATTTAAAAACCTGCCAACCAGAATTTTCTATACAGCAAAGCTGTTCTTCAGAAATGAAGGAGAGATAAAGACCTTTCCATAAAAATACTTATATTAAGGAAAAAGAAAGATCTCGAATAACCCAACTTTACACCTCACAGAACTAGAAAAAGAAGAACAAACTAATCCTAAAGTTAGGAGAAAGAAAGAAATAACAAAGATCAGAGTGGAAATAAATGAAACAGAAACTAGAAAGACAATATAAAGAACAATGAAACTAAGAGCTAACTTTTTGAAAAGATAAACAAATTGATGAAATTTTAGCTAGACTAACAAAGAAAAAAAGAGAGAAGACTCAAATAAATAAAATCAGAAATAAAAGACAAGATATTACAAGAGGAGATATACCACAGAAAAACAGAGGATCATAAGAGAATACTTTGAAAAAATATACACCGACAAATTGGATAACCTAGAAGAAATGGATAAATTCCTAGAAACATGCAACCTACCAAGACTGAATCATAAAGAAAGAGAAAATCTGAACAGACCAATAATGAGTAAGGAGGTTGAATCAGTAATAAAAAACCTTCCAACAATGAAAAGCCCAGGACCAGATGGCTTCCCTGGTGAATTCTACCAAACATTTAAGTAGGAATAAATGCCAATCCTTCTCAATCTCTTCCAAAAAATTGAAGAGGGAATGCTCCCAAACTCTTTTTATGGGGCCAGCATTACCCTGATACCAAAGCCAGATAAGGACACTACATGGAAAAAATGAACAGGTCAATATCTCTGAGGAATACAAATGCAAAATTTCTCAAAGTATTAGCAAACTGAATTCAACAGCACATTAACAGACTCAAACACTGTGACCAAGTAGGATTTATCCCTGGGATGCAAGGATGGCTCAACATATGCAAATCAAAAAATGTGATAAACCACAGGAACCACAATGAGAGACAAAAATCATATGATTATCTCAAAAGATGAGGGGAAGTGTCTGACAAAGTGCAACTCCCTTTCATGATAAAAACTCTCAACAAATTGGGTACAGAAGGAATGTTCCTCAACAGAGTAAAAGCCACATATGACAAACTCACAGCAAACATCATACTCAATGGTGAACAGCTGAGATCTCTTCCTCTAAGATCAGGAACAAAACAAGGATATCCACTTTCACTACCCCTATCACATAGTACTAAAAGTTCTAGACAGAGCAATCAGGCAAAGAAAAGAGATAAAAGGCAGCCAAGCTGAAAAGGAAGATGTAAAACTGCCTTTGTTTGCAGATATTATATAGATATATACAGACAATCCTAAAGACTCCATCAAAAAACTGTTAGAACTAATCAACCAATTCAGTAAAGTTGCAGGATACAAAACCAACATACAGAAATCAGTTGCATTTCTATACACTAACAACAAATTACCTGAAAAAGAAAAAAAGAAAACAATCCCATTTACAAAACAATAAAAAATAATAAAATACTTAGGAATAAATTTAACCAAGGAGGTGAAAGATCTGTACACTCAAAATTATAAGACTTTAAGAAAGAAATTGAAGATAACACAAATAAATGCAAAGATATCTGTATTCATGGATTGGAAGAACTAATATTGTTAAAATGTCCATACTACTCCAAACGATCTATAGATGTAATACAATCCCTATCAAAATTCCAGTGGCATTTTTCACAGAAATAGAAAAAACAATCGTAAAATTTGTATGGCACCACAAAAGACCCCAAATAGCCAAAGCAATCTTCAGAAAGAAGAACAAAGGTGGAGGCATCACACATCCTCCTTTTAAACTATATTACAAAGCTATAGTAATCAAAACAGTATAGTCCTGACATAAAAATAAAAGATACACAGACCACTGGGACAGAATTGAGAGCCCAGAAATAAACCCATGCTTATATGATCAATTAATCTACAACAAAGGAGGCCAAAATATACAATGGAGAGAAGACAGCCTCTTCAATAAATGGTGTTGGGAAAACTGGACAACTATATGCAAAAGACTGAAACTGGACCACTTCCTTACACCAGACACAAAATAAACTCAAAATGGATTGAACACTTAAATGTAAGATCTGAAACCATAAAACTCTTAGAAGAAAACATAGTCAATAAACCCTTTGACATTGGTCTCAGTAATATTTTTTGGGATCTGACTCCTCAGGTAAGGGTAACAAAAGCACACATAAACAAATGGGATTACATTAAACTAAAAAAGCTTTTGCACAGTGAAGGAAACTACCAACAAAATGAAAAGGCAACCTACTGAATGGGAGAAGATATTTGCAAATGTTACATCCAATAAGGGTTACTATACAAAATTTAAAAAAAAACTCATACAAATCAATATAAAAAAAAACAAACAACCCAATTTAAAAATGGGCATTGGACCCATATAGACAGTTTTCCAAAGAAAACATACAAATGGCCAACAGGCACATGAAAAGATGCACCTCATTACTAATCCTCATTACTCATCATCAGGGAAATGCAAATCAAAACCACAAGTTATCACCTCACACTTGGTAGAATGGCTGTTATCAAAAAGACAACAAATAACAAGTGTTGGTGAGGATATGAAGAAAAGAGAACCCTTGTGCACTGTAGGTGGGAATGTCAATTGGTGCAGCCACTATGGAAAACAGTATGGAGCTTCCTCAAAAACTTAAAAATACAATCCAGCAATCTCACTTCTCAGTATTTAACTAAAGGAAACAAAAACACTAATTTGAAAAGACACATGCACCCCAAAGTTCACTGCAGCATTATTTACAATAGCTGAGATATGGAAACAACCTAGATGTCCACCAGTGGATGAATGGATAAAGAAGATGTGAGATATATATATATACAAACACATAAATATATATATATATGCAAAATGGAATATTATTAAGCCATAAAAAGAATGAAATCTTGCCATTTGTGACAACATGGATGGATCTGGAGGGTATTATTCTAAGTGAAATAAGTCAGACAGAGAAAGACAAATACTGCATGATTTCACTTATATGTGGAATCTAAACAATAAAACAAAAACAAAATAAGACAAAGCAAGAATGAGCTCATAGACACAGAAAAGAGACTAGTGGTTGCCAGAGGTGAGGTGGGTAGAGGTAGGCAAAACGGGTGAAGGGAGACAAAAGGTACAAACTTCCAGTTATTTTATAAGTCATGGGGATGTAATATACAGCAGGGTGACTAGTGTTAATAATACTGTACTGCATTTTTGAAAGTTGGTAAGAGAGTAGATCTTAAAAGTTCTCGTCATAAGAAAAAAAATTCTGTAACTATGTATAGCAATGATGTAAACTAGACGTACTGCGGTGATTATTTTGCAATATATACAAATATCGAACAATTATGTTGTATACCTGAAACTAATATAATGTTGTATGTCAAGTTTACCTCAATTAAAAAAAAAACAGAAGAACACTCAATGGGGAAAGAGTAGTTTCTTCAATAAGTGAGGAAACTGGATAATCACATGCAAAAGGATAAAACTGGACCCCTGTTTTACAACACTCACAGAAATTAACTCAAAATGGATTAGACTTAAACACAAGACATGAAGCCATAAATCTCCTAGAAGAAAACACAGGGAAAAATCTCCTTGACATTGGTCCTGGCAAGAATGTTTTGGATATAACGTCAAAAGTACAAGCAACAAAAGCAAAAATAAACAAGTGGGACTACATCAAACTAACAAGGCTTCTGCACAGCAAAGGAGACTATCAACAAAATGAAAATGCAACCTACTAATGGGAGAAAATATTTGCAAACATCTATCTGATGAAGCATTAATATCCAAAATATATAGGGAACTCATAAAATTCAACAGCAAAAAACCAAACAATCTGACTTAAAAATGGACAGAGAGGGCTTCCCTACTGGCGCAGTGGTTGAGAGTCTGCCTGCCAATGCAGGCGACATGGGTTTGAGCCCTGGTCCGGGAGGATCCCACATGCCGCAGAGCAACTAAACCCATGCACCACAACTACTGAGCCTGTGCTCTAGAGCCTGCAAGCCACAACTGCTGAGCCAGCGCACCACAACTACTGAAGTCCGTGCGCCTAGAGCCTGTGCTCCACAACAAGAGAGGACATGGCAATGAGAAGCCTGCGTGTCGCAATGAAGAGTAGCCCCTGCTCACCGCAACTAGAGGAAGCCTGCACGCAGCAATGAGGACCCAGCGTAGCCAAAAATAAATAAATAAATTTATTTTAAAAAATAGGCAGAGGACTTGACGTGTTTTCTAAAGAAGACATACAAATTGCCAACAGGTACATGAAAAGATGCTCAACATCACTAATCATTAGGAAAATGCAAATCAAACCCACAAGGAGATATCACCTCACACCTGTTAGAATGGCTATTATCAAAAGATGAGGTAACAAGTGTTAGAGAGGATGTGGAGAAAAGGGAATCTCTGTGCACTGTTGGTGGGAATGTAACTTGGTGCAGCCACTATGGAAAACAGTATGGAGGCTCCTCAGAGAATTAAAAATACAGCTGACATATGATCCAGCAATTTCACTTCTGGGTAGACACCCAAGGGAAATGAAAACAGGACACTGAAGAGATAACATGCACGCCCAAGTTCGTTCATTGCAGCATTATTCACAATAGCCAAGATATGGAAACAACCTAAGTGTCCCTTGATGGATAAATGGATAAAGATGTGAAAAAATATATACATAAAAATTATATATACATATATATGTATATATGTGTGTGTGTGTGTGTGTGTGTGTATATATATATATATATATATATATATAAAATTCACCCATGAAAAAGGAGGAAATCCTGTCATTTGCTATAACATGGATGGACCTTGAGGGCATTATGCTAAGTGAAACAAATCAAACAGAGAAAGACAAATAGTGCATGATCTTACTTATATGTAGAATCTAAAAAAGCTTAACTCATAGAAACAGAAGTAGACTGATAGATTGGTGGTTGCCTGGGGCGGGGCAGTGGGGGAAATGCGAAGATGTTGGTCAAAGGGTATAAACTTCCAATTATAAGATGAATAAGCTCTGGGGATTCAATGTACAGCATAGGTAATACTGTATTATATACTTGAAAGTTGCTGAGAGTGTACATCTTAAACCTTAAATGTTGTCACTAAAAAAAGAAAAGATAAATATGTGAGGTGATGCAGTTGTTAACCAAGCCCATCCTGGCAATCATTTCACAACAGATACCTGAATCAAGTCATCACGCTACCCCTTAAACTTAAAGCTATATGTCGATTATGTCTCAATAAAGCTGGGGGGGAGGAAAAAAAGGTTAATCTAATTGTGGCGATGTTTTATAAAGGTTTTAAAAAGGTTCTATTTTATAAATTAGCAGTATAAGAGCTAATGTTGGGAAGAAGCCTCTTGGAAGGTGTTTGAAGTTCCCAGGGAAAGGGAAATGCAGGCCAATTTAAGCGGGGAAACGCTGGGGGTGTCACTCTAGGCTCCTGTCTTGGATCAGATCCTGAAAATGCTTAAATCCGACTTCAGGACAAACTGGTTGAAAAGTTAACTGTTTGCTTTCCTTGGCAGTGGGCTCATTGCAAAGGGTTGGGAGGCATTTCCTCCTCTTCTGGAGAGGGTGTGGTCAGGACCTCTGGCACAGAGGTCTCTGTTTTCTTTGCCTAGAGGGGAGGTAAGGGGTCTCCCACAAGTTGGTGCTCGCTGAGGTGGTGATGGTCAGACTGCGTGAGTGACGTGCGTTGCCTGAATAGAGGGAGAAATGGCTTCTACGTGATACTGGGAGGACACTGGTATTGCCGGTTCCACACGTGGTGGCCCTCTGCACCCTGCTCTTAAACTGAGGCAAGCTGGGCATGAGATAAGCTGCTAGGGAGCCTCAGTAAAGATCCCTGGAAACACCGATTCATCTGCCTCACAATTCTGCCAGCATCATCTCTGCTACCAGCTTGACAAGGCATGGCTGGCTTACGAAAATGTATTCTGGGCATTCAGCTCACATCTCTTTGAGTATATTCCTTTTGCTAATCAAACCCAGAGAAGCATTTCACTTGGTCAGATGCCAAGCAGAAGCACTGACACTTTAATCTGGACTGTGGTACATTATTAGCACTCTGCTCACCCTTTCATTCATTTGCTTCTCTCCCAGAAGAAGCTTCCTGGATGATTTTTTCACTGAGAATGATAAATGGGCTTGACGTTTCCCACTCTCATTTTTTGCATGTCTGTGAATGCACTTGCATTTTCCAATTCTCAGATATGACATGTCCAGATGTGTATGAGTGAGAAGATGCAAACGTCCTGATGAGCTTAATTTTCCTGGAGAGAATTTTGCAATAATATGAATATGGAGCCCAAATTGTTAAACACACAAGGAAAGAGAATGGAGAAAGAGTTTCTCTCTCATTAAAAAAAAAAAGTCACAATCAGCTCATCTTGTGCATTGCTTTGATCCTAGAGTTTCCCTTTCATCAGGGACCTGGTGACAGTGGGGACTACTGTGACAGCTGAAGCTTCTCTATAGCCATGTTTGTTTCTTTGTAAATTTTGAAACTGATTGCTTCTTGACAAACTGGGTGCCTTCAAAAATATAGGCTGCAGTGGTGGATTCATAAAGATGGTGTGAAATCCCTATTAAAATATGCAAATATTAATGAGCTCTGATATAAAACGACTGGAATCCTGAATGGTCATGATTACTTTTGAGCAAAGGGCTTCCCCGTGAACTGCATTTAAAGCGATTAACTGCTGTAACATGGGGTATTAGTGCCGAAGGACATATACTTTATATTACAGGAGTAATACAACTGCTGTTTTTATGAGAAGAGGGAAAAAAGGCACAAGCTTCCTACTGCAAATTATTTTCTCCTGGGATATTGAGAAATCATTCAGAAGCCAGGGTCAGAGTTTTCTGTGTGTAATCATGTACGAGGCTCCTGTGCAAAGCTGAATGTAAGTAGTTGAGAGAGCAGACAGCAGGGTTGTTTTCTTATTTTTTTCCAGATCCAAATGTACTAGAGGAATGTATCCTTTTAGAGACAGATAAAGGGCAGAAGAGGTTTGCATAAAACTGAAAAAAACAAAAAACTGAACTCTGGTGAGCTGTGGTGGATTGCCAGTGGTGATATGTTAATTGTGATGGTTGTAAATAGGGACCATCTGTTTTGGAACCATTATTAGAAATGCAAGCACATTCCCCATCATTCATGTGATTTACTATTTTCTTAGCAGGATCAAGACGAAAAATTTTTAGTTGCCTTTACAGGGATCAAATTAAGCTGATATTAAATCCATTTAGTAATGCTGGGAATGATTTGGGTCCTTTTTTTTTTTTTTTTTTTTTGCGGTACGCGGGCCTCTCACTGTTGTGGCCTCTCCCGTCGCGGAGCACAGGCTCCAGACGCGCAGGCTCAGCGGCCATGGCTCACGGGCCCAGCCGCACCGCGGCATGTGGGATCTTCCCAGACCAGGGCACGAACCCGTGTCCCCTGCATCAGCAGGCGGACTCTCAACCACTGAGCCACCAGGGAAGCCCTGGTTTGGGCCTTTGCCTAATGCATGTAAAATAAACAATATGAATATCAACAGGGGCCATAATATATTTTCTTAAGTTTCTACATAGCTATGAATTGTACAGGCAGTCTCTTCTATAATGAGAAAAGAGAATCTCAGTGTTGGTGATGGCATTACCAGAGATAAAAAAGAGGAAGAAACCTAAAAACTAGCACTTAAAGACAAAATCTCAGGGAATTCTCTGGTGGTCCAGTGGTTGGGACTACGTGCTTTCACTGCCAGGGCCCGGGTTCAATCCCCAGTTGGGGAATTAACATCCCACAAGCCACACGGGGTGGCGAAAACAAACAAATAAAAACAAAAAAAACCATGAAATCTCAAGGATCTTGAATTTGTACAGGAATTCCTTTTAAAACAAGCTAACAAATTCCCAAATGCAACCCATGTAAATAACCACCTTATAGGAAAAGTGAAACATCTTTGTTTTTCTGGCTTTGCTCTAGTTTCCTCTCTGAGTACTTCTGAATATCTGAAATTTAGATTATTAATTATTTCACTTGTAAACCTGAGTCCATAATGATATGCCCTCTCAGGGTCAAGAACAAAAGAATCTCAGTAAAGCATAAAACTGAAACTGTGTTTAAAAAAATCAAGTAGATGTTTAAAGATCACATATATTGGGCTACCGAGGTCAGCTGTCTCAGGCAAGCAAGGAATTCCACAAATAATGTTAGAACTTCCTGCCTGTATGGATTGTGATAGGTTCGATAGATTACCCAGAAGGTGGTGAAAAGACTCTCCTTGAAATTGATAGAAAATGAAACGGAACGGGAAAATGAACTACCATAACCTCAGAAGAGTTTAGGCACATTCATCCCTAAGAGTTCTGAAATGAACTAGATGACCCCTGCTGGCTCAATAAATCCTTCCTTCCCCTGTTTTCTCATCACTCTTCTTGCTTGCTCTAAGTCAGCACTGTCCAATACAACTTTGTGTTATGTTGGAAATGTTCTGTATCCGTGCTGTCCAATATGGTAGGCACTGGCCACATGTGGCTACTGATCATTTGAAATGCAGCTAGTGTGACTAAATTGGAAACTTTAGGAAATAAACTACTTAATTTTAATTAGTTTAAATTTAAATAGCTAGCATGGTTTAAGTCCTTAATATTTCAAGTGAAGACTTTATGATGAGTCAGCAATGGGAGGATTTCAAAGGACAGTTGATGATGTGGTGTGAGGGAGGGACTGTTCAGAGCAGAAGGGTGTAAGGGTACGGTTAAGGGGGTTCATATGGGATTGAAATGAGACAAATGGTACTGTCCGATGGAGAAGGCTTCTGTGAATCTCTACCTAAAACTGTCAATCAGTGAATCAGGGAAGGCCTCCGAGTTTCTCAGGGATGTGAAACCCTTGGGGCTATATAATAAAGCACAGGCATGGTTTTTGTCCTTGGGATTCTCCCAGTCTAATGGAGAAAGATGAAAAAGAGTAAAGATTACACTATTGACTGAAAAACAAGCAAATAAGTTTTGCAAGAGATTGGGAAAGGGATGGAATCCAGAGATAGAGTTGGAAAGTAAGGTTATTAAAAAAGGTGGCATCTACATGAGAAAACTTCCCTGGAACAAGAAAGCCGGGCTGTTCTTTGATTTGGGGTTGGGCTGCATCAAGACAGCCACTAGAGAAGATTAATCAGGTGAGGAGGAAAGTGGTGGGGGGATGCCTGTGAGGGCTGATTGAAGATTATGGGGTGAGGTTAAAAAAATCTGAGCCTTTACTTGACACATCAATATTGAATGCCCCACAGGGGATAGGCACTGTCTGCGCACAAAGCATTGGACAGGGCTCCACCCTCAGGAGATTTTAATGAAGATGGCAAACCAGCTCTACCTAAGCTGAGATAAACAACACTCCAGTGAAGTGCCTGGAGAGGCAGAGCAGGGCACTCCCAGCTTCAGAGCAGAGAGAGGCCCCTGCGTGTTGGGGTGGCCAGGGTGCTGGGGGTCTTGGGCTTGAAGAGTTTAACAGGGTGGGAAGTAGAGGA
Source organism: Lagenorhynchus albirostris (assembly GCF_949774975.1). Lineage (NCBI taxonomy): Eukaryota > Metazoa > Chordata > Mammalia > Artiodactyla > Delphinidae > Lagenorhynchus > Lagenorhynchus albirostris. Next base: position 87,574,631 of record NC_083102.1, on the reverse strand, counting down.
GGGAGAAGGGACAAAAGCTGGAGAGGAGCTACAGAATGACTGAAGGAGACAGTTGTCCGGAAGTTAAGGTGGTAACGGTCAGAAGTATGGGCTTGACCCAGAGGACTCTGGAAAGCCACACGACAGAGAGCTAATGAGGCAGGCTTGGTAAGGGCATTTTCTTGACAGCTGCAGTGGTGTTAAAACAGCCCGAGGCTGGGGGGCCCCAGGGAGGCCGTGACCAGAGCAAGATGAGCTATTTCTACACTCAGGCAAAGGTTGCTTAGGCCCGAGCCCTCTGCCAAGCTGAGTGGCCTGAAAATGAAACTGCTCAGCTCTGACAGCCACTGTCTGCCTGGAAAAGCAGGGTCCAAAGTTCATTTTATAAGTGAATTCCCACGCAGACCAAAGTAGAAATTTCAGAGGAGGCTTAAGAGATTAAACCCAGTATCTCCTTTATGTAACTGCTCATAATAATTGGAAGAAGAATTCTGAAACCATGGTTACCATAGAGGACTAAAATTAAGATCAAAGGTGATGATTTCAAATCCAAGGAAATAGAACAGGTTCAAGCTAGAGCTCACATTTATGCTTTGTATAGACTATCTGATAATCCTCTGCAAATGCACCTTTTTACGAAGCAACCTCAGGAGTCAGTGTAGTGGTTCACGCAGCCCTGAAGCTTAGCGCAGATCCCCACCAGTCCTGGGTAGCAGGATGGAATCCTGCTTGGCTGAAAGGAAATGAGTTTTGTAACAGGTACGAGGTTTTTAGACAGGATTCTTACCTACACTGCTGATTCTTGTTCCTCCTGGTGGGCCTAGCTGGGGAGAAGCTTGCCATCTATTAGCAGAGGTGATGGCTGTAAAAAAATTTTCCCAGGAGACTTCGGAATAAAGGTTTTCTAATAGGGCTCAGTTTTTCAAGTTGTTCTTTCAGGCAGGGATCTCAATCTCGTATTTATAAGGAGGGTGGAGACTGTTGTGGAATGTTCTAGAACAGGTGACAGGAAGTACACCACAGGGCTAATTCTCCTCATTGTGAAAGGGGTGCCAGCCTGTCTGGAATGTTGTGGACAGCTACGAGGCCTCTGCACTCTGAATGAGCAAAGTAGTTCCCTGCATAAATCCCTCATTCTTCAAAGAGGAGGGTACATTGCCAATACTGTAAGTTGGGCGGGAGGCTGTTCTCACCACTGAGTCTCTTTCCCCCAGTGCTGCTATGAGGCAGTGTGGTTACCCAGTGTCTCCCAACAGTCGTGCCTGCTGCCTGCCAAGAGACGACCTCTCCTTGTGTCAGAAACCAAGAGACGGTTGAGGTCATGGGAGCCTACTATGGGTGGGGTAGGGGGCAGGGGAGAATCGAGTGGAATTAAAAGAAAGGGCCCTCTGAGGGGGAGATGGTATTGGGGGAGACTTCTGAACAGAAGGAGGAAAAGGTAGAGCTGGAAGAATTCTTTTAGGGAATAGAATATTTGGGAATATTCCCCAAGTTATTCCTTTGGGGAGTAAATCATTGTAATTAGAATTTTAAAAATTTGCAGTTTAGGTTCCCTCAAATCACTACTCAAGTGGTCTCTTTATCTTAAAAGAACTTTTTTGTGTGTGAAGTACACACTCAGAAAAGTGCATAAGATACAAATGCACAGACTAACAATTTATTATAAAGTGAACACTAGTCAGGTCAAAAAACAGGACATTGCCAGCATCCTGGAAACCCCACATGCCCCTCCCCAGTCACATGACCTTCTCTTCCCTCTGGGAGTGACACCATTCTATCTTTCATGACAATCACTTCCTTCCTGTTCATTATGGGGTTATCAGCTATGAACACATTCCAACAGTATTCTAAGTCCAGCTTCTGATCCTAGAGGTATACTATGTGTTCTCTTTCTTTCACTCAGCTTTGTGCATTGTAAGGTTCATCCGTGTTGATGTGGGTAGCTGTGCCTCTTTTATTTCCATTGCTGTATAGTATTCCATTGCATGAACACACCAATTTATTCATCCATCCTACTAGGGATGGCCACTTGGGTCATTTCCCTTTCCTTTCGCAGATCATTGCTTTCTCAGCAGCTGCTGGCTCTCCATCAGTAGTGGTCATGCCAAAAAAATAATTAATTGAAGCTCAGAAGGAGACTTTCTAGATTTTAATGAAGATCAATCACTGAGAAAATGTTATCGATCACTTCCAGGTAAGACAGCATACACAACACACAACACACAACAGAGCTCACGGATGCTCGGACACTGAGAGAAGCGTGAGTCTCCATACTGGCAACTCTCAAATTTCCACCTGCTCTAATTCTGTCAACATTAGAGAAATAATTCTCTGTATTAGTACATTCAGCTTACAAATGATCAAATAATACTTTAAATATTTACTGTTTGTGAGCTGTATTAATTCTGCAGACTTACTGTCCAAATCCATCATTGTTGTGTGTATTCTCTAAAATACCTTTCTCTCATGATGATACAATCAGCTAGTAGATGACAGTAATAAATGTCTTCATGTTATTTCAGGTTTAGCCTTCAAAATGAGAATGAACTAAAAGTGGAAAGAGCTTTAATATATGCATTCATTTATGCTAGCTTTGACAAAGACTGATGCCGAGAATCAATGTGGCATCTGTCATAATGATAATTGCTAATGATTGTAACAACCACGGCAACAACATGCTGTCATCCAGATATAAAATGATGCCACTAACTCAGAGTCAGTAGAATACACTGTTCAGTTTTTTTTCCCTCCAGGATTGGGAATATATGTGTGCTCATCCATCCCTGTTCTCTTAACTGACCCCCATTAAAAGTCTGACTTTAGGCAAGTTGCCTTTGATCACATTTCATCCTGACTCTAACTTCAAGATGGAGACAGTTCTCCTGGGCACACTCACGGTATTCCTGGACCCCCTGATATAAGAAATGCTATAAGGGAAAGGACAGAGCAATAATCCTTTGCTGCCAGTTTATTCTGGCAGCTATAATGACAACAGTCATAAAATGTGTCAATTAAACATCATAGAGCAATCGGAAAGAAACAACTCCCTTAATTGTTCTCTTGGTGGAAAACCCTTTGGTCAAGAATTTCACATAGGGCTTCCCTGGTGGCACAGTGGTTAAGAATCCACCTGCCAATGCAGGGGACACGGGTTCGAGCCCTGGTCCAGGAAGATCCCACATGCCCTGGAGCAACTAAGCCCGCAAGCCACAACTACTAAGCCCGCGTGCCACAACTACTGAAGCCCGCGCGCCTACAGCCCATGCTCCACAACAAGAGAAGCCACTGCAATGAGAAGCCCATGCGCCACAATGAACTAGAGAAAGCCTGCGCGCAGCAACAGCCATAAATAAATAAATAAATAAACAAAAGAATTTCCCATAAACTCAGACACATATATCTGCTGTCTAATGGATATCTTCATTTGAATATCTTATTGGTACCTCCCACCTCAATATGTCCCCACACGAGAAGGACCGTATGTCTGGTTTTCCAGGAACAGGCTCAGTTTATATTGTTGTCCCAATAGTACCAATAGTACCTCCTTTCCTTTTCAGATGTGTGCTGGTCTGGAAAATAAACGATACAGTCACCCCACCCCAAAGGAACTCATGTCTTCCCTCCTCCAATTTCCCTCCATGTCTCCAACTTACGACTCCACTGATGTTCCCTTTCTCAGCTACAGGCACCATCATCCTTCCTGTGGCTCAAAGTGGACGAGAAGAATGACCTTGTCTCATCAAGCCTTGTAGATTCTACTTTGAAACCTTTTTCCAACCAAGCACTTCTCCGCCTGCCTGCCACTGCACGTCTTCATATACCATCATCTCTTGCCTGGGCTCTTCTGTGAAGCCTCCCCTCTGGTCCCTCTGCCTCTTCACAATTTGATTTCCACCCCCTTTGAAGCACAAGTCTGATCATGTCACCCCTGCTTAATCCCTGCCATGGCTTCTCATTGTCCTTGGATGAAGTCCATGGTTCATGGGGCCCATCACGGCTGGCCCTCTGGCTGCTCCTTTTAGCATTCCTCATGTTACCCTCTACCTTCCAGGCATGCAGGACCTCAGGTGTTAGGAGCACTGTGCCTGCGCTCTCTGAGGTGCTGCAGATACACCTCTCATCTGGCACGTTCTTCCCCTTCACCTGGCTCACTCCTTCAGATTTCAGCTTACTTGTTGCTTCCTCCAAGAAGCTTTCTCTGGCCCCTGCAGACTAGAAGCAGTGTTCCTGTCAGGTATAGCCTGCTTCTTTCCTACTGGAGCACTGATCATAATTTATTCTAATTGCTTACTTATAGACTATGTGCTCCAAGTAGCTAGAATTGTGTTCATCTTGCTTATCACTGAATCCCCGGCACCTGGCTTGTGAGCATCACTGGTGCTCAGGAAAGATTCACCAATGAAATGACTAACATTCAAATCCAGGGTATCTGAGCCACAGAAGAATGAACTTCCTCTGTCCTGTTTGGGACAGACTCCTTTTACCCTCAATAATAATTTCCTTAGCAAAAATAAACAAATGGGATCTAATCAAACTTATATGCTTTTGCACAGCAAAGGAAACCATAAACAAAATGAAAAGACAACCTATGGACTGGCAGAAAATACTTGCAAATGATGCAACTGACAAGGGCTTAATTTCCAAAATATACAAACAGCTCATACAATTCAGTAACAAAACAAACAAACAACCCAATCAAAAAATGGGCAGAAGACCTAAACAGACAATTTTCCAAAGAAGATATACAGATGGCCAACAGGCACATGAAAAGATGCTCATCATCGCTAATTATTAGAGAAGCAAATAAAAACTACAACGAGGTATCACCTCACACCAGAGGATGGCCACCATCAAAAAGTCTACAAACAAACAAACAAACAAACAAACAAAAGTCTACAAACAGTAAATGCTGGAGAGGGTGTGGAGAAAAGGGAACCCTCCTACACTGTTGGTGGGAATGTGAATTGGTGCAGCCACCATGGAGAACAGTATGGAAGTTCCTCAAAAAACTAAAAACAGAGTCGCCATATGATCCAGCAATCCCACTCCTGGGCATATATCCAGATAAAACTATAATTCGAAAAGATACATGCACCCCTATGTTCATAGCAGCACTATTCACAAGAGCCAAGACATGGAAACAACCTAAGTGTCCATCAACAGATGAATGGATAAAGAAGATGTAGTGCGTATATATCTATATCTCTCTATCTATATATACACACACAATGGAATATTATTCAGCCATAAAAAAGAATGAAATAATGCCATTTGCAGCAACATGGATGGACCTAGAGATTATCATACTAAGCAAAGTTAGAAAGAGAAAGACAAATACCATATCACTTATATGTGGAATCTAAAATATGACACAAATGAACCTATCTATGAAACAGAAACAGACTCACAGACATAGAGAACAGACTTGCGGTTGCCAACGGGGAGAGTGGTGAGTAAGTGAAGGACTGGGAGTTTGGGATTAGCAGATGCAAACTATTTACATAGAATGGATAAGCAACAAGGTCCTACTGTATAGCACAGGGAACTATATTCAATACCCTGTGATAAACCATAATGGAAAAGAATATAAAAAAGAATACATATGTATAACTGAGTCACTTTGCTGTATGGCAGAAATTAACACAACATTGTAAATCACCTATACTTCAATAAAATTTTAAGAAACTATTCATTTGGTACGATACATAAGACTCCTATATAAGATTATTGATAGGAAATACTACTTATCAATAATTCTAAATTTAAAATGTTATTGTGAGTGTGCGGGTTATATATTTTAAAAAAGAAAATGTATCAAGAACTAGTAAACACAGTTGACACTAGATCAAGGGCTTCAGGATTTTTCCTCACAGAAAACCTGTCCTGTGTCCAGGCTTAGCCCCTTAAAGGCAGATGTGGATGGTCCCTCCAGCACCACTGCAGCGTCCACTAATATGCTCTTCGAAGTAGAAATTGGAAAGGGCTCTTCGCATGTCGTTCACTCTCTTCAGCACGTGTACTAAGAAAAGAATCTGAAGGCATATGTACGTCTTCTGTAGGGCTCAGGAAACTGACATTTAGGAAAAAGATGTTCAACGATTTATAAACTTCTGGAGAGCTCCATGCTGAAAGACCTGAACTTTATTTTTTTAATATTTCCCTCCCCCCAGCTTTATTCAGATATAACTGACTTATTGTTTAAGGTGTACAATGTGTTGATTTGATACATTTGTATTTTGCAAAATGATTGCCATCACAGCATTAGCTCATACCTCCATCCTGTCCATAATTATCATTTCTTTTTTATGGTGAGAATGTTTAAGATTTATTCTCTTGGCAACTTTCAAGTATATAATACAATATTGTTAACTATAATCACCATGCTGTATATTCAACCCCAGAACTTATGTGTCTTATAACTAGAAGTGTGTACTCTTTGACCAACATCTCCCCACTTCCGCCACCCCCCAGCTCCTGGTAACCACCACTCTACTCTGTTTCTACGAGTTCGGTTTTTTTAGATTCCACATATAAATGATATTTTCAGTATTTGCCTTTCTGTAAGACCGGCACTTTAGATTCATTCCTAATCTTTTAGTAAGATGATCCAAGATCCATTGGGTGCGTGTGAGAGGGCAGCAAATGACCAAGTAGTGATTAATAAATATTTTGTGAGGGATTACCCTAAAATCAAGAGATACTCCTAATAATTAATACTAATAACCTTTTTTGTTGTTGTTGTCATTTGCCTGTTTTTATGATTCACTAGCCTTAAGGTATCTAATAAATATTGCCTTGCAGCGCGGGTAATTATTACAAGTTGGTGAAACCAGCCACTCGTAGAGCAAAAAGAATGAATATTTCTGGGCTTCCCTAGTGGCGCAGTGGTTGACAGTCCGCTTGCCGATGCAGGGGACACGGGCTCGTGCCCCGGTCCGGGAAGATCCCACATGCCGCGGAGCGGCTGGGCCCGTGAGCTGTGGCCACTGAGCCTGCGCGTCTGGAGCCTGTGCTCCGCAACGGGAGACGCCACAACAGTGAGAGGCCCGCGTGCCGCAAAAAAAAAAAAAAAAAAAAAAAAAAAAGAATGAATATTTCTCTCTTAATATCCAGACCCGTGTCACCCAGGGCTCTGGCCTTGAGTTTCTGTCTTCTTCACCTCTTCACCTCCAATTCTAGAGGATTTCTACCATGTTGTGGAAAAAGCGTGGGCTTTGGAGTCATTCAGGCCACAAAATATTTGCTGACCACCACGACGTACCAGGCACCATTCCAGGATCTGGCTCCTAAGCAGGGAAGTCCTGAGGCATAAGTTCAGATCCTAGCTCTGCCAATTCCCTGCTGGACGATCTTGGGCAATCCAGCCACCTGTGAAATGGGTGGTAATTTTTGAAACGGGAATAATAATTCTTCCATACTGAAAGTGGGGGCTGGTGGGATCAACTGGTAGTAAGTGTCTCATAGTGTTTTAAGTATCTAGCAGGTGCTTGATAAATGGTACCATTTAAAATAACCTGGGCACTCTGGTCCCTGCAGGATGTTGGCAGAGTTTGCTGTCTTATGCCTCCTCGTGTCTACTGGAGGAAGATTGTGGAAGGGGGAGAAGAGGAGGTTGAGAGTCAGAGCACTGTCACGTACACCACAGGCACAGCCCTCGTGTGAACACAGACCACATCTTCCTCTAGGATGGAGTACAGTGCTGGCTGAGGCAGAGTTCCAGACCTCCTGACCATTTTGTTGAATGGATGAAGGGGCCAGGAACTATGATTTCCTCTCAAGAATTATCCATTTGCAATTAAACACCAGTGTCTACCAATATATTCAGTAAGAATAAATACTCCAAAGATTCAATAACGAGTCTGCTTTACACTCTTTGGATGGGTGGGTAAAGTACAAAGATAGAAAAGAAATATATGCCTTGCGGAGGCTGTTTACATCTTTTGTATTTCACAGAGGGGAGCCAGGCTCAGTGAATTCATTGTCTTCTTCCTCCTGCTGCTTCTTTTGCTTCTCCTTCCACTGCTGCTGCTTCTACCCCTTCTTCTTCTGCCACTTCACCAGCATCATCACAGTCATCATTATCAGCAGCAACAGCAGTAGCAGCACCATTAGCTTTTATTGAAAAACCGTATGGTCCAGGCATTAGGCTATGTAAGCCCTTTACATGACTTTGGGATGTTTGTGTATCTCTTGTCAACCAGGCAGTTTAGAAGAGGGTTTTGAGCTGGAAATAATAGTTTGGATTTGGGATCTGTATTAGTTTTCCAGGGCTGCCATAATATGTACCACAGACTGAGCGGCTTACATAACAGAAACGTATTGTTTCAGGGTCCTGGAGGCAACAAGCCTAGGATCAAGGTTTTGGCAGGGTTGATTCCTTCTGCGGACTGAGGAAGGATCTGTTCCAGGTCCCTCCTCTCTGGCAGTTTGCTGGCAATCTTTGGCCTTCCTTGACTTGTAGAAGCATCATCTATTTCGATCTCTGCTTTCATCTTCACTTCGTGTTCTGTGAGTGTGTGTGTGTATGTGTGTGTCCAAATTTCCCCTTTTATAAGGACACAGTCACACTGGATTACTGCCCGCTCTATGACCGCATTTTAACCTTACTACCTCTTTAGAGACCCTGTTTCCCAACAAGGTCACATTCTAAGGTAACTGGGGTTCCAACAACTCTTTTTTTGAGGAGATACAATACACCCCACAACAGGGTCATAGGGATAAGTGAAATTATTAGGAGGAACATGTAGAAGGAACAGAGGACTGCAAAAAGGAGAAGAGAATTTCCAAAAGCAGTGTTTAACGCCTGCCTGTGAGGCATTGAGGACAATGAGGCCCGTGGCTCTGGCAGTTAGGAGGGTGAGGGCAGATACCTGATGCCAGACACAGCCCATGGTAGGACTTTGCTGGGTGCCCTTTCCTCATTCCAGGGGCCAGCCCTACAGATATTTTGTTCAAACTGAATGAAAAAAGGACCTCCTTGCACTAATAAATCATTAATCTTCCTTCTAGAAATGTCAACAGAATTTAATCATTTTGATTTTTTTTTCATGTTGAAAACATTCAGATGATGTTCAGATCAGAGAACACAATGGACAAACATCCTAAAAAGATCCTAGGTACTCTTCATTTTAGTAGACACTCCAGACAAAACATTCATGGTCATCACGAGAGCATGTGTGACTACTAAAAAAGAGAAGTTTGATGCTTTGGTTCCCAGAATCCAGAACTTGTATTTGTATCAAAGACAACTTTGGGGTCAATGCAATCCCTTTACTGGTTTATGAATGTACCGAGATCCAGACCCATTTGAGGATCCTCGGGAGAAACTGTCATAGAAAATTTCCCCTAGCAGAATGAGTTTTATCCTGAGTTAATCATTCAAAACATGTAATGCATCTCTAAACAGTCTATGAATAATTCAGTCCTGAAAAAAACTAAAACTGAAGTGTGAGAGAATCATTATGTTTTGTAGCATATAGCATGAGAACTCTGGAAACAAACAAACAAACAAAAAAACCCCAACCCAACCAAAGTGAAACTAAAACCCAGAACCTTCAAGTAGTTATGACCCAAATGACCTAAACATCAGTTAGAAAAAAATTAGCAAGCTTTCCCCCTGAATCCCACTCTTTGTCTGAAAGCTTGCACCTCTCAACGCCATGCGCCAGGCAGAGCTGTGTCTTCACCCAGGATTGCTGTAATTCCTGTGCTGTGAGTCTCAGGCATTATAACACGGCCCGCAGCAGGCTTTAATTACCCATAAATGCACCACCTGTCACCTTTTATTGCTTAATCATGAAACATAACACGGTTTACTGTGCGATGAGATTGAAATACTGTATTGAGTTGCAGAATCACAGAATCCACAGAAGAATAAAGCCCAGGTTTGGGATGAAGCCGCATGGCAGGAGTAAACCTGGTGAATCCTATTCCCTGAGGGGTGAGGCATCCAGTCTAAAAACTGTGGATGGGGCGGAGAGGAGATGGGTGTGAGCAGAAAGGGGGTTCAGCGTCAGCCTAAAAAGCCCAGAGGAAAGAGGAAATATGACTCTCCATGTAGGATGGCGGTTCTCCAAAGAGCTGGGACACCCTGGAGCCTGACTGAAGGAAAGGCTTTGCGCTTTGGTGGCTGGAAGTTTTGTGCAGTGCTGTGAATCCTCCTTCAGTGCTAACTGCAGCCTGGGCTCTACGGGGCTGCAGCTAAGCATCCCTGGAAAGAGTGACAGAGGGGAAGAGGAAGAGACTGAAGACAGAAGGAAGGCTGGTGTGGGACTATATACTCTGACCATGCATGATGACTCCAGATAGGAAAGGACGTCAAAAACAGTAACAGGTGAGAACTGTCCCCATCACCACAGACGTCATGACCTGACATTCACATGGACTGCATTTTCATTTAAGTCATTTCTCTCTTGAAGAGCAATTATTTTGGGCTCCAAAAATGCTTCCTTACCCTTCAGCTCAGCACTGTCACATTATGTGTGGAGCTGACTTCTGTAGCTGAACTTAAGGGATGCCAGAAGGGCCCCAGATATCAATGAAAAATGTCACTGAAGGTCTTTTCCTTTGGGTTAAGACCTGAGGGATCTGTGATAACTGGTCCAGTCAGATGCTTTCTCTGAACAGTGAAACTGTTAGTTCCTAAACTGAGGTTAGTGCACAGATGAGTGAGGGGAATGTATGGGGAGCGAGAGTGCTGGGCCTTCCCCAGGGTAAATAAACCCTCTGGCTGCTCAAGATTGGCACTGGGTGCTGGGTAGGAGGGGGTGAGGGAACCAAAGCAGACCTGCGAGAGATTCTGAAAGGCACGTGGGAGGGACAAGGAAGTGCATTGGTTATTTATTGCTGCATAACAATATTACCTCAAACCTAGTGGCTTAAAACAGCACGCATTTGGGCTTCCCTGGTGGCGCAGTGGTTGAAAGTCCACCTGCCGATGCAAGGGACGCGGGTTCGTGCCCCGGTCTAGGAAGATCCCACATGCCGCGGAGCAGCTGGGCCCGTGAGCCATGGCCACTGACCCTGCGCGTCCAGAGGCTGTGCTCTGCAACGGGAGAGGCCACAGCAGTGAGAGGCCTGCGTACCGCACACACACACAAAAAAACCAAACAAAAAAACAGCATGCATTTGTTATCTAGCTTTTCTGTGTCCTCTGTCTTAGAATCTGTCACAAAACTGCAATCAAGGTGTTGACCAGAGCTGAAGTCTCACCTGAAATCCTGACTGGGGAAGGATATACTTCCAAGGTCACATGGTTGTCAGCAAAATTTAGTACTTTGAAGGCTTTTGGACTGAGGGCCTCACTTCCTGTCCAGTCACCTTCAGTTATGCAGCCCTCTCTAAATCATGCAACCAAGGCAATAGAGTGAGCCTGCTTCCAAGGTGGAAGTCACAATCTTACATCTTAACCATGAAACCAACATTCCATCACCATTGCCATATTCTATTGATTAGAAAAAGTCACAGGCCCCACCCACACTCAAGAAGAGGGCATTACAAAAGGGTAGAATGTCAGGAGTTGGGGGTCACTGGGGGCCACTTAGAGGCTGCCCAACATAGGGAATCAAGAGGGATGGCAGACTTCTATTGTTCTGTTTTTTTTTTCTTTTCTACTTTCTATCCATTCATCTTTCTTCTGGTACTTAGATTTTCCCTCTCCATCATCCCCACAGTGATTCTGGCAGTCCCAGCTGCAGAGGTGACATGTGACTCAAGCCTGGTTAACTAGAATATCATGTCTGGTGATAATGATTGGCTTAGGGTTGGACATATGACCCAACAAGAGCCAGCGAAAAACAATGAAACCTTCTTGGGAATCTGGGAAGAATATGCCCCACTTTTCAGACTGACTTAAAACTAGAGAGAACCTAGGGCTTAAAGCTGCTGCCTCTACTTGCTATGATGTAAAGCCCAAGACTGAAGGTAACATAACAGAAGGAGCACCAAGAAGAGTCCTAACGCTATTGTTGAACCAGCCTTGAATCCAGCTGTGCTTTAAGTGAATTATTCCTAACATACTCAATCCATTTTGGATCAAGTTTTCTGCGATCTGCAACTGCAAGGGTCCTAATTGACACCAGGGAAGAAACTAACATTTATTTGACACATTTGGGGGTCATGAACACGCCATATCCCATCTGAAGGCAACTTCTGAATCCTTTGGTTTTATTTAGAATTGACAAATTATTTTACCTACAGTGATAAATATTTTACCTAAAATATTTAGCCTATAATGAATTGCCCTAACACGAAGTACACACGAAGCTTTGAGATAAAGGGGGTGGCTTCCATGATTATCACCTTCCTTTCATCTTTGACTTTCTTGTACTTTTAGCAGCCCCCCAAAACAGAAGGGTCCCAGATATGTATATCCTGCATAGGAATTTATAGCTTCTTCTAGAGCATATTTATGGCTAATATGACCCAAAGGGTCACCTGCTGCTGACATTCACCAATTCAGCCACATCCTTCCAGTTCAAAGTCTTCACACCCTGTGGTCTCTTTGTCTAGATCCCAAGGCTCTGCTAGACCACTGCTGTTTCTCAGAATCTCTCTGGTCTCCCCTGGGACAAGCAGGAGCTTCTGACACTCCTACATGCCTCGAGCAGCCCTTGGCAAACTGGAAGCATACCCTTAGGCCCATCTGCCTGGTCACCTCCCTCAGCTCTGTCTAGTCTGTGGCTCAGCGGCCAGATAGTGTGAATTTTTGCACGAGGCTGGTGGTCTCATAACGGGAAGCCAGGCCAAGGGCCCATCTTCTCTGGGGCCTCCAGAACTTATTTGGGGCTTCTATTGTACTCTGACTCCTGTCCACTCCCTGGTTCTGGTCCCAGAGTTGGGTGTGTGTATAGAAACTCTAGCATCTCAACTGCTACCCCCTTCTCCAATTCCTCCTTTATGTACTGTCTCTCTGGCCAGTAAGGAAAGGAACGAGATCCCCCAGGAGTACTCAAAGAGGTATTTGGGTAGGTGGGTTGATGGTGGTGGGAGGAGGCAAAGGTTTGGGTAGGGAGATAAAGGGTCAGTTAGTTCAGCTTAGGCAGGTTGAATTTGAGGTGTCTAAGGTATTGAAGACACCCTGCATTAGCCGTTGGAAACAGGATTTGGAGCTCAAGAGTGGTTGTAGTCAGAGTGGCTGGTTATGGATGGTCAAAACAATGGGAGTGGATGAGCTTAAGGAAGAGGAGAGAGGGGAGAAGAGGTGTGAGGAAGAGAAGCTGGGAGGACCCTGGGACGGAGTAGTTGGAAAGGTAGGAGGCAAGTTCTCGGTCCTGCTTGGAAATGCAGCCTAAGATCCCATCCATCCATACATATCCATATAGATCCATCCATCTAATCCGTTCATCCACCCAGACCCCAGAAAGCTTGACACCTCTTGGAAAGCTCACAAAAACTCGCTTAAGCAGCGACACATCAGGTTCATTTTGTCTTTCAAATAAGAGAGAAGTACATTTGGTAAACTGAGATGGAAAGTCAATTATCACTGAGGAAGATTCTCAAAGGTGAGGCACTGTCAGACTTAGGCTTAAGGGCATCTCTGGTTTAGGGACAGCAGCCCCTGCATGATCTGCTTTTGTAACTATTTAAAATTTCAGCTCGCTTCCATAATAGCAACAAAGGACAAAGCCTAGACCTGATATCCTGCAGTCACAAAAAGGAAGGTCACCTGGAAGAGCAGAACAAGAGACCCCAGCACCAACTGGCCGTGGGTCAGGAGATAGAAGGCTGCCAACACAATTGCCAGGAAAGAAGACGGAAGACCACTCTCAGAGATCACGACAGCTGAGTTTATGCCCGGGCAGCGGCTGCAGGGTGAGTCGTGGGAAGGCAAACTTATGAAGGGCATCAATCAAGGTAAAAGCAAAAGGAAAATGAGGTGCTTCAGGGCACAGTGTGTGGGAAGCAAGAGCGTGATGGAAATCATTAGGAGAGACGCTGAGACTCCCTTGCCCAGCAGGCCCTTTGTCAGCAGCGTCTGATTCCAGCTCCTAAGGTGGGGACAGAGAGTCTGTATGTCAGCATTGTCAATGCCCAGGGATGGTCCTGGAGGAGCCTGCTCCTCCCCTACTGTGTCATGAAAAAGAGGGAGGCCAGGGTCTGGGGGCTTTGGGTTTTTTCTCTCCCAGGACTATCAGGGAAGGACTGGGAGGGGCATGGGCCATGCTGGTGTTTCACCATCTCACGTTGACCAGACAGACCTGTGAGGACTGTTTGTCAAAGGAAAGGGAATCTCTTCTCCAGGTGAGGCTGGTGCAGCTGCCTGGATGTGACTGTGAGGCACACGTTTCCCTCCAGCAAACATCTGAGACTCCACTCCCATCCAGACTCTGCTGGCTTGAGCATCAGCCAGCCAGGACCAGAACCCAGAGCCCAGACCTTCTTGCTCCCAGGTCACTGCCCTTTTACAAGCTAGCACACAGCCCAGTAACAATTTCTGTGCCTTCCTATTTTCATCTCTGAAATTATGATAGTAAAAATAGCTCTCAAGTATGGAATTATAACTGCATTTTAGAATAGAGCACAGAAAAAATCTAAAAAGTGAGCATCTTGTCACTATGAAATCATGCCGTTTTTTGAAGATTATGACCTAATCAATACTACCCAGGTATGCTATTCTGGAAGCTCTCAACAACCAGAAAGAGTGTTTTTGAATGCAGCAATATAAATTATCTATAGGAGGGTAAACCACCAAATCTTAAACATTACTCTCAGTGGGGGGGAAAAAAAAACCTCCTTCAAATCATTCTCAGATTATACACCATGGAATTCCACACAATTCATTTTTGTTGAGCTGGTTAGAAAAATTCTGCAATATATACAGGTCAGAGTCAATCCAAAAAAAGCAGCAACAGAGACAGGAGTTGGTTTTAAAAGTTTTTTTAAGAATGAAAATATATTTGAATATATGGACGAGGTATTTTAGTTATTAATCACTAAAAAATTTGAGACTTTTTGTCTTATTTTCATTTAACAACTAAGCTTTCAAAAATCAGAAAATATCCAGAGACTTTACAGCACCTATCTTTTTGGTACTAGGATAATCTATATCATATACCTATTTGTTCATACTTTAAAAAATGCTGTCATTTTACAAAAAAGGCAATTAAGAGTAGAATGATGGTTACCAGGGGCTGGGGGAATTGGGCAGATTTTAAGGGTACAAACTTGCAACCAGTAGATAAGTCCTAGAGATCTAATGCACAGCATGGTGATTACAGACCATACTATATTATAAACTTCAAAGTTGCTAAGAGATTAGATCGTAATTGTTCTTACCACAAAAAAGAAATGTTCATTAAGCGATGTGATAGAGGTGTTAGCTAACGCTATGGTGGTGAGCACATTGTGATATATAAATATATCATATCAACACGCTGTACACCTTAAACTCACACAATCATAATGTCAATTACATTTCAATAAAAAGCCAATTATAAGATGAAATGGTACCAAGTTATACTTTCTGGTAGACTATACATTAGAGCAATAAGCATTGCCTATGTGTAGTAATATACACATACCAATTAGTGATACCTACATACTTCAAATGCATTTCAAAAACTAAAACTTATTTTAATAAACATAAGACTTAAACTTTTTGTTTTCTACATTGTAGGTTAGTTTTTTCCATGAATACATTTCTGATCTTAAGTAACTGTTTACATGAATTCAGATTTCCTTGATCTAGATAATTCTTTTTTCCAAATTTTTTGAGTAATTTCTTTAATTAAAAAAAAATCCAACAGAAAGTAGATTCCTTTTTATTTCTTATATGCCAGGCATGAGTTTATGTCCTTAAGATCATTAGATTATTTAAAAGAGATGAATTAGGAATAATTTTTTTCTTTTGTTTCCCTTGAGGACAAGAACCATAGCTGGCAGCTCTGTCTATAGAAGGGGATTCTCGGGAAAATGTTGCTTTTTTTTCTGGCTCTAGTACAGATGTGCTCACCCTGGCCTGCCCATACTAATTGATACGTGATGTCCACCTCACCTGGCCTCCTTACCTAGGACAAGACCCCAAGAGCTAATATCAGCTGCTGCCATGGATGCTGTTCATAGCGGTACCAAGGACAGACAAATATGTTGGAGTATTAGAGAAAAGATCTTAGTAGGTTTTAACAACAAAGTTTATTTCTTGTTCATCCCCACCATGGGTTGGCTGGGGGCTCTGCTCTATGTCTCCTCATTCAGGGATGTAGAATGAATCAGCAGCCACCATCTAGAGCACTCATCTCACAAGCAGAACTAAAGATAGGTCTGGAGGCCTCACACTGGCCATTGAAAGTTTCTGGCCTGGCAATGACATGTGTCACTTCTGCTCACTACTCATTGACTACAACAAGTTTCATGGTCCCACTCAATCTCTAGGAACCAGGAAGTACAATCCCATCACATGCCAGGAAGGTGGGAAGCCAGAAACACTTGGTGGACGGCATTAATGAAGATTATAGTCACCCACACAATATACATCTCCTCTGTCTCCTTCCTAGGAGAAGGCTGACTTTGATTAGTCATCTATATCTCTCTCCCAGGCTGCCCATTAAGTTAGGCAAATCTGACCTATTTCTGTTCCAGAATAGACCTTGATGTATTTAAGCCAATCAAAATGATCTCAACCTGGTTGCAATTAGTTCAGGAAGGAACATGAGATATAACTTAGGCCAATGAGATGCTATGAGAGGTTGTAGGGCCTTTGGGGAAAGTTTCTTCTCATTTTTCTAGGACAGCTTCTAGGGGTAACTCTCTTGTTCTCCCTGGATGTGAGACAGAAAGCATAGGAGCCCAAATGAGACTTGCAGCCATTCTGTGACCAAGAGGAGAACGAGTCTCAGGATGGAGCTTACACTGGGGATGGTAGAGCAGAGAGATAGAAGACACGTGGGGCTCTGAAGAAATAACTGGCTTCTGGATCAGTCAAACCTAAAGCTTATCCTACCTTTGGACTGCCAGTTATCTTAGCCAAACAATGTCCTTATTGTTTAAGCCACTTTGAGTTGGATTTTCTGTTATTTGCACCCAAAAGCATCCAAACTGATATATCTGCTTAACTAGGTTTCCTGTCATGTCCTTCCTGCTTGATTTGTAGCCCTTGACTCCAACTTGGCCTCCTTATTCATACCCTACTGGCCACCCTTCCCTCTTGTCGCAGTTCACTCAGATATATCAATGGAATATAGTTTTGCCTCAAACTCCCAGTATCGTATGAATTCCTCCGCTTGCTTACTGACTTCATGACCTTCATACATGGCCTGCTGTTCTTTTACTCTCTGCCTCCAACTACTTGGACCATTTCTGGCCTCCCTTGATTAGCAGCTCCCCATACCAGTGCTAAGAAGGACACCAGCTTCTCAAGGACATTTTTGCTTCTTGAAAACATGTCCTTTGTGTTGTTAAATTGTATTTTACCTATACACTGGTTGAAAGTAAAGCAGTCCATCTGGTCAAATGCTACCCGATACAAAAGGTCAGTGGAGCAGTACTCCAACTCTGTCAGCTGCACATACTATCAAAGAGCTGTCAGCTTTGTGATTTAATGACTTGCCTAAGTCCCAAATTGGGGCTGCACTCCTGAAGCCTCAGCAATCTGATTTAAAGCTGCCATTGAAACATCCCATTGCATCCCATACGTGGGCTGAAGGGTGACAGCAGAGCACATTTCTATGGCACTTGCCACAGCAAAAGGCAGAAGCCCCAGCGCTCAGTGAGCAGGGATGTGCTTTTTAGATCCAGATTTTAATGGGCATATTTTACGTGAATTCTAATAGGCATGAAGTTAACACAGTTTGTATGTGTCTCCCAGCCTGGCTCATACACCACCATAAATATAAGAAGCTGTGCCAAGATAACTCACTTCAAGTAATTTTGGAGAAGTCAGGGACGAGGCAAAGCCGTGAGTAATCTAAGAAACAGAAATATTCTAGGAGCTGTGTGGGGGTAGAGGGCCTGGTGTGACTGGTGAGTGGACACGTGCAGTCTGAAATGGCCCTTTTCTGAGTTATTAATACTTTCTAAAACCATACCATGGAAGACCTGGACCTGTTATATTTACTGTCTTTGTATCTAACAGGGGTGATTCCAGAGAGATTTCTGGCAGATTCTGGGAAAATATTCTGAGACTGACAGTTGCTTTGGGGAATAAAGAGGCAGCACGTGTCTGCTTATTTTCCCCCTCCTATTCCTTTTCTTTAGCTCATTTTATTGAGTCATGCAGGGCTTTCACTAATACAGTTGAGGCTTACAAACTGTTAGAAGAATTGCTGTCTTAATGAACATCATTTAAGGAAGAGAGGAAGAAAGAAAGGAGACAAGGGATGAGGAGAGAGAACAGAAGGCTGTTATCTAGCCAGCTTGGCTTCCTCTCATGCAGAAGGCTGACTTTCCGGCAGTGGGAAGGAGGATGGGTCAAATTATGGTAATTAGGATCTGATGTGGCAGCTCAGGATGTGCATTTCCTTCATTTCACTGTTTGCTACAGGACAAATAACACACTTCTGAGTTTGCACTAAAGGATTATTCTTGGGACTCAGAAGAGGGACGGCCATCAGACAGCACGTCTGGCCTGGTTTTCCAGAATGCTTTTCAGGGAGAGAAGGCAGGTGGCTTAGTAGAATCAGGTGGCCTATCTCTAGGGGACGTTAGAGACTTTAGCAAAGGATCATGAGATGTTAAGAATTTCCCTGTGGATCCAGGTGCTGACTAAGTAGTTTGATTGTGCATTGGATTATCAAAATCATTTATTTTTCCTTTCTGTGTTCTACTAAACACGTTTTGCCTTCCAAGAGACTCAAGTTATAGGAAAAGCCCACAGGGAATTAGGTAGGTTTAGCTCATTTTCTTATTGAAGGGAGGTTGCAGTCATTTCTATCAATCCAGCAAACGCCCTCCAGCCCAGGCCCTGGACTTTCCCCATCCATTGTGAGGTGTGACTGGCAACTTCTCACTGATGATAGAGATTGCCAATTCTCCCTAGCTGTCAGTCACTGTACAGGTCACCTTCAAGTTCACTTCATATTAAATAAGAAAGGAAAGGAAGTGCTTGAAACACCAAACTGCAGGATTGGTTGGAAGTTCCCAGAGTATATTTTAACAGAATCACATTTTCCAGCAGCTACTTTTGAGAAGAAACTATTAGAGAAACATTGGTTCTTGGATGTAATGTGATTGCAACATCACGAGCTGTGGGATGAACATCTGCTATTAAAGTAGGGGCCCACACTGACAGCCACCTGAATTCTACATGTTTGCTATCAACACAGCCCTGTAGTTCCAATTGTTATTCTACATCATTCCCCACTTGGCAAATTTACACAGCCTTCAGTTCATTGCCTCTTCTGGGAAGGCCTGTGGCAACTTTGCCCGTGTTCTGATTATTATTCGAGTCACTAATAGCAGGAGTATCAATGCCCTGCATTCATCACGTGCCAATGATGACGGCACCGAGAAGCTTCAGAACTGGGATCATTTGATCTGCCTTCTCATTTTGTAGAAGAAACTGGGGCTCAGGTGTCCTCCTCCAAATCTGCTGTCTATTTAGAGAAAAACTGGCAAGAGAATGCAAAGGCTTTTTTAATGTAGATGTCTCACTGAAGTCTAATGTGTATTGTACTTCTGTATTACATATAGAAAAGTATGCATATCATATGCGTGAGCTCAGCGAATTCACAAAGTGGGAACACCTAGCCAGACAGCAACCAGCTCAAGAAACAGAATCAGTACCTTTATGCTCCCTTCCCAACTGTACTGTGACCCTCTAAGGGTGACATCATCTTGACTTGTAATACCCTAGACCGGTTTTGCCTGCATCCAGACTTTATACTAATGGATCCCAAGTCTTTAACTCACTGCTCCTTCTACCACCACCATAGTTTAGCTGGGAGAGAGAGATCTTCTACAGGGGATGACATAAAAGTTGAGCACTATCAAAAACAATGCTGGAAGGAGAGTCCAACTTTATTTTGAAGTCAGATTACCATTATATTCAAGTTGGCAGCTCTATAATCTTTCACAGTGAGGGACAAGGCCACTTTATTGGAGCCAAGTTGCTAAAAAACCAAGACAAGCCAAAACCAGCTCCTGTCAGATCAGTTCTGAGTGCAGGGCCACCTAGTTGCTTACTGGCCACTCTGATGACAGTTATAATTCTACAAGTGTGAGTTCTAATCATTCTTTAGAAAAATTTATTACCTTTCTGTGGTGCTACTGATTTTCACCCTGACATATTACTCTCCTTGACAATACTGCTTTTTCATCACTGACGTCTTAGTAGATTCAGAGACAGAAATACCACTGGAGTATGTTTTCAGTTTCTTCATAATGAACAGCCAACTTTCTATGTCTCATTTCCTAGAATGCAATGTTAGTATTTCTGTTTGTTTGTTTTCATTTTGAATTAAACACTTAGTTTCTATGACAGACATTTCCCATCATTCCTCTGTTTTCTCCCCTTTCTCCAGGAGGTAATGCAAACCTACATGCTTCATTTACCATCCAGTTGTGCAGCTGACTGCATCTTATAAATGTGAGCAAATAGCAGGATCGGATACAGACTAATGGTCAGCTCACAGAATATCCATGACAGTTGTTGCATCTTTTGGTCACACATCCCTCTTTGCACAGTCAGATACTTTTTCCAAAGTGGTTTTTTATGTACTCAGATATAAGTGGCTACAGGACTGGGTCTACCAGCTGCCCAAACTCTTTCAGCATATCTGTGAATCATCTTATTTTTCCGCTCTACAAGTTACTGAATATGGGAAAAACAGAATAGATCCTCCTTGTCTGGTAAATGAAGGAGATAAAGTTACAGTAGTAGAAACAAGGTACAGGAACTAAGTGCTTGGGTTTGCTCTCCAGAGGGCATTTTATACAGTCTGTGCCTACTTCCCCAGAGGAAGCAGGATTCTTTTGAGTCTTGAAGAACTCTAAGAGATAATAGTGAAAAAGCTATTTAGTCATGGATAGAACCATGTCAAAGTGAACTGAAATAAGTAGCTGTGACGGAGGTGATTAACTCATATGTAATAGAGTTTGGACTCACAGAGAATTCTAGTAGTTTTTGATTTCAAATGGGAGAGAGACATGTTATGGTTTCCAGGAAAGAAGCTAGCCATAGAGAGATCTTCTCTCAGATTAAAAAAAATTTACAGGCTTCCAGCCTTTAGCTGATAAGGGGGCTGGAGGCATACACTTCTATCTATTCTCCTTCCCAAGATGTCTACCCAGTGTCTCCTTATCCATTGGATGGTTGTAGGGCATCCTGCATTTGTGGGATGAGGGAAAGGGGAGAATGGAAGTAGGAAACAGGGCAGGAATGATACTGATGGGGAAATGCTCTATCTCTGACTTTGAATGGGAATGTGATGTTTTCCTTCCAACAGCAGTATGGAAACTTTGTTATTTTGAACTTCTTAAAGATCCAGTAACTTTCTACAATCCATTGGGAGACTGGGAGTAGGCAAACTCTCCCAGACAAGCTCTCAGGTTCCTGAGAGCACAGTATCTTGAGAAAGAAAAGTCTGAAAATATCCTGTAGTTACTACTAAAGACTCTTAAAAGTTGACTGTCAGATAAGGTTGTCCTAGTTTGATAGGCCAGGTGAGTCAGATATAGTTGCCTTGGAATCCAAGAATATCAAGTCCCTGCACTCCTGGGGGAATATTATTTATAATCAGGCAGGAAATACATCCCTTAAGATCCCTGAAAGTCAGAATCTATCTCCATCTTCTTTGATTGTCAGAAGTGGTAGCAGCCCAAAGAAGTTGAGCTTCCCAAGGATGGCAAGGCAACCAGCAGTTCCAGCCATGCCTCCAAAGATGCAGGCAGGTGTGAAGACCTTTAAACTGTAGGGATCACATGGTTGGAAGCTAAAAATATCAAGGAACCTGTGATGTAAGGCTGCCAGAAACCCTTTCTCTCTACTTAACTCCATGATTAATTAAACCCTTTTTAATTATGCCAGAATTAGCCCTGTCCATAGAAATGTTGCCCACAGGCTCAGTGCCCAGCCTTTTGAAATTTCCTTTGTACTTTCATGTTTGTTTTGTGAGCAATGAGAAAGTTTCCCTGACGCCAAGGAAGTCTAATGACACCCTCCCCCCATTTTCAGATCAGATCACAATAGTGATAACTTGGTTACTGGAGAGGAAACAGCTCAGAGAAACAGTTCCAATTACACCAACAGGAAGCATGAACAAAAAGAGAGCAGGTTATGGCAATAATAACAGAATATCAATCAGAAAAACAATGGTAAAGCCTTAAATTTGTGGAAGATCTAGAAAGTTCAAGATGCTCTATCTGCACTTTCATGTCAACAATGTATAGAAAGACCAATGACTTGATAATTAAACGTACATGTTTTAGTGTTTTATTGATATGAATTGCTTTTGCTTATCCTGTCTTTTTTGATCCTTATTTGAACCTGGGAGATAGAAAGGTATGTAATATAGTAGTTTTGTATACAAGGACAATGAGGCTCAAAAAGGTTATGTGACTCGTCCCAAGTCACAAATGACTTTGAATCTGATCACCTAGCAGTTGGTCGGATATGAATTTCAATGCACTAGAATGTCCTGTTCAACATATTTCAGGAGGGTGAATTCTAGAATATGGGCTTGGCATCCTAACATAAATCAAATAATTACTAAGATTACTATAGCCTGTTTTAGGTACCATGGGCTTCAAAAGGAAAATCGAATGTGATGCTGCCCACAGGTGATTTACAACCTGGCTGGGGAGAGTGGCCCTGAAATAAGGGATAAACAAGACACTGCAAAACTGGACGGTACCAAAAAAAGCAAGAAAATTCCAGAAAGGAAACATAAATATGGCCAGGCAATGCTAGAAGATTTTCAGATAGGAGGCTGTAGAAAAGTAGGCTCTGCCTATGGGGAGACCAGTGGGATGTGTGAATCTGACCCAGGGAGTAAAAAGGCAACTTGAGGAACATCTTGATTTTAGTTATGTACAAGAAGACTTTGAAATTTGTGGAGAGAATTGCCTTGGAGGGGTGAATAGGTAAGGCTATGAGGATTCAAATCATTTAAAGCTTCAGGATAAATTTCAACACTTGGAATTGCATTTGGAAGCAACCAGGGAGCCAGGCTGGAGCACAGAGCCCTGGTTAACACAAAAGGTCCACCTGGTTTACATGACTCAGCAAAGTGCCATCGCCAGCTTTCTTCTTGTCTTGCAAGGCAGTTTTGAATAAAAAAACTAGCAGGATAAATCAGGAAATTCAGAAACCCAGAGGCACACTTGCTTGGCTGGCAAATCTACAATATATAATATAAGTTCAGTGCCGTCATTATATAGCAGAGAAGAAAAGAGCTCCTAGAAACAGTTAGGGCCTACAGTCAGTCTGAATGTTGACAGAGAGTCCTGTCCAAGGCTTCACTCCTCCACTGAGATGTGTATGGAGAGGAATTCTCTCAAAAAGCATCTAAGTCAGCCACAGCCACAGCCACCTGAACCTGGGGCTAGTAAGAGTCAGTGTTGACGACTGATAGTGGAAGGAAAATCATAGTTTATGAATAGATGGCTATATTAGGTAATTTTTCTCTGTTTTTCTACTACTCATCTCATGAAGCTGTCCAAACCCATTTTAAGGTGCATATGGATTTAGTAGAAAATGGTGGGAAAGGAGTGATTGACGCCTGAAAATAGGAGCCAAAGTTTCTTATTCGTAGTAGGGTGGGCAGTGGGACAGGAAGCAGAATTTATGTTTTTATATTAATTTTGTTTCCTTCATGGTGGCTTCCAGTGCAGATAGTTGAAGGTTGGCTGGAACATGGGAAACCCCAGAAACCCAACCCATTTAAAGATGGCCCCTTAGCATTCCTCTCAACTCTGGGAGTCTTGGAGTTTATAGTCCTTAAAAGTCACTTATTCCCTGAGCCGTGTCCCCAGGACTGAGTTAGGTTCTCTCCATGTATTCACCAAGAACACTATGTTCTCTTATTGGCTATAGTGTGAGAACGTGGTGTGTGTGTGGTGTGTGGTGTGTGTGTGTGTGTGTGTGAGTGTGTGTGTGTGTGTGTGTGTGTGTGTGTGTGTGTGTGTGTGTGAGTAAGGGGTAGGGGGGAATTACTTGGTGCAGGATGGTTACTGGCCTTCCACGGTAGTTCTGGAAGGGAAGCTGTCATGAGCAGGTGATGGGCTGTGAATTCCATTCTTCATTCAGTCCTTCTCAGTCCCCTGTGCTTTGCATACTGTGAGCAACTTGTCCTGTCCTGTGTTTTGGAGTTTAAAGATATATATATATTTTAAAGCGTAGTCTATAAATACAAGAATGGTGTTCAACAAGCAGCAACTGCTTTCCACACCAGCAGAAAGCAAAGTTGGATATGTTGGACTTAGAGACACGCAGTGCTTCCCTAAAAGGGTTTTACAGGGTAATTCTGGCTATAATTTTTGCCCTGCTGCTCACTTTCACCACCACTCCCGTGTACATGCAGTCTTGCTCAAGAATGAGAGAGAGAATGGATGAACGTGAAGAGAAAGACGGAGGAAGTGGGCAGTATGATTTGGACGCCTCTTTCACCAACACCTCAGGAAAATTCCTCCTTGCCCACGAATGTTCACATCTCCATACACTGTTGATGAAGCATCTTTTCCTCAGGCTTCAGCAATTCTCACAGCTTTCACGTGAGGAAGGCGAAGAGAAGACAGTCTTCGCCTCATTAGAAAAGCAAGAAAGTCACGGTACCGGCTGGCCTTAGTCTGTGAGAAAGAAGTAGACTTAGAACTCCAGACCCAGTTTATCTCCTCACACATATAATGCAAGCACAAAATAGAGCACTATGTGCCTTCTCAAAAGTGCAAGAGCGAAGCAACAAAACAAGGTTTTTATAGTCCCACTGGATGAAGCCCCACAGCATACTAAAGAGATAAAGTGTGAAATGGTGCCTGAAGACAATAACCTAAGTTAACGGAGGAGTCAGTCTGAGAGGCTGCAGCTGACAGGATTCGGGATGGAGCATCGCTGATGTCTTCTGGAGAACGCAGTCTTGAATACTTCATTCATATCTCTTGATACACATACGCCAAGCTCCCTAATAGTTAGGCTGTAGGTGATTCTATTCTGCTTCTTAGACTGTAAATTAGTTGACCTACATCATGTATCAGAGATTATAAAAACAGAACCAGCAAATCTGCTGGGAAGACTCTTCATCAAGGAATTACATTTTCTCCTATGTGTAAACAGAAATGGTTTCTACTCTTCCTGCGGGGCTATACACAATTTATAAAAAGCCTCACTAGGGATAGGTTGCACTGCCCAGAGTTTAAAAATTCAATGAAAAGAATGCAAGGAAGATAACCATCCCAAATCTATTGTTCTCATGCTTTCTATTGTTTTAGGACACGTGATTATCCTGGGAATGAGCTAACATTAATTTTTGGCTTCACAGCTGCTGTGTCCCAACAAGTCACCCAAATTATACTGAAAGGAATTGCAAGACTCTTCTGTACTCGAAGGGCAGAGAGCATAAACTGCATAACGCGAGGCTTCAGTGATGATGCTAAGAGTGTTTCTGAGTGCTTCCGGATGCAACTGTGAGAACAAGCCCATTTTAGAAGTGGAAGAGTATCTGCCACAATGCCCAGCAATGAACACATTTACAAGACAACAGAACAAAGCATAAAGGAAGTGGCTTGAAATAGCAAAGATCTACCTTAATAATCACAGATTGCAGTGAGGCCAAGTCATACACGGGGTAAGAGAATTTTCCAGAACTATCTTTATCTTATTGGTTCTGAACAATGCTGGGTTTTTAGAGTAAGTCACATTGTTTCTTTAAAAGTTATTTTTCTAGTAATACAAATGCATTCATATGATCTGGGTAATTAAACTTAATTGTGTAATTAGAACAAATGAGCAGAATTAGATTGCACTAACCACATGTAACAACATTATTAGGTATACAAATCTTTCGTTCAAGTTTTATACGGAACACACAAACACACACGGTAGTTTTACCCAAGATCATGAACATCTTATCATGTCATTCAGGATGGCACTATTATTTCAATGCCTCTTACTCCCCTGCCTAAAAGAAATTGTACAGTGGTACTCAGATGTTAATAAGGTCTGTTAGTGAGAACACATGCTTAAGTAGCAGAATGAGAAAGTTGATTCTATGATAATAATAATAGCTGCCAGTATGTCATGAATTGGGTTAACCACTTTACGTATCATCTCATCCAAAATTTGACAACTCTATGGGGAAGGTATTCTTAACCTTATGTGGCAGATGAGGACTTTGAGCAAATAGCAACCAGCTACGGAAAATTTCAAAGCTTGGCTCTTAACCATTATGCTACCTTTTTTTATTTTTATTTTTTGTGGTGCACGGGCCTTGCACTGTTGTGGCCTCTCCCGTTGCGGAGCACAGGCTCCGGACGCGCAGGCTCAGCGGCCATGGCTCACGGGCCCAGCCGCTCCGCGGCATGTGGGATCTTCCCGGACCGGGGCACGAACCCGCGTCCCCTGCACTGGCAGGCGGACTCTCAACCACTGCGCCACCAGGGAAGCCCCATTATGCTACTTTGACATGATAATATTGATTATTTTAATTCTAAATATTGCTACTCAAAGTCTCCATTCCCTGCTCCTACATCTTTCCTTGTGGACAGCTGAACTTTGTATAAACATTTCAGTCTGTAACCAGTACCTAAGCTGGTTGGACCACTGGGCTCGGGGCAGGGGGGATTTTTTAAGGCGAACTTGTTTACATCACAGCCATATTGCTCATTGGTAAGTGTTCACTTAATACCCAGGAAGCATGAGTTTTTTCCAGAAAGAGAAATTGGGGGTAGAGGAGAGTATGTCCACACAGAGAGACGCAGACATGGAGTTAAGAGATGGGTCTGGTGGGCGAGGGGAAGTGTGTCTGCAATGTAAGGGATTTGGGGTCAGGGAGGAAAAAATGACAGAGCAGG
The DNA here is from genome assembly GCF_949774975.1 of Lagenorhynchus albirostris. Classification (NCBI taxonomy): domain Eukaryota; kingdom Metazoa; phylum Chordata; class Mammalia; order Artiodactyla; family Delphinidae; genus Lagenorhynchus; species Lagenorhynchus albirostris. The sequence continues at coordinate 87,547,712 of NC_083102.1, read as the reverse complement.
TGGGGGCCAGAACAGGTGCAACAGGTGCACAATTGGTCCAACCAATGCTTGTGAACTAACTCTGTGGGAGATAGGAGACCATGGAAGTGGCTCATGGGGTTAAAGCTTAAGCAACATCGCTACATAATGAGATATGCCCTTTAGAAAGAAAAATCTGGCACTGGTATGAGAAATAAACTTCTTGGAAGAGCAAATGGAGACAAGGAGGAAGCTACTGCCATAGTCCAGCTGTGAGATGATGAGGCCCTCAAGACATCTCTAGTTTAAGATCAACAGGGCTTGGATAATCAGTGAAAGCAGGTTGGAAAAATCCAGACAATATTAACCAAGATCACAAGGAGGAGCTTCTTTATTTCCTTGGGAGAAGTTAAAAAAATGAAAATCTGGATATGTTGAATTTGCAAGACCTATGAGACAGTCAGCTGGAGGTGTCCATTGAGTACATGGAGCCTGGACTTGGGTAGAGGCTAGAGCTCGAGATGCTCACTGACTGAGTGCCTGCTTCAGCTCCAGGCCCTCTTTTAGAGACTTGGGAGAGCAGTGAACAGTCGTCATCATGTCAGTGTCTGGTGAGGCCGGAGGGGTGGCTGAAATCCTGGGAGTGTGAGACAAGGAGAGAGGACGGCCAAAGACAGAATCCTGAGGAACCTCGACAACTGGAGGGCAGGTGGGAGAGGAGGAGGGGGCAGCAAAGGGGGCTGAGAGGGAGTGGTGACAAGGGCAGGAGCACACAGTATTAGCTGGAACAAAGGGAGGGAATCAGGTCTGCTTTGTTTTTTAAGTTAAAAAATGTTTAATGTGGTTAAAAAAACACATAACCTAAAATTTATCATCTTACTCACTTTTAAGTGTACAGCTCCATGTGTTAAGTATACTCACATTGTTATACAAAGGATTTCCAGGACTTTTTCACCTTGTAAAACCAAAACTCTATGCCCATTAAACAATTACCCATTTCCCTCTCCCCCAGCCACTGGTAACCAACATGCTGCTCTCTGCTTCTATGAATTTGACTACTTTAGACTCCTGATGTAAATGGGATTGACAGTATTTACCTTTTTGTGGCTGCCTATTTTCTTAGCATAATGTCCTCCAGGCACATCTATGTCATAGCATGTGACAGGATTCCCTTCCTCTTCAAGGCTGAATAATATTCCATCGTATGTATATACCATATCTTATTTATCCATTTATCTGTCGATGGACGTCTGGGCTGCTTCCACCACTTGGCTATTGTGAATAGTGCTGCTATGACACAGATGTGCAAATACCTCTTGGAGACCCTGCTTTCAATTCTTTTGGATATATACCCAGAGTAGGGTTGCTGGATCATACGGTAGTTCTAGTTTTAATTTTCTGAGGAGCCACCATACTGTTTTCTACAGTCTACTTGGTTTTTGATATCCCTAATTCTCATTGGGAAGAATAGAAAAGAGAGCTATCTTGCATATTAGCTGTGTGCTGAGGAGCATATGTGCATTATCTTATGTAATCCTCAAAACAATGTTGTGAAGACGTATTATTACCGTATTTTGCAGGAGATACAGAAGCAATAAGTAGTCCATAGAGCTGGTTAAGACTTGGGACTTGACTTTGGGTCATTCCTGATTTTCAGATGTAGCCATTTTGCCATTTTATTTCTAAAGAGAAGGGCTCATTTTCTCAAGCTCCCTAGTGATTCATGAACTGTTTTTCATAATTTGGAGAGTATTTTGTGAATCACAAGGTTACACTGAAAAGGATCGAGAGTCAGTAATTATCCTGCCGCTTTTTGATAATTTGGGCCCCAGATTCTTAAATAGTCATATTCTTCTATGCAGAAAATAGAAGCAGTTCATTCTAGGTATCACCAACAGCACTCCAGGTTAGCACTATGCTGAGCCGCTCATTTCTAGCTTGGTTGTCTGCATTGTATAACAGTTGCGGTTATTGTGCAGAATTAATGAATAGTTTGCAAACTAGCATCACTTCTGTGAAAGTTGATGGACATGTTAATTACACCTTATTTAGATTTCACAGTTGCATGACCCAGATTCTTCTTTTCTGCCAAATTTCCAAAGATTCACTGGCATTTTAGAAACTCCAGTAAACACAGTTAGTGTATTAAAATGCAAGCGATGGAGGAACTGGCCACGCAGAGACAGGAAGATGATGAGCTTGGTTTATCTGATTTCAGGGCTAGAGTCAGGTAGTCTATTTTCTGGATTTTAAGTTGATTCAACAGTGTGTATCTTTCCCCTTTGGGGTTTTATTAAAGTCTTTTGTAGGCACTGTACCTACTCAGTGTCTCCTTTCTATTATGCAAGGATCAAAGCATTTACTTGAAGCCGCATCCTGGCTGCTAATTACCAGTATCCTCAGGGCATTAACTCTCTCTTGTTTATGGTGTTTGTAGTCTATCCTTCTAGAATATCGAGATGCACACCTGAGTTTGAATCCTGGCTTCACCACTTTTTATTGTACTAATGTGACAGGCATTATGTAGACGCTGGGGATACACCAAGTGAACAAGATATAATTCCTGTCTGTGGGAGCTCAGAGAGAGCCCACTGGGTTAGCTAAGCAAGTAAGTAGACAATTACACTACCCTGTGATGGGGATATGATCAGGAGAAAGATAAGGGACTGTGGAAACACACAGAAAAGATCTCTATCCCAGGAGTTAGGTGGAGGGTTAGGTCAGGGTAAGCTGCCTGGAGGAAGGGTTGTCTAACAGATTAGTGTGCACCAGAATCACCTGATGGGATTGTTAAAGAGAGATTTCTTAGTCCCATCTTTAGAATTTCTGATTCAGTAGGTCTGGGGTGGGGCCTGAGAATTCCCATTTCTAACAAGTTCCCAGTTGATGCTGATACTGCCTGCTCTGGGACCACATTTTGAGAACCACTTCTTCAAGCCAAGATCTGAAGGAGGGTGAAGATTGAAAATATATGTGTGTATGCTTGTGCTCACCCATGGGGGGTGGGGCATGGGGAGCGCTGGGTAGAAGTATTACAGAGGCTTGGAGATTAAAGAAGGCATGACATGCTTGGGGACATCAATGCTGTAGAGTGTAGAATATAAGAAGTGGTGAGAGGTGGAGGTGTCAGCAGTGACACGTGGCAAAGGACCTAGTTGGCCATGCTAAGGAGTCTGGGCTTCTCCCTCAAGGAAATAGGAAGCTGCTGAAGTGGTTTAGCCAGCAGAGTGTTGTGATGTGATATGCATTATAGAATGATAAGCATTATAGAATGCTGCTCTGGCTTCATTGTGGGGAATGGGATGGAAGGGGCAACATGGGAGCAGGGAGACCAGTTAGGAAGGCATTAGTAATCCAGGAGAAAGATGATGGTGGCTGTGCAGAGACTGTGGGTTGTTTTTTTTTGTTTTTGCTGTGGAGAAGGTTGTGGTGGATTGAAGATGACCACAAATACTTGGATCCCTCTTCCCACTGAGAGAGGGGGGGGTCTGTGTTTTCTTCCCTTGAATCTGCGTGGGCTTATGACTAGGTGACCAATAAAATAAGGCAGAGGGAATGCTGTGCCAGGTTCCAGGCCCAGGCTCTCAGAGACTGGCACCTTCTTTTCCTACCTCTTGGAGCACTTGTTCTTGGATCCCTGACCTGCCTTGTGAGATGACTAGACAGCTTGGCTGGAGAGGCATGGGGAAAAGTCCTGAGACTACATGCAGCAGGAGAGGGTCCCAGCTTTCTGGTTATGTCTGTCAAAGTGCCACTCATGTGAGTGAAGACATCTTGGGATTCCAGCCCAGCCCAGCCACTAGCTGAATATTATCAAGTGACCCCAGTCAATGCCATGCAGAACAGAAGAACTGCCCTGCAGAGCCCTGCCTGAATTTCTGACGCACATGTTATGAACATAATGGAATGGTTGTTGCTTTGAGCCACTAAGTTTTGGGATAGTTTGCTTAGCAGTGATAGATAATTGGAACAGTTTCGGTAATTTTTTAAAAAATTAATTAATTAATTGGCTGCATTGGGTCTTCGTTGCTGTGTGCGGGCTTTCTCTAGTTGTGGCAAGCGGGGGCTACTCTTTGTTGTGGTTCGTGGACTTCTCATTGCGGTGGCTTCTCTTGTTGTGGAGCACGGGCTCTTGGTGTGCAGGCTTCAATAGTTGTGGCACACGGGCTCAGTAGTTGTAGCTTGTGGGCCCTAGAGCGCAGGCTCAGTAGTTGTGGTGCATGGGCTTAGTTGCTCCATGGCATGTGGGATCTTTCGGGACCGGGGCTCGAACCCATGTCCCCTGCATTGGCAGGCGGATTCTTAACCTCTGTGCCACCAGGGAAGCCCCCAGTTTCAATAACTGAATCACAAAGAATATCAATATTTAAGGGGCAGGCAGGGGAAGAGAGGCCCTCCCAGCAGGATAAATTGTAGGGAAGGAAGAAAACAAGGAGAGTGTGGAGTCATGGAAGCCAAAAGAAGAGAGTAGATCAAATAGGAAGGGGTGGTTATCAGCATCAAATGCTGTTGAGAAGAAAAAAAGATAAGGACCAAACTGTCCTTGAGATTTAACAGCACAGAGGTCTCTCTCTGGTGACACTGGTGAATATTTGGTAAGTCCAGAAGACGGTCTGCAGTGAGGAAGTGGAAGCAGAAGGTGGAAAGAGGGAAGATCCGTGGGTATGTAGGGTTGAGGAAGGTTTTTACTTTTAAGTTATCGGACTTGAATATATTCCAGTGCTGATGGCAAGAATACAAAACACAGGGAGAGAGTGAGGCGAAGCGCTGGGGACAGGCGGATACTGTAAGATTCTGCAGAAGCCAGAGGGGACATGTTCCACTGTACAAGCAGACGGATTTGTTTGGGATGGAAGAGGGACTCCTCTTGTACTGTGCCAGGAGGGAATGGGAAAATGATGGTACAGAGGAAGAGAAAGGTATAGATGTATGTCGGCTGTAAGGCGAGGGGATACTTTATCTGACGGTACCTACTTCTTCTGTGAGGGAGGAGACAGGCTGTGTGCTGAGACTGGTGGGGGAACAGGTGAGACAAGACTTTTAGGAGAATGGAGAAGACTTGAAATAACCACTGCGGGGGACAGCAGGGAACCAAGCAGAGAAACAGAGAAGGATTGCATCCTGGGTAATGGTACATATTTCTGTGGATGTGTGATTTTCTTTTCCCTTTGGCACTACTTAGCAGTCCAGGTGTAAAGTCAAAGAAGGCAGACAGTTGGATTAATCTAGGGTTGGAGCCTTGGTGGACTTATTTAAAGGCATGGATTTCAGGCAAAGGATTTGAGGATGTTGGCAAAGAAAGGACTGAAGTGAGGGCACACCGATCAGAAAGCAAGCGATGACAGAGAAAGAAAGTCAAGTCTGAGGGATCAAGGTCTTGATCAGCTTCAAGGACAGAGAATGGACATCCGGTTTTGCTTTTTGGAGGCTGTAGGTAATGGCAGAGTCCAGGATCTAGAATAGCTGGCTGGAGTGGAGAGGAACTGAAGAGGATTAAGTAGAGGAAATCAAAGCACTGAGAGTCCACGTGATGAGGTCTCTTTGAAGGGGGCCGGGCTTGAAGGTAGAGGAAGCCCAGGGGCACCAGCTGCTGAAGTGCTCAGAAAGTACGCAGGTCTGGGAGGTTGTAAACTACTGCGATGAGGAGGGGCTGGGAGAGAGGAGACCTGGTGACATGAATCTCAAGGAGCCTTTTTTTCCTGTTTCTTTGTTTTTAACCTGAGGGTGCCAGAATATGCCCTGGAAGCAGCACTAGAAATCAGGGAGGATACTGTCACCACCACCGTAAAAAGCTGTGGGTCAGTGAGCACACCCTCCGGCCAGGGCTGCAGAGGTGGGGCTCTCAGGCAGGGCTGGGCTTCGGTTGAGGCAAGGAGATGGGGAGGAGGTTGAGGCAGTTGTTGTTGTTGTTGCTGCTGTTTTTGCCACAGAACAGGGGTGCCGGGCACTTGCTGACAGTGGGAGTGGAACCACTGCTTGGGCCCCTGCTATGGCTCTCTCCCTTCCAGGGAGTCTTGGTTCCCATGGAGGAAAGTGGGCTTCTGCACCAGCACTCGCTCAGGAGGAAGTGGCCACCAGTGTGTGGGGTGGGGTCCTGTCCTGTCCTTGTACATGTGGGATCTCTCTGCCCAAGGATGGGGCCACACCTATAGAGAGGTGCTCAAGAGGAGGGGCCCCTGGGCCCTAGAAAACCTTAGAATTCCTTTGCTTATAGGCAAGATTATAAGCTATGAAATAGATTAAAGATTACTTTAAAAAAAACAAATGTATACCACTTCGAAGAGTTCCACTTAGGGATTTCAGTCATGAAGCTGTGCTGCAGGGATGGCTTCTTGGAGACCAAACACAGTTATAGTAAGAAGCCTACGGACTGTTGTCAAGTCAGACTTGCTGCATGTGGCTATTGAGTTTGTTCAGAATCCATGTTCAGGGAGAAGTGAAGAAAGGAAGGAAATGAAAACTAGAGATCAAGAGTTCTAGACTATAACCTGTTAAACTATATTTTAGGTACAGAAGATACAGAAAATCAACAAGCCGTCCTGCTGTCCTCAAGGAGCTCCAAGTTTAGTGAGAGAGGCAGACAAGTGGGCCCACACGGATACGAGGCTCTGCTTATGTGGTGCTTACTAGGCCCTGGTGTCGCTTTCCGTGTGTGACTTACTTCATCATCACAACCGCCCTCCGAAGTGAGACCTATTATTATCCCCGTTCTAAAGAAGAAACTGTGGCACAGAGATCACACAGTTATTAAGTGGCAGAGTGAGGCCGTGAATCTAGGGAGTCAGGCTGCAGAGTTTGTGTTCTACCACAGGAAGCCGCCTGTAATTACAGTATATGCGATAGTAGCTATAAAAGGCTCATGCATACGGAGCAAAAGAAGGTAGGACGGGTTCCTAGAGGACACATGTGACACTTGAATTGGCCCTTGAAGAATAGCTCACATTTATCGAGCCAGGCCTTATGGCAAGTATTCTACCTAAAATAATTCCACTGAATTCAACTCTCCTGACATCCCTCCCAACATCCCTCTGAGCGGAGGCTCAATTATCATCATTCCCATTTTAGAGAAGATGACACTGAAACACAGGATGCTTTAGCACTGGCTGCACGTGACAGAGCGTGTGCTGGAGACTGGATTTTACCTGAGGCAGTATGGAGACAGAGCTGGGCCACCCAACCACCGCACCTCAGCCCAGGAGCTCCAGATGATGGTTGTGGGGGGACAGGGGACCTGGGCAGAGGGAGTGTGTCGGTCAAAGTAGGAGGAGGTGTGTGCAGGAAATGCCTTGGATGCTAGCAGGCTCGGGGAGTTCCTGCAGGGTGCACATAGCTGGCAGACTGGAGAAACACAGAGTGAAGGATTTTGATTCCACTTGGGCATGAGGATAACTGTTCCTTCCATCTAAGCACGCGGAGCTCAGGGCACCTCTTGGGTACATTTGTGGGGTGGTGAAGTCTGTGGCTGGGGTGCTCCTGCCTGCCCTCTCCCTGCACCAGGAACACATCCCAAGCTCGTGTGGCTCAGCCATCCTAACAGTCAACTGATGCTGGCTTAGGGAGGCAGCAGCTGATCAAGGCACTCGAGCCCGAGTTGGTACGGTTGCCACCTCTGCACAAGGCTGTGGGAGAATGAGTCACTCACAGGAGGGTCAGGCTGTAGATGACTCAAGGAGGTGGGGACCATTGAGAGCCCACAGTGATGCAAATCTAAATCCAATCAATCTCCTGGTTCCAAAAGCATGTGTGAAGGATCTTGTGAGAAGTATGTGGGCTCATGCTCTCTCCAGCCATAGCACCTCTGGCTCCACTGCCCTTATAGGACCTGGTCTGCTTCCTTCTCAGTCCTCCTTCCCGAAGACAGGGCTCTAGTCCCAGGAAGCTGAGCCCAGGTTGTCGTGGAAGGAGCTTGGGTAAGCACTCTTTGGGAAAGGATCATGGATTAAATACATGCCGGATTCTTTCTAGACATCAAATCCTGCACAGACCAGCAAGCAGCTGGGGGAGAAAGCCTGCTGAAATGATTTACTTAAATTGCAAGGGATCTCCGTCCTCCCCTTTCTTTTCACTGGGAGGAATTTCTCAAGAGAATGTGATTTCTGCTGTTTCTGTTCCAACTCTGCCTCCTGGTCAGTCACTCAGACAGAGAAGGAGAGAGAACAAGTGGTTAATCTACGGCCATTGAGCCGTGTATCAGCGAGCCAGAGAGGACTGTGCAATGGTCTCCCCAGGTTTCTGCGGAGAAACTAAATAAGACAAGCTATTTTTCTCTGATGTGCTGGCAATCAGGCACTGGGGATTTCTGGGAACACTGCCTTTGGGGGTTTGGATCAGGAAAAGGGAATAAATAGCAAGGGGCAATGAGAAACCGCAGACAGCAACCAGAAGGTATCCTCAGGAAAAGCCTCGTGGCCCCTTACTCCCATCAGACCCCGAGCCCGCAGCACTCCCTGACTCGATACCACAGCAGCGACAGAATCAGGAGCGATGGGTCACACAAGGGGCGTCCGCTAATGGACTTCAAGGCTTATTAGAGTGCCACTCCCTGCTAACCTCTCAAACCCTGTTTTCTAGGAGCCTCTGGAAGGAAAATATCAAGTGCTCAAGCCTGAACTCATCTCCAAACATATCAAAGAATGTGCAGAGACCCATTAAAAACCATACGTGAAACACTGTCCCTTCAAGGCAGAAAATCATGACAAGGGAGGTGACTTCTTTCTCGTAAGGCCACACCAGAAGTCTATGGGGCTATATTTTGTCCCCTGCATCTCCTTCTTGCGGCCCAGACAACTTGAGACTCCTAGAGGTCATGGCGCTCAGAATCAGACAGCACTGGGCCCTGTGGATGATGCTGGAACATAATGTCCTTTTCCAGTGAGGTGGTCTCAGGACAGAGTTCGCTAAATCGAGCATCATTTTATTTCTCAAATGGGGCTTTCTGCAGTTGAATCAGGGGTGAGGGGTGTTCAGCCATAAGTAGGTATTTTTGTTCCCTTTGTCGTAAAAGCCTGTCACAGCTTGTTTTCTTACAGTGTGGGATTCGCTGCCCTTCAGTCTGCCAGCCCAGCCACCCAACCCGACCCTCACAGTTCCACATGCTGTAAATAAGAAACCAAACACAGGGGAGATACTCAATGAAAATGCAGCATCTAAATGTCAATACAAATATTTGGGATGTTAAAACAGCCATTTCTTGTTAGATTAAGAGCAAGAGATTCTCCAAATGTGGACCCAGGACTGGCAGGTTCATATCACCTATGAGCTTGTAGACATGTGCATTCTTGGCCCCTACCCCAGACCTTCGGATCAGAAACCCTGGGGCTGAGGCCCAGTGGAGCGGGGAGGCTTGGAAGGTAATTCTGATGCACACTGTTAGGTGAGAACCACTGGTTTACACTGACCTGAGTAAAAGAGGGAGCAGGCAGAGGGCTCTTGTGTCTGGACTAGGACAGATACAGGCTGTCTTATAGCGTGGGAGGAAGGGGGAAAGGGCTGAATTCGCAGTAAGGGTGTAGAGACCCATAGGTAGCTAGGTGGCATGGATGTGGGGTATGAATTTTTAAAATTTGCTCTATTTGGCATTATAATCATGGCAATAGGTTAAATGTCATATTTGCCAATACATTTTTCTTATCAGCGTGGGCATATAATTTCACTTGTAGCCTGAGTGACTCTGGACTCACAGAGATGACTTCCCTTCTAGTCCTTTGTATCTGTCATGCCCACCACGATGAAACTCTGATGTCCTTAGGAATACCTTTAGAGTTATGTCCACTGGGTTTACACACCTCTTTGGCTTTGGTCTGGTCGTAACCAGTCTACACCTTAAACCCCCGCTTGAAAATATGGACAGAGGGTATTTTCGGAATTACATTTTCCTTGTTTTCTTCTCAACAGTGCATTCCAAGATTCTGATACAAATGAGATGCATTTTAGGGTACACATGGAAAATCAAGATTTAAGAACAATGTAGACATGCATTTTTTAATATTCTGGTAAGCTGAGCAATAAAGATGGGAGAGAAAGTTCCGAGAATTTAGAAGAAGAAACCCTGAAGGATAAGCCTTTTAGCCAAGAAGAAAGACTGTTAGTTGCTGGTTATATTCAGAAGATTTGCATTTTTAAAGTTAATGACTGAAGTAATAAAACTTTCCAGTTAAATTATTACAGTGGCTGCTTGCTTCAGGGCAAGCAAAAAACCTTTGAGGCTTTATATCAGGTTCTTCAGTCTGGCAGGAGGGGGTATTTTAAATTCTTGCAAAACGGTTTCTTTAATCTCTTACTTTTCTCTACCTGGCCTTTAATTCTCACACACCTAGCAGGCAAATGAAAAAAAATTTTTTGTACAAAAAATGTTGGTATTTGGATACAAACGGGTAATATTAAGAAAGCTGAGGCTTCCTTGGAGATATCCTAGGTTAATAACCTATAAAAAAATCGGTAGCTGTATTTAATTGCCTAAAATGCATCATATTTTGGTTATCCTATTTTTGAGCCTTGGTGTGATGCAACCTTTGACATGTGCATTGACGATGGGACAGGACCCTTGAAATCAAACCTGCCTCAGAAAAGCCCAGAGATCTGCTGTAACACCAGTGCTGACGCCTCGGCATTTGCCTTGCATCAAAGAGGCAGGGCAAGTGGAAATTTTACAGTAAATTCTGCTCTAATGCATAATGATGCTAAGACTCATATATTTTGCCTCCTGAATGAAGCCTTTAAGGCAGCATGCTCCTTGTACTGCAAAGAGATCCTCAGAGCAAAACTCCATAAAAGAACACGATCAGGAAGAACTGAATATACAAAAGTTCTCGAATAAAATGAGCCATATCTCAATGCCCAGAATATAAGTAATCAAAGCACTCTTTGTCAATAAAGCCCAAGTTCTGGAAAAACACTGGGACCCAGTGATGGGCATTTGCTTAGAGGCTCTACTGGGGTTTAAGCACTGGAAAAGCTAAAGGCTTCGTTTGATCTCAGATTGCAAAGACCCTTTCTTTCTACACTATCTGAGTAAAGGTACAGAAGTGAACAATGAAGTGGTAGGAATTGGGTCCTGGAGACTTACTGCCTGGGACCAAATCCTGGCTCCACCACTTATTAGCTGAGTGACACTGGACAAGTTATCTAAAAATCTTTTGTGTTAGTTTCTTTATCTGTACAGCAGGGCTAACAGCAGTATCTAACTTAAGGTTGGGGTTGGGTAATGATGTAAAGTGCTTAGAACCATGGTCGGCACACAGCAAGCTCTCAACGAGTTCAGCTTCCAATGTTATTTTAGTTTTTATGAGTGAGGGCCTTGTAAAAAGAAGAGAAGAGGATGCACTGCTTTCTTCCTTTCTTTTCTCCTTTCCTTCTGTCACCTTTCTCTCTTTCCATTTCTATTTCTTGGCCACATTCCAAAGGGGTTCTTGAAGCTGAGGAGTTACGCTGAGCATGTTTAGTGTTGTGTGTGGACACAGCCCTGGTCTAGAGAGGGGGGCGCTGACTTCCCTTCCTGGCTTTACCATTAACTAGCTGTGGGACTGTGGGGAAGTTTTCTTGCCTTCTGTATTAGTTTGCTAGGGTTCCCTTAACAAAGTATCACAACCTGGGTGGCTTAAGACAGCAGAAATGTCTTGCCTGACAGTTCTAGAGGCAAGAGACTAGAGGTCCAGACGCTGTGAGGGGGGATTCTGCTCTAGGCCTCTCACCTGCTTCTGGGGGTTTGCTGGCCGTCTTCGGCCCCCCTTGGCTTCTAGAAGCATCCTTCTGCTCTCTGTCTTCCTGGTTACAAGGTGTTCTCCCTGTATAGGCGTCTGTGTCCAAATGTCCTTTTTTTTTTTAATATTCTTTTCTCTTTAAACCCCACATTTGTTTATTTATTTATTTTTGGCTGTGTTGGGTTTTCGTTTCTGTGCGAGGGCTTTCTCTAGTTGTGGCAAGTGGGGGCCGCTCTTCATCACGGTGCGCGGGCCTCTCACTATCGCGGCCTCTCTTGTTGCAGAGCACAGGCTCCAGACGCGCAGGCTCAGTAGTTGTGGCTCACGGGCCTAGTTGCTCCGCGGCATGTGGGATCTTCCTGGACCAGGACTCGAACCCGTGTCCCCTGCATTAGCAGGCAGATTCTCAACCACTGCACCACCAGGGAAGCCCCAAATGTCCTATTTTTATAAGGAATGGATTAGGGGCCCACTCTACTCCAGTGTCACCTCATCTTAACTAATTATACCTGCAAGGACTCTATTTCTGGATCAGTTCACATTCTGAGGTACTGGAGGTTAGGACTTCACCATATGAATTTGTGATGGGGGGCACACAATTCACCGCTAACACAAGGGGACACTTCTCAGAGTCTTCTGGATGTTGCTGTGCTCTGTGATTCTCTGAGAGGGGCATAAAGCATGTATGGTATTTCTCCAACTTATCTAGCTAGAGAGCATTTTTGTTCTGCTGTGGAGAATCCTGACAACCTCATGCTAATCATGACAGCCTTTTAGACAATGCTGACAGGGCCGTGACTGCCCTACCATGAATATGACAATCGGGACTGACCATAACCTGGCTCAGAAAGTCCTCCTCCATCTCAGGGCAGAGACCACCTCCCACCATTTCCTCCAGCTGCACCCTGCCTGTCTGTGGCTAGCTCGTCAGGATGATGGGTGAAAGCAAGACAGCAGCCCCTCACTGCTCCGTCAGTCTCTGGGTGGGCGAGAGACCCCCCAGGGGGCCTTTCTGGCTCCGAGACAGCTGGTGTGGATAACACAGAGACTGGGCGGCTGCATTTACATTCAAGCAGCTGTGATCCCACACAAACTAGAAGGGAAAGCCCACAAGGGAGAAGATGACTTACTCATAAAATTTTAATAAATAGGTTAAAAGGAAAACCTCCCTCAGCTTCGCACTGTGTTGCTGTCAGCGAGCACATCTTTCATAGCAAGCTGACATTCTTGTCGACAGTGCTGTTAACAGCACTCCGAATAAGGTAATTACCCAACAGAGTTAATGTTAGCCAAATTGCATAGTACTTAAATTAAAAATATATCTGATTGCAGGACTGAAGCCTGAGTCATGTGTCTTACCCACTGAACGTGTGGTGTGCCTGCCTCGAGAGTAGGAACCGACACGGGAAAAAGGCTGCCATTTACATTCTGGACGTGAAGCCACTCTTGGAAGGAGGAGCCTCGAAGATGCTTTCTTCTCTACCTCAAGGCAGGAAGAGAATGAGATTTCTGCTTTCTCCTTTATCTCTGCGTGATGTTTCTGTTCACTTTGCAGGGCACAGTGTAGTTTAGCACAGCCTACCCTTTTCCTTGAAGAGTGAGCTGAGGTGGCATCAGAATGGGAAATGGCACTGCTATATCGGTTCCAGTGTCCTTGTAGGACTGGTGCAAGGAAACAGTCCAAGCCGCTCTCTGAGCCCTCCTGTCTGCATGCCCTGGAGCTGCAAAGCTGTGAGACAGCTCACACAAAGGCCATGAGGTTTGAGCAGAAAGAGTGCAGGACCTGGGGTCAAAAGAACTGGGTTCTAAGAGTCACTGTGTCATTAACTAACTCATTGATTTTTGGCAAGTCAGTTCCCTTTTTTATGCCTCATTATCCTCATCTGTCAAACAGAAGTAAAAAATTCACTCTATCCCTCTGGGGTGAGATAATAAAAAGAATAATAGGCATGCAAGTACCATGAATATAAGTAGTTTTTATTAGCCTTAACTGATTGGCCAGCAGGGAAGTTGTCATTTTAGGATATTAAAAAAACAAGACAAAACAGACACTAATAAAAATAAAACTAAGGAACTTCCTAACAAATATAAGTCCATGCCAGATGGCTTCACTAGTGAATTCTACCAAACATTCAAAGAAGAATTAATACCAATTCTGATCAAACAATTCCAAAAAACAGAAAGGGAGGAAGCACTTCCAAACTTATTTTATGAGGTCAGTGTTACCCTGATACCACAACCCGACAAGGATGCCACAAGAAAATTATAGGTGAATATCCATGATAAATGCAGATGTAAAAATTCTCAACAAAATATTAGCAAACCAAATTCAACATTACATTAAGAGGATCAAACACCATGATCAGGTGGGATTTATTCCAGAGATGCAAGGACGGCTCAACATCCACAAATCAATCAATGTGATACATTAACAAAATGAAGGATAAAAATCATATGACCATCCCAATAGATGCAGAAAAGCATTTGACAAAATTCAACATGTATTTATGATTAAAAACTCTCAACAAAGTGGGTATAGAGGGAACATACCTCAACATAATAAAAGTCATATATGACAAGCACATAGCTTACATCATACTCAATGGGGAAAAGGTGAAAACTTTTCCTCTAAGATCAGGAATAAGACAAAGATGCCCACTCTTGCCACTTTTATTCAACAAAGTATTTGAAGTCCTAGGCAGAGCAATTATACAAGAAAAAGAAATACAAGGCATCCAGATTGGAAAGGAAGAAGTGAAACTGTCACTATTTGCATGTGACATGGTATGCTATATAGAAAACTCTAAATACTCCACCAAAAAAAAAACCTGTTAGAAAAAAAATAAATTCATTAAAGCTGCTAGATATAAAAATATGCAAAAATATGCTGCATTTCTATACACTAATAATGAACTATCAGAAAGAGAAATTAAGAAAACAATCCCGTTTACAATTGCATCAAAAAGAATAAAATACCTAGAAATAAATTTAACCACAGAAGTGAAAGACCTATACACTGAAAACTAAAAGACATTAACAAGACAAACACAACACAAATAAATGGAAAGGTATGTGCTCATGGATTAAAAGAATTAATATTGTTGAAATGTCCATACTACACAAAGTAATCTATAGATTTGATGCAATCCCTATCAAAATTCTAATGGAATTTTTCACAGAAACAGAACAATCTTAAAATTTGTAGGAAACCACAAAAGAACACAGATAGCTAAGGCAATTTTGAGAAAGAAGAACCAAGTTGGAGGCATCATGCTCCCTGATTACAAACTATGTTACAAAACTAGAGTAATCAAAACAGTATGATATATATATATATAATTTTTTTTTTTTTTTCCGGTGCACGGGCCTCTCACTGTTGTGGTCTCTCCCATTGTGGAGCACAGGCTCCGGACGCACAGGCTCAGCAGCCATGGCTCACAGGCCTAGCCGCTCCGTGGCATGTGGGATCTTCCCGGACTGGGGCACAAACCCACGTCCCCTGCATCGGCAGGCGTACTCTCAACCACTGCGCCACCAGGGAAGCCCCCAATATTTTAAAAATAAAAACATATGCATAGACTAATGGAACAAAATAGAGAGTCCAGAAAAAACCCACTCATATATGGTCAATTAATTTATGACAAAGGAGTCAAGAATATACAATGGGGAAAGGTCACTCTCTTCAATAAATGGTATTGGGAAAACTGGACAGCTACATGCAAAAGAATGAAACTGGATCACTATCTTACACCATACACAAAAATTAACTTAAAATGGATTACATACTTGAATTTAAGAACTGAAACTATAAAACTGCTAGAAGAAAACATAGGCAGTAACCTCCTTGACATTGGTCTTGGTGATACTTTTTTTTTTTTTTTGGATTTCACATCAAAAGCAAAGACAACAAAAGTAAAAATAAGCAAGTGGGACTACATCCAACTAAAAAGCTTCTGCACAATAAAAGAAACCATCAACAAAATGAAAAGGCAGGGTCTTTCCATTTGCTCCTCCTGCAGCGGCAAGAGCAGCGCTTGGCAGTGGCAACTTGGGACTGCGCCCTGGGCAAGCCCCCACAGGGTGGTGCTCAACTGAGAGGGGGGCTCAGTGCCTAACTGAGAGGGGGGCTCAGTGCCTGAAGGGGTGTGTGTAGGGTGGAGGCAGCCAGCTGGGACCAGCTGGTGGCCCTGGACAACCTCCCCCACACCCACACACCCCTTTTGTGTTGTAGGCTGACCCTCCAAGAGCAGAGGCAGCAAGAGGAGGTGTGTGCACCAGTCCTCACAGGGAAGCAGTAGGGATAGAGCCCAGCACCACCTCCTGGTTCTCCCTCCAGGGAAACCCAGAAAACAAGAACTAGCAAGAGCTTGACAAATGCCTGGCTTTGAATTGGAGACCATTCAACTGTCTTTTGCTTCATTCCTGGAACTTTCACTGCAACTAGGTTAAGGAAAAAAAATACCCGAAAGAAAGAAAACAAAGAACAAAATACCCCAGAATTCCTTAAGAACACCATGTGGCTGACAGGATCTTGGTGCTCTGCCTGGGTGTCAGACCTGTGCCTTTGAGGTGGGAGAGCCAAGTTCAGGACATTGGCCCACCAGAGACCTCCCAACTCCACACAATATCAAACGGTGAAAGCTCTCCCAGAGATCTCCATCTCAACGATAAGACCCAGCTCCACTCAACAACCAGCAAGCTACAGTGCTGGGCACCCTATTCCAAACAACTAGCCAGACAGGAACAAAACCTCACCCCTTAGCACAGAGGCTGCCTAAAATCATAAAAGGGCACAGACACCCCAAAACACACCATTGGACACAGTCCTGCCCACTAGAAAGACAAGATCCAGCCTCATCCACCAGAAAACAGGCACTAGTCCCCTCCATCAGGAAGCCTACACAACCCACTGAACCAACCTTAGCCACTGCGGGCAGACAGCAAAAACAACAGAAACTACAAACCTGCAGCCTGCGAAAGGGAGACCCCAAACACAGTAAATTAAGAAAATTGAGAAGACAGAGAAGCACACAGCAGATGAAGGAGCAAGGTAAAAACCCACCAGACCAAACAAATGAAGAGGAAATAGGCAGTCTACCTGAAAAAGAATTCAGAGTAATGATAGTAAAGATGATCCAAAATCTTGGAAATAGAATGGAGAAAACACAAGAAACGTTTAGTAAGGACCTAGAAGAACTAAAGAGCAAACAAACAATGATGAACAACACAATAAATGAAATATAAAATTCTCTTGAAGAAATCAATAGCAGAATAATTAAGGCAGAAGAACGGATAAGTGACCTGGAAGATTAAATAGTGGAAATAACTACTGCAGAGCAGAGTAAAGAAAACAGAATGAAAAGAATTGAGGACAGTCTCAGAGACCTCTGGGACAACATTAAATGCACCAACATTCGAATAACAGGGGTCCCAGAAGAAGAAGAGAAAAAAAAAGGGACTGAGAAAATATTTGAAGAGATTATAGTGGAAAATTTCCCTAACATGGGAAAGGAAATAGTCAAGTCCAGGAAGCGCAGAGAGTCCCGTACAGGATAAATCCAAGGAGAAACACACCAAGACACATATTAATCAAACTATCAAAAATTAAATACAAAGAAAAAATATTAAAAGCAGCAAGGGAAAAGCAACAAATAACATACAAGGGAATCCCCATAAGGTTAACAGCTGATCTTTCAGCAGAAACTCTGCAAGCCAGAAGGGAGTGGCAAGACATATTTAAAGGGATTAAAGGGAAAAACCTACAACCAAGATTACTCTACCCAGCAAGGATCTCATTCAGATTTGATGGAGAAATTAAAACCTTTACAGAAAAGCAAAAGCTAAGAGAATTCAGCACCACCAAACCAGCTTTACAACAAATGCTAAAGGAACTTCTCTAGGCAGAAAACACGAGAGAAGGAAAAGACCTACAATAACAAACCCAAAACAATTAAGAAAATGGTAATAGGAACATACATAATGATAATTACCTTATATGTAAATGCATTAAATGCTCCCACCAAAAGACATAGACTGGCTGAATGGATAAAAAACAAGACCCATATATATGCTGTCTACAAGAGACCCACTTCAGACCTAGGGATACATATAGACTGAAAGTGAGGGGATGGAAAAAGATAGTCCATGCAAATGGAAATCAAAAGAAAGGTGGAGTAGCAATTCTCATATCAGACAAAATAGACTTTAAAATAAAGACTATTACAAGAGACAAAAAAGGACACTACAGAATGATCAAGGGATCAATCCAAGAAGAAGATATAACAATTGTAAATATCTAGGCACCCAACATAGGAGCACCTCAATACATAAGGCAAATGCTAACAGCCATAAAAGGGGAAATTGACAGTAACACAATCATAGTAGGGGGCTTTAACACCTCACTTTCACCAATGGACAGACCATCCAAAATGAAAATAACTAAGGAAACACAAGCTTTAAATGATACATTAAACAAGATGGACTTAATTGATATTATAGGACATTCCATCCAAAAACAACAGAATACACTTTCTTCTCAAGTGCTCATGGGACATTCTCCAGGAAAGATCATATCTTGGGTCACAAATCAAGCCTTGGTAAATTTAAGAAAATTGAAATCGTATCAAGTATCTTTTACAACCGCAATGCTCTGAGACTAGATATCAATTACAGGAAAAAATCTGTAAAAAATACAAACACATGGAGGCTAAACAATACACTACATAATAACCAAGAGATCACCGAAAAAATCAAAAAATACCTAGAAACAAATGACAATGGAAACACAACGGCCCAAAACCCATGGGATGCAGCAAAAGCAGTTCTAAGAGGGAAGTTTATAGCAATACAATCCTACCTCAAGAAACAAAAAACATCTCAAATAAAAAACCTAACCTTACACCTAAAGCAATTAGAGAAAGAAGAAAAAAACCCCAAAGTTAGCAGAAGGAAAGAAATCATAAAGATCAGATCATAAATAAATGAGAGAAATGAAGGAAACGACAGCAAAGATCAACAAAATAAAAGCTGGTTCTTTGAGAAGATAAACAAAATTGATAAATCATTAGGCAGACTCATCAAGAAAAAAAAGGGAGAAGACTTAAATCAGTAGAATTAGAAATGAAAAAGGAGAAATAACAACTGACACTGCAGAAATACAAAGGATCATGAGAGATTACTACAAGCAACTATACGCCAATAAAATGGACAACCAGGAAGAAATGGACAAATTCTTAGAAAAGCACAACTTTCCCAGACTGAACCTGGAAGAAACAGAAAATATAAACAGACCAATCACAAGCACTGAAATTGAGACTGTGATTAAAAGTCTTCCAACAAACAAAAGGCCACCAGATGGCTTCACAGACGAATTCTATCAAACATCTAGAGAAGACCTAACACCTACCCTTCTCAAACTCTTCCAAAATATAGCAGAAGGAGGAACACTCTCAAACTCATTCTACGAGGCCACCATCACCCTGATACCAAACCAGACAGAGATGTCACAAAAAAAGAAAACTACAGGCTAATATCACTGATGAACACAGATGCAAAAATCCTCAACAAAATACTAGCAAACAGAATCCAACAGCACATTAAAGGATCATACACCATGATTAAGTGGGGTTTATCCCAGGAATGCAAGGATTCTTCAAAATATGCAAATCAGTCAATGTGATAAACCATATTAACAACCTGAAGAATAAAAACCATATGATCATCTCAATAGATGCAGAAAAAGCTTTCAACAAAATTCAACACTTATTTATGATTAAAACCCTCCAGAAAGTAGGCACAGAGGGAACTTACCCAAAGATAATAAAGGCCATGTATGAGAAACCCACAGCCAACACTGTTCTCAATGGTGAAAAACTGAAACCATTTCCTCTAAGATCAAGAACAAGACAAGGTTGTCCACTCTCACCACTATTATTCAACATAGTTTTGGAAGTTTTAGCCACAGCAATCAGAGAAGAAAAAGAAATAAAAGGAATCCAAGTTGGAAAAGAAGAATTAAAGCTGTCACTGTTTGCAGATACATGATACTATACATAGAGAATCCTAAAGATGCTACCAGAAAGCTACTAGAGCTAATCAATGAATTTGGTAAAGTTGCAGGGTACAAAATTAATGCACAGAAATCTCTTGCATTCCTATACACTAATGATGAACAATCTGAAAGAGAAATTAAGGAAACACTCCCATTTAACATTGCAACAAAAAGAATAAAATACCTAGGAATAAATCTACCTAAGGAGACAAAAGACCTGTATGCAGAAAACTATAAGACACTGATGAAAGAAATTAAAGATGATACATACAGATGGAGAGATATACCATGTTCTTGGATTGGAAGAATCAACATTGTGAAAATGACTCTACTACCCAAAGCAATCTACAGATTCAATGCAATCCCTATCAAACTAGCAATGGCATTTTTCACAGAACTAGAACAAAAAATGTCACAATTTGTATGGAAACAGAAAAGACCCCGAATAGCCAAAGCAATCTTGAGAAAGAAAAACAGAGCTGGAGGAATCAGGCTCCCTGACTTCAGACTATACTACAAAGCTACAGTAATCAAGACAGTATGGTACTGGCAAAAAAACAGAAATATAGATCGATGGATAGAAAGCCCAGAGATAAACCCACACACATATGGTCACCTTACTTTTTATATAGGGGGCAAGACTATACAATGGAGAAAAGACAGCCTCTTCAATAAGTGGTGCTGGGAAAACTGGACGCCTACATGTAAAAGAATGAAATTAGAACACTCCCTAACACCATACACGAAAATAAACTCAAAATGCATTAAAGACCTAAATGTAAGGCCAGACACTATCAAACTCTTAGAGGAAAACATAGGCAGAACACTCTATGACATAAATCACAGCAAGATCCTTTTTGATCCACCTCCTAGAGAAATGGAAATAGAAACAAAAATAAACACATGGGACCTAATGAAACTTAAAAGCTTTTGCACAGCAAAGGAAACCATAAGCATGATGAAAAGACTCCCCTCGGAATGGGATAAAATATTTACAAATGAAGCAATTGACAACGGATTAATCTCCAAAATTTACAAGCAGCTCATGCAGCTCAATAGCAAAAAAACAAACAACCCAATCCAAAAATTGGCAGATGACCTAAATAGACATTTCTCCAAAGAAGATATACAGATTGCCAACAAACACATGAAAGGATGCTCAACATCACTAATCATTAGAGAACTGCAAATCAAAACTACAATTAGGTATCACCTCACATCAGTCAGAATGGCCATAATAAAAAAATCTACAAACAATAAATGCTGGAGAGGGTGTGGAGAAAAGGGAACCCTCTTGCACTGTAGGTGGGAATGTAAATTGATACAGCCACTATGGAGAGCAGTATGGCAGCCCCTTAAAAAACTAAAAAGAGAACTACCATACGACCCAGCCATCCCATTACTGGGCATATACCCTGAGAAAACCATAATTCAAAAAGAGTCATGTACCACAATGTTCACTGAAGCTCTATTTACAATAGTCAGGACATGGAAGCAACTTAAGTGTCCATCGACAGATGAATGGATAAAAAAGATGTGGCACATATATAGAATGCAATATTATTCAGCCATAAAAAGAAACGAAATTGAGTTATTTGTAGTGAGGTTGATGGACCTAGAGAGTGTCATACAGATGAAGTAAGTCAGAAAGAGAAATAAATACCATATGCTAACACATATATATGGAATGTAAAAAAAAAAAAAAGGTTCTGTAGAACATAGGGGTAGGACAGGAATAAAGATGCAAACATAGAGAATGGACTCGAGGACACAGGGGTGGGGGGAACAGTAAGCTGGGACGAACTGAGAGAGTGGCATGGACTTGTATATACTTCCAAATGTAAAATAGATAGCTAGTGGGAAGCAGCCACATAGCACAGGGAGACCAGGTCGGTGCTTTGTGACCAGCTAGAGGGGTGATTGGGAGGTTGGGAGGGAGATGCAAGAGGGAGGGGATATGGGAACATATGTATGTGTATAGCTGATTCACTTTGTTATATAGCAGAAACTAACACACCATTGTAAAGCAATTATCCTCTGATAAAGGTGCTAAAAAAAAAAAAGGCAGGCTAATGAGTGGGAGAAAATATCTGAAAATTATATACCTAATATGGGGCCAATAATATATATATATATATATATATATATATATATATATATATATATATATATATATAAAGAACTCATACACCTCAATAGCAAAACCCCAAACAACCTCATTTTAAAATAGTCAGAGGACCTGAATAGACATTTTTCCAAAGAAGACATACAGAGGGTCAACAAGCACATGAAAAGACGTAATCAGTAATCATCAGTAGTCATCAGGGAAACGCAAATCAAAACCACAATGAGCTATCACCTCACACCTGTCAGAATGGCTATTACCATAAAGACCAGAAATAACAAGTGTTGGCAAGGATGTGGAGAAAAGGGAACTCCTGTTCACTGTTGGTGGGAATGTAAATTGTTGCAACCGCTATGGAAAACATTATGGAGGTTCCTCAAAGAATTAAAAATAGACCTACCATATGATCCAACAATTCCACTTCTCAGAATTTATCCAAAGAGAAAGAAAACACTAATTTGAAAAGATATTTGCACTCTCTTACTTGTTGCAGCATTACTCAATAACCAAAAACATGGAAACAACCTAAGTATACAGAAACAGATGAATGGATAAAGAAGATGTTGTGCATACATATAGAATGGAATATTATTCAGCCATGAAAGAAGGAAATCCTGCCATTTCTGACAACATGGATGAACCTTGAGGGCATTATGCCAAGTGAAATAAGCCAGACAGAGAAAGATGAATACCACGTGTTCGCACTTGTATGTGGGATCTAAAAAAAATAAAACAAAACAGAAAAACCAAACAAACTCAGAGATACTTAGAGAACAGACTGGTATTTACCAGAGGCAGGGGATAGGGTATGGGGGAAATAGATGAAGGGGGTCAAATGTACAAATTACCAGTTATAAAATAAATACGTCATGGGATATGATGTATAGTATGGTGACTATAGTTAATAATACTGTATTGCATATTTGCAATTTGCTAAAAGAGTACATGTTAAAAGTTCGCATCACGAGAAAAAAAATGTGTAACTGTGTATGATGACAAATGTTAACTAGATGTATTATGGCGATCATTTCACAGTAACTGAATCACTACATTGTAAACCTGAAACTAATATGTCAATTGTACCTCAATAAAAAAATAAAAATAAATAAAACTAAGGGTAAATTCTGGGCTCAGAGGAAAAAATCCAGAATCTCTTATTTTCTTCAGAGAGTAAGTGGTAGAGTTAGCAAATCACTCAGGGATGAGTGTGATGAACAGCAGGAGAAATATTAATTAGGAACTACAAAGGAGAGCCAAAATATCAATACTCATTGGGCTAAAACACTAACTTTCTTTAAAAAAAATTTAGTGAAATACTCAAAATATAACATAATGACAACTATGTAACTAGTATATATTTCCAAAACTGTGGAATTGGAGTATATGGATATAGCCTCTACTGAAGCAAATGAGATATCAAATTGCAGCATTATCTAGTGGAAAGAGCACTGAGCAGATAGATGCTACCTCTGACATGAGCAAATCACAAGAAAAACCCTCTGTGCCAATGTTCCCACGCCTGTAAAATGGAGATAATTCCTGTCCCCTTCACCTCATAGGATTGAATGAAATGAAATACATATCTGAAAAAGTGAAAGTGCTGTACACCTATGAGGTATCATTATTTTAATCATTTGATCTGTTCTCTGTTCTTATTCTAATTCAATTCAGCAAAGACTGATTGGAGGGTCTACAGGCCAAGTGTGGTAAATTTGGTAAAGAGGTTACTCATGCATGTGGCTGCATGAAGCAAGAAGAGAAAGAGGTGGCTTCTGGCTGGAAGGGCTGAGAAGGGTTTGTTACAGAGGTGATGTATGAGATGTCCCTGAAAAGTATAACTGATTGATCCACCCTTGCGCCAAGCACTGTTCTAGGGCCTTGGGAGTTCATCAATGAACAGAAGGAAGATCCTTGCACTTTAAGGAACTTACATTCTAGTGGAGGAAGGTCGGGGCTGGGTGAGAAAGAAGATGCAAGTCATAAGGGTGAGGAGAGATCATCCAGGGGGGAGACAGCAGCGTTAATAAAGATACAGAGAGGGAACTCACAGGGGCTACAGAAAATAAGCTTCATTTCTGGTTTTATTTCAGATTATTTGGTAGTGGCTGTCTGGAATCGATGTTGAGGAGGATTCTGAGACTTCCTTATGGCTCAGGCGGAAGAGTGACAGGATTGATTAATGATGTCTGCAATGGGTGTGGAAAGGGGGAAGTGGAGGATGTGTGTTGGATGTTTGCCATTCCTATGTGGTTGGATTTTACCTGTGCCATTGTGGTCTGTGCTCTTCCAGTCTCCTGAGAATGTTATGGAGCTCAGTAAGCAAGTATTATTAAGTTCAGCACTTATGTGTACATGAAAAATTATTTGGACATTCTCAGAGCGAGGCTTTCCTACATAAATGGAAGTGTTACTGGTCTACTTCTCTAACTTTTATCTCCTCTACAGTGAGACCACAAGTAGGTGTGTTACGCAGCAATGTTTCACAGAACTGTTTCTCCTTGTGGTTCCACTTTTTTGGCTCCCTGGACCCCAGCTCAAAGTGAGCTTCAGCCTCAGATTCTCAGAATTTTTAGTTGCTTAATTTTTATTCCTATCTTCTGTTTGGAGTCATCTAATTTATCCCCCTCACAGCATTCTGGAAAGAGAATGATCTATTTCTTTCCTTTAAGTCTCCTAAAGAAACTATGCATCCCTCCTTGTTGACTCATCCTCTTTGCCTCATATCTCTTACAGTTTATTGGGGTTTCAGAATATCTTATACTAGAATGACTCCAACTTTCTGGCTGGGCCTCAAAGGCAGATGGGAGGAAACCCTATAACTTAGCCTTTTATGTGTCAAATAAATAAATTTAGCAACTCCTTTGTTGAGATTGTATTGCTTTTAGGCTACCATGTTAGTGCAAAATTTATTTTGTATATCAAGAGTGTTAATTTTTTCTATTAGGTTGAACTATAGGAAATTGCCATATTTTAGGTCAAAAAGGTTGCCTGAAATGTTCTACAGTTCAAACTAATATTTGTATACTTTCTTTAACAGTGCTAATCTGGAGGGTCTGATTTAGACTATATTAGGGAGACTGTCTTGTTCTTAGAAAGGCAAAAGAGAGATGCACATTAATATTTTGTTAAAACATGTCTTCCTGCCTTTAAAGCCCATTCTTCTTGTTCCCTCCTTTATGACAGTAAGAAAGTTGCTCAAAAGCCTTTCTTCCCAAACTTGAAGGGTTGGATGCCCTTCAACTTGGCTTTTATAAATGATGTAAAGCCAGAAGGCAGTTTGTCCCCTTTAGAATTCACTGGTTGGATGGAAAAAATCAAATATTTAATGAGAAACTCTGGGATGTTTGAAATGATATCCACACTTCTGTTTCCCAAATGCCTGAGGGCAGTTTGGTTTCTGGATTCACTACTGAATAGCATCTGTGTTTAATAGCTGACAGAACCTTGAAGGAAGGTGAGGCTGGTGTTCAGAGACGTTCTGTCTGAGCATCTCTTTTTATTTCACTCATGTCATCCAGTGGCTGTTTGTGAATGCAGGTATGGAAGTACCTGAATGCTTTGATTAACATTTGTATGAAGGATTGCAGGGCAACTGAAGAGTGCAACAGAACAGGCAAGTTGGAGAGAGGGCTGTTTCAGTTTGCTAGAAGGTGGAAACAAACCCATCTTCTAAAAGGGCGATGCTAGGAGTAGTGTTCTGTTCCTGGAAACAGAAGTCAAACTAATCTCTTTGTGCCAGAGGCTTTGCTTGCTGGACCTCCTTCTCGTTGTTTGAAAACTGTTAGTCATAGAAATAATGCAGCCAGTTGGCTAATTAGCAGCGATTCTGCTGCTGGGAAGGGTAGCATCTACAGATGACAAAGGGACACTAAGAGACCTTGGTTCCCTGCACTGTCGTCTCATACCATTTCACACAGTACCTCTAGCTACGTTGGGCAAAGGAGCAGGCTGAAGCCCAGCTCTGCTGACTTCACTAATAAAAAAGGCAACACTCAGAGTGGTTTTTACTCCACAGAGATAGGAGTGTGTCCTTTGGTGTCAATTTCTTCTCACTGAGCCAAGAACAGTGTTCTCAGCAAATTCTCAGACACCCTCAGCCAATTGACCGGGTCACTGCATGAACTTAAAAACAATGTCGAACATGAAGATCAAAACTAGAGAGCTGAGATATTTCCAGTAAGAGGAAGGAAGGAAGAAGCATTGTTCCTGGTTTTGTTTTCTAGCAGAAGGATCACAAGGGTGTTGGAATGTCTGCTTCAGTCTTTCATCAGTATTCTCCTTGGAGGCTGATGTGGAAGACGTCAGTAGCTTGTTTTTCTTTGCTCCAAGAGTCATTATCTCAGAGCTTTAGGGATTAGAGAACTGAGAATGCCACGTGATGGGGATGAGAGGGTAGAAAACAATCTGGGAGCATTTACTTTTAGGTAAAGATGAAAACTACATGTCTTCTTTTTCTGCTTTGTTCTACAACTTCCTTAAAAGTCATGTTATAGGACAACAGTATAAAGAAAAAATTATTTTACAAGTGGGGAAAAAACCCCAAATCTGGAGGTGTGATTGTTAGGAGGGGAAGTCAGAAGCCACTGAACTCTGGGTTTTTATTCTAAAGCCAACCTGTGGATCCGGTGATATATTTTGGTCAATCCACTTCACTTCCATGGTTTTTTCAACAAAAGCACTCTCTGCCTCCTGTGCAAGTTGCAAGGTTGCTTTAATTAGGGTTTGTACTTTGAGAGGCTTGATGAAAGATGCTTAGAAATTCAAGGCAGTGTAACAAAGTAAGCCGAACGCACCTTAGAAGAAGATTAAAAATATGCACAGGGTACCTAAAACTCATTTCGGAGAAGCCTAAACGCAAACTTTACCCAGAGACTACACAAATACCAACTGGAGAGAGTAAGATCAGCTTCCCCGGGCCTCAAGATATCAGAGGCAGGGTGACTCTGTTAATCCTGTCCCTCTGGGTATTACGTGAATTTTCAGCCCGTCTCTCTAGGTTCTCTCCAGGATGGAAGAAACCTGCCAGAGGCACCCCTGGGTTACAAATCCTCCAGCATTCCCACTTCTCCTTCCAGAGCTCATTCCCTGATCGCAGCACCAAATGACCTCTCTCGGCTCCATTTAATCCCCAACTGCTCTCGTCCTAAACAGTTTCTATCTGATCACTACTGAGGGCACTAAACTAGAAGACTGAAGAGAATGAACATGATGGTTACCTTGACAAATATCATTTTCAGAAAGTCCCAGCTTATCCCATTTGATCATAACTTTGACCTTTTTTTAAACTGGTTTGGATTATAACTTCATCTTTCAAAATTTGCAGACATTCCGTGATTTTTTTGTTGTTGTTGCTGCTGAAACATTTTTACAGGAATAAAGACGGGGATGTAGAGAATGGACTTGAGGACATGGGGAGGGGGAGGGGTAAGCTGGGACGAAGTGAGAGAGTGGCATGGACATATATACACCACCAAATGTAAAACAGATAGCTACTGGGAAGCAGCCGCATAGCACAGGAGATCAGCTCGGTGCTCTGTGAACACCTAGAAGGGTGGGATAGGGAGGGTGGGAGGGAGACGCAAGAGAGAGGAGATATGGGGATGTATGTATATGTATAGCTGATTCACTTTGTTATACAGCAGAAACTAACACACCACTGTAAAACATTCAGTGATTTTTGCTTTTAGCTTTTTAAAATGAAAATCCAAGTTTCTTAACATAAAGGCAAGCAATTACAATGCTTCCCATAATTATAAGCTCTGCTAAATGCAAATAATAATGGAAATAAAATGTATGAACTTGGTATCCAAACCAAGACTAAGCTACTTTGGATTTGGTGCCAGTCAGAGATATTGACTGAAAACCCTTGAAATGAGTTTTCCTTTCCCCAACATCATTTTATGTGTTTTGAATATGACTTTTCTGGGACATCTGGTATGGTTGCCCAAACCCACAGTTTGAACTTTGCCACAGACTGACAGAGTGATAGAGGAGAAAAATTGAGGGGAGAAGGAAATTAGAAGAGAAAAAAACGGGAGCATGAAGTTGGGAAGCAGAATTAAAGAAGAAAGGAATGTTTGCTCTCTTTCTCATCCTCTGATGTCAAATTCTGTCACTCATATGAGGGGCTCAGAATCAGAGGATCACACACAAGGCTAGAAGTATGGCAGTGGTTTTCAAACTGTGGGCCAAGGAACCCCAGCGGTTCTTTTCAGGGGCTGCCTCATAGATGGGGATGGAGAGAAAGGCTCCATCCCCTTTTCCCCAGACCTCATGGACTGGACAGCAAAACAGAATCCTAAAGGGAGAGCCAATTATAGTTTTCCAGGTGAAATTTAACCCATTTAGTATTTTAGTTTTAAAATTAGGATCATCACAAAATGAACAAGGTGGAGAAAATCAGCAAAGATCAGAAATGATCCAAGTGAAGCATCCTGTAGTTGTTATTGGTTCACGTCCTTCATGGCTGGATTTTCCAAGCTCAGGGGCCTGACAAAGCGGGTGCTCCTCACATTGGCCTCTGCCAAAGCCTCGTTCCTGTGACATTCAGACTCCCAAGAAAATACAGTTTAGTTGTAGATCACCCCACTCCTCACTCTTCAGATTGTCTCCCACATCTCCTAAGTGTCTTCTGTTCTCTAGAAAGCCAAGATAACAACAAAGCTCAGCTTCACCACGCACAGAGATTAGTTTACGGTCATTCCAGATAGTCGTTATGGATCTCTGTGCCAACTCAGGAACAAACAATTGTGTCATACAATGATGATCCAGCAGAAAAGAAGCCATAGAGCAGGGTTTAGAGAATTATGAGAGCTGACTATAAAATAGAGAAGAATATGCTGGAGTTTTAAAATAGCTCCCAAGTAGTGGTGCAAAGTGCAGGGGGGTGAATAGAGCCTGATGTCAATCATGAAAGAGCTGCCAGAACTTTTCCGGGAGAAGGGCAGGATTTCTGCCCAAGAGATTGGAGCCTGGACTTCCATCACTGTGCCACAGTCGTCAGACATCTGCACTGCACATAAGCGGTGGGGGGTGGAAACGCCTGATGTAAGCTCTGCTGAGAATTACAATAACTGAGTCTTCTATCACAGGACTCTGCCCTGCTGCCACAAGGTCATCATGGGAGGAGTAATGGAGCAGCTTGCAAGACCAAAAAGTATTTGGTCCTTTGCATGCCCTGTATTGCACTTCGTATGTGACAGCAGCTAAGTAACTATTAGTTAAAGATGGTGCAGAAAATGCCTTTGTAACTTCTCTTGGTAAATGCCTTTCTTTGCAAAAGTTAGGTTGAACGGAAAGCATAACTACTTCTAAAAGCGATGACAAGAAAGCAGGAATGAGTCCTTCATGCTAATGCTGTCCCTCCCCCACAGAAATAATTCCTAAGGGGTATTAAAATTGGAAGGTCATCTAGGCATCTCTTTGAAGTACAGCAAGAAACTATAGCAAGGTCTTTGGCCAAATACTGAGTTCAGCAGCATTCTGCAGCCCATGCTTATCTTTAAACTCAAAAGAAAAAAATCTAATTCTATTTCAGATGTGTTTTATCAGCTCCCTAGTAACCTGCTAGTGTCATAACCTTTCCTCTTCCTTGTAGCTAGGCTGGAGTCCTTTCCCTTAAAATGGCCATTTATTTAGACTTATCAAAATTTTAGCATTCAACAGAATTTCCCCCACCCACTTCATCAAAAACAAAATGAAAAACTAAGTGTCATTTTCTGGTTGCTTCTAAGGAACCCATTATAAGAAGTGGTTTTGAAGTTTCAGATCTGATATCCTATGAGATTGGGCTCCATTTACATTTTGGCTTCCCTCACCCACACCCCAACATTATTTCCCCCGAGAAACAGAAGACAGAGGCATGAACCTTGAACAAGTCACCTAGCTTCTGTGAGCAATTTTCCTGTCTCTAAAATGAGGACAATAATAAGGGGACGGTTGAAGGATCAAATGAGACAGAGGATATAAAAACACTTTGTAAAGTACTCCACAGATATAATTATAAATACTAAAGCAGCAGTGATAGTACAGTGGAATGAGCATCAAATTTGAGGTCAGGAGATATGGATATAAATCCGAAATCTTCTGCTTAACAGCTGTGATTTGGGGCAAGTCATGTAAACTAAGACCCACTTTCCTAAATTGTAAATGTGGATCATTAAACTACCAAAAAACTTCACAGGGCTTTGTAATTGAAATAATAGCCGGGTGAACCAGGGGTAGACATTCAGCCTAACCTAGGCCAACCAGTTTCTCTTCCTTGGGAATCTGGGATTAGGCTTAAAGGACTGTCCATCATTTCTGAGCAAGGATGTCAGAGAGAGGAGAACTCAAAGCACCTTGTATAAAGGGCTGATTAGTAAAGAAAGCAGATTTACTGAGAAGGAAGAATGAAGTGGGTGAGAGAGACAGGGATACACACGCAGAGAGTAAGAGTCAATGATTACTCCTTGATTTCTTTACTGCTCCGTTTCTAGGTGACATCCCTAAATATCCTTACTGTAAATTCCTCCCGGATTAGTCAAGGTTCAGCTGCAGATAAGAGAATCCATTCTAGCTAGTTTAAGCGGAAAGGGGTTTACTGTAGGAATTGGGTACTGACCAAGTTGTTGGTAGGGAGAGGAGCAGGCTCTAAGCCAAGCTTTCAGGACAACTCCCCAAACAACCCCACAGAAGTGGCCCACTGGGGGAGTTACTGCCCTTCCAGAAAGCTGGGGAAGCAAGAAGCTGCTCCCAAAGCCACTGGCTTTAGGACCACACTGGTTTTGTCAGGAGCCACACCAGGAAGAATCTTGATACTTGTGAAGCCAAGAACTGGCCATGGAGATATGTGCTACCACTCTCACCCTCTAGCCACCGCACCCGCTTGTCAACTGGGGGGCATGGCCTCCAGCTCTTGAGGTAACCTCTGCGTGGTGGAAGCTAAGTGGTGTGCAGAGCCGCATTCGAAGGATCTGAGCAATGTGGTCTCCACTGCTCCAGCCTGTGGCGTGCAGCAAACCACACATGGGATACAACAGGGTTCAGTGGGCTAATGTGCATATCCCCACATCTACTTTGCCTCCTTCTCTTCAAACTTAGTCCAGTCAATTTCTGTTCATTTAAACTGAAGAGCATTCATCAACACACCCATGACTACTGCCAGGCTGTTGAATGCACTGCAGTGGAGCCGCTGGGTTTCTTTCAATGAAATGTTTGGGGACAGCCACCTCAGACACCCACATAGAAAAATAAGGACAAGGTCTCGGTACAGTTGGGGCATTGTGACCTTTACAATGTGTCTCCTGTCCCCCCCCAACAATTTTTGCGCTGAATTACTATTGACAAGCCCAGAGCTTAAGATATGGGTACTTCCCACATGAAATAACTGAAGAATTAACAGAGATTGAATCATTTCTGGCATCATCACAACCCTGAACTGAAGTCTTAGCAGGTCTTCATACTATGTCCCGCAATGCCTGGCACCTTACCCTTTCCCCCCTCTCCCATCTTCAGGCCACTTGCTAAACTGAAGGCCCACCTCCTTCCTCGAATCTGGGGTCAGACTGCAGGAGCCCTGGGCTAGAGTTATGTTATCCCATTAGTGTGCTGCTAGGCCTGTACGGGGTCATGGAAAGAGCATAGAATGTGAGTTGTTTGCTTTGCCACTGAACAGTGAGGGACCTTAGACTAGAAATTAATTCCTCTGAACTTCAGATACTTGTCCAAGATGGAGTAATAACGCCTGCCACAGATGTCTATGAGAACTATATGAGATAGTAATTACAAAGCCCTCTGCAACAGTGCTCAACACCCAGACCACATGTATTAAATACTAGCTTTTTCAGGGCTGAGTTTTCATATCTGTGGGTTCAGCCATGTTTCTTTTTTTTTTTTTTTTTTGTGGTACACTGGGCCTCTCACTGCTGTGGCCTCTCCCGTTGCGGAGCACAGGCTCCAGACGCGCAGGCTCAGCAGCCATGGCTCACGGGCCCAGCCACTCCGCGGCATGTGGGATCTTCCCAGACCGGGGCACGAACCTGCGTCCCATGCATCGGCAGGCGGACTCTCAACCACTGCGCCACCAGGGAAGCCCTCAGCCATGTTTCTGAAGCTGCACTTTTGGTCAATGGAACCTTGTCTTGTTGTCCTCGGTCTGAGTCTGTGTCTCAGTTCTAGGAATCTGCAACTCAGCTGCTTGCCCACACAGATTTCTGATACTTCTGAGATTCCCCACTGCACCCATCACCCTTCCAACGGTCATGACATCCTCAACTGCTACTGCTGGCCTTGAGGTACCACATGCTATTTGTCATGTTGCTCTCCGGATACCAAGTTCCACCTGGCTTTTCTCTTGTCATTTTTAGTCGGGTCCTTATTTTTCCTCCTTGCTATCTGCATCTCCCTATCTTTCTCTCTGGCTTCAGTGAACATACCTGCTCTCAGGTCGTGGATATTAACCCTCTCATGCCAGGTACTGGCATGCCAGGTACAAAGTCCTCTAGGTCCTTGCTGCTCAAACTGTGTGCACTGGCATCACCTGAAGCTTACTCTGAATCAGAATCTGCATTCTAACCAGATCCCTAGGTGATTCGTAGGCACATAACAGCGTGAGAAGCACTGCACTATAGCAAGGAAATGTAGGTAGCTTAGAAAATCTTTTGGTAGTGTCTGGTAAAATCGATCAGTCTTCCTCCTTGTGATGTTCTAGAGACAAACTGCTGTTTCCTAATATGGCTTCCTGGCACTTCCATCAAAGGGACTGCACTATGGTATTCCGTGTCTTTACATCCAGGGCATGGGCTTTGTACTTGAAGAATGAAGTCCAGGCTTGTGTCAAGATGCCATTAAGTGAAAATTCTGGTAGGCTATATATTTGGGGATATTGACTCTACGGCAGTTCTACTTGTTTCCGGATCAAATCAAATGAAGGAATTCTGCATTTGTGAAATACACTATGAAGAGGAAGAACTCTTCAAGTCTATTTTTTATCTTACGGTTTTTCCCTCGTCCTACTCCAGGCTTCCCAAACCTTCCTTCAGAACCAGCACCCAAGAACAGAGCAGAGCCCAGGAGTCATAAGAGACATGGCAGGCAAAAGCTTTGAAAAATGTCAGGCATTTTTGGTGACTTGACTGAACCAGTGGCCTTTCCTCCTAATGTTTTTGTTCAAAACATGTCTTTGTGATATTGGGGTAATTAGTTTTTTCAATTATTCAGATAGACCAAAATCCCACCCTTTCCCTTCTTAAAAGCTCTAAGTGCTACAAGGATGAACTATTCTAAACATAAACAAAAAAGAACAAACCCAAATCAATCAATCCACATTCAGATAAGAAAACAGGCTTAAAGCATCTGTTATGAAAGGTGTAGGCTGTGGGTGACCTGAGACTTCGTGGTCTTTCCAGCCTAATTGCCCCACATCCACTTCACTTCCATCTATACAGTCATTAGGTGACTGAGTAAAAAACAGCCTGTCCCTCTGTTTGGTTCTGAACACACATATGCTACTCGTATTTCTGATGAGCCATCTAAGGAAGATAAGTCTTCCATTTTCAGTGCCAATAT
The DNA here is from genome assembly GCF_949774975.1 of Lagenorhynchus albirostris. Classification (NCBI taxonomy): domain Eukaryota; kingdom Metazoa; phylum Chordata; class Mammalia; order Artiodactyla; family Delphinidae; genus Lagenorhynchus; species Lagenorhynchus albirostris. Next base: position 87,514,333 of record NC_083102.1, on the reverse strand, counting down.
CAGTTTGCCCAAACCTATCAAATCAGCACACCCGGGTCTGCTGTCATCTTGTGAAAATGATGGGCTCCATGATAGGCAGCATAAGGTAATCTGTTGTTTTTCTTTAGATATTGCCAGGGTTTGAGAGTTGGGTTAGAAGAGAGGGCTTAAAAGTCATTAAAAATAAATAAAAGGAATGAAAAGGGCTCTCCCTGGCAAGAATGAAAAGGGCTAGAGGTCACTGGCTAGAAAGATTGAAAATGTCCCCAAGCCACTTAATAAATCAAGAGATGGTGGAACTTGTTAGTAGAAAGGTAAATAATTTCTTGTCTCTTGAGCACAGCAGTGGTGGTTAAAATACAATAAGTTAAATTTCAGACTGGGATAGGATTTTTCTAAGCTGCGGTAAACACACAGTGACTATCACTTGCTTTTAAAAAATGCCACTAGGAAAATATCTGACGATGTGGCTCCATCTTAAATAAAAGATCCTGCATGAAATTTTCAAAAGGTAGTAGTGGTGACTTAGAAATGTGTGTGCTTGAGAAAAGACTACCCAGTGTTTACATGATGCGAGACATCCACATGTATCATTTCCTCTTCTCTGCAGGAACTGGGTGAAGAGGTGAATGCTTCCTTACTTGCAATAAAGTACTTACGTTCAATGGTTAATTAAAATGAATTAAAAGGGTCATGATGAGTGGATCTTTCCCAGTCCATACTACAGGGTGGCCAACTTTAGCTAAGAGAACAATAATGGACAAATTTATAGATCAAAGTTCAGTTTCTGCCAACGTAGGGAAGCATCATTATTAGCTTAAGACAGATAGGCATCTATATAAGATATCATATCCAGCCAGTACCTCAGAGGTTCTCAAATTGTGGTCCCTGGACCAGCAGCATCAGCATCTCCTGGGAACTTGTTAAAAACATCAATTCCAAGGCCCCACCCTGACCTGCCGCATCAAAAACTGCGGGGGCAGAAGCCAGCAACCAGTGTTTGAACAAGACCTTAAGGAGACCTCACCAGTTTGAGAGCCACTGCTATCTAGCGAGGTCTGAGGAGGGACTGTGATAGAGCAGAAAGTGCCAGGGCTCTGGAGCCAAGCCCGAGTTCCTTTCCTCCCAGCTTTGCCAGCACTAGCTGTGTGACCCTGGTGAGCCCTTGGACTCGCTGATATTGATTTTCTCTTCTGCAAAATAAGGACCATCTCCCCTCCTCACAGATCTGTTTTGGGGCAAATGAGATGACCTAAGTCCTTGTTCATACAGTAGCTCAGAAAACACTGATGCTTTTCCTCTTTCTTTCCCTGAAGCTGGGTTCCTGCTGGAAAACACAGCAGGTCGGATTCATCAATTATTTGTGGAAAGCTAAGAGAATTTTAACATACTCATGGACATTATAATTAAAGTCAGAAAACTTGTATTCGGTGGGCTATTTGCTGCCTCGGCCTGTGCTGTCCTATTCAGGCCCCACTGGCCATGTGGGCCGTTGAGCACTTGAAATGTGGCTCATTGAACTGAGATGAGCTACAAGAATAAAATACACACTGGATTTTTAAGACTTAGTATGAAAAAAATGTAAAAATATTTAATTTATAACTTTTCAAAATTGATTACATGTTGAATTTAAAGTTTGGATATACTGGCTTAAATATATTCTTAAAATTAATTTCATCTTTATTTTTTTTAACTTTTAAAAGTGTGGCTACAAGGAAATGTCAAAGTACTTTTCTGCCTCACATGACATTTCTGTTGAACAGTGTTGGTCTAGGCATCCCCAGGGTCTAGCATGGCACTGCTCTCACGCCAGACCCAGGAGACCAGGGAATACAAATTGCTGATAAAAATTGCTTATTATCTTCTTGGCTACAAAATTTATAACCTCTGTGGAATTGTTCCTCATTATAGTCTTTGCAGCATTTTGTAGCTGCAAAGGATTCCATAATCTTTTCATCCGTTATTGCTCAGGACATAGTCTGTGAGGCAGGTCACTGCTAAATTATGAGACTTGTTAAAGTGATCTTCACCATTTAAAGGCCAGTGGAGGCCTCCACAGACACATACCCTCACACAGTGGTGAAACGGGATAGCAAAGGAATGGCAAGAACTACAAAGCAAGAGTCTGGGGTGGGGAGCGAAAACAAATGTGGGGCTAACCTGGAGCAACTTGTGCATGTTAGTCATGTCCTCCCTGCCAAGGAAAGCTCACTGTGTGGTCCCCCCATCCCATGCGGCATCACTTCTCCCCTACTTCACCATGCTTTCTAACGGGCAGAATCTAGAAACTTGATTAACCCTTCAGATATTTTAGACTCAGTTTTCAGGAAATGAGGGTTCTTTCAGCATCAGCTCACTCTATCTTCTCTTGCTTAACAAAAGCCAGTGAAAGGCAGTTCCCTCCGATGTCTATTTGTCCTTGGTTCGACATAAAAATCAGCTCAGGAAATCATTTGTCAATCAAGTACATTACAGAGAGAAACAGTCATGGAATTACCTGACTTGAGATGTTTCAAATGACAATTTTGTACTTGCACCTCTTCAAGTATTCAAGACAACACAAGGGTGCTCTAATCTTTAAAAAGATTTTAGGATTAAGGAAACTTGGCACTCTATGTTTCAAATATTTAGTCTTACTTGAAGAACCCAACTCTTACAGGAGACTCAGGGAGGGTTCCAATAACAGAATGAAGCCCCTGGACAAGAGGAATAGGCCAGGTGGTAAAGACAGATGACTCTATGCAGGTGTAATATGTATGATATCTGATCAGTCTTTCATTTCAGGTTTTTGGTTTGGGGGGTGCAGAAAGTTCCCAGTTAGCCAAGCTGAAATAAATATTGAGTACCTGCTGATGCCAGGCACTCTGCCAGGGCACTGAGGGTGCAGAACGGAAAGAGACACAGTCCCACGTCCAGCTTGGACTAAAATAGAAATAAATGACAATCCCCTTTACATACCCATGATTATTATTTTATTGATTTTCATGTATAAAGCTCATTGTTTTCTTTTTTCCTTGTTTGCAAGGCACCATTCTAGGTATTGGGCCCTTGATACATTTTTAAAGTATGAAAGGCATATTTAAATTTAATTTTAGCAGCAGAGAAAGGGATATTTTGCACACAGTAGTGAAAAGTCATTAGAATCTGGGCTTCCCTGGTGGTTCAGTGGTTATGAATCCGCCTGCCAACGCTGGGGACAAGGGTTCGAGCCCTGGTCCGGGAAGATCCCACATGCCACGGAGCAACTAAGCCCACGCGCCACAACTACTGAGCTTGTGCTCTAGACCTCAGGAGCCACAACTACTGAAGCCCGCGCGCCTAGTGCCTATGCTCCACAAGAGAAGCCACTGCAATGAGAAGCCTGCACACTGCAACAAAGAGTAGCCCCCGCTCGCCACAACTAGAGAAAGCTCACGTGCAGCAACGAAGACCCAACACAGCCAAAAATAATAAATAAATAATTTTATGAAAAAAAAAAGTCATTAGAATCTGTATTTAGTATTCAAACCAAAAATGCCTTTTTGAATGAATGAATGCTTCTTTGAAGGTAAAACTGTTGCATTTATAATGTAATATGAATGCACATTTCAGGATGTTTAAGCAGGTTTTCCCCTACCCTGGGACAAAAGATTCATTTTTTTTCTTCAAAGAGACTTGTGGATACTCAACCATTTCATTAGAAACTGACAATTTTGTATTTAAATTTTATATATGCCAGACTGTAGCTATTGATACTAGTATGAACATTAACAGCAGGCTATGATAGTCTATCAAAGGTTCAGGGCAAGGTACCATGATTTAAAGGTTAGGAACAAACTTTATAAAAACTTGTAATTTCATCTCAGTCCTTGGTTAACATCTCTGCATTTGTTCTGGATTCAAGAAAGGTTTTTTTCCCTTTATTTTTTAAAAAATATTCCCAAATAGCACTATCTATTCAGTTCTCTACTTCTTTAAGGATAGATCTCCACCCCTCTGCATGTCCCACCCCCAGACCCCAGAGTAAGACTCATCTATCTTTAGTTACTGTATTAAAGTTAATATCACGCTAGTCACTGGGGCTTCCACCCTCATGTGTGTGGGTATTTCTCTGTGTGTGTGAGAGAGACTTGCTCAGGCCCACTTTTTGCATCATCTGGCATTCAGTTTTCCTGCTTTTCCAGCTAGGCTGTGTTCCCTCTTGCCTGTCACTCATAAGAAGGATGTGGCTTCCTGTGTTGATTGCATGAATGGGCCAGTTCTTCACCCTTCCCTGTCCTCTGTCCAATTATTTTGCTGTGCCTTCCTCCTAGGGGCGGGGTGCAATTCCCCACCTGTAGGCATGGCCATACAACTTACTTTGACCACTTACTTTAGCAGATGTGACACAGCAGAGGCCCAAGTGTCCTGTGCTATTCAGCTTGATTTTCCTGTGTCTCTGTCATCACCACGGGAAGAACATGCTGGCCTGTTAGTTCCAGGAAAAGGATGAGAGACACGTGGAGCAGAAACACCCCCAGACAAGTCTAGTCTAGTTGCTCCAAACCCCAGGTAACCCACAGACTCCTAAAGAATAGTAAATGATTGTCTGCTTAAGCCACTGAGTGTTGGGATGGTTTGTACACAGAAAAACTTCCATCCTCCCTACTCTGTCATCATCACAGATGACAGCTCTCCCCTTCTCTATTTCATAGGCTTCTTTTCCACCTAACATCACTCTGTCCCAGCACCCGGTGGCAAAAAGTGGGATCCTCTGTGGAACTGGGGAAGTGGAAGAGAAAATAAGGGGAGGAAATAGGGCAAAGGAGAGAAGACTGATACCAACTGCAAGATTTTTATCGGAAAGATGGAAAACTTAATTGTCACCGCACTCAGCCTGCTCCTGCCTCCATTCTCCCATCTCCTTTCTCTCCCCCAGCCCTAATTTCTTACCCTTAATAAACAATGTTCCCACAATCAATCTTCACGATAAGGCTGAAGTTATATTACAATAATGCTAATATTTATTGAATACCAACTGTATATATTAAGCACTGAGTTAAGTGCTTTACTTGGACTGTATCTTTTAAACCTCATTGTGATGCTGTAAGATAGATAATGTGATCTACATTTTACTCCTGAAGAAGCTTAAGAGACACTGAGACCCACAGCTAGTAAGGGGTGGAGCTGAGGGTCTAATCCAATCAGCCTGATGCCACAGCCCAGGCTCTTTACCCCCACACCACGCGGCCTCCTCTTGTTGAATCCCCTTATCCCCATTTCCCACTGTCATTCTTCTCCCCTCTCTATGGGCAACCATTAATGGATATATTTTTATTTTAATATATTTTATATTACACACTGTGGATCATTGTTTGATATGAATTATTTTTAATTTATGTAAATGGTATTTTATTACCTATTGTTTATTACCTATTGTTATTGTTTCCTTTTTCTCACTAAGCATCTTGTTTTTTATACATCCATGTTGCCATGTGTTGACTGCCAAAGCAATCCTGAGAAAAAAGAACAAAGCTGGAGGTAGAACCCTTCCAGACTTCAGATTATACTACAAAGCTACAGTAATCAAAATAGTGTGGTACTGACACAAAAACAGATATATAGGTCAATGGAACAGAATACAGAGCCCAGAAATAAACCCACACACCTATGGTCAATTAATCTATGACAAAGGAGGCAAGAATATACAATGGAGAAAAAAACCCGTCTCTTCAACAAGTGGTGCCGGGAAAGCTGGACAGTGACATGTAAAACAATGAAATTAGAGAATTCCCTCATGCCATATATTAAAGTAAACTCAAAATGGTTTAAAAACCCAAATTTAAGACATGACACCATGAAACTCCTAGAAGAGAACATAAGTGAAACACTCTTTGACATAAATCATAGCAATATTTTCTTAGATAAATCTCCCAAGGCAAAATAAGTAAAAGCAAAAATTTAAAAATGGGACCTTATCAAACTTAAGTGCTTTTGCACAGCAAAGGAAATCATCAACAAAATGAAAAGACAACCTATGAAATGGGAGAAAATATTTGCAAATGATGCGACAAACAAGGGGTTAATATCCAAAGTATACAAACAATTTATACAACTCAATATCAACTACTAGCAGTGCCGAGGGAGATCCCTGCCTGTTATCCTGTCTAAATTCTGCCAACCTAAAAGGTGTAAATTTACAACTCATTGCTCTTCTAATTTATATTTCTCTATTAACGATTTGGGACATTTCTTCATATACTAGTTCTTTCTGTTTCCTTTCCTACAAATTGCCTGTTCTTTGCTCATTTTGCAATTGATTTTGATTTTTTTTCTTATTAATTTCGAGGAATTCCTTGCTTATTCTAGTTACTTGCTATTTTGTAACATTCCAAATAACTTCTCTAAATCTGTCACCTGGTCTTCGTTCTTGCTGTCCTTCATGAACAGAAGTCGTATTTTGATGTAACTCAATTAATCTTTTTTTGCCTTATGGTCTGTGCCTTTGAAGTTTTGTTTAAAAAAATCCCATCCCATCTCCGGTTCTCAAAGATTTTTATTTTGTATTTTTGTCTATTGACTTTATGGGCTTACATTTCTATTGCCTTTTGTAAAAAAATCCAATTGCTTAAATAACCTTATTCTTCTAACATTATGAGTGAAACAAGCTTTGGAGGGCAAATCCAAGAAATTGACCGTTGCTGACATCAATTGCTTCTATGAAAAGTATGTGATCTGAGTTCCAAAACACCAAGCTGGACGTAAACTTTTGGAATAGATCCTATTTATGCACTGAGGGGTGCCAGGATATTTATGAAAAGCAACTCTAAAGTAACAATACTGCTCTGGCCATGGTTGTTGGCCTCAGTATCATAACATTATAATTGTAGTGTTAATCTGATTATAAATGACCCCGAGCAGTGTTGCTTAAAGCATTGCCCTCAAATCAACTGCAACACATTTACTTAAATGTACTTATTAAAAATACAGATTTCAGTGTCAACACCCATAGAATGTACAACACAAAGAGTGAACCCTAACATAAACTATGGAGTTTGGTTGATAATAATGTGTCAATGTTGGTTCATTAATTGTAATAAAAGAGCCACATTGATGTGGGATGTTGATGGTGGGGAGGCTGTGTATATGGGGAAAGCGGTGTGTGGGAACTCAGACTTTTTGCTTGATTTTGCTGTAATCCTTAAACTGCTTTTAAAAAAAAAGTTTATTAATTAAAAAAGAAGACTCCTTAGAGCTGTTCCTTAGAACTACAAGCCATAATTTCATTTTTTCATTAGCATCCCAGGTAAATATTATTCTCATAGAAGTTTGATAGCTGAAATGTATCTTTTAATAATAATAATAATAAGGTTTGTTACCTGGTGGGTGTGAATTAGCTGGCGAGGGAAAGGATCAGTTTAGAGTGTATCAGGAGAGAGAGCCAGAGATAAATGGGTTTTGAATAATGAGGTTTATTTTAGCTTCTAATAAAGATTTTATTACTTATGTTTGTTTGACATATGGATTTTATTTGCCATGTATATGGTGAGGAAAATAAAGATGTGTTCTGACCAAAACACAGGCACATACTAGCCTAGTAGCACTAAACTTTTATCACCCTATGTAAGAACTGAAGTGATTGTATTCCCCTACATTCAGGGGATTCTTGTCTTTACTGCTTTTTCTGCCTGGGTGGAATCCCTTCCCTCTATCACTTCTGAAGGACACTTCTCACATTTTTAAGGCCTTGAGTTTGGCTCTCATCTGTCCAGCAGTGCACTGAAGGAATTTTCCACCAGGTTGAAATTGGGTAACATTGTAATGAGTGAGTCTTATTTCTATCAGGGGATCATGGGGTCTCCTTGGTGACTGTCACTGAATTTACAGAGCTGGCTATATGGTTTGAGCTCTTTGAGTAGCAAATATAATGGAATACCTCCTCCCCCATCCCACCCCTGATCATCCTGAGATACGAGTACATGCAGGAAGATTACAAAAAACAAAGCAAAATTTCCCACAAAACCTCCAACCAACCAACCCTCACCAGTCGTATTGAAAATATTTGTAAAATTACCAGATGAAAAACGTCATATTTAAACATGTGGAGGGAACAATTTCTAGATCTTAATGAGGTCCCCATTATGATGCAGAGTTGCTAAGAACAAAGGGAGACCATGGTGCAGTGGTTAGGGTGTGGGCTCTGCACCGCATGAACCATGGCATACAAACAAGCTCTATATATGTGTTTGTCAAGTAAAATCAAAGCTCTCCAAATAAAAACAGTTTTCATAGGTGTCAGACATTGTGACAGTTTACATACACTATCTCATTTTCACAAAATGAGGCAGGTTCTATTAACGTCCTTACAGATGAGCACACGAGGCTTAGAGAGGTTTGCCCGAGTTCACAAAGACAGCAGCTGCCACAAATCGATTTCCCAGGGCTGGCAGAAAGCTCTGCTTCCAAAAATAACAGCAACTGAACTGTATCAGAGATGATTATTTACCCTATTACAGAATGAAACTTGACTATTTTCATGGGTTACCTACTGATTTCTAATTATAAAAATTCAAACTGATGAGATGATCTTTATTTCCCCTCTCTGTGGCTTAGCTTCCTCATCTGTAAAACGAGGACACTGGGTGAAGCCATTGGTCCTCAGCCCTGGCTGTACGTGAGAACCGCCTGAGGAGTTCTCACACCTGGATCCACCTCATGCCAACTGAATTAGAATCTCTGCAGTGGCGCCCAAGCACTGGAATCTATTTTTAAGCTCCCCAGCTGACTGTAAAGAGCCAAGTGATTTCTGGCTCTACAAGTCCTCACTCTGTGATTATAGTTCAACATTTCTTTAGCTTGACCCTGTCCCCCACCACACCCCAGTACAGATGAGAGGAGAGAGTTGGCCATTCACCCAACATCTGAAGAGTTATTAAGCCCACCACTAAGACTTCTTTTCAGTTGGATTAAAAAAGAAAAAACAAAAAATCAAACAGTCACCCATGCTTTTAGAGGATTTTCCCGAAAAAGAAACTTCAAGACAGTGTCATCTGGTAATCTGCTACCATGTACTGATCTACATAGCATCTTTGAGCCCCCCATACCAAGGTCAGGAAAGGGTTTTCTTATTTTTTCTTTTTTAAATGGGTGAACTGCAAACAAACCTCCCAGAGCCCAGACAATTGCACTTCTCCTGTCTGGACAGTCAGAGAACGTCTGGTTCATTTTGTTTGTTGGCATTGGCACCAAAAGGCCAGCCCCTGGTGAGAAGCTATCAGGTGAGCAGATGGAATTTGCTCATGTGACTTCTTCTGGGCTTGTCACCTTCTCTGGGACAAGGGACAGTGTTTTAGATTTTCTTTGGAGAAGCTGCCCCTTGTAAGGGCTCCGGATCGGAGCCCTCCTTTCAGTGAGCACTGCAGCTTCACCCGCTGCCGCGAGGGGCTGCGTCCAGCTTCTCTCCACCGACCGGCCTGCCTAGTGGTTCTGTCAGAACATGTGCTGGGGTGGCTGACACTAACACCACAGCTGCGTTTCTCCCTGGTTGAATTCTGCCCTTCAGATCTCTTGACAACATCGTCACTCTCGCTCTTGTGGGCTTGACAGCGCACTGACTTGCAGACAGCATCGCGTGGCAGTTGTCAGAATTCACATTTCGTCTCCTGGTTATTCCAGACACATCATCAAAGGTGACGTGGTGAAGTTAAGTTAGGGAGATGATATCTACTCAGGCCAAACCGATTTTTCCCCACCAAATCTGAGGCTGAGATTACGTGTGCAGCAAAGCAGGAAGCAAAAGTCAATGAAATGCATAAATACAGCAGCACTTGCTGAGGATCAGCTGGCTGGCTGACTGGAAAGACATTGTTGAAGGGTGATAACATTGGCGGAACAATGGACTTTTCCCCAAAACGGTTTCTGGAGTTTAGATTTTCAATAGGCTGCTCTAAAACGAATGCTTTAGCAATAAGTGAGAACTCCCCACCTCTCTATTCTGACTTGTCCCTGTCCACAACATATCTATTGCATTTTTTTCATTTCTTCACAGTTGTGTTCTCCTTTGTTTATTTAATACTAACAGACTCACTGATGTTTTTCTACAAGCTGATTTTTTTAAAGCCTCTCAGCAGATGAAACCTTGCGTGTCAAATTGTCCTTGGGAAGCAGTCTCTGCTTATTATAGCATCATCTTTCACTGGTGCTGGAGTGAGGCAGCTGTCAGCGACGGCATGCACTCACAGAGGTGGTACCAACAAAGTGACCTGGTGAAGCCATGTCTACGAGGACGGGATTGGAACTCAGAAATATAACCTAGTGCCTATAACACTACATGTTCTCCCCAAAGAGACTGAGGGCGAACCTTGCCCCACTCATTCTGGAACTCTCAGTGTTTATCACGAGGCTTGGCACACACGAGGTGTGGAGGAAATGTTTGATGAGCTGACTGCTGTGGTTTTGCCCATTGCTTGGCACACAGCAAGCACAGAGTACATTTTTGTGCCTGTTGAAATAAGGCCTAAAGAGGTACACTGATTTGCTGAGTGGCAGAGTTACAGTATATTGTTCCAACATGCCGTTCTCTGATTCTTTAAAAATATGTATCTATGTGTAACATGCAGGCAAATTTATTTCCTTTGCAATCCATGAAGTAAGAGACAAACTGCTTCGTGTGCAGGGAACATGTTAAATGGGACATTTACTTACACAATTCTTTCATGGAATTGATTCAATAAAAGTAACAATAACAAGTGCTTAAATTTATTAAGCATTTACTATGTGCTCAGAACTATAATACGGGATATAACAGATAAATAAGACATAGTCCTTGCTCTCAAGAAACTTAGAGTAAAAAATGTAATTTGCAGGGTTTTTTTGGGGGGTGGTCATATTTTGTAAAGCACTAATAGAACACCTATTTCTGCAAGTAATCTCAACATTTATTTATCTCAGCAGTATCCGCTTGGCACTGTGTCCTTACCTCCCCTACCAGACGTTAAAAACAGAAGATGTGATACACACACACTCACACACACACACACACACACACACATACACACACAACGGAATACTATTCAACAATAAAAAAGAACGAAATTTTGCCATTTGCAGCAACATGGATGGACTTGAAGGGCATTATGCTAATAATAATAAGTCAGAGAAATGTCAGACAGAGAAAGACAAATACTGTATGATATCACTTATATGCAGAATCTAAAAAATACAACAAACTAGTGAAAATAACAAAAAAGCAGACACATATGTAGAGAACTAGTGGTTACCATCAGAGAGAGGGAGGGGGGAGGGGAAATGTAAGACTGGGGGACTGGAAGGTACAAACTGTTAAGTATAAAATAGGCTACAAGGATATACTGTACAACACGGAGAATATAGCCAATATTTTATAATAACTATAAATGGAATATAACCTTTAAAACTTGTGAATCACTGTATTGTATATCTTTATATAATATTGTACAGCAACTATATTTCAATAAAAAAATCAGAACCCCCCCCCCAAGAAAAAAAACAGCTGTTTCTCCTTTGCCACGGGCAAGTGAAGTGACAGGTTACATTTTCAGTGTGTTCTTCCACCTCACAATGGAATCAGTGAACATGCAGCAAGAATGTAAACATCACTTGCCAAAAAAGTTTCATGTACATTAAAAAAACAAGTCTGAGTAGGGACACTAAGCCCCAAGGAGATTTAACTAGAATGAAAGTCAAGAACACTAACGTTTCATTTGGTACCTGTGCTTCTCCAGGTAGAGCATGTGGAAAAACACCAGAGACTCCAGCATGAGTAAGAGGAAAGCTAGAGGGTTCATTGTTAGGAAACTAACTAGATAAACAGGAAGCAACTAAACTACTGGAGAATATTTATGGGGGAGAAAAAATTTTCAGAGGTATATTTGTGGCCTAGAAGTGTAAATATGTAGATAAGAATACCAGAAATAACAGACGTCACGAACTGAGATGGGGAAGACCGTGGGGGAAGGAGGCTTTGTGGGAAAGATAAGGAGCTCAGTTTGGGAAAGTTTCTTAAGTTTGAGAAGCTAATTTAGATATTAAAAAAGGGTGTCAAGTAGGCAGTTGGGTATATGAGACCAGATTTCATTGGAGAGGTGGGAGGTGGATTAAATTTGGGAGTCATTAGGGTACAGCTGTCATTTAAAGTCACGGGAATAAGGACACAGACCTACTAGAGAGTGGACTTGAGGATGTGGGGAGGGGGAAGGGTAAGCTGTGACAAAGTGAGAGAGTGGCACGACATATATACACTACCAAACGTAAAATAGCTAGCTAGTGGGAAGCAGCTGCATAGCACAGGGAGATCAGCTCGGTGCTTTGTGACCGCCTAGAGGGGTGGGATAGGGAGGAGATATGGGAACATATGTGTATGTGTGACTGATTCACTTTGTTGTAAAGCGGAAACTAGCACACCATTGTAAAGCAATTATACTCCAATAAAGATGTTAAAAATAAATAAATAAAGTCATGGCAGAGATGAGATAACCTGGGATATGAACATAGATACAGTGGAGAGATAGATAGTGAGGAATCAGCAAAGGAGACTTGAGCCCAAAGAGCCCCACAGAGGCAAGAGGAAATCTAGGCAAGGTCAGCTACTGGAAGCCAGCTAAAGACAGACCTTCAGATGGTGCCAGCAGTCAGTTGTGAAAGGTTGCTGATAAGTCAATACAAGGATTGATAATCGACTATGAAATTTAACAATTAGGAGACTGGGGGTGACCTTCGTAAGACAGTGTCTGTGAAGTGCTGGGGGTGAGAACTTGAATGGAGTGAGCTTATAAAAGAGTGAGAGGAGAGGAATTAGAAGCTCCAAGTATATAAAACAACTCTGTGAGCACTAAGGTCTGCTCCAACTGAGACTGACGTGAGCCCTTCTGAAAAAGTGTCAAGATGTATGCCATTTTTTAGAGGTACACTCTGAGATGCTTTGATGACCAAGGGGGCTTTGTTCAAATCCCAGTGGGAAACAGACAATTCACTATGGCCTTATTAAAGCTTTAATTCAAAGCACTTGAAGATACTTTCTTTCCTACGCTTCCTGATCTTACCTCACCAGGTTTTTATAAAGTTACAGAGTCAAGTAAGAGGATGAGTTTTAAATCAAGGCTTTCCCCCATTCTCAAGTGTATTAAACTTTTGATTGAATAATATTATCTAAAAGCTACCAAACGAAAATAAGACTATACTCTTACTTGCACAGGGCTGACTACTCAAGTGGAAAGCAATAGAATCAGCATCCATAAAGAATTGATTACATGATGTTGTGTTATTACACAACAAAAAGAACTCGAAATTTCAAGTAAAATGATTTGTGTTTGAGTCCTGGATCCATTCCTTCCTAGCTGTGAAAATTTACACAAAATACTTAACTTTTATGGGCCTCGGTTTTTGACGTGTAAAACTAGGATGATGGTAACTACTTCACAGGATTATTCCAAAGATCAATTAAAATGTCATATGGGGGAAATGATTAGCAATAAGTAAAGCCTATATCAATATCACTGATTATAAATTGCTTCTACATCTATGCTTTTGGCGGATTCTCCCAACCCTACAGAGGAGGCAGAGCTGGGTATTATCATTCCCATTTTAAAGAAAGTGAAGCTGAGGCTCTGAGATGTTAAGAGACTTGTTCAAAGTCACATGACTAATCAATGCCAGAGTTGAGACCAGAAAAAAAGTTTGTGTCTGTGATCTGGGGCCTTGTTCACTGTCCGGGTGTCCACATGCACATCACATAGTACGGGAATCTAGTGGGGCGAGGAGCCTCCTCTACATGGGACAGAGTTTCTAAATCTGACTCATTCTCCTCTTGGTGGTGTGCACGAGTGGGGCTGTGACAGCAGGTTCAGTGGGGAGGTACACGGCTGAGGGAGAAACACCTAGGCATCCTGGACCTCCCTCCCCTCGACCTTTATCTTTCCCTTCTCCTAGTCACCCCTGCAGTGCTAACAAGTCCCTAAAAGAGCCTTTAGTGTATTCATTGCTCTGAGGGTAGAAGCTATTACGACTCTCAGAACATCCTTAAAGGACGCCTCTGAAGGTGTCCCTTGAATTGGAATATTTTACAGCTGGAAGAAACCTCAGATGCCATTTAGGTAAGTCTGCATTTTACAGAGAAGGAAGCTGAATTCCAGGACTATTAAGATATGAATGCAAAGCTCCTCAGGTCACATCACACCAGCTCTGGGCAATGCACACTCTTTCCACAGACCATACTGCTGCCCTCAATGAGGCCATGGCACGGCATGGTACCTTAACTCAAAATCTTGAAGCATTTCTCAATTAGTTATTTAAGTAAAATGAATTTATTCTAACTCCCCCTATTACAGCATTAAAGAGCTTAAACCACTTAATACATAAGAGGCAGCTGGAGTCACCTCTTGATGGATAATCATGTTTTCTCATTTGAAGTTAAAGTGCTAGAAGACAAAGTGACTTTAAATCTGCTCAGGAGAGGCCCCAATTATCTGATAAGCAATTCCAAAGACCATACACATAAACGCAGAAACAGGCCTCTTTATGAATGGTGTCTGACAAGGAAAGAGATATTTGTGGCATAGGAGCTCTTGAAAATGTAATTATTTATCCCTTCACAATTAATGAAAGAAACTGAAAATGAAGCTTTCATTTCAAACCCTTTTTATCTGGATGAAACTTTAATTTTACGTAATGAAATTGACTTCACAGTTCAGTGTGTTAAAATATGCACTTAAGCAGCATATCAAGGTTAAATGCCGACGGTTGTTGGCTCATTTAGAAATCATGCTGCCCAACGCCCAAAACAAGAATGAACACCTGCCTGTCTGCCACTAGCCCCAGATCCAGGGACAGCACACAGCCTGCAGGGCTGGCTCCCCTCAACATGCAGGGGATGCAGTTGAGTTTTCTCGCATATGCCGACTCCTGTATAAAGTCAGTTGGATATTTAGAGTTTTCACTCCTCTTTGTTTTTCAGTGGGGCTGTTTTTTATTTGCTTTTTTTGTTTGTTAGAGTGCCATAGATGATTAACTTTCTCTCTTACAGAAGTCTGCCCTAAGACAACACTTGCATCATCAAAGTTGTTGCTTTCAGTTTGGTGAAACAATGTTAAAACTCCTTTATTCAGATTTTGCCATTTCACAATTTATGATAAATTTCAGCTTAGATCTCTTTCAAATTATATTTACACTCTTGGAAAAGGAGGACCTTATGAAATGCTGTGGGAGGTGTGGTATGGGAACATGAAAAGGGGATCGAGGTGAGTTCACTGGACATTTATCTTAAGAGACAGAGGTGGAGATGTTCATCTGTGGATCTCCCTGTTTTCCCTTTGAATAGCACCTTTGTGACAGTTAATTTATGGCTCTGGAGCAGCCTATGGAGCACCTTTCACCCTAAGACTCTGTAAGTGGAGTAAAGGCAACAATTAGAGCTGCATTCCCTTCCCTTCTCTGATATAGGCTGCAACAGTGATTCTTGTTTTGACCATTGGGGTGGTTGCTGGGAAAGACTTATGGATCTAAGCAATATCTTATTGTACTGAACTCATTTGGTGGCTTTTCTAGATATACAGGGCAATTGTATTATTAGATTACAAAAGCCACATTAAGAAGAAACAATAATGAGACCTTTCAGGACAAACTTCTTCGAACTGGGGGCATATGCCACATTTGCAGGTTTATTCTTTCTATAATGGTCCTGCTAGTTGTTATAAGATGTAGGTTGTTAGGATGATTGACAGGCCATAAAACTGGAAGACTGTAAAAGATACTACAGTGTGTGTGGTGATATAACCTATATCATAACCTATTTCCTCTTCTGAGTCAAAGCTTGAGTTATGGTATTATCTGCTTCCATGATACCAGAAGGCATCACGTAGTTTATAACATCTTCCAAAATTCCATGAGCTAGATTTGCCTCTTGTTTCATTGCATTGCCCTGGAACCCAAAGGAGGCCTTAGCTATCAAAGGACATCACGTTAGTTTTATCAGTAAAAAAAAAAAATTGATAGTGAAAAACAATGTTTCAATAAGGGAAAATTTATATTAACGTAGCCATGCAAAGTACCTATATAAAACCAATTTCATAATTACAACTTATTCTTACAGATCCTCAGGGAAGTGAAATCTGAGAGACGGTAACAATGATGTATTTAGTTTTGGTTACTGCATGCACCTCAAAGCCATTAAACTACTGGTTAGTGAAACTATGTTCATACACAAACATACAAACAAACCACTGATTGGTTTTCCCTCAAACAACCTAAGTTTTTGCAAGTTTTAACAATGAACAAGTGTTTAAATAATAACAAACAATAACGGCTACTCTCTACAACAACTGTAAATCTCCTGCCGTTTCTCAGAAACATGCAGGTTTGATTACATTTTATACAAGGCTTAGAAAACCTTGCTCTGATTTTTACAAGACCCTATTGTTTACGGATCAGAACTGCCTGGGTAATAGAACTGTTGATACATTCTCAGAGTTCCAGGAAAAGCAATTTCAATTGTGAAATAAAAATGTGGTAGAATTGAAATGTTTCATCAATATGGCCTGGTGTTCTCTGCTGCTTTATTAGATCTATCTGATTTGATACAGATGAACTGCTACTGATTTTAGTCCTTCAGAACCAGATGGAAGAAACTCTAGAATACATCCAAATATGATACGTTCAAATGGAGAAGATGATGAACACAGAAAAATTATTCACAGATAGTCCCTAAACCTTATATTGGCCTATTTTAATCTTCTTTCTCATTAATGCTTTTACAAGGTGTTTCCAATATATCATTGAGTAGAAAATGATGCTTTCTTTAATAAAGACCTAGACAGAAGGGATCAGACATCCACATTTAACTGAATCAACTGGTAGAAAAGACCCATCTTGGAAACTATTGATTATTATTCTATAATCCTGCCTGTTCCGTCCTGAAGTATGAATTCAGGAGAATTCTCAGCTGTATGTGTGATTGTGAGTTAGAATTCTCAGTGGCCAAGTGAAAACATTCCTGGCTTTGTTATTTTTTTCTTCTGAACTTTCTTCTTCTTTTATGTGGTCAAAGGATATCTGGAAAGTTAAAGGTTCTCAATATAACTTTGAATTGTAGAGTGAATAAATAGAATTCTGGGTGGTGGTGAGAATCAAGCATTTGCAGAACAAAGTAGTTTTCTTTAATTCATTCTCTAGGGAAAGGTAATTTATTCTAATATTGAGACATCTCTACTATTAAATTTGAAGTGAAGTTAACAGGACAGAGACCCGTCTGTGTACATCCAACAAGACACAAAGACAATAGCCAAGGGCACCAAATTAATGAGTGCATGTGAAAGCACTTTAAACCTGCAACATGCTTTGTAAGTGTAATCAGCATCTAGAAAAGGCAACTCAGAGGGAGGTAGTCATGTTTTTAGGAAGTTCAGCACTATTCCCCTATGAAAGGATTATTTTTGTGTTTAGAATATTTTTGATAGACCCAAGTAAACTAATATGTATTCTGTCTATAAATCAGAGGAATAAAGGGCTCGCGGGTGACTGCTCCTCTCCCGGACTTCTCTATTCATCTCTTTACAGTTCATGGCTTATGAGCATAAATTGTGATGCTCTAAGTATAAAGCTTGCTACACTATCGTTACATGTGACATTCACATAGATACTAATGTATGCTTATATTTGAGGCATGTTGAGGCAGTGAAGAGTTTTTCAAGTAAACACTACTTGAAATAAACTAAATTTCGTAATTCAAAGATGGATTTAGTTCTTAATTAGGAATAAAAGCTAGAAGAAGGAGCCACTTAGTTGAAGGTGCTGATACAAGTCCGAAGTATTAAAGATAACATAAAGACAAAACAATTTAATGAACCTAAGGCTTTAACAAAACAGAGACAGTAAAATTCTATCCCAAGAAATTGGTTTAGAAATGTGGAAAGAAAATTAAAAGATTTATCTTGAATAACGACTTGCTAGCTCTTACTGGCACACTAGAATATTCATGTATCATTCACTAGTCAATGTCCTATTTTCTATCCTAGTTTGTGTGTGTGTTACAGAAGGCATTTTCTTTTTGAAGAGAAATTTGAGGACTTTTGATTACCCAGATAACACATTTTAAAATTCAGCTAATTAGGTAAACACTGAAATATCTAACTGTAACTATTTGTGGCCAGTATCTCTACCTCTTTCTGAGAGGTTGAGTCTGAATTCAAGTATATTGGTGGTGAGCAGTTTAACAAAGACGCTTATAGATGATTCTCAAAGACTCCCCAGGCATTTATTTCAACCTGGAAAATAGCTGAATACGTGGCGAGAAAGCACTTGCTGTTTGGCCAAGTAGGGCCTCCCCATACCCACCCCCCAAAAAAAGTTGTTGTTTCATAGCCATGGACTCAGAAAGCCTCAGAAAGGTAAACATAAAAATACACTATTTTAATTGTGTAAATGTCTTGAGTCAGGGAAAAGTCTGTGAACTAGACACCATTAAAAGATGCAGTATCTGCTAGTCCCAAACTCCCAATCCATCTTCCCCAACCCTCCTCCCCCTTGGCAAACAAGGTCCTACTGTATAGCACAGGCAACTATATTCAACATCCCGCAATAAACCATAACGGAAAAGAACATGAAAAAGAATGCAGATATATGTATAACTGAATCACTTTGCTGTACAGCAGAAATTAACACAACACTGTAAATCAACTATACTTCAATTTTTTTAAATGCAGCAAATTAGACCCAGAGGGGATGCACTGCTACCAGACGGGAAAGAATGCAGAGTGTCATTTTTTGTGTTTGAGGTGTCCAGGTTAAGAGTTCCCCAAAGCAATCTTACCTTTGTTTTCTGCCTTCAGTTCCTCTGCCATCAAGCTGTCTTGTCGGTTACCAAGCACGAATGCCAGAAACGAGAGGATGAGGGCATCCAAAATCCCAATGATAGCCAGGATGTAAGCCCAGCGGACTGAACAAGCCCCAAGAGTGTACTTGTCTGTCTTTTCTCCACACATCCGTTTTACTTCATCTGAATCCCAGCCATCAGGGAAAATCATACAGCCAAGCACAAGGCAGGCAGCTTAGAGAGGAAAAAAAGAGAAAAAGGGTTACATAAATTCCATTTTAGCAAATATAGCTACTATGTGTCAAATCATTGTCCAAATTCTTGATGTCAAAACCAGCAAATCTTACTGCTGTCCAACCCTGAGTGATTTTTTTCCTGGTTAACTTAATAGCAGCCCAGCACTCTGCAGTGAAAGGGGCTCTGGGAACACTCTTTTCAGTGAGACTGAGCATTATAAGAGAGGTTAAGGTATGTTGATCAATAAGAAAATACTTAAAAAAAATTGAATTTGAGTGCATTTATGAGAAGGCTTCCACTGCAAATAGGCCACAGGCAATCCTAACACTGCAGAAGGACAATTCAATGCTGGCTCTGAAGAGCTATAACAGCAGCCAGATTGGGGATTAGGATAACATGGAAAACACCAGAGCATATATTGACTTGGAGTCACAGTAAAAAATAGTTTCATATTGTGACCTCCAACATACACACTAAAAAGTTTCTTGAAACTACACTTACCACATGCAATGCACTCTGATATTTTCTAGTCTATTCTCCGTTCTATTTCTTTTTTTAAAAGGCCGAAAATCATGGTTATGCAGTGTGGCACCACAGAGCTTTTATGGAAATTCAGGAATTTAAGGAGAATACTTATGTTCTATTTCCCAACTATCACCATGTGAATCATACGAATACTTTTCAATAAGAATATGTTAATTTGAAGGCTTTTGTCGCTACTCTCTTTACATTTAATCCAATTATTTGAGGGTAAATGATGACAGTGTTAGGTTGCACAGAGCATTCTGAACAGGTAGTTCACTCATTAATTCAACAACTGCTTATCGAGTGTCTCCTATGGAGTACCAGACACAGTTCTTGGTGCCATCAAGGGATACAGTCATCAAGAAAAGAGACATGGTTTATATTATCATAGACTTTACGTTCTGTCAGGAAAGGAGGCAAAAAATGAGTAAGCATGCAAATAAAATAATTCTAAGTTGTAATAAGTAATAGGCAAGAAAGAAACAAAGGGCTCAGAGAATAGCGGGTGGGACCTTCTTTAGAGAAAGTGATCAGGTAAGGCCTCTTGAGGGGATGACATTTAAGCTAAGGCCAAAAACAGGCAAACCACTAGACATGTGAAACAGACGGGAAAGATGTCTCAGGCAAGAGCATGGGCAAAGGCCCGATGTGGGAAAGAGGCTTGGTGTATTTCAGAAGCTACCAGGAGATTAGTGATGGGGGTGGAGAAAGTGATCGTGTTGATGCTGTGAGGCAGGCAGGGGCTATGCATCCCAGCAGGTCATCGTTTACAGGGCATGTAACTAAAGAAGACTTTGATGGCACAACCCAGTTAGAGTTCTGTGACTATCGGAGGCAAACAATCCCTGAAGCTGGCAGGAGCAAGTCCCACACAACTCTTACCTCACTGCAACTCACTGAACAAGCCAGAAGTAGACAACTACTATCTTACTTTTTAACAGGAGCACAGCTCTACAAGACAGGTCTGGAGGAGACAGATACCAAGAGGGGTGACAGGAAGGAAGACTGCCTGGGAGAACTCTGATTTAGGATTCCTTGTTATTTTACAGGATGATAGTTCAAAACTTTGGGTCACACTTAAGTCCTCTCTTTTCTTTGCCCCACATCACAAATGTTGCCATGCTTCTCTTACCTACCTGTGCAATATCTCCGCATAGGCACTCTTACTTTAAGCCTTCATTATCCCTCAAAAGGAACCCTAACTTCCCTCTGCCTTCTGTTCATCCTCACTGTATTTCACATCACACATTACTGCTCACGCTCAAGATGTCTTGCTGGTTCCCACTGGTACTGAAGAACACTCAGACACTCAGCTAGGTATTCAAGGATCCACGGTCCAGCCCCTACTTAGTTTCCAGTCCTCTTCCCCTTTATACTCTCCACTTCATGTGGGTTGAAATAAACATGATCCCCTGTCCATGCACCAAGTTTTTGGATCTCTGTTTTCTCTTTTGCCTGGAGAATTTGCCAGTACTGTCCCTAAATACTCTACTCTTTTTTTTTTTTTTTTTGCGGTACGCGGGCCTCTCACTGTTGTGGCCTCTCCCATTGCGGAGCATAGGCTCCAGACGCGCAGGCTCAGCGGCCATGGCTCACGGGCCCAGCCGCTCCGCGGCATGTGGGATCTTCCCGGACCGGGGCACGAACCCGTGTCCCCTGCATCGGCAGGCGGACTCTCAACCACTGCGCCACCAGGGAAGCCCAATACTCTACTCTTAACATTTAACATTCAGTCAAAAGCAACATTCTCCAGAGAGTGAGCCATCTCAAATTCTCCTTGAACTACATTATTGCCCTTCTCTGAACTCACATAGCTGTTGACTGCATTGATCTTAAAGTTCTTATTGTTGTTGTTTTACATGTGTTACAGTTATTTATTTATAAGCATTATCTCAATTATAGACTATAAGCTTTCTGAGGAAAGAATCATCATATTAAGCTAAGTTAAGTCATATTAAGTTAAATCATCATATTTATAGCACCTAAAAGAGTGCCTTGTAGATAGTTGGCAATAAAATACTTTTGAATCAGAAACTGAATGAAACAAAAAGACTAATTATAGCACCTAGACAGTATACTCTAAAATATAGTTTACAGAAGTCAACATCACAACTAGCAAAGGTCACCAATCTAGTTAAATATGGATTCATACTTCGATAACATTTAACAGAGGCAATTTTTTTTATAACTTGACGACAGATTACAAGTACTTGGGAGATTAGAAAAAGTGGAGCTGATGATTTGAAAATACTTCAAATTCCCATTCCTTCTGTAGTTTCTACCAACATGCTCTCCAAGGCATTTCTAGTAGTAATCATCTTTGTATTTTAAAAAACATGTGGTTTCCATGAGTGAAAATTCATTTTATTTGGGAAGACCCAGATTTTTAAATCTAAACCGTATTTCAGAAAAATCACCTCTAAGGAAGCTATGTTACATGGAATATCTTCTAAAATATTCTAAATGCTTTTTAACATAATTTTTATTTATGACAATATTACTTAAAAAGGAAAATCAATTTTTTTTTTAATGAATGGGAATCATTTGGAGCATGGTAACATAGTTTTAGCTAAACTTAATAGACATCACCAAGTGACTCAAGTTCAGACAGGTTATTGGACATCATAGGACAATTCCACTGGAATAGGATGTTTGTGGAATGCTGACATCAACAAAGACATCTTTTCTCAAAGTCTATGCACTGAGGGTAGACTATCTTAAAAATTTTCATTTCTGGAAACTCTGAATTACATACTGGAATAAAAAAAGCAGAGGCAGAATTCACACTCTGAAGCTAAAACCACAGGAGACTATGAATGGCAATTCATTATTCCCTATCTTCAAAGTATATGATTTCCTTAATCAAATTTTAAGTGAAGAATCTGGGAAGATAGAGGATATAATATACCCCATTGTGCTTCATTTTACGCAATGGGTATTTTTGCTGAAAGTAACAAAAATAGAATTTTTGAAGTGCAATTTTTATTTTCAATATGGTCTAAGGGAGTTGGCTGTTCAGAGGAATCTTTTTTTTTTTTCTTTTGCGGTACGTGGGCCTTTCACTGTTGTGGCCTCTCCCATTGCGGAGCACAGACTCCGGACCCACAGGCTCAGCGGCCATGGCTCACGGGCCCAGCCGCTCCGTGGCATGTGGGATCTTCCCGGACCGGGGCACGAACCCGTGTCCCCTGCATCGGCAGGCAGACTCTCAACCACTGAGCCACCAGGGAAGCCCCAGAGGAATCTTAAGATAAAACCTGGGCTGATAACAAGGTCGGGTTTTGGCCTCCCAGGGAAAAAGGTTTAGGTCCCCCACTCACAGGTGGACTGCAGGTGTCCTTCAGGCCAGAAGGCACTGGAATTTGTACTGCATTCTCCACCCCCTTCTTGTTGGCTGTCTCTTAAGGTGAAAGATCTGATCTTTTAAAAAAATTCATCTGTTTTGAAAATCTGAATGGTTCTGTAGTAGGATAATAAAAAATGAAACTCAATTGCATTTAAAAGCTTTCAAAACTTTGTAAGTGAAGTCTGTGATTAAAATCCAATTTTTAAATAAATATATCCTATCTTTTTGAAAGCTGTGCTTCTAGATGGCCACTGCATAACAAATTTTATTTTCTGACAATGTATTATCAAATATACATTTTCTTCTCACCCTATCCGAACTTCCCCAACTTGGCTGTTTTATTTTTGAAAGGCAAAGCCCCCTCCCCAAAGTTATAGTGTATTAAAGATTAATTTAAACCATTAAGATAGTTTAGGCTCTGTTGGTTTCTCAGGAAAGGTATGGTTATTACATTCTGCATTAATGCTTGAGTGCTATTATAAATTCTGTTTTCTGGCATCCTATTAACCAGAACCTCACTAACCTGCACGATTTGTAGAGCCGCTAGAAACTAACAGCTGTTTGTAATCCTGACTAAGAAGTACCTGCAAGATGCTAGGCTAATGCCTCAGTCAACAAAGGATGAAATAATATTCCTGTTGGCTTTATAATTATTTCTAATTCTTTACAAATTGATCATCCTGTAAGACGCAGCACCACCACTATACTAAACATTAGCGTATACAAGGCACCAGAACATCTGATTAACTTGGACATGCTATTTCCTGACTGGGAGGGATAGTGGAGAATTAGTTCCAACTGGGCTATTATCCAAAAAAGGTTCCTTATTAGAATGTCACCTAGAAAATGACTAAGTTACTCGCAGTTATATATTCCTTCATTTAAGCAGTAGTTTTTCCATAAGTATATCAGAGAACATTCTTGAATATTAAAGAGAAACAAGAGCTCACAAGCTGGAAGTGAGCAGAGAATAATGATGAAAAGAAACCTATGTCCTTACGGAACGCTGCCATGACATCTTCTAATCTAGAATATACAATCAAGGCACCTTTGTGAGGGCAGCACTGTTGATTTCAATTTTAAGCATATTCCAAATGGCTAGGAAGCATTCACATTCTAAAAGGAACCTCTATGTAGAGGCTGCCCACAATGGGTTCTTCTGAAATAGGACACAAACAGCTAGTGGTTCCCTAGAGCCACTAATTGCCCTGGCATTTTTCTTTGCCAAAGAGCTGAATATAACCTCTGTGAAAGAAACAGCCTCAGAAAAATCCACAACTGTTTTTAATTGGGTCTTTCTCCAAAGGGAAATGAAGCAAGAGGAAAAAAGCAATGGCCGGGGGGGGGTCTATGATTTGGGTCACTTGGACCTGCTGATATTGCTGAACCAACTATCCTAATCAGGACTTTCAACATTGCAAACCTGAGAACGGCTTATTTTTTGGACAGGAAGGGAAGGTCTAAATTCATTCTTTTAAAAGTCTATGCACTGTTGCACAAAAAGCATTATAAACTGCCTCACGTTGCTGAAGCACTCAGAGGGAACGTGGTGAAAACAATGAACCTGAGTTCACTTTATCAATTATTCAGGCATATAGTAATTGAAGAAATTGATGCCAGCAGAGCTGCCAGGCTATGGAGGGGGAACTTTCACAGGAGGATTTTTACTCTAAACACCTGGTAAAGGAGAGACACGAAGCATTCCTACAGTTTCTTCATTAGCACACGGCCAACAAAACTGAACCCTAGTATTCATACGTCTGGAAAAGGTACTGTATTTATACCTCAGTTTACCTCTGGAGAACTGAGTTGCTAGACAATCCAGGACAAAGTACTGTGGTTTAGAGTCCAGTGGAGAAAACAAATTGTCTCCTGATCAGTTTTGGTTTTAAACCCAGTATAATTTTATGAGCATTTAACTTGGGGTCATAACACAAAAGATACAACATCCCTTAGAAAGAGGAGAAAGAGAACATGTAAATAAACAACGGGCTCTCAAAAGAGGAGAATTAGAAAGTTGTGTGGGATGAGAGAAGCTTCTCTGCACAGACGCTCAGCCCTAATTGCCCAAGTAAAGGGCGCCATGCATCCACGTGTACCTTGTGCTCAATCAGCTGGTGTGAAACCCACACCATCGGGTTTAATAGAAAGGGGAGAATCAGGAGCCCACCCACACCTGTACTTAAGAGCTAAGTAGTGGAGAAAAAGCTTTTCCGGAATATGAGGAAAAACATTTAACTAAGTACAATGTACCTTGCTAACGTGCCCAAATTTTGAGGGTTACTAGCCAAATATAATTACAAATCAGAATGTAGAACTTAAAAATACAATATAGTTCTGATCTCTAGAATGCTAGTAGATGGCTTTTGATATCTATCTTGGATCCAGTCAGACGCCATGAAATCTTGATATGACATAGTTAATAACAGTACACACCATAATAAATAGCTAACATTTATTAAACGCTCACCATGAGTGGGGCACACTGCACATACATCATCTCATTTAATTCTCAAATAAAGACAAACATGAGAGCACTACTTCCCGGCTTCTCTAGTTTCTAGAAACAGGGATTTTTCCTGAAATATCCTTCACTCCCCATCCCATTCTTTCTTCCTTCCCACTGAGACTGAGTGAGTCCCCTGAGGAATACCTGGAGGAGAGGTATTCTGCATACCAGCCCAGCCCCTTCCTCTCCTTACCTTAGGAGCAGTTTGCCCACATGAAGAATATACTCCACTCTTCTGTGCTGTACATTTTACACAGGGTGGGCTTGACTTTCCAGTGATGCCCAGAAGTAGGAAGACAAGTATGTTTGATTCTGGGGGTGCAGATTAGGAAGTCCTTTTGGCTGAGAGACCCAGAGTCATTTCTTCAACCTAAGCCTTCTCATCCTAAAGGGTATATTTGGTCTCCATCTGCCAGCTCTTCTCTCTCTTAGTTGGTTCAGAGCTTGGGAGGGTCCCACAGTTCTGGAGGCTAGAAGTCTGAGATGAGAGCACCAGTATGGTGGGTTTGGTGAGCACCCTCTTCTGAACTGCAGATGGCTGACTTCTCGTTGTATCCTCCCTCACATGGCGGAAAGACAGCTAGCTAGCCCTGCGGCCTCTTCTTATAAGGTCATGAATCCCATTCACGGGGGCTCCGCCCTCAGAACCTAATCACCTCCCAAAGGCCCCAGCTGCTAATACTATCATACTGGGATTAGGGTTTTAACCTGTGAATCTTGGGGAGACATAAACATTCAGTCCACTGCAGAGGGGGAACAGAGGGTTGTCATTCATTGTTTCTCCACCAACCCCAACATTATTTTCTTTTTTATGTATAGGAAAAAAGGAAGCTGAAGCACAGAATCTTCAAATAGCTTGCTCAAGGTCATGCAAAGCCCACAAGTGGTGAAACAGGATTTGAATTCAGGTAGTCTAGCTTTGGAATCTATGCTTTTAACACCACATACACTATTACCCTTTACTTATCAACAATAAGGATGCACATGAAATTACTTTATATTAGAGTTTAAGATTTCACTCTTTTCTTTTTTTTTGGCCATGCAGCGCGGCATGTGGGATCTTAGTTTCCCGACCAGGGATTGAACCTGTGCCCCCTGCAGTGGAAGCACAGAGTCTTAACCACTGGGCTGCCACGGAAGTCTCGAAATTACTTTAGAATATTTTTATTTTTACTAAGAACACTTACAGAATCTTGAAAGTGCTTGTTGTTTATAATTAGACATTTATTGAGTACATGAGCTACTACTAAAATGATGCTTAGAAACTGCTAGCTTTTATATATATAAATATTTCTTTTGTTTACATCAGTACTTTACCTAATCAGAATTTCACCTTATATGCAGTGCCAAGAACATAAGAGTAATTATAAATTATAAATGTGTGAAATGGGAATTAATGAGATTAATTATAAATAAATATATGTATATTTGGTTTTATACACATTTCCCAAAAAAATCCAACCTTTTTTTTTTTGGCTTGATATTTTAAGTTGGTTTTTGGCTTGATATTTTAACTTGGCTATCTGTTAGCCAAACATTTTATATGCTCTTAAAAGGTACATATTCCTTTTAAGAGTATATATGTGTATATATGACTATGAATATATTTACCTTATTAATTTACATATGGTTACTTACATATAGAATAAGTTCTACTTCAGGTAAAAATAAAGACATGAGTCAATTCGGTCCTATTAAAGTTTTTGTGAAGATTTACTTCTTTTAAGTAACTTCTTTGAGTTTCAATAGACACATTGTTTTAATGAACATTTCAATAAACGCAAAACCAAACATGCTGGCAGGTCACAAACTTTGAAAATTGCAGGAGAGCTCTTGAGTCAGGCAACATTTTCAAGCGCTAAAATCTATATTGCATTTCAGACACAGGACCTTAAAAGAAGAAAATATCGTCTTTCTCCACAGCCTATGAACAGTACGCCTATCATCGTTCTCCCAGCAAATCTGCTTTAGCCATGGTAACACCCGGAGCAAAGACCAATTATTATCTTGCCAGCACTTTTCCGTGTGGCTCCTTGTGCCAAGCTACTTTATTTGTAAAACAGGGAGCCCTGGTCTAGATGTTTGAGTGGTTATTTACTATTTACTTTATATCATTCATATTTAGGAGTATATTTGTATTCACTTGACGCTCCATACATACACATATGACGAGAAATAACTGCATCGGTAAAGTAATTCCTGAGCAGACTCAATGTCTTCCTGCTCAGCAGACAGACAGAGGGTGGTATCCTCGCTCTCTGCCCTAACTCAGGGAAAGGAGACATTGGCTGGAGTTTGACAAGGTCAGGAATCTCATGCCAATCCAGCTAGCAGCATTTCATTTCTCTGTAAAAAGGGGTAAACTTAGGAGCAACTGAACTCCTTCTCAGTGAGGATGAGCTCTCCCAAACCTGCCAGACTCCCCCGAAACAGAGTGCCCATTTGTACACACTTCCCTGAAACAGAATTTGTCACCAATATAGCTTTATGGTGGCAAGCTTTTCTTTTACACAGCTTGCCCACTTTTTATTTTATTTTATTGATGTAACATTTGAATTCTTTAGAAACTTCAAATGGCAAAAAATATTGTTCAAAGAAAACATGTGGAAAAACTAAATACTACATACTAAAAATGTCAGAAGTGGAACTAAGCTCAAGCAAGATGGATGCTTCCCCAACCATCCTTTGTAAGGAAGGCTCCTACTTTCAAAGGGGCATTAGATGCACACATGTACACATTATTTACAGACTCCCAGGTTATGTTTTTTCACAGTTTAGCTGATATTTCTTTCTCTCTTTCTTTCCCTCTCTCTTTTCCCTTCTTTCTCCCCCCTTCTCTTTCCTCCCTTCCTTCCTTCCATCTATATCTAATCAATATATCAATATTGATATCAATATCTATATGATACATACAGATCTCCCTCTGCTTCACTCCTGGTCCCTATACAGCTTAAGAACAGCCACATAACCTATGGAGTGGTGTCATTCTTTGCAGAGAGGGCTTGTAATATCATTCAGGACAAATACGGTCTAGTCTAGGCACTGAATTATTTTTTCATCACGTTGAAAAAGGCGGAACAGCACAGTGGGGCTCTGGATAACAAAATTTTCGAGCTGACTGTTCCTAATGTCTATTCTGTTCCTCTTTAGTATCACGTCCTCATTTCCATCCCCTCACCACTTGGATGCTTAAGATCAAGGTTATGTGGACTCTCAGGGTCTGCTTTATTACAGCTAAAACAAAAAACTGCTAAAGAAAAACACAACTGTGGCAAATTGTTTGAATTCCTTTTTTTTTTTCTTTATTTCTTGCTCCTTGAAAAAAAAATTTTTTTAAAGCCTTCCATTCTCTTTGCTGTGCCTTTGAAACAATTTATTCAGACTAGGGAAAATAATCTGAGATATGTTAGGCTTTAACTAATCTATGGTAAAATCTTCAGTGATTTATGTTTATGGAGAACGCTAATGGTTTAGAACAAAAAACTGTCCCCAGAGAAACCGAATTGGAATTGGCAGTAGGTATCAAAAATGAATAGGAGAAAAACCAGGTCAAGAGACGGTGAAAGAAGTCAGTGGGTTAAATGTTCTGTCAAAAGATTTTCACGCATCTTTCAACCTCAAATTCTTAAAGTGGTAACCAAAAGTTTATAGATACAACCTTGTCAGGTGTGACATTTGAAGAACAATGCCTGAATCAGAACAATGCCTTCCCTTGACTAAAAGGAAATGCAATCCAGTCTTAACCTGCCAGTGAAATGCCCAGAAGGTGGTTTTGCTTTGAACTCAGGTGCTAGAATGGCCCCAGGCAAAGCTCTGGCTAAATCTCCCTCAGCAGGGAGCTTGGGCTTTTGCTCTCTGCCCTTGGGGATCATTCCTGCCCTCAGGGTTCAGTACTTTCACCCTTTAACCAAGGCCCCAGGTTCCTGACTGGGGTTAAAAAAATCTACTGTGATTCATGTGCCACTCTCATAACCAAGGCTGGGGTATGCTGATGGGAATTATAGCACTGTGATGATCTAAAGTATTTTAAACTTCGAGATGATGGCCATGTGAATTACTGATAAACTCTGCTAATTAGAAACATTTAATAAAGTGGTAGGATGGTACACTTGTTCCAACATGTTTCAGTAAAGAATTTGTTTTTCTTGGGCTTCCCTGTTGGCTCAGTGGTTAAGAATCCACCTGCCAATGCAGGGGACATGGGTTCGAGCCCCGGTTGGGGAAGATCCCACATACTGCGGACCAACTAAGCCCTTGTGCCACAACTACTGAGCCTGCGATCTAGAGCCCACGAGCCTCAGCTACTGAAGCCCGTGCGCCTAGAACCCATGCTCCGCAACAAGAGAAGCCACAACAGTGAGAAGCCACAACAGTGAGAAGCCCACTCACTGCAATGAAGAGTAGCCCCCACTCGCGGCAACTAGAGAAAAGCCCGCGCATAGCAATGAAGGCCCAATGCAGCCAAAAATTTAAAAAGAAAAAAGAAAAAAATTGGTTTTTTTTACCACTATCTGAATCCAGAATACCAGTTTCCTGCTTGCCCAGACAGAGAGAGGGATATTAATTCTTGTTAGAGACCAATATATGACCAGGAGCAGAGCTTAAAATTTCTGAATGGAAATTGAGAACAGTCTAGAGCAGCCATGATCTGGGCTTGGGTCCTGGTCCCTATCTTGAGTCCGGCTCCAGGGAATAAAAAGATGAACACACATTCTCCACCCTACAACCCTGCCTGCTCTCCCTCTTCAAGGTACTGTTTGTATTCTTCAAAGAGTAGTCGACTTTCATACATAAAAGAAATATCACTTGGGACAAACTGAGGGCTTGTTGATTCTACAATCAAACACAATCTAGATTAAGCATTTCCTTATCTGTACTGTGTATTAGTTCTCTACAGCTACTGCAACAAATCGCCACAAACTTAGTGACTTAAAATAACACAAAACCATTTTTTTTTTTTTTAGATTCCATATATTTTTGTTAGCATACGGTATTTGTTTTTCTCTTTCTGACTTACTTCACTCTGTATGACAGACTCTAGGTCCAAGGTTCTGAAGAACCCAGGGGCAGGACAGGAATAAAGACGCAGACCTAGAGATTGGACTTGAGGACATGGGGAGGGGGAAGTGAAAGAGTGGCATGGACATATATATACTACCAAATGTAAAATTGATAGCTAGTGGGAAGCAGCCGCATAGCACAGGGAGATCAGCTTGGTGCTTTGTGACCACCTAGAGGGGTGGGATAGGGAGGGAGACAAGAAGGAAGAGATATAGGAACATATGTATAACTGATTCACTTTGTTATAAAGCAGAAACGAACACACCATTGTAAAGCAATTACACTCCAATAAAGATATTAAAATATATATATATATATATAATTCTGTAAATCAGAATTCTGATACAGGTCTCACAGGGCTAAAATCTCACTGTTTGTAGGGCTACATTCCTTTCTGGAGGCTACAGACAAGAATCCATTTCCCTGCCTTTCTTTTCCTGCTTCTAGAGACTGCTGGCATTCCTTGGTTCCTGGACCCTTTCCCTCTTTCAAGGTCTTCAATGGTGAGTGGGGTCTTTTCACATATCTCTCTGACACTCTTCTGCCTCTTCTCCTTCCACTTTTAATAATTCATGTGATTAGACTGGGCCCACCCAGATAATCCAGGATAATCTCCCCATCACAAGGTCAGCTGATTAGCAAACTTAATTGCATCTGCAAACTTAATTCCCCATCTCCATGTGACCTAACATATTCACAAGGTTCCAGGCACTAGAGAGTGGACATCTTTGGGGGGCATTATTCTGCCTACCACATGATGTTACACATGGTAGTGTGTTGTTACAATCTTTTTTTAAAAATTGAAGTCTAGTTGGTCTACAATGTTTCAGGTGTACAGCAAAGTGATTCAAATACACACATGCACACACGTGTATATATATATATATTCTTTCTCAGATTCTTTTCCATTACAGGTTATTACAAGATACTGAATAAAGTTCCCTGTGCTATACAGTAGGTCCTTGTTGTTTATCTATTTTATACATAGTAGTGTGTATCTGTTAATCCCAAACTTCTGATTTATCCCTCTCCCCTACATTACCCCTTTGGTAACCATAAATGTGTTAGAATTCTAAGTACGTGAGTCTGTTTCTGTTTTGTAAATAAGTTCATTTGTATCACTTTTTTAGATTTCATATACAAGTGATATCATATGATATTTGTCTTTCTCTGTCTGACTTATTTCACTTAGCATGATAATTTCTATGTCCATCCATGTTGCTGCAAATTGCATTATTTCATTCTTTTTTGCAACTGAATAATATTCCATTGTATATATGTACCACATCTTCTTTATTCATTCATCTGTCAATAGACATTTGGGTTGCTTCCATGTCTCGGCTATTGTAAATAATGCTGCAATGAAACTGGGGTGTACATATCTTTTCAAATTATGGTTTTCTCCAAATGTATGCCCAGGAGGAGGATTGCTGGATTATATGGTAGCTCTATTTTTAGTTTTTTAAGGAACCTCCATACTCTTCTCCATAGTGGCTGTACTAATTTATATTCCCAGCAACAGTGTAGGAGGCTTTCCTTTTCTCCACATCCTCTTCAGCATTTATTGCTTGTAGACTTTTTGATGATGGCCATTCTGACCAGTGTCAGGTTATACCTCATCGTAGTTTTGATTTGCATTTCTCTAATAATTAGCAATTTTGAGCATATTTTTGTGTGTCTCTTGGCCATCTGTATGTCTTCTTTGGAGAAATGTCTGTTAGGTCTTCTGCCCATTTTTTGATTGGGTTTTTTTTTTTGACATTGAGCTATATAAGCTGTTTGTATATTTTGGAAATTAATCCCTTGTTGGTAGCATCGTTTGCAAATATTTTCCCCCATTCTGTAGGTTATCTTTCTGTTATGTTTATGGTTTCCTTTGCTGTGCAAAAGCTTTTAAGTTTCATTAGGTCCCATTTGTTTATTTTTGCTTTTGCTTACATTACTCTAGGAGATAGAGCCAAAACATACTGCTGCAATTTATTCAAGTGTGCAACACACTTCAAAGAGTGTTCCGCCTATATTTTCCTCTAGGAGTTTTATAGTATATGGCCTTACATTTAGCTCTTTAACCCATTTTGAGTTTATTTTTGTATATGGTGTTTGAGAATGTTCTAATTTTATTTTTTTACATGTAGCTGTCCAGTTTTCCCAGCACCACTTATTGAAGAGACTGTTTTTTCTCATTGTATATTCTTGCCTCCTTTGTCATAGATTAATTGATGATAGGTGCATGGGCTTATTTCTGGGCTTTCTACCCTGTTCCATTGATCCATGTGTCTGTTTTTGTGCCAGTATCATACTGTTTTGACTACTGTAACTTTGTAGTATAGTCTGAAGTCAGGGAGTGTGATTCCTCCAGCTCTGTTCTTCTTTCTTAAGATTGTTTTGGCTATTCAGGGTCTTTTGTGTTTCCATACGAATTTTAAAATTGTTTTATTTCTATGAAAAATGCCATTGTAATTTGATAGGGATTGCACTGAATCTGTAGATTGCCTTGAGTAGTATAGTCATTTTAACAATATTGATTCTTCCAATCCAAGAACATGGTATATCTTTCAATCTGTTTGTGTCATCTTCAGTTTCTTTCATCAGCATCTTACAGTTTTCGGAGTACAGGTCTTTTGCCTCCTTAGGTAGCTTTATTCCTAGGTATTTTATTCTCTTTGATGCTATGGTAAATAGGATTGTTGCCTTAATTTATCATTCTGATATTTCATTGTTGGTGTAGAGAAATGCAACAGATTTCTGTATATTAATTTTGTATCCTGCAACCTTATCAAATTCATTGATGAGCTCTAGCAGTTTTCTGGTGGCATCTTTAGGATTTTCTAGGTATAGTACCATATCACCCGCAAAACAGTGACAGTTTTACTTCTTCCTTTCTAATTTAGATTCCTTTGTTTTTCTTCTCTGATTGCTGTGGCTAGGACTTCTAAAACTATGTTGAATGAAAGTGGTGAGAGTGGGCATGTTGTTATAATCTAGTTCCTGTCTTCTGATTTGTAGTTACTGTGGTCCACACTAAGAGACATACAGTTGTAGATCTATTGCAAGGGATGAACCCTGAGCATCTGTGCCACACAAGGCTGGCCTTCCATGGATCTCTGCTGGGTTTTCTGGGTATGACATGGTTCTATCTTGATTTCCTGATTACCTTTAGGTTTTCCTGTTGGGACCAACGTTTGACCTTTTTTGAGCCTGCTTTTCTGAAGTCCTGATATTTTTCCTGTCTCTGACAGTATACATTCTTTAGCTTAAGCCCTTAAAGGCAAGCTTGAGTCATGTTTCAAGAGTGTGGATTATCTTGACCAAAGCAAACAATGCTCAGAAAGGCCATGACTTGGGGGCCTTCTTGCTAGGACCAAATCCACTGCTTGGCTATCTCTCTGCCTTGGATATTCAAGCTTCCAGCTTGAATCACACCTAACTTTGAAATCCTTTGGGCTATTTGCTATTCCTCTCAGTGACTCTGTGCAAGCACACACTTGCTAGTCCCTACTTTCTCCCTTCCAGCACTGGCTCCCTCTTGGGGTCACAGCATACTACTTGGCGGAACTCACCTAAACTGCAGCCAGCAAGGCCATCTCAACAGCTCCAGACCTATAGAGATGACACCAAAGACTATCTTTTCTCCCTCCTTCCTAAAAATATGGGTGATCAAGATGAGTACCTCTGATGTCTGCAGAGTGAGAGCTGAATAATAATTTCCCGAAACTTTTGCCATTTGACACATTTGGAAGTTTGAATAAGAGTGCATATGGATCCTGTCCCCTAACCTCTAGGTACTGATGTATTCGACCTGTGGGCTCAACCTTCACACCTCTAACCCATCTTCACAAAGACAGGCAGTATATTGGGAGGTTCAGATGTAGCTGCATGGAGTTAGTTATGGGTCTAGTGTGTAGCATGAGCTCAGTACCTCAATTCTTACCCATTATTCCCAGGTACTGATCTCTGGACATTAATAATAGAATTATTATTGTTATATAAAGCCAAAGCCATCATTTAGGTTTCTGAGAGTCCAGAATCTCCAGTGAGATGAGTAGTTTGAACCAATGTTGAAGAAAATAAATTTGTCAGGGAAATTGGAGCAAAAACCTGTAGTGCCTTCCTTTTCCTAAAATATTTTAATACTGTAAAAATAACAGCTAACATTATGAAGCACTTGTGTCACACACACTCTTATATGAATCAACTCATTTAAACCTCATTACAACCTGATGAAGTATGTACTATTATTACCCCCATTTTATAGAAGTTGAAACAAGAACAGAGAGCTTAAGTAACTTTGAAAATGTCACAGCTGCCAGGATTGACACCTTGGGCAGTCTGACTGTTGTTCCATCTCTTAACCATTTTATAATTATAGAGTTTAATTTTTACTATTTCAGGAAAATACAGAGCTTTCCTCTAACAACAAAATCAGAATACCACAAAAGATTCACCCAAGAACTGGTGAGACTGATATAGATAATCTGACAAAAGACTGGTCTTTGACTTAATTAAATACAGTCAACAATTAAGGTCAAAGCAGGTTGTTAAAAATGCAAAAATTGGACACATCAACAGATATTTGTATTGCAGTACATGGCTAGAAGCCCATTACTGAGAAATGGTCTTGTGGTGGAACAATACTAGAGTTCCCATGAACTTTAAGAAATGGACCAACTTATTTTAAAGTGTTGGCATCCTGAGTTGTCAAAATGACATTCCTAGAAATAACTGGCAGCAAAATCTCAGTAAACTGAAATGCAGGAACTTCATTGATTTTTGTTATTGCTGTTGTTGAACTTTAGAGCAATATATTCCCAGTTAAGGGAGTTCTTGTCAACAGCTGATGAGAGCCTTAAGAGGTGCCATTTCTTGTATGGCCAGACATAAAGTGATTTTACATAACCTTGGCAAACAGCTTCTTCAGTCAGGTAACTATTATTTACATCCCAGTTCTGGGGACAACAGGTGATTAAGACACATCTCATTCCTTCTCTCAAGGGACTTCTAATCTAAAAGGGTACCTAGTTTAACTGCTGTAATACGGGAAAAAGGGAGAAACAGGCTACTGAGTGTAACTGAACATATAATCTTAAACCTCCAACCTATGCTTTGAAATCTCAAAATTTGCTGAAAGGGAAAATTTAAGATTTTTAGTCTCAGACCATTATTCTTTCAACCAGATCCAAAAGTTGGAAGAGGACTGGGACAAAGAGGACTGGAAGCTGGAGGACATAAGTAAAACCGTATGTGTGTGTGTGAGTGTGAGAGTGTGTGTGTGAGTGTGAGAGTGTGTGTGTGTGAGAGAGAGAGCATGGTTATTTAATTATAATACTATATAAAATAAAGGTACAGATATAACTGTTAAGACTTGGAAGATAACTAGTATCAAGATAGGAATATGCAGTAAAACTTACAATTACTAGGGAGGACAAAAGGGATTAAAAAAATAATTCTAGCAAAAGAAATAGGAACTGGGGTATAGTCTCAAGCTGAGGAGGTCGGGGGATGTCTCTGCTATATGACAATACGATTCAAACTCAAGCTCCCTGTATCATCAATAGTGTGGTATGTTATTCATCTCTTCTACTGGAAGTACAGTAAATATTAGGACTGGATGTTTCCACAGTGAAAGTTATGTTTCCTTGAAAGAGTCCAAATAGGGAAAATGATTTACCATTCGCATCTTTTAGATGAGGATACTTCATATCTTTCCTCAGTGCCAGATCCTAGAACACTGCCTGGAAACGTGAAGTGATGTATGGTTTACATGATCTATAAAGGCTGACAAGAACCTTGCTCTTGGGTCTTTCTTCATGGTGATGGGTGTTTGATTGTTTCCACCAGCCCTCCAAACTGGCCCTTCGAAGCAAGGGGAAAAGAGTTCTAGGCCTCATACTCCTGCTCTCCCCTCAACATTTCTTTATTTCTGGCACATTCTAGGTCTTTGGCCTCTCTAAGGTCCCTGTAGACTCCTCTCTTAGCATTTTTTGGAATTAAGCACCATTTCATGGTTTTAAATTACTCTTGCTTGCCCTGGTAGTATCAGGGCTAAATACATCCCTCCAAACTTTAATTCTTCTCTTTAAGCATTCTTCTTCCTGCACTGGGGAGGAGGATCACAATGGTCCCTTAAATTCTACAGGAAGTGTTTTCAGTCATGCAGATGCAATCAATAGAGAACTCAACACAGCCTTTATAAGCCAGAATGGAGCCAGTATACAAAAAGATCTTAAAAAAGTACTGGAGAAAATGGAAAAGGCACACAGCTCTGTAACTAAAACTACTCACGGGTCAGAGGGAGAGAAGGAACATTCTTCTTGTGGTCCCAGCAGGACCTCTATCAGGGATGGTTAAATGCTTAAGAGTTCCTTGAAGTTCCAGTCGTCATGGAGCTATTTGTAGACTGGTCTTCCCAGGATATCAGTTGCTTCAATATTACAGATTATTCTTGCATGGTTGGTGGCCAGTACATTTTCGTGGTTTCTAGAGGGTCCCAATTTTGCAGATCCACTTGACCAGGAAGTTTCCATGCCTCAGTAGGGGGTGTGTGTGCTTATTTTATTCATTTCAGGCTGATACAATGCTAAATTTGACAGAAGATATTTTTCAGTGAACTGGCTGGTTAGAAACCCTAAGCTTCTGGCTCTTCCCTGACTGAACACTATGTACCCTGGGAAGTGGTGAGCTCTGGAGTGAATTAAGCCTAATGGAGCATGAACTTAGGTCTACATCCATCTGCAGTCAGGCACATTCATTTATTGGTTGGACATGAAATGGTGCTTTAGATGTGGCTGAGTGATGATGCAACTGCTCCTCTGGCACACCTCGGATGTTGAATGTTTGGTGTCAAATTTAGAATGAAGACCTAAGGCTTCTTTTTGTTGTTTTATCATAACGCCCGGAGGGACCAGGATATTGGTTAGCATCAGACACTAGTCTAGCTGGGCACTGGATCCTGTAGATATCACTCACCCCTTGCACCCTCGCGCCACTGCCGACCCTGCTCCTGCTAGAATCTCACAATTGCAGCTACTCATGCTTCCCCGTTTTGGTTATTTATTTATTTATTTATTTAAAGATGTTGCCAAGCATGAGAATTGTGGCTGGGCCACTTAATCTGGAATGATATTGACATCAGCACTGGCCATTGAAATTTCATCACATAGCAAAACATCACTTATGATGATCCTTCTCCCATCTGAAGGCTAATAAAAGAGGAGGCATTCATGGGGTACTTTATAAGATATGCCCTACCAACCTGAAAATTGACTTCTAGTAGAGAGTTACTATCTACAATTTTCACCACCTCAATGCAGTAAGTTCATACATCCGCAAACAATGGTTCTGGGATGCAATCTTTACTGAACTTGAATTTTGGCTCTGCTTCAACCTAGAGTAAGAGCTACATCATGGATGCCAACTGTCTTGCATATGAGACCTTAATGGTCAAGAAAGTGAGAATGCTGCCCACCTGGCCTAACTTGTCCAGCTGTAACAATGTCCCCAGTGGTCTCTTGGAATGCTGAGTCACAGTCCAGAGCTAGATGCTATACAGCAGTGTCCTTGTCAAGGCCTGCCTGTAAGTGATATCCCTGTCTGGTTTACCTGCCAGTGGTATCGCTCGCTGGCAGCACGTGATATCCTGGAATTCTTAAGGTAATGAGAAATATCATGCCTCCTGTTGCTTTGGTCTGATGATGCTGAGTAGCTACTATCATCATGACATTGGGTCAGGCTGTAAGGCTAATAACATAGTCTACTGCTTTGCCACTAAAATAATGTATTGGAAGATGAAGGCCTGAGAACACATCCCTGACTCATTCCTCCAAAAAAAATGAACAAATTGAGGCTGCTGGCAAGTTAAGAGGGTGTGTGCCAACCTGAGGGTCAAAGTTTCTGCTCCCTGTGGTGTTGAGGAAGAGTGGAGAGGGCTGTGGAGTGGAGACTCCAGATTTCCTGCTCCTGGAGGGGCCAGACCAGCAAAGGCCTGTATGCATATTCTGCTTATGCTCCTGGGAGGACTGTAAGACCCCATGGCCTGGAGGAGAGATATTTTTGTAGCTGAATTGCTTCCAGTCCCTTAGGCGGAGAGGACTGCTGCTTGTTCCCAGAAAGGCCTCCTTCCCACCTCAGGGCAGCGACTACCAGCTCAATGCTTATCAACAGACATAGCAGAAGTTTTCATGGCACACATCAATGGCCTAGGGAACCTCTAAGTCCTGACTGAAGCTGAAGGTAAATAAATCATGAAGAGTCAAAGGAATGATAATTCCTTTAACGGGAATCAGACACCCAAGGGAGAAAGGAAAAGCTGAACTGGAGCTCGTGGCTGTATTGCCATAGAACTGAAAGACATAGGAGAGAATGTGAACAAAGTACTGATTCTCCTCAACGAGATGCAATTAGAATACATTAGACTTCCTGGAGCTAAATATCAACCTCAATTTAAAAAAGGAAAAAAAAAAAAAACCCGACCTGAAGAAGATGGGTGTTGTTGAGAACTGAAATAGTGGTTTGGAACACCCTGAAGAACAAATGGCACAAAAGAACAAAATCCCAAGGTATAAGGGAAAGGACAAGAGATCTGGAAGTCAGAAACTTAAAATGTAAATAGTAAGAGCTCTGAGAAGAAAGAAATATATGGAGATATAATTTTTTAAAAAAGAAGAAAATTTCTTTGGATAAAGACAAGTTTTTAGATTAATAATAGTTACCACGACTCAGATGTGATTAATGGAAAAAATTTACATACCTAGTTATACCTTGGTGAAGCTTATAAATTCCTTGGATTAAAAAAATCTTATAAACTTCTACAAAGAACATTATGACAACAACAACAAAAATTAACTAAAGAAATGGTTACTATGTGTTACAGAGTTCTGAAACAAAAGATATACTGAAAGGGAAAATAATATCCCCCAACTAAAATTTTGAAGCAGTCCAGCAAACCCTACAAATTTTAGTGGAAGTAGAAATGCTGTGGTGTATTGGAAATGATTAACAACTGATTCTATGGAAAAATGATAAACAAAAAACAAAGCCTTGCTTTGAAGTGCTTGCCAATTTTCACAGTGTAACTACTCCCTCCAACGTTAATTTCAAGCTCTCAAAGTGATGTCACTGAACACAGAGTTGGGAAGAAATGAGTCAGTTTAAACCAGCTCCAGGACACCACTGCAGAGAGCGTTAATGTAGATATAACAGCTTAAAAATATCACCTCTGTGGAATATGTGATGAGCATGCAAAGAAAATACCTTAGTGGAAGGACACCTTTAATATGTTAACAGAGAAATGCAGGTGTGATTATCGCTGTTGGGGTGACAAGGTAAGCCTTGGAAGAACTGAAGACAATTAATCAGCACTTCCAAATTAACAGGGCAAAATACAATGAAAGAACTGACCAAGTCAGAAAAGTAAGAGGGACTTCTGGTTTCTAGTCCCTCATGCAAGGAGCTTGGAAATCACCACTTCATCCTAATTGTAAGTAAAAAATTTGTACTAAAAAAGTCAATAAACTTTCTCACATCTATCAGGAAAGTGAGGTCACAGGGCAAACTGCTACCCCCAAGTTTGGAGAGACAGACAGGTGGATACAGAAACTCACAACTTATGAGAGCAGAAACCCATGAGCAGAAACCTGAGGAACCAGTGCAGGGGTAGGAAAACCTGAACTGTAACTGACAAATTGCTGGGGGCTCAGTGTGGACAAGTTTGAGAGTTAAAAACTCCTAGGGACCCAGTCACAAGGTGGCCTCCACACATTTGTGAGTTTTACCTTCTGGAGCTCTGCCAGATCCCCAGAGTGAAGACTGGAGAAAATTCCCCTCATGATGCTGGCAGAGAGAGGGGCAAAGGAACCATTCTGAAATATGCCAGAGTGTCTGTTCATCTTAACAAGGCCTGTCCTCAAGGAAAACTATTTTACCAGAGTCTAACCTATTGGGATTTTATCAAAGGTTAATCAACATGGGGGGAGGGAGGAAATACCCAACTCCAGCCCCTTCTAGCCATCCTGTCCCATTTAGAGCTAGGGAAAAACTAGAGAAGCACTTGTAAAGAAAAGTAAGAAGAGGAAAAAGAAAAAAATAAAGTGTGTTCATACTAAACCTAAAATTAATGGAAGGAACAACACAAAGAATATCAGTTATGCAACAAATATGGAAAGTCTGAATTTCCCTATCAATATACATTATCATATTCAGTTAGACAAAATCCAGTTATATGTTAACAAAAATCACCATTAAAATAAAGTGACAGGGGGTGGAGTAAAGATGGCGTACTAGGAGGACGCGGAATTCCCGTCTCCTCATAACTAGAGCAACTATCAGGCACTGGTGGGGGGCCACGGACACCTAAGGGGATGGGAGGAACCCCCAGCGACCAGGTTGTGAGATTGTGGTTCCCAGGACGAAGGTTGGGCCCAAGCTCCTGTGGTGGGAGCTCCAAGTCCAAACATCAGGACTAACAGAGAACCTCAGACCCCAGGGAATATTAATCGGAGTGAGGCCTCCCAGAGGTCCTCATCTCAGCACAAAGACCTGGCTCTATCCAACTGCCTGCAAACTCCAGTGCTGGACATCTCAGGCCAAACAACCAGTAAGACAGAAATACAGCACCACCCATCAAAAAGAGAAAAAAAAACTGAAACAACAAAAAAATATGTTACAGACAAAGAAGCAACGTAAAAACCTACAAGACCAAATAAATGCAGATGAAATAGGCAACCTACCTGAAAAAGAATTCAGAGTAATGATAGTAAAGATGATCCAAATCTTGGAAATACAACAGAGAAAATAGAATAAACATTAAGATGAACCTAGAAGAACTAAAGAGCAAACAAACAATGATG
The DNA here is from genome assembly GCF_949774975.1 of Lagenorhynchus albirostris. NCBI lineage: Eukaryota > Metazoa > Chordata > Mammalia > Artiodactyla > Delphinidae > Lagenorhynchus > Lagenorhynchus albirostris. The sequence goes on along the minus strand of NC_083102.1, from coordinate 87,473,033 downwards.
AACAACACAATTACTGAAACTAAAAATACTCTGGAAGAAATCAATACCAGAATAACTGAGGCAGAAGAACAGATAAGTGATCTGGAAGATAAATAGTGGAAATAACTACCACAGAGCAGAATAAAGAAAAAATAATGAAAAGAATTGAGGACAGAATCAGAGACTTCTGGGAAAACATTAAATGCACAAACATTCGAATTATAGGGGTCCCAGAAGAAGAGAAAAAGAAAGGGACTGAGAAAACATTTGAAGAGATTATAGTTGAAAACTTCCCTAATATGGGAAAGGAAATACTCAATCAAGTCCAGGAAGCACAGAGAGTCCCATACAGGATAAATCCAAGAAGAAAAATGCCAAGACACATATTAATCAAACTATCAAAAATTAAATACAAAGAAAAAATATTAAAAGCAGCAAAGGAAAAACAACAAATAACATACAAGGGAATCCCCATAAGGTTAACAGCTGATCTTTCAGCACAAACTCTGAAAGCCAGATGGGAGTGGCAGGACATATTTATAGTGATGAAAGGGAAACACCTACAACCAAGATTATTTCTACCCAGCAAGGATCTCATTCAGATTTGATGGAGAAATTAAAATCTTTACAGACAAGCAAAAGCTAAGAGAATTCAGCACCACCAAACCAGCTTTACAACAAATGCTAAAGGAACTTCTCTAGGCAGGAAACACCAGAGAAGGAAAAGACCTACAATAACAAACTCAAAACAATTGAGAAAATGGTAATAGGAAGATACGTATTGATAATTACCTTAAAGGTAAATAGAGTAAATGCTCCAACCAAAAGACACAGACTAGCTGAATGTATACAAAAACAAGACCCATATATATGCTGTCTACAAGAGACCCACTTCAGACCTAGGGACACATACAGACTGAAAATGAGGGGATGGAAAAAGATGTTCCATGCAAATGGAAATCAAAAGAAAGCTGGAGTAGCAATTCTCATATCAGACAAAACAGACTTTAAAATAAAGACTATTACAAGAGACAAAGAAGGACACTACAGAATGATCTAAGGGATCAATCCAAGAAGAAGCTGTAACAATTGTAAATATTTTGGCACCCACACAGCACCTTATGTATTGAGCACCTCAATACATAAGGTAAATGCTAACAGCCATAAAAGGGGAAATTCACAGTGACACAATCATAGTAGGGGACTTTAACAGCCCACTTTCACCAATGGACAGATCATCCAAAATGAAAATAACTAAGGAAACACAAGCTTTAAATGATACATTAAACAAGATGGACTTAATTGATATTTACAGGACATTCTATCCAAAAACAACAGAATTCACTTTCTTCTCAAGTGCTCATGGAACATTCTCCAGGATAGATCATATCTTGGGTCACAAATCAAGCCTTGGTAAAGTTAAGAAAATTGAAATCATATCAAGTATCTTTTACAACCACAACACTATGAGACTAGATAACAATTACAGGGAAAAATCTGTAAAAAATACAAACACATGGAGGCTAAACAATATACTACTAAATAACCAAGAGATCACTGAAGAAATCAAAGAGGAAATTAAAAATTACGTAGAAACAAATGACAATGAAAACACAACAGCCCAAAACATATGGGATGCAGCAAAAGCAGTTCTAAGAGGGAAGATTACAGCAATACAAACCTACCTCAAGAAACAAGAAACATCTCAAATAAACAACCTAACCTTACACCTAAAGCAATTAGAGAAAGAACAAAAAACCCCCCAAAGTTAGCAGAAGAAAAGAAATCATAAAAATCAATCAGAAATAAATGAAAAAGGAATGAAGGAAACAATAGCAAAGATCAATAAAACTAAAAGCTGATTCTTTGAGAAGATAAACAAAATTGATAAACAATTAGCCAAACTCATCAAGAAAAAAGGGGACAAGATTCAAATGAAAAGAATTAGAAATGAAAAAGGGGAAGTAACAAGTGAAACTGCAGAAATACAAAGGATCATGAGAGGTTACTACAAGCAACTATATGCCAGTAAAATGGACAACCTAGAAGAAATGGACAAATTCTTAGAAAAGCACAACCTTCCCGGACTGAACCAGGAAGAAATAGAAAATATAAACAGACCAATAGCAAGCACTGAAATTGAGACTGTGATTAAAATCTTCCAACAAACAAAAGCCCAGGACCAGATGGCTTCACAGGCGAAGTCTATCAAACATTTAGAGAAGAGCTAACACGTATCCTTCTCAAACTCTTCCAAAATATAGCAGAGGGAGGAACACTCCCTAACACATTTTATGAGGCCACCATCACCCTGATACCAAAACCAGACAAAGATGTCACAAAAAAAGAAAACTACAGGCCAATATCTCTGATGATCATACATGCAAAAATCCTCAATACTAGGAAAAAGAATCCAACAGCACATTAAAAGGATCATACACCATGATCAAGTGGGTTTTATTCCAGGGATGCAAGGATTCTTCAATATACACAAATCAATCAATGTGATATACCATATTAACAAAATGAAGGCTAAAAACTATATGATAATCTCAATAGATGCAGAAAAAGCTTTCAACAAAATTCAACACCGATTTATGATAAAAACTCTCCAGAAAGTAGGCACAGAGGCAACCTACCTCAACATAATAAAGGCCATATATGACAAACCCACAACCAACACCGTTCTTGGTGGTGAAAAACTGAAACCATTTCCTCTAAGATCAGGAACAAGACAAGGTTGTCCACTCTCACCACTATTATTCATCATAGATTTGGAATTTTTAGCCTCAGCAATCAGAGAAGAAAAAGAAATAAAAGGAATCCAAATCAGAAAAGAAGAAGTGAAACTGTCACTGTTTTCAGATGACATGATACTATACATAGAGAATCCTAAAGATGCTACCAGAAAATTACTAGAGCTAATTAATGAATTCGGTAGAGTAGCAGGATACAAAACTAATGCACAGAAATTTCTTACATTCCTATACACTAATGATGAAAAATCTAAAAGTGAAATCAAGAAAACACTCCCATTTACCACTGCACCAAAAAGAATAAAATACCTAGGAATAAACCTACCTAAGGAGACAAAAGACCTGTATGCAGAAAACTATAAGACACGGATGAAAGAAATTGAAGATGATACAGACAGATGGAGAGATATACCATGTTCTTGGATTGGAAGAATCAACATTGTGAAAATGACTCTACTACCCAAAGCAATCTACAGATTCAATGCAATCCCTATCAAACTACCACTGGCATTTTTCACAGAACTAGAAAAAAAAATTTCACAATTTGTATGGAAACACAAAAGACCCCGAAGAGCCAAAGCAATCTTGAGAACGAAAAACGGAGCTTGAAGAACCAAGGTCCCTGACTTCAGACTATACTGCAAAGCTACAGCAATCAAGACAGTATGGTACAGGCACAAAAACAGAAATATAGATCAATGGAACAGGATAGAAAGCCCAGAGGTAAAGCCACGCACATATGGTCACCTTATCTTTGATAAAGGAGGCAAGAATGGAGAAAAGACAGCCTCTTCAATAAGTGGTGCTGGGAAAACTGACAGCTAAATGTAAAAGAATGAAATTACAACAATTCCTAATACCATACACAAAAATAAACTTAAAATGGATTAAAGACCTAAATGTAAGACTGGACACTATAAACTCTTAGAGGTAAATATAGGCAGAACACTCTATGACATAAATCACAGCAAGATCCTTTCTGACTCACCTCCTAGAGAAATGGAAAAACAAATATAAACAAATGGGACCTAATGAAACTTAAAACCTTTTGCACAACAAAGGAAACCATAAACAAGATGAAAAGACAACCCTCAGAATGGGAGAAAATATTTGCAAATGAAGCAACTGACAAAGGATTAATCTCCAAAATATACAAGCAGGTCATGCAGCTCAATATCAAAAAAACCAAACAACCCAATCAAAAAAATGGACAGAAGGTCTAAACGGACATTTCTCCAAAGAAGACATACAGATGGCCAAGAGGCACATGGAAAGATGTTCAACATCACTAATCATTAGAGAAACGCAAATCAAAACTACAACGAGGTTACCTCACACCTGTCAGAATGGCCATCATCAAAAAATCTACAAACAGTAAATGCTGGAGAGGGTATGGAGTAAAGGGAACCCTCTTGCACTGTTGGTGGGAATGTAAATTGATACAGCCACTATGGAGAACAGTATGGAGGTTCCTTAAAAAACTAAAAATAGAACTACCATACGACCCAGCAATCCCACTACTGGGCATATACCCTGAGAAGACCATAATTCAAAAAGAGTCATGTACCACAATGTTCATTGTAGCACTATTTACAATAGCCAGGACATGGAAGCAACCTAAGTGTCCATCGACAGATGAATGGATAAAGAAGATGTGGCACATATGTAAAATGGAATATTACTCAGCCATAAAAAGAAACAAAATTGGGTTATTTGTAGTGAGGTGGATGGACCTAGAGTCTGTCATACAGAGTGAAGTAAGTCAGAAAGAGAAAAACAAATACCGTAAGGTAACACATATATATGGAACAAGAACAACAAAAAATGGTTCTGAAGAACCCAGGGGCAGGACAGGAATAAAGACGCAGACGTGGAGAATGGACTTGAGAACACGGGGAGGGGGAAGGGTAAGCTGGGACAAAGTGAGAGAGTAACACTGACATATACACAGTACCAAATGTCAAATAGATAGCTAGTGGGAATCAGCCGCATAGCACAGGGAGATCAGCTTGGTGCTTTGTGACCACCTAGAGGGTTGGGATAGGGAGGGTGGGAGGGAGGGAGACGCAAGAAGGAAGAGATATGGGAACATATGTATACGTATAGCTGATTCACTTTGTTATATAGCAGAAACTAACACACCATTGTAAAGCAATTATACTCCAATAAAGATGTTAAAAAAAATGTTTCTTGCATGAATGCTTGTCATTCAATCAGAACTTCAACTCTTTCCTTGTGTGGAATGTGTTACAAGTTGCAGCAAGGGAAACGGGTACGGGCTTAAGCAGGTTGCAATGTAATGGAGGGGACCAGACAAGCTAAGATTATCAAGAAAACTCGAGGCCAGGTGTCAGCAAACAATCTGTAAATGACTGGATACTGAATTTTAATTTTAGGTTTTGCAGCCCATATGGTCTCTTTTACAACTACTCAACTTAGCCATTGTAGCATGAAAGCAGCCACGGACAATATGTGAACGAATGGATGTGGCTGTGTTCCAGGTGTGGAACATATACCTGATTCACTTTGTTATACAGCAAAAAGTAACACAACATTGTAAAGCAATTATACTCCAATAAAGATGTTAAAGAAAAAAAGAAAAAAAAAATAAAGTGACAAAGATATGGCAAACATATGTGTGACTATGTCTCCTCAGGCAAGGAAAACAAAAGCAAAAACAAACAAACAAATGGGACTACATGAAACTAATCAGCTTTTGCACAGCAAAGGAAACTATACAAAAAAGGAAAGCCACCTACTGAATGGAAGATAATATTTTCAAACAATTATCTGATAAGGGGTTAATGTCCAAAATATACAAAAAAACTCATGCAACTCCACATCACAAAAACCACAAACGACCTGATTAAAAACTGGTCAGAGCAAAGATGTACAGAACAAACTTATGGATACCAAGGGGGAAGGGGGGTGGGGTGGGATGAATTGGGAGATTGGAACTGACATATATACACTACTATGTATAAAATAGATAACTAATGAGAACCTACTGTATTGCACAGGGAACTCTACTCATTACTCTGCAGTGACCTAAATGGGAAGGAAATCTAAAAAAGAGGGAATGTATGTATATATATATAACTGATTCACTTTGCTGTACAGCAGAAACTAACACAACATTTTAAGCAACTATACTCCAAAAAAATACATTAATTAAAAAAACTGGTCACAGGATCTGAATAGACATTTTTTTCAAAGAAGATATACTGATGGCCAACAGGCACATGGAAAGATGCTCAACATAACTAATCATCAAGGAAATGCAAATCAAAACCACCATGAAATATCACCTCACACCTGTCAGAATGGCTATTTTCAAAAGACAACAGATAACGAGTGTTGGTGAGGATGTGGAGAAAAGGGAACACTTGTGCACTGTCGGTGGGGATGTAAATTGGTGCAGCCACTATGGAGAACAGTATAGAGATTCTTCAAACAATTAAAAATAGAACTATCACACAATCCAGTAATTCTACTCCTGGGTTTTTATCCGAAGAAAATAAAAACACTAATTAGAAGAGATACATGCACCCGCTACGTTCACTGCAGCATTATTTATAATAGCCAAGACGTGGTAGCCACCCAAGTACCCATCAGTAGATAAATGGGTTTGCAACAGCATGGATGGACCTGGAGGGTATTATGCTAAGAGAAATAAGTCAGACAGAGAAAGCCAAATACTGTATGATTTCACTTACCTGTGGAATCTAAAGAATGAACAAACATAACAAAACAGAAACAGATTTATAGATAGAAAGAACAAATAGGCAGGAAAAAATAACACAGAAAGATTGAAAATAAGGGTATGGACAAAGACACATCTAATTAATGCAAACAAAGGAAGCAGTAGTAGCAGAATTCAAAGTCAAAAGCATTTAATGGGACCCCTGCCGTCTGCGGGCCGCCAGGCCCTGGTCGCCACCGGGCTCTGTCAGTCGGTATCTTCGTGAAGGTCTCTACCGCCCCTTTGGCCCTGTCCAGGCTCATCCATTTGCCACCCCTCTCCACGGGGCCTTCTGAGCCCCGTTCACCAAAGTTCAGGAAGAGCCCCCAGGAAAGAAGATCAACAGGGCAGCACGGTGCCCTGCCTCTTTTACCTGCCCGGTTTGCTGCGGCCAGCCGCGCTCCTCCGATGGCCTGATCTTAGCACATTTTAATATGCCTGTCTCCACCTCAGAATAATGTCATGGAACCTTTCTGGGGAAGATACCGGCCACAGGAAGCTGCTTCGCAACCATGAGCTAGTGATGTCTGGTGATCACAGGAATCCTCTCTCTCTTTTGTGTACTTCTCTTCACGCACACACACACTTCACACACTCTTTAGTGCATTGCCTCTTCCATACGCCACCCTCACTCTCCTGGTCTAGCTCTTCCTATTCTCCATGCCCTGTCCGCACACACGCGCTCTCCACCCCCCAGTACCCGGCCTTACTGAGCAGCTGCGCCTCCAGCCTTTCCCCCCAGGTGGAATGCTGTCCACCTGACACCCCAGCACAATCCCGCCTCCCTCCCATTCAGTGTGACACGCGGAGCTGCAGCCGGGCACACATGAAATCCAAGGGCCTGCAATACGGCTCCACGCACAATTCAAGGCCTGTTAGGGGAGACTACCCCCCAGTCCGCACCCCAAGCCTACACCCGCGGAGAACACAGACACCTTTATCTCCTCTCTCCACAGACAACCCCCTGCTCCCGGGGCCCATGTTTTTTGTATTTCAATACTAAGTCTAGACTGAAGCACAGAGTAAGTGTGAAAGCCCAAACATAAAGAGAGGTGACCACTTCCACTGAAAAAAAAATTTTTTTTGCGCGCCATTAAGATTCAGCCTCTTTTGATGAGAAGAAATCCCCACCTTTCTTCCAATTCTCCTGGGCCCCAGAGCCATTTTCACGTTTTCCTGAGTGCTTTCCCCGGAGATGAGCATAGCTTCCAAAACGCAGATCTGAGGAACTGAAGAGAAATGAGCGGCGCCGCGAAGAAAGGCGCCTACACGAGCCGAAGAGATGCCTGTTCAGGCCGCAAGATGGCGGCGAGGATCGCAGAAGACGCCGCGCTCCCCAGACCTCAGCTGACGGAGAACCGCGATGAGAGGGGCCACGAGGCCAGCGGCACCAACTTCCTGTATTCCAGTCAGAGGAAAAGGGCCTCTGGTACCACAGGAGATTTAAAACGTGGAGGACTTCTCCTGCTGCAGAAGAGGCCAGTTCGGAAACCCCTTTCCAGCCAGCGGCTCCACTTTAGGCGAGGCACACGCGCGAGTTCATCACGTGGGCTGCCGTGCTTCAGGCTGATTGGTCGATTGATGGAGGGTGGGTGGGCGGCAGGCTCCGGAAGCCAAAGTGGCACTAGAGGCTTTTGCGGTGATAGGGCTTTGACGGCTGTGAATATTTTTTTTCTTTCGTATGCCTCAGATTGGGGACCCGATATCTGGAGCTCACTTAGAATTTAGGATTAGGTCACACAGAAACGTCTTAGTTTGCAACAAGTCCATTTCAAGAAGCAGTTTATTAAATGGTGAGGCCAGAACTGTGCTAAATCCAAAAGACTTAAGACAATTCGTGCCTGGAATATCATGTGTGGGCTTTAATTGGGTTCTGGTTTGCACAAATCAACTGCATAAGACATTTTGAGAAACATTAGGTATACTTTAACATAAACTGAAAATTAGATTATGTTGGGGAATTATTGTTAGTTTTGTTAGGTAACCAGGGAAGAGGCCAAGGAGGAAAAGTAATTCCGATTTTCAGACACACATGCTGAAGTTTTTTGTCATCTAATGATTTTTGGAATTTGTTTTAGAATATTTAAACTTTTACTAAATCAAGGATATGGGGTAAAATGGAAGAAGAGGAACAGTCTATAATAAAGGGGAAAAAAAGCATTTAATGGGACAAAGAAGTTTATATACTGACCAAAGATGATATCCATGAGAAAAATAAGCCATGAATCTTTATACACCAGGTTATGTACAAGCATAACAGACCAACACCTTAGAAAAAATTTTCTAAAAATTTTGAGGAGAAAATGATAAAATCACAGTGGGATAAACTTAATAAACTTCTTTTGGAATTTGACAGTCTGAAAATAATAAATAAACTTAATAAACTTCTTTTGGAATTTGACAGTCTGAAAATAAACTAAAGGATTTGAGGAGCATGATCAACAAGGTCGAGTTAACTGACATGTATAGAATTTTTACTCTACAAACACAATAGGTAATCTGAGCCTTTAGAACACTTATAAATATCAATGTGGTGATGAAGAACCTAAATAAATTAATAACATTGGGATTTAGAAGCTACATCTTGATTTGGAAAGATCAGAAATCAATAATAAGAAGATGACCAGAAAAACTACTTGGAAATTAAATAGATGCCAGAAGTTAAAAAAAGCTGGAAGATAAGAAGTTTTGGATTGAAAAAACTCACTAAATGCTGAGTGGGGTGAGTGAAATCAGATAACTCATGTCATTGTAAAATTGTAGAATGCCAAATATAAGAAAGTAATGTTAACAGCTTCTAGAGAGAAAAAAGTTCAGTATAACAGACAAGAATCAGACTGACATCAGGCTTATCAGCAACACTGGATGCTTCAAAACTATCTAGCAATTCCTTAAAAATTCTAAGGACAAAGGATTTTCATCCCAGAATTCTATACCCAGACAAATTATTAAGTGGGAGAACAGAGTAAAGACACAGGCCTACAAAGATCCAAAGTTTACGACCCACCTATCTATTCTTAAGAGTTATTTGACGACGTACTCCAGCAAAATGAGGGTGTAAACGAAGAGGAAGGCATGGCGTCCTGAAACAGTAGATCCAAACCAGGAGGGCAATAAAGGGAGCCTCCCAGTTACTGAATGTGCAGCAGACCTGGAGACAGACTGGTACAGATTGGACAGGGGGGATGGAGGGCTCTAGAAAAAATGGAAGTTGACAGAATAGAAAATATGATGGATGTTTAGGGGGCAAAAACGGACATAATAAAGTCAAATAATGCAAGACAAAAGGGCAATTAAAACTAGAAAAATCAAAACTATAAACTAAAATATGGCATGAATTTAAACCACTGATGGAATTTAAGAAGAGCAAATCCATTAACCTCAACGCTAAAAATACTCTCCTTTGGGTCACCAACAGAGGAAGGAAATATAATCAAACACACCATGTGACCCGAGACAAAAACACATTTGCAAGTTATATTAAAGCAAAGGCAGTTCAGACATTTTCAACCCTTAGAGTCAACCAACGGACAAAGTAGAGATGATTAACAGTGCCTGCAGGATGTGTCACATAGGAAGCTCCATATACTCCCCACCCCCCAAGAGAAAGAGTGGAGAGCCCTTCCTCCCGGTGGAATCAGGAGAGAGACAGTTTCATGGGCAGTGAGTAAAGAAGGCCCAATCTGGGCCTTGGCCAATGGGGTGAGTGGGTAGAGATTATGGACACTTCAGGTAGGCTAAGAGGAAGGCCAAAAAAACAGAGATCAGTAATCTCTTTCCTGGTTGTCTTTGAGCCAATATTGAGAAGGGACAGGAAAAAATGAAATGGTGGTATGACACATTGATGTCAAAAGAGGACTCGAGGCAGTTCTTATTGATTCCGCATAGCACAGAGATCCTGCATGGTCCTCAATTGCGCAGGATGTGTAAGATGCCTAAAGATGCAGACTGCTGGTCTTATGGTGGGGGGTGGGGTGGGGGGGTCAACGCAGGACGGGGTGAAGTGACCTTACAGCTAAGGACTGAAGGGTAGATTCCCAGACTGGGGATGAAGAGAGATTGCAGCTGACCCCAGGGGAATCTGTGAGGCCTGATGGCTGAGGTTGGGGTCTACTCATCAGAGCAAGAGAGCAAACTCCCTGGGAGAACAGACCAAAGATGCTATTATGCTGGAGGCAGTATGGCCGGAACTTCTTTGGGTCAAGACACCCCAACTGATGCCAGAATGCAAACCAAGGGCCTGGCACCAGAGCTACGAGGATACCTAAATTCTGGGAAGGAGGAAGCAGCCAGGAGAAGCCTGGAAAGTAGGGAAAGCTGCCCTTAGAGTAAAATATACATAACATAAAATTTACCATTTTAACCACTCTTAAGTGTACAGTTCTGTGGCATTTTAAGCGCATTCACATTGCTGTGCAGCCAGTCCCACCTCCAGACTTCTTTCATCTTCCCAGAATGAAACTCTGCACCCATTAAACACTCTCCCCATGCCCCTTTCCACCCCCAGCTTCTGGCAATGACCACTCAACTTTCCGTTTCTATGAATTTGACTGCTCTCGGAATTTCACAGAAGAGGAATCATACAATATTTGGTCTTCTGTGACTGGTTTATTCCACCATTAGGTCTTCAGGATTCATCCATGTTGTAGCATATGTCAGAATTTCCTTCCTTTTCAAGGCTGAGTAACATTCCATTGTATGTGCAGCACATTTTGTTTTATCCATTCATCTGTCAGTGGACGCTAGGGTTGCTTCCACCTTTTGTCTATTGTGAATAATGCTATGAACACTGGTGTACCTGTTCATCAGATATTGTTCAAATCCCTGCTTTCATTTTTTTGATTATATATCCAGAGGTGGAACTTGAATCATATGGATTTTCTGTTTACTTTGTGAAAAACGATACTATATCAGCAGTCGCACCATTTACCTTCCTACCAGCTACATGCAAGGGTTCCAATTTCTCCACAGCCTCACCAACATTTGATATTTCCTTTTTCTTCCTCCCTCCCTTCCTCCCTCCCTTCCTTCCTCTTTCCCTTTCTTCCTTCCTTTCTGTTTTTGATAGCAGCCATCCTAATGGGTGTGAGCTGGTATTATGGTTTTGACTTGCATTTCCCTAATGACTAGTTAGGGAATATGTTAAGCATATTTTCATGTGCTTATTGGCCATTTATATACCTTCTTTGGAGAAATGTCTATTCAAGTCCTTTGCCCATTTTAAAATTGGGTCATTTGGTTTTTTGTTGTGTTGTAGGCGTTCCTTGTATATTCTGGATATCAATTCCTTATCAGATACATGATTTACAAATATTTTCTCCACTTCATGGATTGCCTTTTCACTCTGTTGATAGTGTGCTCTGATGCATAAAAGTTTAAAATTTTGATGAAGTTCCATTTACCTAGTCTTTCTTCGTTTGTTTGTTCTTGGTTGTGCTTTTGGTCCTTATAGAGTTTTAAACTTTGAATTGACTGAGAACCCAAAGAATCTAAGTCAACACACTTCCAAAGCTTAATGAGTAGAAAGAGACATGGCTGACTTTCACTGGTACGTTCATGACTTTTTGGTTTTTATTTTTTGCTACTGGGTGAGAATGAGAGCTCTACTGTAAAGTATGATGGGTTATTAAAAAAATAAATAAAAGTTGCTTTTTTGTTGTTCTTGTACATTTAGTGTGTACATTTTTGGCCCTTACTCAAAAAGATGGCAGAAAATTCAGTAGCAAAATGTGACAAAAGCCCCATGGAAACTTTGATAGAATATCATTCCACACCAAGAATGAGGCCTGGCTGGCAGGCACACTGCTCAACATTTGGAGAGTTATACACATAGGCCCTGTGATATTGGATGAGGGTTGGGAACTTATTTAGGTTAGTTTGTTTTTCCTTCTCAAGAACATGAAAACCATCACCATGGGAATAAGAAACCTGTAATACAACCATGCTAAAGATGGGAATTTAAATTGAAAGTCATAAAAGGCAAAACAGAATTTCAGAAGGAATCAATATGCTATCGCATCCGTTACCTGCCTACCAGGTCCCTGGGATGCAACTGGGTGTTCATTAACTGGGTGTTCTCTCTGCTGCTCTGGTTTCATCAGCGCCAAGTTAAAGAACTTGACCAACTGGCTTTCTTTCCCCTTCATATTTGAGAGCATAAATATTGCATTGGCACTAGGGTAAAACTCAGTTATAAAGACAAGTTAGATGAAAAGCTCAAAATAAAAGCTTTGCTCTTTTGGTTTTGTTGTACTTCTGAAATCGTGTATGGAGAAATTGTTCTGATCTCCAAAGTATACTACATCCTTATTATTTTTGAAAAGCCAAATGAATTATTACATTTACATTCTTTGGCCTAATATACAGCAAATCTGATTTCTGTTCTGTTGGTGCTTCTAAGAAGGCTATAAATCTCCTTTTGGCAGGAAACATCACTGTATATTTTATTTATTTTTTGATCATGCGCTATTAATATTCTCAGGCAATATATCTGCTCTATCCTTGTTTATGGATTCTTGCAGCATATAAATTATGTGAACCTCCTCATATATCTGCCAATTTGAAATAAACTGCAGGTCCTCACATAGATTCTCAAAGAACTCAGACTGAGTCTTTGCTCAGAGCTTATCTCTTATTAGTCATTAATGCTTGTCTTTATTTTGGGAGACAGTATTTTCTTGTTGCATCATTGCCCCCTTTCTCCTGACCAGACAACTATTTCCTTGTTGTAGGAAATGTCCCCTTGACATGGTACAGAGAAATCCTACCGGGAGTGACTTGATTCCCTTCTGCCCCAGAGCTTGTTGATGGAAACAGTTTCTAACAAAGGGATAAAATGATGGGTTATTTCATTTTAACTTCACCAGCTAATTTGGCTTTAACAAAAGACAATTATCTTTCCTTATGCCTCCTCTTCACCTGTTCCAAAGAGTGGCATTTTTGCACGTTCACTCCCGTGCTCTGAAACCCCTCTCCAATGAGCCTGTCTGCTGCCCTTGGACTACCCCAATGCTATGCATTTATTTTTTATCAAGCAGCTCCAACACCAATTCACAAAACAAATTCCTGGGTTGGAACTCTGCAGGGACACCCGGTTTACAAGGTGCTGAAAAATCCTCAGAGCCATCAATTTCTTTCATCTTTTGTGGAACTACCTTGAAATTTTCAGTTCTTGCTGCATTTAGTTCTCTCCTTTAGTGATGGTGAAGCAGGGACTTACACTTGTTTCTATCTTCCCTTCTAAGATTTCCTCCCCATCCCCTTAGCTAATTTAGTCCATATTCTCAAAACCCTTCATAAGGTAAATTTGGTAAATTTTACAAGGTATGTACACACACATACACAAACACGTATACACACACATGCTCAGTGACACGATTTTTTTCTGTTTCATCCTTTTAAACTTTCACCCATCTCTTTCTTTCAACTCCCATTTGCTGAGCACGTTTTTTACACCCTGGTGCATTGCTGTTCACGTATTCTCATTTAATCCTCAAAATAATCTTGCAAGTAGGGATTAATCCTGGTTTACAAATGAGAGATTTGAAGCTCAGAATTCAAATCATTTGTCAAAGAGCATGCACATTTCGGAAGTGGGTGAGCAAGGAGGTGAGCCTAAGTCTGCTTCTCTTTCTACTCTAGCCTGCTGCTTTTGTACCTGGTGTTCTGCAGAATTTCCAGGCCTTCTGCTCATTGCTTATTGCCCTTGTCTATCTAAGGCAGACATGAGCTAGATTTAGTACATTTATTGCTAGTGCTGGTGGGTCCCTTGGGGAAGAGGTAAGTTTCTTCTGGATGTTTTGCATTCCTCCTGTCAACTTACCTCATCTACACGGACCACACCCATCAGAAACAATGTGTAAATCTTCCAGATCTGAAATACCCAGATGCAAAGCCCTTGTTTTCTTAGTCACAGCTTCTTTGGCCATGTTTACAATTAGGATATTTGCTCCTTTTCTTCTTCTTCTTTTTTTTAAAAACTAGTAGTTTTTTTGTTTGTTTGTTTTTGCGGTATGCGGGCCTCTCACTGCTGTGGCCTCTCCCATTGCAGAGCACAGGCTCGGGACGTGCAGGGTCAGCGGCCATGGCTCACTGGCCCAGCCCCTCTGTGGCATGTGGGATCTTCCGGGACCGGGGCACAAACCCGTGTCCCCAGCATCGGCAGGCGGACTGTCAACCACTGCGCCACCAGGGAAGCCCTATTTGCTGCTTTTCATCTGGCATTTCTCTCCAGCTAAATTGTCCTTACCAGAATATTGAGGATTCAAAAATCTAGGAGACCCAACCGATAAGGTTATACACTTTTTTTTTTTTTTTTTTTTTTTTTGCGGTACGCGGGCCTCTCACAGTTGTGGCCTCTCCCGTTGCAGAGCACAGGATCTGTGGTAGACATCCATACAACTCTGAATTTTTCACTCTATTTTTTTTTAATTAATTAATTTATTTATTTTTGACTGTGTTGGGTCTTCGTTTCTGTGCGCAGGCTTTCTCTAGTTGCGGCGAGCAGGGCCACCCCTCATCACGGTGCGCGGGCCTCTCACTATCGCGGCCTCTCCTGTTGTGGAGCACAAGCTCCAGACGCGCAGGCTCAGTAGTTGTGGCTCACGGGCCTAGTTGCTCCGCGGCATGCGGGATCCCCCCAGACCAGGGCTCGAACCCGTGTCCCCTGCATTGGCAGGCAGACCCTCAACCACTGCGCCACCAGGGAAGCCCTATTTTGACATCATGTCGGCAAACATTTATATACATTTCTATCACTACTGCTTCCACTTCCAGAAAAAAAAAAAAAAAAAGGGTTTTTAGGTTTTTAATTGGATAAGTGAATTAACTTTGTTAATTCAATGTAATTGCCATAGTGCCTTTAATAATTGTTGTTTTTTGGGGTGTACTTAGGTTAAGACTATTAAACCTGATTCCCAAGTCTTCCATATTGCAATAGACCAGTGTTTCTCAACCTTTGTTTTTTCATTATTCCTGTCTAAGGAGCATTTTTAGACTTTTTTCGTAATTGCCCCCCTTCCCAAGAAATTTTAATACTAACATGCATTGTGTATCCGTTTACAAACTATAGCCCTTTGAGAGGGGATCACAAACCAGTGTAAACTGATATCGCTCCCACTGAGAATGCATGCAGAGACCACCGAGGTAAATTCTACAACACTGTGGTTAGGTGTTAAAAAATTCCAGAACACTTTTTATGATCCTTGCTGTTTCTGAATAGGGAAGTACAAGCAAACACTATTTCTCCTTCCATTTCAAGACACTATCACTAGACCTAACTACTTCCTAGTGAATGTAGAACATAGACTAATTACTAATTATGTGTGTGGTTATTAAGAATCTCAGATGACAAAATCAGGTGTGCAAGAAACCCAACTTTCTGTATTTTTCAATAATGAAACAATTTCCATTTCTTTCTCCCATTCTGCTGCGTGGTAGACATTCAGTATCAGGTAACTCAAGATTCTCACTCCTCTGTTCTCGGGGATTTTGTTTAAACTCCTGGCAGAGCTCTGGTCCTGAGTATCCTATCAGGACTGGTGTCTGTTGAGATGCCCTGGCTTCCAGCTGCTGGTCCGGGTAGGGCACTGGTTTTTTGTTTTCTTTTTTAAGTTAAAAAAAAAAATTTTTGGCTGCGTTGGGTCTTCGTTGCTGTGCGTGGGCTTCCTCTAGTAGTGGCGAGTGGGGGCTACTCTTCGTTGCGGTGCGCGGGCTTCTCATTGCTGTGGCTTCTTGCTGTGTTGTGGAGCTCGGCTCTAGGCACACGGACCCTAGAGCATGCAGGCTTCAGTAGTTGCAGCGCATGGGCTCAGTAGTTGCGGTGTGGGCTGTAGGGCACGTGGGCTTCAGTAGTTGTGGCACGTGGGCTCAGTAGTTGTGGCTCGCGGGCTCTAGAGAGCAGGCTCAGTAGTTGTGGCAATGGACTCAGTTGCTCCGTGGCATGTGGGATCTTCTTCCCGGACCAGGGATCAAACCCACGTGCCCTAAATTGGCAGGCAGATTCTTAACCACTGCGCCACCAGGGAAGTCCCAGGGCACTGTTATATTCTCTTTGTAGCCACCTGCAAAGATTTCTGTCCTCAGTTGTCCTATTCTTGGTGCGTGGGAAGTACATGGTGGCTCCCACAAACTGCTGTGCTGCAGTGAGTTCCACTTCTCTACTCCTATCTGGCACCAGGGCTCACCTGCATGCCCCACGGGTGGTGCAGGGGACCCTGCAGGCTGTCTGGAGCCTGTCTGCTGTTACTTACACTGGTTGAGGGGCTGGGTTCTTATTACCTCTGCCCACTTTGAGAGTCTGGGCACAGCCCTGGAGATGTGGTCCTGGGGTGGGGTAAGGAAAAGGACTTCTCTTCAGGGACCACGCCTACTCCCCTCCACCCTCCTCACACCCTGAGGGCACTTTGCTCTCATTACTCACAGTGTTTCCAAACCTTTTGTCTTTTGCCAGGGCTTAGGCTTTTGAAACTCAAAAGCCAAGAATTTGACTCTTGTTATTTGTGTCTGGCTGAATTGTCCTTTATGTGAGGGAGTGAAGGCAGAGTTCTGCCCAGCTGTCCCGAATATGGAAAAAGCAAGGGTAATATAAAATATTAGAGGTGCAAATGTAAGTTAACATTCTGAAACAGGATCTCAACAATCCTTGGGTGCTTATTTCTCACTCTGAAGGACTAGTTCTTATTTTTTTTAATCTATAACCATTTCTCTACTTAATACATTCCCACTGGTAAAACTCTATTTCAATAGGGCAAGGCATGCCCTGCCCATTTGAGAATCAATGGTAACTCATCCTGGGTGAATCTAGTAAGGTGTGCCCATTTATACCTGAAGTGCATAAGCCACCTGAGAATCCTTCCTTCCTTCCTGCTTTTTGAGAATCTGCTGTGTGTTTTGGACTTTAAACTTATCCTTGGAATCTAGGCCCTGGAAACAGAGGCCTAACTTCAGAGTGCAGCCTAAGATGGTGGCAAAGGATAGACTCGGTCCCATTTGGACCTGATCATTCTTAGAAACATTTAGAGAGGGCAATCTTGGAAGAGACAGACTTTTTGTGGGTTTAGCAAGATTGAGGTTAAGAGCTTAATGATGGCCATTCACATTTAAAGCCTGGTTAACTCTGGCCATACCAGTTACACAGAGAAAGTTACTTTGAACCTGGCCTCGAAGATTAAGCAGAACTCCTTGTACCATCTGCTGAGTGTTTGGAACTTTGCTTTTACAGCTCTTCTCCAAAAGCGGGACAAGGCACTAAGAAGTATACAGTGCAAGGAGTTCAAGTAGAAATTTGTTCCCTTAACCAAAAATTTCAGAACATACCATCTAATAGAATATTCGATGTGTAGGGATTTTGAGTTTACCCTATGTAATTGACATGAATAATATGTAATAATACTGGAAACTATCAATTTTGGAAGCAGCATTTCACATTCAATTTTGTGAATAAAGAAGCCTAAGTAAAACAAAAAAAAAGAAAAGAAAAGAAAGTCATTTCAGAAAGTGCCCCTCTAATTTTAAACACAGACAGGGTCAACCCATATCTACTCTTCCTTTCCCCTCTGGCTAAACAGCACACTTCAGGCCTCCATTTTCCTCTGCAATACCGTCGTTGCTTCAGTGTCATTTCTATTTATCACGCTAACATGGAATCATCTGGCTGCAATGTCTCCTCAGGGCTTGCCTGGACTTGCTAACCATTTTCTCAATTCCTCCTCATCTGATCCTTCAGAGTAAGATATCTAAACAACAAGCCACGAGGAGCAACCGATCTTAATCTGGAGAATACCTACAACTTCCCCGGGCAGGTCTCAGATGTGTCCATGCATAGTGTGTTTATCATGGAATCTGTGCTCTCAACACTATGTTCTGTCTTTTGTCAAATGAACAAAATCTTAGAGGCCAAGGGTCCTGCAGTTCTGATACTCAGTTGATCTGCTGTGGCTACAGGTACCTGGTTACACCTTCTGGAGGCTTCCTGTGATGGGCACCTGTAAGGATACCTCCTGGGCGCTCTTACACTCTTTTAAAAATCTAGTGAGTTGAGTAAGGCAAGGAAAACGCATTATGAAGGAGACAGTGTGGAGGAGGGCAAAGAGTACCTGGATTTGGGTCATGCTACTGCCTCTGAGGGTTTTTTTTTTTTTTTTTTAATGAGTTACTGAATCTTTCTGGGCTAGGCTTCATCTGAAAAACAGAACAGATGAACTAGAGCTGCATAGTCCTAAACACCCGTATCTAATACTTTACTCCGTGGTCACAAGAATAAGTGAATGAGTTTCTCTTTGAGAAGGACAACCTATTTCTCTTCTCAAAGTACCCATATAGGCAGGATACTTTGAGATATCAATTCATACTTTGTTTTTACTGCTGTCAAAGAAACAGAATGAGCATGATTTTCCCTCTCACCCAAACGAGGACAAATGGGACCCTGAGTGGTGGGTATCAGGAATATCCTTAACTCCCAAGTTCTCAGAAAAGGATGAAAATTGTCTAAGAAGTAGGAGCCAGCAAGGTTTGAGCTGGGCGCACTTCCCCTCTCTGGTGCAGGCAGCGCGTGGCAGGGTGGAGCATCTAGGGCTGCCTGGCAGTGGGGACCTGGATTCCGACCTCTACAACTTCCTTTCTTTGGGGCACCAGGTGGGTTTTTACCCTGGACATATCAGTGGCATTGAGTGTGGAAGAAGTTCCGAGCAGGAGGTGGAAAATCATATGCCCTGCTGCCTATTTTTGTACAGCCTGGGAGTAAAGAATGGATTTTACATTTTTAAATGATTGAAAACAAATTTTAAAAGGAATAATATTTTATGACTGTGAGATATTAGAAAAAAATATATATATTGGTCTCGGCCCCTGGTTCCTGGAAAAGAGCTCCCGAAATTCTTGTAATTTCCTAAGTGATAAGAGCACTAGGAACATCTTCTGTTCTCATATTTGGTCTTTGACCCTCATTCCTGACAGAGTTCCTAAATCCCTTGGAATTTCCTGGGTGATCAGAGTGTCATTTGTTCCAAAGAGGTGACTCTTCATGGGCTCCTAGATGGGGCTGGTCACCAGAAAGACCAAGCCATGATTAGCAGCTTGGAATTTTCAGCTCCACCCCGCATTTTCCAGAGAGGAAATGGAGTTAGTAACTGATCATGCCTCCATGAGGGGTCCTCCATAACCAATAGTATGGGGTTTCGAGAACTTCTGGGTGGCTGGCCATGTGGAGGGGCTGGGAGAGTAGGGCACTCAGGAGACAGCATGGAAGCTTTGCGTTCCTTCCCACATACCTTGCCTTATACATCTCTCCCAAATGGAAGTTCATCTGTGTCCTTCATCACTTCCTTTTCTAATGAACTGGTAAACGGTAAATAAGCTGTTTTTCTGAGTTCTGTGAGCCACTCTAGCAAATTAATCCAAGCCGAGGAGGGGGTCATGGGAACCTCTGCTTTATGGCCAGTCAGTCAGAAGCACAGGTGCCACCTGGATTTGCGATTGGCGTCTGAAGGGGTGGGGGAGTCTTGTGGACTGAGCCTTTAATCTGTTGATCTGATAATATCTCCAGATAGATAGTGTCAGAATTGAGTTAAACTGTAGGACGCCAAGCTAGTGTCACAGAATTACTTGGAGTGGGGAAAACCCCCACACATCTGGTGTCAGAAGTATATTGTGACTGTGGTAATAATGTGAGAGTAAAGGAGAAACACAGGAAGAGGGAGGACTAAGCTTTCTCCTACACGACACATGAAAATTACACGAAGTTCACAGTTTCAATGTCCATAAATGAAGTTTTGCTGAAATACAACTACATTCATTTGTTGACATGTGTATTGTCTGTGGCTGGTTTCTACAATACCAGAATCAAGCAGTTGCAAGAGTGACCAGTACGGCCTGCAAAGCCAAGATATTTACTATCTGCCCACTTATAGAACATGTTGACCCCTTGACTAAGAGAGCCCTTGGAGACTTTCATTTATTTCTGGTGAGAGGAGTCCCATAATGACTGAGGTGAAATTTCCCACCAGTTGGGGTTCATGGCAGACCAAATTAGATGCAGAGAGATATAAAATAAATATGATGCTTATTATATGAGTGTTATAGATTAAGACTTGCACCTATTATTGTCGTTTGCAGAAAAGATTACAAAAGAAGTTTTACTGAACTGGGAACCTGGCTTAAAGTGCCCTCTTTATTAGGCACTTTTCCATTCAAATGTCATCTCTGGGTAGGGCAGAGCATTATATAATCTCAACCAATTAGTAAGCTGCAAATTCTGAAAACAAATATGATCCATCCCTATTATACCGACTAGTTTAAGGTGGAAGATTTTTTAGTATTTGGCTATACAATCAATAAAAAAGATAAAAAAGTTTTATTGAAAATACGTCTCTATCAAAGTTATCCCTCAGAGGAATCTTAAAGGTGTTTCAAAGACCAAGAATCAGATTCTTCTACTGGGAAAGGACAAGTGGCATTCTATTCGATTCTATTCTGCTCTACTCTATTCCATTCCATCCCATCCCATCTCATCTCATTCTATTTATTTATTTTAGTGACACAGTCTTTTGTTCAAAGGTAATCTGAAGCACAGAAGCATGGTATTAAAAACAGACAAGAAGCTGAGCTGGTAGTGGGAAGCAGCCGCATGGCACAGGGATATTGGCTCGGTGCTTTGTGACAGCCTGGAGGGGTGGGATAGGGAGGGTGGGAGGGAGGGAGACGCAAGAGGGAAGACATATGGGAACATATGTTTATGTATGACTGATTCACTTTGTTATAAAGCAGAAACTAACACACCATTGTAAAGCAATTATACCCCAATAAAGATGTTAAAAAAAAAGAAGCTGAGCTGGGCTGAGCTGCCTGGTGGGGAGCTTGGAGGCAGGGTCAGGGTCAGGGGATCCGGAATCCTACCTCCTCCACATCTTCACCTAAGAAGGTCCCTTAGGAGAGGGGGTTTCAGGACCAGCTCTTGAAAAACTCTGAATGAATATAACCTCATTATTTGTATGAGTATTGGGTGATTTGTCCTAAATCTCAGTTAAGTAGGAAAGAATTCTTTATCATGAATTAACTTTAGTACAACAACAGTATGGGAAATAAAAGGAAATAGCTAGAAAGCAAAACTTAAATTCAGAATTGTGAATTAACAAATTTGGCACTAATGTATGTTCCAGAAACTAAAGTTTTAAAAGTAATCTGGCATTTTCTTTACGGAAAAAGAGGGTTAAATTCTGTCCCTAAATATAGATGTGCCTTTTTACAAACATTACAGAGAGAACTGGTTCTTTATCAATAATAGCAGCATACACAAAAGCCAACAAAAATTTTTTGATGAAGTCTTTAATTTGAATAAATGGAGAGAAATGTCAAGTTCCTGGCTAATAAGGCTAAATGTTGTATAAATGTCAATTCTTCCCCAATCGAATTAAAGGGATGTGGACTTCTGATTGTTGTTTCTGGTTTGTAGCTTGGTGATAATATTGAAGTTTACTAAGAAACAAAGAATGGGAATTAAAATAAGGAACCATCATTATATTACCCCTCAATTAGTAGAAACTCAGAAACAGATACTAACTCCAGAGTTAGTTGGCTTTGTATTTAGATTAGTACTTAGACTGCTTCTGGGAGAGGGACTGGCATAATCTTTCTGGAAGCTGACATTATGTTTCAAAGTAAAGGTATCAAACACCCTTTGACTCAGGAAATTTTCAGGTGGGGGGAACCAATACTAAGAAATCACCAGTCATGGACAAAGATGTATAAAGAAGAACATTCATCATAAAATGATTAAAATAGTAAACTAAATTATAAACCATATATCTTTTCAATTAGGGGTGGTTAAATTTTGAAATCATCACAAAATAGAATAATAGAGATCCATTTAATTTTCTTCAAATTATATAAGCTGGGAAAGTGTTCAGGACAAGCAAAAAAATCAGGTCACAAATCCACCCATATAATACCACTTTTGCTTAAATTAAGATTGATAAGAAACACACCCCTTAGCAGCAGTGGTTCGTATTTTCTAACTTATCTACAGTAAGCATGTATTGCTTTTATAGTCAGATATAAATAAGCACCATAAGAAGAAAAAAATCCCATCAACTAAATATGAGCTTGAATTCCAAATGTTGCCTATTAAAATTAATGTCAAAGCACATGACACAATCAAATCCTAACAACGGCTCAGCAGTTGAGAGGATAAAAATAAACTTGCAAATATACATTCGAACAGAGGAAGGGGGCACAATTATCCAAAAACTTGTCTTCCCGTCGGCACAGTCCCACTCCAGGACCCTCTAAAGCCAGACCGAAACATTTTGATCTTCCCAGAGGTTTCAAGGTTCCCATTATTGTAGGGAACGGAATGGTGGGTATAAGGAACAGAATTCTAGTGAGCACTGTCAGACACTATGCTGGGCACTTTAATTCTCACATCTTCCCAGATGAGGTCCCTGAGGCTTAGAGCTGTGCTTCTCAAAATTCAATGTGTCTGTGAGTCACCTGGGGATCGTCAAAGGCAGTTTCTGATTCAGTGGGTCTGGAGTAGGGTCAGAGGTTCTGCATTTCTAACAAGCTCCCTGGCAAAGCCTGTACTGCTAGCCCCCCTAGAGTAACACTTTGAGGAGCTAGGATTTCCAGAGGGAGGTCTCTGGTCCAAAGTCAAACAGCTAGTAAAAAAAAAATGGGTATGGGTGTAGCTTTCTACTTTTTTGGCTGTTCTTAAAATAAAAGTGAAATGAGTTTGAATGTAGGATGCCTACATGAATGATTTTCCACAACTAGTTAGGCTACTAACAACAGTGCTTGGCAATTATGTAGTTCCTTATAGTTTCAAAGCTTTTCTGTAACTATTAGTTTGCTAATACACCAATTTATCTTGAAGAGAGGTAACTATTATCACCTGTGCTCTATGGCCCAATTAACTGTACACACTTCTCTTCAATCCTTTACAGTAGGCTGATGGCGGAATTAGGATTTAACTTGAGCTATGTAAGTATTACACACAGACATGCATGAGAATCTAGACCAGGATAATGTGTGTGGGACGCGGCCTACATGTGCCTTAATGTTGTCTTTTAAAGGTTAGAAGAATGATATTTGTTGAGTGAATACATGTTAGAATCAAGCCCTTTGTTAGCTGTGTGGTTTAGGCAAGTTACTTAACCTCCCTAAGCCTCAAAGCCTTACCTGTATGGGTTGGCCAAAAGGTTCGTTAGGGCTCTGTGGTACGATGTTACGGAAAAACCCAAATGAAATTTTTGGGTCAACCCAATAGAATAGGGATAAAAAGGCCTTGCGGGGATTAAATGTGATGATATTTCCTTCCTCTCTTAATCCCTTCCTTTCTCCCTTCCCTCCTTCCTTTCTCTTGCTTCCTCCCTTTTTTCCTCCCTCCTTTTCTTTCCCTCATCTTTTTCCCCCCAACGTTATTAAGATATAATTGATATATAACATTGTGTAAGTTTAAGATGTACAATGTGATAATTTTATACACATACATATTGAGAAATGATTATCACAGTCGGGTTATTTAACATACCCTTCACCTCACATAATTACCATTTTTGTTGTTGTTGTGGAGGTGAGAACTTTTAAAATCTACTGTCTTAGCAACTTTCAAGTATACAAGACAGTGTCTCCATGCTGTACATTAGACCCCAGAACTTATTCCTTCTCTCACTGGATGTTTGTACCCTTTGACCCTTTCCTTCTTTCAATAAATACTTTTTGAACACACACTTTGTGCCAAGAACTATTCTACATGTTGCCTAAGGATACGGCAGTAACTGAAACAGACAAAAATCCCTGTTCTTATCCTCATGGGCCTAAGATTCTATTGGGGGAAACAGATAATAGGGCATACCACCCCCAACCCCGCCGGAAAAAAAGACAAACAAGCAAACAAACAAAACCCTCAAAACCAATAAAATATGTTAAACACATGTAACAATGTCTTTCACTTCATAAATGCTTAACAAATTAAAATATTATTAGAATACTGGGGAAGGAGGCTATATCTCATAGAAGACAATCTGTTCAAGTACATGTTTACTTTTCTATATGAAATAGCAATACTTTAAAAGTTCAAGCTTAATTTAGGTTGGATGGATAGATACTAGAGTTCTATGAATTCAGCCAGTAACTAATTTATTCAATAAACATTTAGAACCAGGCTAATTTTTCTTCCTTTAGATGCTTCCCTTCCTATGTTTTGGCCCTCAGGTAAAATTTACCCTGTGTGGGCCACCCCCAAGCTTCCCTACTTTTCTTCTCTCACCTCCATCAAGTTTATCTCTTTTTTGGTCCTGATTCTTCCAAGCAAGGATCTCTTAGTGATTACAGTAAGCATTGCCTATTAAATTGTCCTGGCTAATGTGTCCATTGATAGTGTGAATTCTCTTTCCTATACCCATGGAACAAAACCTACAAAAGGCCTTTGGGACCAACTTCCCTGGAAAGACTTGAGAATCGTTAGGTCTTGCAAGGGGAGTTCCTTTTAAGGAGGCATGAATGATGTGGTAAGAAGCAGAAAATGGTAGGACTTGACAGGGAGGTATTTTTGGAGTAAAGAGAGCTTCAAGTATCCTCAAGTCACACCGTCAGAATTTCTTGTTCGTGTCGCCCACACAATCCTGACCATAAGTGATTGATGAGTAATCCCCTGTGCAGGCAAATATTCCTGCAGCCATGAGGGGTGATGAATGGTGGCACATAGGCAATGCCATGACATCCAAACAGGGGAAATCTGTTTCCAGCTTGGAGCCCAGTCAGGACACTACTCTTGCTGCCCAAGGAGTGGGATACACCTCATCCCGTCCCCTCTGTATAAGGAGCAGCACAGTGGGGGCAGGCAGGCTGAGTAGCCACATTACCATGTGGGCAGAAACAGCCCATACTCAGGGAAAGCAACAAGGGCTCACTGGTCAGCGTGCTTATCTCACTGCTTTTCTTCTTCCCTGTGACACCGAAGGAAATGTTGTGCTTTGGACATGGCAGTTTTGAGAAGCCAATTAATCATCTCAGCAGAGACGTTGAGAAGGCAGCTGGATATACAAGTCTGAAGATCAGGGAGGGGTCTGGGCTGGACATAAAAAATTTGAACCTCATTGAATTGCATGAGATCACCCAGAAAAAAATGCAGACAGGGAAAAACAGAGGGCAAGGGGTTATTTCAAATGGAATGTCTTCCATTTGCCAGGGCAAAGCTGCAAAGCACCCACTATTAGACTTTTCTGCCCCTTTCCTTCAGAGTTGAGAGACCACCTGAGTTTTCTTTGCACTCTTGTTTCACAACTAGCCTAGTAGAAATCTTAGGAAACAGAGGGTAGTATGCATTTTTGGACTTTTGACTTCACAAACGTACATTCTTAGTGGGAAAAATGTGTCAGGCACAAAATTACAATTACTGTGTAACAGAACCCCAAGAAACATGGAGAGAAAAAGTATACTGCAAATCTGACATTTGACTATGAACCTTGGCATGTAAGTTCTATTCAGATTCTAAGTATGGCTTTGTCCTCTCGTATTTGACAATAGTATAATAAACATAGACCAATCAAGCTAGTTAACAGGCTAAAGCATTCCACGTACGTTTTGGTTTAAAGTACACACATTCCTTGATACTGCCTTAGAGCCTTCAAGAGGCAGAATCTCATTCCCTACTTCCTCAATATGGGCTGGACTCAGTGACTCTCTTCTAATGAACAGAATAAGGCAGACGTGGCTACATGACTTCAAGGATGGTACACAAAAGACAATGAGGCTTTAGATTTTCTCTTTTGGATTACTAACTCTTGCATCAGTCAGCCACCATGTAGTGAGGACACTCAAGCAACCCTGTGGAGAGATCCATGTGTTGAGGCCTCTGTTTCTGCCAAAACCCAGTAAGGAACTGAGACTTCTTGACAACAGCTATAATGGAAGAGGATCCTCCACTTGGAGGCTCACGTTAAGGCTTCAGATGACTACAGCCTGGCAGACAGCTTGACTGACATCTCATGCAACACCCTGAGCTAGAACCACCCAGCCAAGTTGCTCTAGGATTCCTCACCTTCAGAAACTATGTGACTAATACATGTTTTAGGTTGCAAAGCTTTGGGTTAATTTTTCACACAGCAATAGATAATGAATACAATGTACAGTTATGAATTATAATTTGAAGTATATTTTCTTTTAATTTTTGTTTACTTTGTAGAAAATTTATTTAGATTTTAATTAAAGTTTCCACAAGTATACTCACACTAATGTGAAAACAAAAAGAAAAAATATTTCATATGTTATTTTTAAAAAGCAAGAAACAAGTGAAACCTATGGCCACACTGATGTCAATGTTCAAATGCAGAGTTAATCGCAATGTAAAGAAAGTCTAACTGAAAGTTCTTATGACTATATAATTATACCTATAATTATACCTATATAATTATACCTACCATAATTTCATTATTTTTAAAACATTATTCTCCCATCAGAGTATAATAGTTACATTACCTTAAGTGCTATAAAATTTAATAATTCTGATTAAGAAGAATTAAGAATTGTACCTTTTTCTTCTAGTTAAAAACAGAGACAGTAGTAGATTTGGGGGAAGCTCTTAAAACACATTAACCAGAAGAAAATACCTCTTAAAATCTCAGCCATAAAACAAAATACTGGAAAAGAGCAGGGTTTTTCCCTCCTCCTTTTAAGAGGTCATTATAGGGTAGTTCTTCATTTGTAACTCTAATGTGCAGCACATGCTGACAGAAATAAGCCTATTTACTTATTTTTATTTAACTACAGCTGATTTACAATATTGTGTTTGTTTCAGGTGTACAGCTTCAGATTCTTTCCCATTATAGGTTATTACAAGATATTGAATACAGTTCCATGTGCTACACCGTAAATCCTTGTTTATCTATTTCATATATAGTGGTGTGTTTATTAATCCCATACTCCTAATTTATCTTTTCCCCTCCCCTTTCCTCTTTGGTAGCCGTAAGTTTGTCTTCTATGTCTGTGAGTCTGTTTCTGTTTTGTAAATAAGTTGATTTGTATTTTTTCAGATTCCACATATAAGTGATATAATATTTGTCTTCCTCTGCCTGATCTACTGCACTTAGTATGATAATCTCTAGGTCCATCCATATTGCTGCAAATGGCAATATTTCACTCTTTTTATGGCTGGGTATTATTCATATATATGAATATTATATGTGATATATATATACACACATATATATATGCCACATCTTTATCCATTCATCTGTCAATGGACACTTAGGTTGTTTCCATATCTTGACTATTGTGAATAGTGCCGCTGTGAACACTGGGGTGCATGTATCTTTTTGAACTACAGTTTTCATTCTATTCTTAGTTTTTTAAGGAACCTCCATACTATTTTCCATAGTGGCTGTACCAAATTTACATTCCCACCAACAGTGTAAGAAGGTTCCCTTTTCTCCACACCCTCTCTAGCATTTATTATTTATAGAATTTTGATGTGTCCATTCTGACTGGTGTGAGGTGATACTTCATTATAGTTTTGATTTGCAAGAAATAAGCCTACTTAAAACACAATATTTGAGAAGTAGTGTTGTCTACCTTGTCTGAGCATCACAATCTTGCCTGTAACATTAGGACAGTATTTACCCTGTCCAGAATTCTATCTTTACCAGGATGCAGAAGTTATTTAATTATAAATTTTATGACACCAACCAACTATAGGAATTAAGAAAAAACCTACATCATGGAATGAGAACTCTATATGGTTTACTTAACAGTGAATTTATACCTATATTACGTGCATCTATGAATTTTATACAGTGGAGATGGAATTAAACCTCCAGTTTCTCCTAGGAAACTGATGGGATCCTAACTCCAAAGGGGCTGATAGTCCTGAATCTCGTCTACTCTGGATCTTGTCTCTTCTCCTACTGAACAGGGTCTGATGATCCTTTCCTCCATGCCCCATGCCATAGAACTGCACTGTCCAATACAGTAGCCATTATCTGTATTCTGGGTCTGTAAATTTAACTTAATTAAATTGAAGAATCTGTTTCTCAGTTGAACTAGCTCCATTTCAAGTCCTCAGTAGCCACATGAGGCTACTGCATTAGCACAGGTATAGAGCATTTCCATTGCTGTAGAAAGTTCTAAAGGATGTGCTGCCCTAGTATGTTGCTTCTGTGCTATTTCCATGAAAAATTCCTAGCCTTTTCTTCTGCAATTGCTCCATGTGCCAATGTAACTAACAAATATAAAACAGAAAAATGGAAACAGGCAAATCTAATAAAATTAAGATCATTTATCTCACACCACCCAGAGATGAACATATTGTTTGACTTATTTTCTAGGCATATGTAAACAGAAATAGGCTATAGAGTTTCACTATATTAGAAGCATTTTTCTATGTCATTACTTCCATGACATCATTTTAATTGCTGCATAGTATTTTATCATATAGATATTTCTATATTGTTCATCATGTTCCCAACTTTTCACCACCCCAATTATGGATACTGTGAACACTCTCATAGTTAAATCTTTGCCCTCATCAATGTGGCACATATATACAATGGATATACAGTATATACAATATATACTCAGCCATAAAAAGAAATGAAATTGAGTTATTTGTAATGAGGTGGATGGACCTAGAGTCTGTCATACAGAGTGAAGTAACTCAGAGAGAGAAAAGCAAATACCATATGCTAACACATATATATGGAATCTAAAATAAAATGGTCTGAAGAACCTAGGGGCAGGACAGCAATAAAGACGCAGACGTAGAGAATGGACTTGAGGACACGGGGAGGGAGAAGTGTAAGCTGGGACAAAGTAAGAGAGTGGCATTGACACATATACACTACCAAATGTAAAATAGATAGCTAGTAGGAAGCAGCCGCATAAGCACAGGGAGAAGAGCTCGGTGCTTTGTGACCCTCTAGAGGGGTGGGATAGGGAGGGTGTGAGGGAGACGCAAGAGGGAGGGGATATGGGGATATATGTATAGCTGATTCACTTCGTTATACAGCAGAAACTAACACAACATTGTAAAGCAATTTTACTCCAATAAAGATGTTTAAAAAAATAAATATATGTATATATCTGCACTCTATATCAAAAAACACATTTATTGCTGACTTTGGGTACATTTCTAGGATCATAATTTCTAAGGCGGGGACTGCTGAGTCAAAGGTATGCCAAGGGGCTTCCCTGGTGGCGCAGTGGTTAAGAATCTGCCTGCCAATGCAGGGGACATGGGTTCAAGCCCTGGTCTGGGAAGATCCCACATGCCGCAGAGCAACTAAGCCCGTGCGCCACAACTACTGAAGCCCGCACGCCTAGAGCCTGTGCTCTGCAACAAGAGAAACCACTGCAATGAGACGTGCGCCCAACGCAGCTAAGAGTAGCCCCTGCTCGCCGCAACTAGAGAAAGCCCGTGCACAGCAATGAAGACCCAACACAGCCAAAAATAAATAAACACAATAAATTAAAAAAAAAAAGTTACGCCAAGTTTTCAGGCTTTTATTTTTAACATCTTTATTGGAGTATAATTGCTTTACAATGGTGTGTTAGTTTCTGCTTTATAACAAAGTGAATCAGCTATACATACACATATATCCCCATATCTCTTCCCTCGTGCATCTCCCTCCCTCCCACCCTCCCTATCCCACCCCTCTAGGTGGTCACAAAGCACCGAGCTGATCTCCCTGTGCTATGCGGCTGCTTCCCACTAGCTATCGGTTTTACATTTGGTAGTGTATATTTGATACAAATTGACACACTGTCTTCCAGAAAATATATACCAGTTGTCAAACCTTGCAACATTGTTTCAGAAAGACCATGTCTCTATCTCCTAGTCAACTATGGATTTTTTTTTTCTATTTTGTGTTCTTTGCCATTTTGGTAAGGGAAAAATTAAATTTCATTCATATGTATGTATATATTACTGAGGCTAAACATCTACAAGTCTTTACCAATGGTATTCCTAAGATGGTTTGCTTCATCCAATGTGGTTGTCAGATAATTTTTAAAAATACCAGATGTGCTTGGTAAAATATCTTCTACCAGAAAACAATATGTGCATGATATGAGAAGTTTCTTGATGACTTCTTACTACATCTTTGCTTTTACATTAGATATACTTAAAATTCTTTTTCACTCCTTTGGAAGCCAATGATGAATTTTTTTAAGTAAAAAGGTGATAAACATAAGGCTATGACTTCCTGACTTCACAAACCTGTTCATATGTATAATCCTTTTCTGCGCTGAAGTGTTAGTGTTCCTCTCAGATATTTTTGAGTTTTTAAGTGTATCAGGCATACTACCCTTTTGTTTGAAAATTTCCCCCGATCTTGGTTTTTACCTTCAGACTTAATTTGCAATGTCCTTAGAATAGAGAACAGTTAATAAACATAAAATGACTAAGTGAGCATAAAAGCAATAGAGCTCATGAAGCAAACATTTGACATATCTGACCACATAAAAATTGTACTCTTCGGGCTTCCCTGGTGGCGCAGTGGTTGAGGGTCCGCCTGCCGATGCAGGGGACATGGGTTCGTGCCCCGGTCCGGGAAGATCCCACATGCCGCGGAGCGGCTGGGCCCGTGAGCCATGGCCGCTGAGCCTGCGTGTCCGGAGCCTGTGCTCCGCAACGGGAGAGGCCACAACAGTGAGAGGCCCACGTACCGCAGAAAAAACAAACAAACGAACAAACAACAACAACAACAAAAACTGTACTCTTCCAAAGGTCTCAGTCTTCTTTGCTGGTTCCTCCTTATCAGCTGGCCCATAATGTTGGAGTGCCCTAGGCTCAGCCTCAGACAACTTTCCTTCCCTCTCCCTCTTCAGCCCCTAGCCAAAGATCACCTCATCTGGTTTCAGGTTATTAAAAAACACCCACATTCTGAGGACTCCCAGTGTCCATCTCTAGTCCCATCCTTTCCTCTGGACTTGAGACTCATACATCCAATCACTTTGGAGGGACATCTCAAATATAACACATCTAAAAGGGAACTCCTGGGTTTTCTTCCCAAACCAGCTATCCCCACAAACTCCCTCATGCTTCAAATTACTTATCTAGCTGCTCAGGTCAAAAAAAACATGTGTCATTTGAGACTCCTCTCTCTCACACCCCACATTGGATCCTTCAGCAATACCTGTTGACTCTGCCTTCAAAATATATCCAAAATTTGATTATTTCTCACAACTCCTTTGTTATCACCG
Source organism: Lagenorhynchus albirostris (assembly GCF_949774975.1). Lineage (NCBI taxonomy): Eukaryota > Metazoa > Chordata > Mammalia > Artiodactyla > Delphinidae > Lagenorhynchus > Lagenorhynchus albirostris. The sequence continues at coordinate 87,441,365 of NC_083102.1, read as the reverse complement.
TAGTCCAAGCTAGCTTCATATACTACCTAGATTGTTGCAATTGCTTCTCAGTTGCTTTCTCTGCTTTAGCCTTCGTCCTCCCCAGCTTTTTTCTACATAGCAACCAGAACGATGATCCTTTTAAACCTTAAGCCGCACTATGTCACTCTTCTGCTCAAAACTCCCAAAGGCTTCGTATCTCACTCAGAGCAAAGGCAGGGAGTAGCAGGAAGACCCTGCAGGACCTTTTCCTAACTGCTGCACTTTTGACTTCATTGTCCACTGCTGACCTTTCTGCCCACTCTGCTCAGCTACTCTGGTGGCTCTTATTTTGAAGACACTAAGTTTTCTCTGCCTCAGGGCATTTGCAGCTCCTATTGACTTTCCTAGAAAGTTCTTCTCTTAGATGTCCAAATGGTGAGTGCCTTCTCTTCTCTCTGCTCAAATGTCATCTTCTGAGGCACACAGCCTCCTAATCCCTGGGATTCCTTATTGCTTCTACTGTGATTTACTTTGTTTGTTTTGTTTAATGAATACATTTCTATTTGTTCTTCTCTGAATTGTTCAGATCATGGATTCCTTTTTCTTTCAAGTTTTTAGTGTTTCTGTTATTGGTTTATATGAATGATTTATATTTGGGATACATTTACCCTTCATTGGAAACATTTTCTACTAATTTTGATTTGCATTAAAATTTTGTTTATGATATCCCCTGAAGCATAGAAATATTAAAATTTTATGCTGTCATGTGTGTCAGTCTTTCTTCCTTATAGTTTATTTCATTGCTTTTATGCCTTACAAAGTCCTTTTCCCCTTTCAAATTTAATATTCACACATACTTTCTTGTAGAGTATTCATTTTTTAAAAAAATTTCATCTCCTCTATTAACTTTCATCACATTTTCAACATGCAGCCAAGAATGAAGCTTTGACAGTAAGCCATAAATTTACACAAGCAAGCATTGTCACTTTTCTGCAGTAGCAGCACTGAGATAACACGAGAGTTGAGTATTTTCTTTCTTGTGCCTTTCTTTACTGAAAAGCAATAAAAAAAGACCTGAAAGATTTATCCATACCTCAAATTCATTTACCATAAATCTCTTGAAATTATTGCATTTAATTTTGCTTGGTTTCTGCCAAATAAAAAATCAACTTAGTTCCTCAATTAGATTGTTAAATGCAGATTTTTAAAGATCACAGTGATGACAGAACTGGTACATGTTTCATCATAATACACCTGCTTATGAGAACTGACGTTAAACACTAAAAAGGATTTACACTTAACATGGATCATTTGCCATGTGGGCAAATACTTCCGGTTTACTCAGAGCTAGAGTCGTTACATGGTTCCAGAGGGATGTATTGCAGATTTTGCTGATTACTCATTAAACAGTTGAAACATGTATAGACATTATTTATCTTACAAAGCTTACCCACAGCTAAACAGACATAAAAATTAGGTAAATCTATGGACAAGATTATGGTTCTTGGAAAGGTTAAAATCACCTATATTTTTGGTAAGCTTTTCCTTGTGAGCACATTTTAAAAGCTGAAAATATGAAGTGCTGGAAGGTCACAAACTTAACAAGCATGTCTTGTCATCCAGTGAAACACGGCATTACACTGCCATGCAAAATCTGCAACTTCTCCCAACAGGCCACTCAGAGACCAACGTGGCTCTCTTTGCATAGCAGAGACAAGGTTTTGACTCTGCTCTCTTTTCAATGGGATCTCTGCTCCCAGGACAGTTGTTTCCCAGTACATTACTCATGGAATAACACTGTATACATTCCTCCAAGAGCCAGGGAGGCTATGACAGGCAGCCACCATATCTGCTTTCTACAATAATAAACTCTCCAAAAAGTGTTAGGCGAGAACATATAACAAATAAAGGCAAATAATTTTATACTTAATATTCTATTTCAGAGCTTCTCAAGGCAAACCAACAAGATAATGCTAACTTAGTGTTTCCCAAGAACTTCATATTATGTGTGGCTAAGTCACTTGGGACCCGTGTATAAACCCTTTTTATGTTTTGCTCAAGTGTTTAAAAAAAATAAAGTCAGATTTAGTTCAGAATTCAAGTCATTCCCAGCCTTTTTAAGATATAGATCCTACGTAGAGGATCTATAATTCAGGCTGTGAATTTGCAGGGGGTGTCCCAGATGTCATAATGGATTTGTACATAAATGTAAACTCATCAGTAAGTGAGTTATCACTGCAAGGGATTAACATCTATGGTCAAGTGAAAGAGAGGGGAACGTTATTTCATTCAGATTCGAAATCAAAACAGCCTTGGGAGAGTCATGCAGAGAAATGACCACATTTTCTCCTTTACTGATTGGGTAAAGAAAAACACAAAGGAACCCTGAGGGCTCAGGTGCTCTAAAGAAGAGGACAGCAACTGGGAGCCGTTCCTGGGATTGACCAAAATAATGGGAGAAGAAGAAAGGTGAAGGAAAACAGCACAAACTCCACGAGGGTTCATGATGAACTGAAAAGGTGTGCTTCTCTTGAGTTCACAAACACCAAGACTAGATTGAGTTGTGGTTCGAAAACACAGGTTTGGGACTGAGATACTTAACAATAATTTGGTAGAGAAGGGGAGCAAAGCAACCTGTGAGTTCCCATTAAGTGCTAGGCACACCCTAGCTACATCATGATCTTACGATGCTGATTCTTTCATCGACTGTATAAAATGTGGGGAGAAGAGTCAGAGCTGGTGCTGCCACTTTCTAGCAGTTGACCTTGAAGAGATTATTCATTTCTCTGAGCCTTGTTTTCATGTCACTCACTCTTAATCACTTATTCATTCATCCAACATTTATTGATCATATTCACTGTGCCAACTACTGTGCTTGGAATCAACAACACAAAGATGAATTAGGATATGGACTTTGGCCCCAAGAAATCCTGAGCCAAAAAGGCAAAATACCATAGCAGGTAGATTATAAAACAAGATGGTTAGTGCAGCTAGAAGAGAGGAACTCTGCGAGCCCAGATCATTTATCCTGGGATGATATTCAAAACATTTAACATCTTGTTAACATGGTATTGCTGAGTCACAAGGGAGGCGGCCAGAGAAAAACCAACCCACTGACCCATCAGTTTGGCCCTTCCTGTGCCTATTGGCTGGATGTAAGCCCTGCAGACATTCCATCAAGTAGGAAGTTTGCACGAGTAACTATTGCAGCAGCAGCGACAACAACAAAAGTGCACTTGGGAATTAAAGTGAATATTCTAAGAAGGGAGAATATATTACAAAAAAATTCAACACTCTCCCACTTGCTTTTATAAATTGCTCTTTAGTACTACCATCATAATCAATAAAAGTAATGGAAGGAAAGAATAATTCTTTCAAAAGAAGGGCTTCCCTGGTGGCGCAGTGGTTGAGAGTCTGCCTGCCGATGCAGGGGACACGGGTTCGTGCCCCGGTCCGGGAGGATCCCACATGCCGCGGAGCGGCTGGGCCCGTGAGCCATGGCCGCTGGGCCTGCGCATCCGGAGCCTGTGCTCCGCGGCGGGAGGGGCCACAACAGTGAGAGGCCCACGTACCGCAAAAAAAAAAAAAAAAAAGGAAATAGGAACATTGATATTAGTAGAGAAAAAAATCAGACACCAATTCTCCAACTAAATTATAAAATGTGTATAATAACATTTTCTGGGTTGTTATTAGGATTAAATTAAATAACGGATGGGATGTAGACCAGCTATTTCAGTACTTAGCACCTAGAGGGCCCTGAATAAATAAATAAATAAATAAATAAAAAACTCAATGTCGTTTTTACAGATGAAACAGATTCGAAGAGGTTAATTAATTTGTTCACGTTTACATAACTAGTGTTGAAGCCAGAATTTGATATCATTATATCACCATACAGTGGAAAAGTCCATAGCTTTTCCTTGTATTTCTTTAATTACTAAGTTGTAAGTTGCAAATATAATGACGTGTTAACCTTCGTTACTATTTACCTTTGGCTGTTTCGACAAGTTCAAGGTTGTACACTAAGTGGATAACTAATATTTGATATGCTGATATTTGGTCCAATTACAAGGCTTTGGAGGAAGACTGGCTAATCTGACCACAAGTTCATCACCCAGATGACATTGATCCTGCTGGGGCAGCTAATTTAAATTAAAGGCATAAGCACCCAGGAGAATGGAAGCAGCCGCTGGGTTGTGAGCCTTGAAAAGTCAAATCTATAAAGTGACAGCAAGGGCCCATGGCATGTGATGTTTAATACAGGCAGGGAGCATGACAGTGCTTTGTGATTATAAGAATGTGGCATAGCCACCATAAAACATCTTTATGTGCTCATATATACTGGGTGCCGTGTAAGCCAATTAAGGATTTTTCTCCACAAGAAAGGATAATTGTAGGAGGAGATATTTGCACTGGAAATTTGCACCTTTAAAAAGGTTTCACCTAAAATCATTTAGAAGCTATAGTGGAATATTTCAAACAGGCTTTGTAAAGATAAAGCAAGGTACATCTGCAATGCATTTGGAATCTATGGTTTTATGCCCAGAGGAACTCCACATGGGAAACAGAGCTCAGCAGCAGGAGTTCTTCTCACCTCACACTGAGCCACCCAGTCTTCTCTGATAGTTAAGAGATTAGGAAGACACCTGTTGATCTAGGCACTGGAAAAAGTCAAAGCAGCAGAAAATCAATTCTTTCCTCAACCACGAGTCCATTAGAGATAGGTCATTCTTTCCTCATGCATCTGAAATAACTCACCTTTGAGCAGAGATAAAACATATATAAAGCTTCACTAAAAAAAATAAAATCACATTTTCTTTCTTTCAAGTTATGAACAACAGATGCATGTGAATTAGGGTGTCTATACTCATAGCTCTTACTGCCTTGGACACAACTCTGTCTTGATATAATTGCTTTGTAGTTATGCAAAGCAGAGTTTCTGTACAGGGACAAGTCAAAGTTACCGTGGATACTACAGTTTAGAAATTCCTGGAATTTTTTTTGTTTTTTTTTTTACAATTAAAACAAATCTCAATATGGTTGTATTTTTTAAATGAATGGATTATTATAATTAGAACCTGGTTTTTAAAGCTCTGAACCATATTTTCCTCATCTTCTGAAGAAAATACTTTAACTTCGGAAAACAATTCAATGTCCAATCTTCATGGATGGACCCACCTGCTGGGTGTTCTGATGAAAACTATACAGAAAAGCCACCAGTTAATTACAGATACACAAACCGTCACTTTCCATTAGATGCTACATTTGTAGATAACCAAAAATGTTTCAATAAAAACATGACCTATTGGGATTCCCTGGTGGCGCAGTGGTTGAGAGTCTGCCTGCCGATGCAGGGGACACGGGTTTGTGCCCCAGTCTGGGAAGATCCCACATGCCGCGGAGCGGCTGGGCCAGTGAGCCATGGCCGCTGAGCCTGCGCGTCCATTACCTCTTTTGAAAACTAGTTTTATAATAGCAGTCTGGGGCAAGAAATTCATAACTAGTAAATTAGTAATTAAGTGCTAAAGAGCATTCCATGAAATAGTATGGCTTTTAAGAAATCTGAAACTCAACACTCATTACTTTAACAGGACCAGCAGAATAGTAGCTATGAGTATGATATATCTGTGGCTAGAATGGCTAAATGTCTGTCAAGGACTCATATTTCTCTTCCATGATAGAGACAGAGGTGCTGCCAGGAAGTGACTTCCCAGCCAGGAACAGACTTTCCAGCCAGGGACTACATTTCCCAGGCACCCCTGCACCTAGGTGAAGCCCTGGATTAATTCTCACTAATGGAAGTGATGTGTGACACTTCTAGGGCAAGATGACTCAGCCAAGAGTGTCTGTGTTCTATACATTTTCTGAGAAGATTCTGAGACCTAAGGACAGGGGTAAGCAAAATACAGCCTGGGGGCCAAATCTAGCCTGCCACTTGTTTTTGTAAATAAAGTTTTATTGGAATACAGCCATGTTTAGTCATGTTATGGCTACTTTCTGTGCTACAACTACAGAGCTGAGGAATGGCAAGGGACTATATGGCCTACAAAACCTAAAATATTTACTCTCTGGCCCTTTAAAGAAAAAAGTTGCCAACTCTTGCCATGGGGAATATTGGAGACAGACTATGAAAGGAGCCTGTGTTCTTGAATCATCATGAGGAAGAAAAGTACCTGATTAGACATACCCATTTGGGGTCTGAAGGAGTGAGAAAGAAATAAACTTCTGTATTTGAGGCATCCTAAAATTTTTAATCAAAAAAATTTTTTTTGTATTGTTTTACCATATGTTCAAGGAGAATTGGAAGGCCAAAGTTTTTATATGGCTGAAAGAAAGAATGCTTAAATAAAATTTGGTGCAAAACTGGCTAATGTCTTTGGGCAATAAAAATGTAAACTTTATCTTTTCTATGGGACAGAAATTAATTTCTATCTCTACTGGACAAAATTCATTGGAATGCTGTCAGACAAGAGTCATTTCCATCACTATTAGTTTTCTAAGAGTTATTATCTATCTGCTAATCAACAGTAAATAGCAAATTAAACAAAGGAACACACTCCTACAAAATCAGATACTCCCCAGGCACTTCTGCTAGCTAGTATGTCACCTAACACTGAAAACACATGCAGTAATAACTTTTGCCTATTTCAAATTTTTGTTGGTCTTATAGACAAGGTGAATAAATATGGTCTGGGTGACCGAATAGTTGAACATCCAGCTCCAAAGACCTCTTGTTTACATGGATCCAATTCTAGGATCATGGCATTCTGTGATAGTAAATACAAATTTATCTAGGTAATACACCATGAAATCCCAGCTCTTTTAGTTTTCTGGTTGTTCTCTTTTAACATAAAATATGTAGTTTCCTAAACTTGATCGCCTACATGGTAACCTGGAAAATTTTGGCATATACTCTAACTCTCCTTGGTTTTCCTATGACAGTAAGGCTACTAGCAGGGCATATGACTCTTTACAATTCTGCATGTTGTATATGAATTCTGCAACCAGATGGTGTAGCCATGTTTCATCTGAAATTCACAGCCTGGATCTATGCTCAGCGAAGAATGGGTGAGCCTTGGCTCCTACTTCAGACAGGGAGCTCCAGCCAGAACTGATACGTGGTTTTCTTTAGCTGAATCCCTTCAGATAAAAGTTCCACTCTTCCTGGATTGGAATGCTAACACTGGCTGCCCAAAGATGTTGAGGAAAAAAGAAAAATTCACAAAGATCCTCTCTATGTGTTGGATATCTATTACTTCTGATGTGTCTTCTCTCTCAGTGTATGAGTTTGTCTTCTAGCATATAGTTAAAATAGTTTGTTTTAAAAAATCCCTAAAAATTTCAGATTCAAATTCACATGCATTGTAAACAAGTTTGACTATAACTCAAGAGGTTGAACCTTCCAGTTCTTGGGTTTGTGATTAAGGTTATTATTTTATTTTATATTCTGAAGTTAACATTTGGAAAATAGGCATTCAAATAACCATTTTTTAAAAAATGTGCCAATCATGGTTGGATTTGTGAAGAAAGGCTACATGACGAACTGGGACTTAAATAAATTGTGGTGAAAAGGAAAATATTTTCAAACACAGAGGAGCATGACTTATTAGAGGTAACTGAGAGAATCAGTTCAAAATATCTAAAGACTCTTTCTGGAAAATCATACATTTTGATTTAAAACTTTAAAGACTGATGATCTAATGTTAATCATACAGAGCTTTTGCTGTTATTAAAGTATTCTGATCCGATATTTGGGAAGATAGACTCCACCAAGAGGTTCTGTCAACATTTACAACCCCCAAAAGAAGAAACTCCTTTTTTCCTTTGCAAGATGGTTGAATATTCATTCCTTTGTTCACTAATTTGTATAATTCCTCCAATAAACATTCATTAAGTGCCTATAAAGCATCCTCATTGCCCTGGGAGTTGAGTGTCGCCTACCACACCCCACGGGGCACCTAGTTAAAGAGAGTTGATTCCAGAGCCAAGCTCCCTAACTTTGACTCTAGACATCTCTATTTATTAGCTGTGTGACCTTGGGCAAGTTACTCAGGTTGTTGTGCTTAGTGTCTTCATCTACAAAATGGAAATTAATAATAGTGTTTACATCATTGGGTCTTTGGGAGTATTCAATGAGATAGACTATTTTAAGAGCCTGGAGCAGTGAAGGTAAATAGTGAGTGCTAATATACTTCTGCTATAATAATTATCTGTAAGATGATTCAGTTCAAATATATCACCAGAACTGAACCATAAACACAAGCCGGGTCCTGCTACCACAGTTATTGGTATCTATATATTATGAGGGAAACACGTTTTAGATTTACCAAGTACTTCTCCCTGTCTCCATCCCAAAATAACATACAAATATCTTTTTCTCCTCTCAACCAAGAAAACGAGACAAAAAAGTCAGAACATAGGCATTTTGGATTCCTGAATTAATTGCCTGTCATTCAGAGAAGGGCAGTGCGGATGGCCTGCTTTCTCAAACGGTGGTCTAACGTGAGTTAGCTCAATTAGAAATATAGCCATGGATGTTGTAACTATTTACAGACTCCTGGGAAGAGGGCACTCGGGTGGAATGGTTAGGACCACCTTCCCACTCAACCAGTAGAATGATGCTTCTGGAGGCCAAGGAGATTTCTGTGTGTAGTTTATATCTATATATCCAGCTGCCATCACCACCTCATAGGAACCTGAATTTCCTTTGACACCATCTTAATTAGGTTCACTGTGCTCTGGGTCCAGCAACTTCATGGACCATTACTGCACCATCCTTAAGCCTGGCTGATATCAGTGCTTGCGTGATCTCAATACAGAGGCATCCATCTCATTAAGAAAGTTAGTTGTACTAATAGAAATGTGGTGTCTCCATGACCACAATGCCAGTCAGCAGCAGCAGCAGTTTTAAGATTTAAGTCCATCTGAGTTTACATTCGTAGGTATAATAGGGAGACGTATGGCAGCTAGTTTTAGGGGATGTGCTCTAGCATAATGAAAAGAAGACCAGAGAAATGGTGTACACTGGAGCGTATGACCTTGGGAAAACCATTTGACTTCCATGTGTTATGCAAGATGAGATGAATGTGTTATGCAAGAAGAGATGAACAACCCAAAGGGATGTGGTGAGGCCAAACGTGGAAGATTTTGAAAAAGGAAAGAGCTATGCAAATGTGGCTATTAATATAACCTTCAAGGCAAAGATGAAAGTCTTCAAGGATGATTTAATTGACACTGACTAGAGAGTAATCTAGTTCCTTATGCCTCCACATACAACAGAAGGTGACTAGGAAGTTCACATTGGGTTGTTTATATAGCAACTTTCTAACCCACTCTGACATGAAAATCATGTACCTTCTGCTAAATTTGCATCTAGTTGATAGAAATAGACAACATGGCATAGTACAAACAGGCAGCCTGGTATGACTAACACTCTCCCCCATACTGACTGAGGAAAAAAAATCCTTTTTTTTTTTGGCCCAAGCTACAATCGATTGGAAAGAGATCTCAGCCTGGGACTGGTGGTGGGCAGAGCTGGGCTGGTTGTGCTGACAAAGCAGATGGTAAAGGGATCACTTGTTGTACATTGGGTTCAATTAAACAGAAAGGGTTGCTATGGGAAACTTGAAGGCCAAGGAAAGGAATCAATTTGAAACATCTCATAATTATTAAGAAGAAAGTGACAATGAGGCCCTTCTCTGGGGGCAGTGGGCCAGCAGGGCACAGCAGGGGACCACTTTTAAGTAACTCTTTCTCTCTAATATTAGAGCTAGTTGGCTCAGAAATAGGGACTGTGGCTAATCCAGACCAAAGCCAGATAGCTTTCTATGGTAGCCACCCAAATTCTTCCTGATTTTACTGTCTGAAATTTTAAGAAGCAGCACCATTGCGTTCAGTTGCTTATTTAGAACATTGCACTAAGATACCCATGTTAACGGTTTCAATTTTTGTGTTGAAAAGTAGTCACTTTGGTCTCTTTCAGGGCCTCAAGCCACCCCCTAATCCTACTAAGAATTCCCCTACCACCGTGGATTCAGGTCATCAGAAGCATCCAGAAAAAACATGTGGCTATACTGTGTGTTATGGAGCACTGCTGGCTGGCATCTGAAAGTTCCTGACCTGCTGGTGCAGCCTGGAATTTCCTGGTGAGAAGGAAAGAGAACTGAAGGGCCGACAGAAGATGGTGGTCCAGATCCTGGCTCTACAACCTGGGTGCCTTATTTAGAAGTACCTCCTCTGTTCCAGGCACGGAGGGAGGCACTGGGTATCTGAGATGAGGCCCACCACAGAGGAGCTGACAGTCTGTGGGAGCACAGACAGATGTAGAACCAGACACCTGAAATGTGGTACTTACACACCAAACCATCAGAGCAAGCCAAAGGCAAGGAGCGGATGATGCACTCTGCCCGCCCAGAGCTGGGCCATGAAGGATGAACGGGGTTCCAGACACAGCGAGGTCATGTGCAAAAGCATGTGGTGTGGGCTTCCCTGGTGGCGCAGTGGTTGAGAGTCCGCCTGCCGATGCAGGGGATATGGGTTTGTGCCCCGGTCCGCGGAGCGGCTGGGCCCGTGGGCCATGGCCGCTGAGCCTGCGCGTCCGGAGCCTGTGCTCCGCAGCGGGAGAGGCCACAACAGTGAGAGGCCCGTGTACCGCAAAAAAAAAACCAAACAAAAGCACGTGGTGTGCTCAGGGGACCAGATGGTGCAGGTAGTAGGACCTCACTGAATCTCAGATTTTCCACTGGTAAATTTCTATCTCATAGGCCTGCCTTGAGAATCCAGTAAGGTAATGTTTATTACACTAGTTCTATATCTCTTCCAGTTTATCTCAAAGTAGAGTTTGGGGAATCACCTGTATCAGAATCATCTGGGGTACTCGTCAAAAATCCAGATCCCTGGGCTCCAACCCAGACACCCTGAGTTTGAATCTGGGGTGCAGCCCAAGGTGGTGACTTTTTAATAAGTACTCCAAGTACTGAAGATGGAGAACCACTGATGTCATCTATAGTGACTCTGAGCAATTCAGAGATGAACTAACCTGATTTCACAGACTCACTGAGTAGATAAAAGGACTAAGTCAGCATGTTTTCAAAGTTGGGAGTGAAAAAAAAAGATCAGAAAGATGTGTGTGTACATATATGGGGAAATGTATTTCCCTAAAGTCTTTCTTCTCATTCTATCTAGAAATGCACTCGATATTCAAACGAAGTCAGAATTGAGAACTCACAATAATATATATATACACAAATATATTTAATGGTGCATTAAGTGCTATATGCATATTTTTTGATCAAGTCAGCATTAAATACCAAGCAATTCTAACTGCAAGACAGCAAGAAATTTGAGAGGTCTCCATAATATTACTTGAAATCATGTATTATTTTCTTCCAGTGAACACTTTATGATTTAATATTATGGCCTTTTTTTTTTTCTGCCAAAGGCATAGCATTGAAAATAATTGTACTAGTATCTATGGAAAAACACTTGATTAAATGGGCCCACATATCACTGTAATTGCTTTCTACTGGCAAGTTAGTAGCCAGATAAAATGGGATATTATTCAACTGTCAAGACTTAGAATTTACTATCATTAAAGCAGTTCATCTTGACTGTGATTGTGGAAGTTTTCAGTACAGTGGAGAAGAAAAAGTTTAAAGCCGTGACCTGTGAGTTGGGGAAGGGGAAGTCTGTAAGAGGCCAGGAAGGAAGCTCCAGAGAAGGAAGATAATGGACAGAAGGGCGGGTGGGAATGAAATGCACAGAGAGAGCGCCAATTATACCGGAAAGAGTGTGGGATTTGGAACCAGATCTGTATTCACATTCGGGCACCTTCATGCATTTGGTAAAGTAATTAGTAATATCATTCTCAATTTCTTCAGTAAAGTGAAGAAATTATTGTCTATCTTGCTGGGCTGCTATGAGGATTCAATCTCTGCCAATACTAGATGTTTAGTAACTAATAACTATTAAAATTAAACACTAGTATTTCCAACAGAAATGTAAAAAAAAAAAAAAAACCCTAGATTTAATTTTTAATCCTCAGAAGGAATTTCAACCAATGACTTGCTGCCTGAAGGATCAAACTTAAACATTGCCTTTCCAATGTCATTAGTTACACATGAATTAGAACAGTTGAAAGTATTGATAGGCAGGCTTAGCCGAGCATGCCTTCGGGAAGCAGGGTTCCCTTTGGCAGCATTTCATTAAGTCTGAATTCTTCAAAGGGGAGCTTCTGCCAACAGCTACTGCCTTTAAATTATGCAGAGTTGGAAAACATGTTGATGATGGGATATTTTGATGCTTAAGAACCACTTGAAGAGGGATTCATAAAATTAATTAGCATACACATAAGATTGCTCAGCATGTATTAGATTATGTTAGATTATATTCTGTTAGATTATGCATAATTGAAAAAAAATAAAAAGGGGAATGTGGAGAAAGTGAGTCATCACAATCAGCCAAACTCCTACCCTTACCCTTAAAAAAAGGCAAATGTGAGGCCAGGGCTTTGGTTCTGGCCAGGCATATTTTTCTGAGGTTTGGACTTGTGGACAACGGCAAGTTCAGAAAATGTAAGTTAACGTGGGCTCCAAAGGGACGTGGTAGACACCCATGACCTTTTCAAAAAAGGGCAGTAGAATGCAAAGATTCCCCAGATGGGGAATTAGAATATCCACGTGATGTCTTAGCAGGAAAATAAAGTGTGATTGTAAATGGTCTTACAATCAGCAGATATTTGGTCAGACAGGTCCTCCTCAGCTCAGGGAGTCCTGAAGAAGTCTGGGAGGTAGGAGGAGAACGCTGTGCGGACGGTGGACAGAGGTATCTTGTGGTGCATGGCCAGTGGGTCTCCTGTGGGCAGGGCCTTCTCAGGCTGAGCAATGTCCAAAGGGCCACCCTCTTCAGGAAGCATGAAGGGGGAGGATGCCCTTGTAGGTCAACTCCTCATGCAGGATTTACATCTGCCTCTGCCAGATCTGGTCACTAGGTTCCAGGCAGCATCAAAGGAAATGAAGAAGTGGGGCTGGGAGCAGCGGGTCATCAGTGTCACATCCCTGAAAGTAGCCCCGAGATTTGTCCACATGCACTTATTTCCCAGCAAGACTCACTCCAGCTCACGTTACCCTCCTTTATGGCCTACACAAGGCCTCACCAGACTAATGGATGCACTTGGGTTAAACTCATTCGAACTCATTGTTGTGTAGAACAGCGCTTGGTAATCATAAAAAAAAAAAAAAAAAAAAAAAGGCCTCTATGGAACAGGTTCTTCCCCTGCACGCCCTAACTCCCATCTCACTTTCTTTCCCCTGGAATCATATAAAACACATTTAGCAAAAAAACAAAAAAACAAAACACATTTAGCCATTTCAGGGATGTTGGAGGGAATCAAATCAAAAAAAAAAAATTAGCGGCAGTCATCTTGTTTATTTTATTTAGGCGGAGAAGCTCAAATTGTTTTTTTTTGTACAACCAGATTGATTATATAGAATTTTATATAAAATGTCTCAATTCTGAAATCTGTAATGAGAGAAATAAAACCTCCCAGTAAAGAAAACCCCTACTAGTCATTTTCTGCTTTTTTGTTACTGTACTCATTTTATTGAAAAAACAAAATGCAATGCTTTTCTGGAGACAAAAGCATATCACCAGTTCTAACCTTTGTCAATGCAGCACAAAAGCAGAGATACTTTGTTTAACACCAGAAACCCACAAATGAAGAACTAAAAGTCATTGGTAACCAAGGAAACTAACAGTGAATGGTTGGCTGTCTTTCAAAGGAAGATAAGAAGGGGCAGGAGAAAGATAATACAACATAGGTTAAATCCCACGGGAAGAAAAGATGCACTGCGCCCAGGTATCCTATTAGTACCACCTCTATTTGCATTTTGCTGATTTCTTGCAACAAAATCTCCTGCCACAAACAATTCAACACAAGGAATACCTGTCTTTGGTCTTAGTCCACCGAACAGTTGTGTTTTATAATAAAACCCATTCAATATTTCATTTTGGCCCTTTGAGTATCCCCAATTTTGCCCTCAAGGGCTGTCATTCCAAAGTACATACCAAACACTATTTCCTGTCAAAATATTTATTTGCTGTTGTGATTGACAAGTTATCATTCCTGGAATATAACATCGTCAATTGTAACTATTCACGACGCACACCCAGATATCTACTACACAATCATGTTTCTCCATTTTTAATCATCAGTCAAATGCATTCACAGGATGCCAGCCATGCACTGAGAGGAGAGAGAGAAGAAACAAGATGTAGAACCCTGGACCAAGAAAACCTAAGGGACAGAACAAACATGGAGTGAGAAAACAAAAACCATCCAATTGGAAAAACAGCAAGAGAAACACAGGAAGCGCACTTTGCCAAAGCTAGCTACACAGCACCGCATGTACGTGTGGGAGAGCTGGAGTGGGACAAGGGTTGTCATCACTCACGGATGGCTTCCTGGACCAGCTGGGGGAGGCAGAAAAGGAAGCAGAGATGGAAAGAAGCATAGGATGCACTTGGAAGAAACTACACACTTAGCTTCTTTGGATATGTTCTGAAATGGGACTCTGGGACCTTACAAATATTATGACAACCATTTACTGAGTGCTTTCTGGGTGTCAGATGCCTCACTTGGAAGGTTACAAGTATTATGTCTAATCCTCATGATAATCCTACAAGGTATGCACGATTATCCTCATTTCACAGACGAGAGGTCTGGGGTTCAGAAAAGTTAGGTCACTTGCTCAAGGTCACACAGATATTTGAATCTGGAATACAAGTCTGATTCTCAAATTGGAACATTCCCACTATCACATGCTGCTTTTCTCAGAGGTGCACTTCAGAGGGTACAAGATTCAGGAAATCATTTACTCACTGCAGCCCACCTAAATCCTCTGATCTTGGAAACATGTTCGAATGTTTAAAACAAAGAAACAGACATTCTCAGACATTATCATTAGCTGAAAGGAGCAAGTCCTTTTGGTCAGCCCTTGGGTTTTCTGCCAAGGACACAAGGCAGAAGTACCAGCATGATGCCCTGGACAGCTATCACATCTGCTTTCCTGTTCCTGTTCTTAGACAATGCAACTGACTAAGAAACCTACTAATTAAATTGCAGGTGGAGTTGCAATCAGAGAGGAACTGCTTACTTGTGGTTTCTCTCTGGAAGCAAGTAGGGAATCTCTTGGCACGGAGGGAATGGGCAGACCTGAGGTACCATCCGAAGATATTTTTAATGTGAGCATTGTCATGCGGGAAGTTGCTCCCAGTTAAGCTTAAGTAGTGGGCAAAAAAAGTGCAGTCTCCAGGGAGGCACATCGCCTGGCTCTGCATGGAGGCTGCAGGCATGCAGCTTGGTAGAATGCATCGGGCCTGAGGGTCTGGGGGGATGCCAAGCAACAAATTAGTTCTGCGTCCAGTAGATGAGGCTGTAATTTCTTTTCCTTGGCCGGGAGGAGGGGATGAAATTCTGCAGGTGAATGTTTTGCAGGAGAAAGTCCCCACAGGCAGGGGGAATGTCAAAGCGTTCTACGTTAATTTGAGGGGTAAAGAGAGCAACCTCCACACACGTATGGGGTCAAAGCAGAGCTTAGTAAAGGGGTCAGCAAGTGACAGCTGGTTAAATCCAGCTTGCAACCCGTTTTGCTGTGATCAGAGTGACTTTTGCATTGTTAAATGTTTGAAAAAAGAAGAATATTTGACAGAGACCATATGGGGCCTGCAAAGCCTGAACTATTTACTATCTAGCCTTTTACAGAGAAAATTTGCGGATCCCTGGTTTGAATGTTGCCACTAAAGGACTTTAGGGTCCCTCCGTGCCTCAGTTCCACTCTGGGGATTCCATCATTTGTGCTTTTTACCCAATCCTCAATTTCTGGTTCAATCTTTCTTCTCTCTTGCAGCCCTCCACTCGGCTTAGAAATATCTTTGTTTCCATGACCCTGGCTCCTCTGAAAGACTCTGTCCTTGACCAAACTCAGGCTCTTCTGAGCCTTCTTCTAGACGAGGCCTCAACCTTGGCCTATAAGGACTGCAGACTCTGCATAAATGACTTCATCCACCCTGGGCTCCACTAAGAGACCTGAACCAACTTAAGCACAGTTTCTTACAGCTCAAGGCCATGTCCCCCATCCACTCTTAAGTTCATGCCTGAGAAAGCTCAAGACCCCCAAAAGAATTTACTGTCTGTTCCAGCCAACACCAGAAGATAGAACCCTTGTCTCCGATAAGCATCGGACAGCAAACCCAGATGGCCTAATTACACTGACCAATGCCTTTACCTGCATTTTGTAATTTTCCACTTTTCCAACTTGAGCCCCAATCATTCCCCCTGCCTATTCCCTCCTTCTACCTTTAAACCACCAATCACCTCTGCACAGAACAAAATTGAACTTGGCTTACATTGGACTCTCTTCCCTATACTATAGTAGTTATTGAGTAAAATGAGTCTTTATTGCTTTTTACTGTCTGGCTTCCTCTCTGACACCTCCCAGAACTTCTACCCCTCATCCAAGTGGCCCTCACTTATCACCTCCAAGGTCTTACCTCCCACCCACACCTCGGTCCCCAGCAATCAGGATGCTATCTCCAAAAAGTCCCCACTGACCTCCTAGCGGTCTCCTTTCATCCTTTTCCTCCCAGGCCTTTGCAGCATCTGACCCCATACAAGATCTTCTTTTTGAAACTTTCCCAAGAATTCAGGGCACTGCCATCATCTGGTTCTGTTCCTATTTCGCCCTCTATTCTCCAATCTACCCTTCAATGTTGGCAATCCCCAGGGCTTTTCCTTAACCCTTTCTCCACATGCTGTACACCCTTGTTAATGGCTTCACAACCAATACCATCTACTGTCCCTGGATATCTATTCATCTTTTCAAGTGTCTCTGGACATCTTTTCCTCTCAAACTTCCTACTCCTCTTACATTTCCTTTCTCAGTTAAAAGCAACTCCATTTACCTAGTTGCCGAGCTTAGAAACTCAGATACCTCTCTGCTGCTCCTTTTCCCCAACTTATCACAAAACTTCTCCATCATTTGGCGGACATAGGCAAGGTAGCTGACATTTACTGAGCATCTATTATGGGTCAGAGAAACCATGCTAGACAGTCCACATAGGTGATGGCATTTAATCCTCACAACTACTTATGAGTCAGACTATGATCACCATTCACATATCAGGAAACTAAGGCTCAGAGAGGTTACTACCTTCCCCAAGGTCTCACTGCTAGTGGGTGACAGTGATTCCAGAGCACGTGCTCTGACATGCTTTATGGGCGAGATCAAAGTGGTGGTATATGCTGGAGGCATACAGAGTAGAACCCAAAACGCATCACGGTGCAGACGGAAGAAGACCTGGCTGAAGTCACTTTCATACACTTCTATGAAAAAATGACGATGCTGGATCCCTCGTATCCAGCTCAGCCCTGCCTGCATGAAAAACAAAGGCAGGCACCCTGCCTCCCTTCCCTTCACAAACTGCACTGCTGAGGGCATGTGCCGGGGTGAGCAACTGAGCCACTGCCAGGTGAGGAGGCACCTTGGAGCGGTGGCAAGACCCCAGGGCTCAGGGCTGCACACAGACATGTTTTCCTGGAGATGCTTAATCCTTGGGTTCCCATAGCTCACAGTGCATTCCAGCCAGATAACCTATGGCTTCAAATCTTTATTTCAGAATAATGGCAATATGGAACCCAGACAGTCAAGGGTTTGTTCTAATTTCTACCAGTCTTAGAGCCTGAGGAGGCTTGGATTCTAGCTCATGGAAGGGAAAAAGATCACCAGGGACCATGCTTTTCCATGTGGCCCATTAAAGGGCAGCCTGTTTCCCACTTATTCAAAGATCTTCCCTCAGGGGCTTGGTTTCAACTCACCCTTGTCCTGCTCCCCATGGGGTGTTACATAGTCTGGTTATTCTCACGGCAGCTGTTGCCTCACTCCAGTACTACACTCAGAGGTGACCCTATCACACGAATACACTCAGATCCTTACAAGTCCTTTGAGATGAAGACAGACTTCTATCGAAGAAAGTCACTGTAGAGGCTGATTTTTTTTTTTTTACCAGTCTCTCTTTGACAGTACAAATCATTCCTTTTAGAAGTTTCACTGATGCCCCATAGAAATTTTGAATCACCTTAAGTGATTGTCTACTTAGCTTTCACAGTCTTGTCCCTTTTTCCTGCCATGGACCTCTTCTGCATTTCTCCACAGTGTCAAGGGCAGCTCTCTTTCCACACTGTGGATTTTCTCCCCCGCAACCAAACGTGTGTGTGTGTTGACAAGAGAAAGGGTAATCAGAAGCTTGCAGCACTGAAGACCTCACTCTCTTCGGGCTGTTAACTCTTTCTGAAGGTTACAAACTCTAGGGGCACTCAGGTGTAACAAAAATGATGCTTTCAGTAAGGGATTCAGCAAACTGAATGGAATAATTGAATTTTGCTTGTTATGGTTCTGCTTTGCCATTATTAGCCTTGTATGAAATGTTTCTCTACTATTCCAGATTCGTTAAGTCTTGAAAGCATTTAACTGGCTAACTCCCATTAGAAGGGACTGTTCGCTAAGGAAGAAGAAAGCAGCAGTGAGGACGATTTCTGCCGTCACCCTTGTTATCTGGGAGCTGTCTGCAGAAGTGCCTCTGTTGCCCCATCTTGTGTGCTGTCCAGCATCTTCTGAGGCTGCTGGGGACGTGTGTATCCACCCCAGAGGATGGCTCAGTTGGTCCCTGGAGAAACTGTGTCTTCCCATTTCGGTGGCTTAATGGCAGCCTCTTACTACACACACCTTCTCCAGATCACTGTGCCTGAGCACGTGGCATCCGATCCTGGCGTTTTGGACTCCCCTGTCACTCTTACATGGGCAGATGTTGACTCTTAGTTGCTGTCTCCCCTCAAGTAAAAGCCTTCTATTGGGACTCATTCTTGGATGGAATTTAAAACAGACCTCTTGGTTAAATTCTCTCTTGCCCCTGTCTTCTAGATCAGTGCTTCTCAAATTTTGAGGGGCACGTGGGTCGCCTGAGGATTTTACTAAAAGTGCAGAATGAGTCAGCAGATCTTAGGTGGGGCTTGAGATTCTGCATCTCTAACAAGCTTCCAGGTAGTGCCAATGTGAACCACCAACCACACTTCTGAGTACAAGATACTAGATCCAGTGATACTGGGACAGCACCTCAAGGGGATCCCTCCCAGAAGCTCACAGCTCCACTGGGATGCACAGGCACCTTTGTTCTTGCTGCTCCCCATGACTCATATCTCTGTGCTAGTCACACGCAAACGCATCCTCCTCCCTGGATTGAGCGCCTTCGGCAGATGCGTGCCCTCTCGACAAGAGACTGTATTCAGTTCATCAAAATCCTAAATGCAGCAACATCACAATTTATCTTTCTGGGCTCGTCTCCCGTCTCCCTCCCTCACCCTAATCACCTTCCAAGTGACCGATACTGGCTGAGAGGTTGCTACGGGCCAGGCCCTGCCCCTTGGACCCTGCAGCTCTCCATGCTCTTTCATTCCTCGGGGTTCTTGAAAACACTACCCCTTTACTAGGAGCCCCCTCTCCCATCCTCTGCTGTTGAGTGCCACCTCCCCTGGAAAGTGCTCCTGGATTCTTCCAGGCAGGGTTGCTTGTACCCTTCTCTGTGCTCCAAAAGCTTCCAGGAAAGATCTGTTTTATTTTGTTCATTTGCCTGTCTCTATTCCCCCAATATACCCTCCACACTGTGAGTTGAAGGGGCCTGCAAAGTGTCTTGTCATTCCTAGCATCGATCCTAGCCTTTCCCCACTCTCCAAATTAATGCAATAAAGTGAATTCTGCTAGCTAACCTATTTCCTCTTCAAAACAGTCAAATCCTCTCTCAACTCCTAGATCATAGGTTAGGTAAGCAGTGCCTAAGTGATTCTGTCCTCTGTTCAACTTGACTGGAGCACAAGGAGTGAAGAAAAATGGGAGGAGCCCTTCAAAGGACAGAAGGCCAGGGTATGTCCACGGAGTTCCCTATGGTTTGGGTTGGAGAGTTGACAAGACATGTCTCATACAGCAGAATTAAACATCCCCACCTGCTACTCTGAGAGCCACTACTGCATTATCATGCAGAGTATGGTGTCTGGGATCAGACAACCTGGGTTTAATCTAAGCAATCAGCTTTACTTTTAGAGCCTGTTTTCCTGATAGGACTAGTAAGCGCTAGTACTAGTAGTCATTGGGTAGCTATTCTGCGGATGAAATGGGCTTCTCTATGACCAGCACTTACTCAGTGCCTGGCACAAAGTAAGCGCTTTATACACGGTTGTTACTCTATTACCTAGAACCATGGTAATCTAGGGAAGAGTAGAATAAAGTGGTGCAGGGCTAGGAACAGACAAGTCAGGTCTCCAGCTGGGTGACACAGGCTGAGTTACCAAACCTTACTTTACCTTTACCAGCTTTGTGTGCTCACGTGGGAATAATACCACCATTCCTTGATTCTGTGATACCACCAGTGGCGAGATACTTCATTAATTTAATAACAGCTTTCCCTTTGGTAGGGGTCTGAAGATAGAAACTATTAATGTAGACATCATCCGAGGGCCTCACCTTGAAATTGAGGAAATATGGCTGATTGAAAGGCTCGAGAGGCATCCCTGGCAAGCTCACTCCTGAGCACAGTGCTTGGCAGTGGGGAAGCACTCAGTACACAGAGATGTTATTGTCACTGTTACAAGTAGAAGCAGCCCAGGAAATGGAACAACACACACTCCAGGACTCGTGTTTCTGCCACTGGCTTCCTACCTAGGAGAGGTCCTTCAGGGGTAATTATATTGATGCTTTGATCTGTCAGATGGAAATGGCCCAGCTACTCAGTAAAGAAAGTAGAGAACACACATACAAATATACAATAGAAATAGAAGATATTTCACTATTCCATCAGTTCAGTAGAAGCCTTCCTCAGAAGCCAGATATCACTGCTGATATGAGTCGATTTATTTAGTAGATATGTGAGTCCACTTGCACACTAACTTCAATATCATCCATTGCATCCATGAGAGGGGTATATAGAAGACTCTGGTGATTGGCTGACTCATTCCCATCCCAACCCCCTTTCCCTTTCTGGCTCAAAGAATTGCCAGAAGAGGCCTGCTGTAGGCTTCCTGGGAAACTTGCTTTCTTGATATAGATGCTGCCCCTTCCTCTTCAACCTTCTTTCTAAAGGAACATGAAAAAGATGGCAGGAACTACAGCAGCCATCCAGTGATTATGAGGAAAGGACCAGAGAATCAAGGAGGTTTCTGCACTGGCCTTGTAGATTTGTTGAAACAAATTCCAGTAATGTTACATGAGAAAAAAGAAAACTCTTTGTTTAAGTCACTCTAGTAGAGGGTGCTGCTACTTGAAGCTAACAAAATTTCTAATTAATGCAACATGGATGCAACTAGAGATTATCATACTAAGTGAGGTAAGTCAGAAAGAGAAAGACAAATACCATATGATATCACGTATATGTGGAATCTAAAATATGACACAAATGAACCTATCTATGAAACAGGATCATGGACACAAAGAACAGACTGGTGTTTGTTTCCCACTCAGTGATGGAGTGGGAGGTTGCAGTTAGCAGATGTAAGCTTTTATATATAAAATGGATAAACAACAAGGTCCTACTGTATAGCACAGAGAACTATATTCAATATCCTACAATAAACCATAGTGGAAAAGAATATAAAAAAAGAATGTAGATATATATATATATATATATATATATATATGTGTGTGTAACTGAATCACTTTACTGTACAGCAGTAATTAACACAATACTGTAAATCAACTACACTTGAAAAATGAATATTTGACATAGTAAACCCTACAAATATGTGCTAAGAACCAATGCAACAACAGAAAAGCCAAATTAACAAGTTATTCCAGACTCTTCCTAGATGCCTGTAGAGCTCATATTCATAATGCCAGCCCCACTTCATTCTATTTCCTTGCAGGCTGAACGAATACATTCCTTGGGCAGGAACCACTAGCTCAAGCCAAACTCAGCTACCCAAGGTCCAATCCTAAGTTGATATATGTCAGCCTTACTTAGTTTAGACCATTTTACTTAGTGTTCTGGGTGACATGAGCCTTTATGAACTAAGGAGGGAGCTTTCTAGAGTTGGTCCAAACAAATGAATTCCCTCTTCCTGAAAAAACCCAGGTTCACAACTTGTACAGTTTAGCAACTATATTATGAATAGTAAAAAACAGGGAGACTTGTGCTTTCATTAGCCTGAATGAAAAGAAGTAAATAATCAAGACTTCCCCTAAGACTCCTAGTCTGTCCTGGGTATCCCAACGGGATTTCTGATCCCTTTCACTGGGCAGAGGATGGGATCTGTGACTCCGGGTTAATCAATGCCTGTTTCTAACAGCCGCCATTGTACTCAGTTGACTGAATCAAGATACTCATGTTCACAACTCCATGGGGGGTCCTGAGGCTGGTGGGGAGGGAAGGCACTGTGCTTATTCATATTTGTGTTGTAGCACTTAGCCCAGAATCTGGTACTCCATAGAAGTTTGCTAAATACTGAATAAATGGTGTCATTTCTATTAAAAGTGAGTTGGTAATTCAAATCTCATTGCTGTACTCTAACTGTATTATACTTGCAGAAAATCATCTTAGTGACTAATGATTTAGGTTATATAAACATTCAATAGTGCAGTCCCCTATAATTATGTTTATCTTTGATTAGGACAGCTTCAATTTGTGCCTGCCCATTTAATTTGTTTTAGTAGAATACATATTACATGTAAACTTGGAATGTCATCCCAGTTAAAACAATTTTCTTATTGAGTTTTAGAATCTGTTTTTCTAGTGGAAAGCGGATAATGCAGCCCAAAAGGTTTCAGGTCTCTTTTCTCTGTTTGACAATTTTTATATTCTATTTCACAGAAATAAGACTCTGTATCATAACTCCTCATTGTATACATACATAGCACTATTTTTCTTCACTTACAATGATACTGGTGATCATTTAAAGAATGTTCCAGAGTGTGCTACAGAAAATAAAACTTAGAGCCCTTGGTGACCCAAGTGGAAGTGAACAGATTCTTTAAAATACATGTTTATAAATTGAACAACTGATTTATCAAGCACCTACAATACACCTGACATTGGGGTTGTTGCTGTACAAAATTTACTTAAGCCTCATATAGACATTGAAGGGGATCAGGATATGCCATCCCCAAATATGCCCTCTGACATAAGGATCACTTTGAACTGAAGGCAATTAAGAAACAACAGATACAAGAAGAGTTCTTTGCCCTTTTCTTATCTGCCTAAAAACAGGGCGTAAATTTCCCCTTTTCCTGCACTAGGAAGAGAGCTGGCACTGAGATGAGTCTCCACAAACAAATCTTACTAACATAACCCTTATCTTCCATTAATTCCCCTAGATGTTTCCTAGTTACTTCTCTGCAGTTTTTCATTTCTTGAAGCCCAAACCCTCTTTCCTGTGTTAAAAAGGATATATAAGCTCCTGAGTCTTAACCACTTCGAGTTTCACTTTTTTTCTGTGAACTCCCATGCATGAAAAATATTAATACATTTATATTTCTTTTCTCCTGTCAATCAGTCTTTTGTCAGTTGAATTTACAGGCCCCAGGAAAGAACCTAAGAGGGTAGAGGGAAAGGTTTTACTCCCCAACAGCATTATTACCCCTCTCTTAGATAACCAAGGAATATGAGGCTCAGAGAGATGAAGTACCTTATTTTTGGTTCCCTGACCT
This sequence comes from Lagenorhynchus albirostris, assembly GCF_949774975.1. Lineage (NCBI taxonomy): Eukaryota > Metazoa > Chordata > Mammalia > Artiodactyla > Delphinidae > Lagenorhynchus > Lagenorhynchus albirostris. The sequence goes on along the minus strand of NC_083102.1, from coordinate 87,417,663 downwards.
GTAAGAGGTAGTACCTGGAGGCAAACCCAGCCCTCATGTTCCCCCGAGCCACGGTGCCTGGAGTGTTATGAGGAAGCCTCTCCACCAGGCACTGCTCTGCATTTTGAGGATGAGATATCCTGATTCCGAAGAGCAGTGGTATGGAAAATCTACCCCCGTGGAGCAGAAACGTCAGGAGAGTGCCCTTATATCACAAGAGGAGCTAGACAGGGTTCCCTTAGAAACATTTTGCTGTATTCAGAAATTATTTCTTCCGCAGAGTTACTTCATATTCTCTTTTTGTCAGGAACACAGTTAATGTGAGATATTCAGAGGGAACACAGCACTCACCAGGGAATTTTATAAAAATTCTTTTCACTGGGCAATTATAGTTCATGTGATAAGGCCAAAACACTCCTTATCCTGTTTTATTTTTAAAACTTAAGCAAAAACTTATTTCTTTTTAAAAATAAGATGTCTTTATGGAAAGTTTTTACTAGATTACATACATGCACATGGCTCAGAAATAAAACATCTGGACAAGTTAACATGAAATCACTATGCTCCTACTGAGGAGATCACAGCAAGTTTTAGTCACTTGTCTATCCTTTCTGAGATGTCAGAGCATAACCAAGTAAATACAAGTGCATGTACACACACACACATATTCCTTAACCCCCTTTAAAATATATTATAGCATACAATACACTTTATTCTTCACCTTGCTTCCCCCCCGCCCCTCAGTTGCTTTGTACTCTATTGCATATATGTACTGTCGTTTAACTGGCCCCAAATTTGATGGACATTTAGTTTCTAATTTTTTGCTTCAATGAATAACCTTGTACATACATTTTATACACTTCCACGCACATCTGTAAGTTCAATTCCTAGAACTTCAATTACTGGGTTAAAAGATGTGTGCATTTGCAAGCTTTTAGATATTGCTATGTTTCATTCATTGAAATTTAAGTAAATCTGTTCTTCATAAGCTACATATTAAAGTCTATTTCTCCATGGCCTCACCAACACAATGGGTTATTAGGTTTTTGAGGTTTTTCTAATCTGACAGGTGAAAATGGCATCTCAGTGCAATTTGAATTTTCATTTTTCTTTTTATGAATGAGGTTGAAAGTCTTTTCATTTAAGCCAGCTGTAATTTCTTTTTGTGATGTATTTTTTCATATCTTTTGCCTGTTTTCCTTCTGATTTATTTTTCTTTATTGATTTCTAGGAGCTCTTTATATAATTGATAAGTTTAGCCCTTTGTCTGTGATGTGAGTTACAAATATTTCCCCGGTTTGTTGTTTGTTTTTGATTTTGCTTTAAATGTTTTTTTTGCAGCTTAGAAGTTTTTTGAATTTTATACATTTGAAGATACGAATTTTTTATTTTATTGCACTTTGATTTTAAGTCACAAATGAGAACGCCTTTTTTACTCTGACATTATATAAAAATTATTTTGGCATTTTCTTGTATTTTCATGGCCTCATTCATTTTTTTTTTTAACATCTTTATTGGAGTGTAATTGCTTTACAATGGTGTGTTAGTATCTGCTGTATAACAAAGTGAATCAGCTATACATATACATACATCCCCATATCTCCTCCCTCTTGCGTCTCCCTTCCACCCTCCCTATCCCACCCCTCTAGGTGGTCACAAAGCACCGAGCTGATCTCCCTATGCTATGTGGCTGCTTGCCACTAGCTATCTATTTTGCATTTGGTAGTGTATATATGTCCATGCATGGCCTCATTCTTTAATTTCTAATTTATTGTCCTGTATGGTGTGACATGTGAGTCAAATTTTGTTTTTGTTTTCCAATTGCACTCAGTTGTTCCAACACCACTGATTGACTAGTCCACCCCCACTGATTTGCAATATACCTTGATCATATACAAAAATTCCATCTATATCAAGGTCTATTTCTAGACTTTTCTCTCGATTACATTGGTCGGATTGCTTATTCATGCACCAGTGCCACACCATTCTACTTGTTAAGGCTTTATAATGTTATAAAATCGTGGAGGCTAGTTCCCCATCAGTGATCATTCTCAAAACTTGACTGACTATTCTTGCTTGTCTATTTTTTCATTTCAACCTAATTACATTATCTAGTTCAAAAAGGAGGGGGGGCTCTTAATACCTTTATTTATTATGATTGGGCTAAATTTACATAATGACTTAGGGAGAGTTGGCACCTTTGTGATGTTTGTTCCCACCTACAACTTGGTCATTTGTACAAATAAATATGTACAAATAACTATGTCTATTTTAATATTACATAAAATTTTTCCCCATCTCCAATTGCTTAGCAAAATTATACTTCCAGGGAGATTCCTACCAGTCACATTCTGGATCGTCCCTGGAAGTATTCAAACCTTCGTTATAGAAGTTCAAGTTCTAAGGGCTGTGTTTAAGATGGAAAATATTTTCTCCTCACAATATAATTGGTTCACAATATGAACCATGATCATTTAAACTGCAGATTAGCTGTGTCTTTCAAGTTGCTCAATGACCTTCTTCATCTCTTTCTTGTGACCTTCCACTTCCCCTAGGCCCATATACTACAGCTGTAGATGCTCAGTGACCATTTTATAAACATTCCTTTGCCCTGGCCTCAGTGACTGGCCTTGAGAAAATCTGAGACCTGTATCTAGAAATTTAAGGTTGGGATTGAGAGAGACCAATTTCATTTCTTTTGGTGGCTGGCCTGTTACCTGTTGGTAGCTAAGTTCTGCTATGTGACTAAGGAGGAAATGAAGCTGGTTTAGCAAGAAAAGGAGGAAGCAGATGCACAGAGAACGAGATGAGAATCACAGAGTGGTCCCTGGCTCTAGGCCTTTCCAGGCTGCATTCCCATCCTTGAATTTTATAAAACATCACTGTATCTTTATAATAATCCAATTTACTTAAGCAAGATGAAGGTGGTTTTTGTTTCTTGCAGTCAAAAGTAAACTAATACAGTCAGTGCTTCTGTATGAAATGATCTATATTAATTCCACAATAATATGAAAAAAAAACCCAAATATTCCAAATTTCATAGAGAACAGACTTGTGGTTGCCAAGGGAAAAGGGTTGGGGGAGGATGGAGTGGGAGGTTGAGGTTAGCAGATGTGAGCTTTTATATATAAAATGGATAAACAACAAGGTCCTACTGTATAGCACAGGGAACTATATTCAGTATCCTGTGATAAGCCACAATGAAAAAGAATATTAAAGAAAGAATGTATATATATATATATATATATATAACTGAATCACTTTGCTGGACAGCAGGAATTAACACAACTTTGTAAATCAACTATACTTCATTAAAAAAATAAATTAAAAATATCTTCCAAATTAAAAAATGCTCTTAGGGCTTCCCTGGTGGCGCAGTGGTTGAGAGTCCGCCTGCCGATGCAGGGGATACGGGTTCGTGCCCCGGTCCGGGAAGATCCCACATGCCGCGGAGCGGCTGGGCCCGTGAGCCATGGCCGCTGAGCCTGCGCGTCCGGAGCCTGTGCTCCGCAACGGGAGAGGCCACAACAGTGAGAGGCCGCGTGCCGCAAAAAAAAAAAAAAAAGCTCTTAAATACCTAACAATAGCAATAATGAACATGAATTACATGCTTACCAAGTATTGAGTTTAAGGGCTTTACATACTCTCTCATTTGATCCCTATAAAAAGCCAATCCTGTTTTACAGAGGTGGATACTACCCAGGTATGTTAAGTAAAATGCCTGCTCACAGATTTGAGAAAGTCAAGATTTAAAGCCAGAGTCAGAGGTCTCACCTGTGAGTTATGCTGCTTCAAACACTGACTTTGCCTCACAAAAAGCAATGGGAAAGTTTAAGCCAACTCACTCTCGAAGCTGGCCCTGGCATTCCTCAACTGAGGCTGCAACGCTTACCCGGCAGTTCTCTGACAGAAGCGTTCAGGGTGGAAGACTTGGCCTGAGTAGAAGAACATGTGGTTCTGGAAGAGGCCACGGGCACTGGAGTGCCTACTCGTTTCCCTGGCTGGATGAGAAGGACCCAGATTGGAAATGTGCTCTAAACCTGGACACCAGGTACCATGTTCCACCGGAGAACTGCTTATTGGGAATTGGCTTAAGTATTGAGAAATGGGGCCATATGAAAAAGAAAACTATTTCAAACTACTGAACTTTAATTAAATATATAAGTTAATACTAGTAGGAGAGCTTTTGGGGGTCTGTTCTCCCTTCAAATCAATATCTCATTTAATTTTTTTTTCAGGTGTGTACACATTTACCTGGAAATAAAGTGGAGTTAATTCGCAAAACATATGCTAAAAATAAATTTTGTGAAAACAAGCATTTTGGAAAAGAAGCCTTTGCTGTACCTTTGGGACTTCTCAGCGATGGGGTGCTCTGGCATGTTCCCTCTGCTGAGTACCATAGGTTGAGGGATGTTTCTGTGCCACCGCTCTTGCTTCAAATGCTAATTCTATCACTAATCTATCAAGTCTGGATTATATGCACACCAGCCACCCTGGCGCAGTTTTGCTCGTAATTCATTTTTGTGCCTTGCTTTTTGAAAAGAGGAGTACTGGGGCTGCTCTGTCGGGGTAAAAGCAGCAAAGCAGAGCCTGCCTCCGCATGCGCAGTGCAGTAGGGAGAATCCAGATTATCCTGGTGCAACAGAAAAACCTGGGTGCTTGCCTCTTTGTTATGGTAGGAATGTTTTTATAGTGAGAGCAGAGCAGACGCAAGTTCTGGGAACTGTAGAGGGGTGGTGGGGAGGGGAGAGGCCATGGGGTAACGGATGAGTAACTCAGTGGTCTGAAACACTCAGTATACATCAAAACCACGTGGAAGCGTTTTAAAAAATACCCATAACTGGAGGGTTTTGTTTGTTTGTTTGTTTGTTTTTTGCTTTTTGATTGATCTGGTGTGACTTGGGCCCTCCTGTAATTTAAAACTCTTCCAGGTGATTCTTCTGTTCAGCAGGGGTTGGGAAACCACTGGGCAAGTTGATGGACACTTGGTAGGCCGGGAGGGTGGAGGAGTGTCCGTAGAAGCAGCAGCAGGCATTGACCGGGGAGGAGAGTCTGAGCACAGCCCTGAGCAGGGCTCTAAGGACTAAGGACAAAGTCATTCCTCCTGCTGGATGTCACGCACTGCAGATACCAAGGAGCCTTTCTACCGAGAAAATTGAGTCTTGACCATAAGAAAGCGCTCAGCTTGGCAGATGAAGAAAATACCACTACCCAGTTCGATTCATACTATTCTAGATGTTGCTTTCCCAAGAGTGGGCATGGATGCCGCCAGTTCACCCATGCTTTGTGTGTGTATGTGTGAGTGTTTCTGTGTGTGTGTCTGCTTTCTTATCACCCAATACTATTTATATACCTGCGTTATGCGCAGTGTGAAAAAAGAGATTTCTTGGGAACAGCTGGGTTAAAGAAAGTTAGTAAAGGACTCTCACATTGCTGGCAGTTTGAACCTGGGTTGGTGTGTGAGCGGGAGGTCTAGGTGAGAGTATAGGGAAGACAAGTGAAGTTTGCACCTACAACTGTGGGATTGACCATTCTACAGACACAGGTGCCCGAGCCTATTAGAAAGACTCAGAAATGGCAATTGTAACTTAGGACTGCATCAGTGAAATATTTGGTGATGAAGGAGAAACTTGATAGTTAGTATTTTGACTAATCTGTGAAATCAATGACAAGTTACTTTGACTCCTATCGATTAAAAAATGGGAAATGTTTTATCAGTGGCTACAGTCTCCTAGTACAGGTAACACTCAGCAAAGAACTAGTAGCTGACATCCATTAATGGTGCTTGGATTTGAACTACATTCGCTTATAAGAGCTCATTAGCAGATTTCTCAGGGTTTCTCTGGGATAAGATCATAGTTCAATAGCTACCCAGGAAAATTCTGCAATTTTACAAGTAGTGGAGCATTCCTTTGTGAATGGGCTCTGCGTTGGCATTTTTACAAGCTGTACACTGAAGAGAGAGCCCCTTGCTGGATTTTGTTCAGGTGGATTTTGAATCTAAGTTTAAACAAAAATAGAGTTTTCGGCCTTGGTTGTCCATTAGAATCATCTGGGGAGCTTTCAAAAGGCCCAGGCTGTGTCCCAGGACAAACAGCTGAATACTTCCACGTGTGGGGTCCAGCATCAGCAGTTTGTAAAGCACTCCCGGTGAGTCCATCGTGTGACCAGGGTCAAGCACTACTGACCTAGCGCTCTCCATGGGGCACTCGGTGTCTCCCACTGTTCCTGCTTTACCCTGGCGATGGCAAGATACATGTAAAAATTTCTAGGAACTTTTCCAGAAACTCTATCCAGAAGAATCATAATGTATATGATAATAATGATGTATATAAGGTATACAGAATGTATATGATTCCATATATAACAAACCCTGTAGTAGTTGTAGCAGCAGGAGTTAAGAAAACAACAATAATAACTAATATTATGGATTATCTCAATCATAAGAAAAACTATGTGAGGTAGGTACTATTGTTACCTTCATTTTAAAAGTTTTCATTTTAAAACTGAGGCTATGGAAGGCTCAGAGAAAATTTTGTTTACCATGTCCCTTTTTTATTTCCTGTGTGGGAACTTGGTAGAGAAGGGGTCAGAAGGAGATGAGGCCAGGGGAGCTGCCCTCCAGCAGACAGAGCCAGGTGAAGAAGTCAAGGCTCCACCAACAGAAGAGATCTGGTGGGCAAATGCCTCCCTGATGAGCCAGTTTTATCGGAAGTTTAGACATCAGATTCTTGCGGGCATTCATGCCCCCCTCTGCAGAGTAAAGACCAACCTGAGTTTATGTGAAAAAAAACATCTAAATCAAAAGAGCTTATAAGCAAATAAACTCAAAAAAAAAAAAAACAAACCTTGGTTAAATATCGCTGAAGTTGGACTGAAAAGGGGGTAAGCTTTTAACTTCATGAAACGAAAGAAAAGTCATTGCGTATTACAAGATTTTTAAAACAACCGCTCGAGAGAGAGAGCTGCTGGGCTATAGTTAGATAATCTTTTAGCATTCAGAATGCCAGCTGGTGAAGAGGAAACCTCCAGAGCTGAGACTTCCACCGGGTGTCTTATAATCAGGTGTGGCAGTGGGTGGAAGCAGGATGCTCCCCAGACCTCTCTTATCACGCCCTGCGTGGGAGGCTGGGGGACCAGGTTATGGGGAAGAATGTGGGAGGGGGTAAAAAGTGGTTTTTATTTCCACACGGAGGGGAAAAAAACCCTCTACCTATGACTAACAAGAAGGAGGAGGAAGAGAGAAACTTCACAAACGAGAGGCTTCATTTTGTAAACATGAGATGTACTGTGCTCTGAAAATTGAAGCGAGCAGTAAAACAAAATTTTACAGTTGGAAACATTTTTATTTATGTTTGTTCTCTACCATATTTATTCCTGAACAACCAGATTCCTCTAGGGGAGGAATAGAAAATAAACCAATTTGTGAAACTTGTAAGTTATGGGCCAGTAGAAAATCTCAGTGTGAAGCAATTTAAATATGGCTCCCAAGGAATCTTTAAGAGCAACACCAAAAGATTTATTATTCTTAGTGTCTATTTTGTTATGTCTGGTTACAAAACTTGGGTTGTTTTTCATCGTTTACGTATTACTTCAAAAACATTGCCTAATGAGGTGCAGAGAACAGAAAACCATCATTTTCATAAGGAGATCTCTTTTTTCTATGCCTGTAAATACTAATAATTTAAAAGTTCTTAGATACACAATGTTATGGTAATTATATCTCAATAAAAAAGTACAACATTAAAAAAAGAAAGTTCAGATAGAACCTAATCTTCTGAGGATGTGAATGAGTAGTCTTGCAAACATTTTATAATCTCACCTATTTCTCCCTTCATATAAAGATTCTCCCAGTCAATTTTTTTTTTTTTTTTTTTTTTTTTTTTTTGCGGTACGCGGGCCTCTCACTGTTGTGGCCTCTCCCGTTGCGGAGCACAGGCTCCGGACGTGCAGGCTCAGCGGCCATGGCTCACGGGCCCAGCCGCTCCGCGGCAGACCGGGACACGAACCTGTGTCCCCTGCATCGGCAGGCTGACTCTCAACCACTGTGCCACCAGGGAAGCCCTTCTCACTCAATTTAAGAAGGAATTTGTCACTGAAACCACAGGTCAGAGCACATCAGCAAAATAGAGTGACTAGTCACCAGAGAAAACCCTCTCATCTTTTACTTAAAAGAAACAGCCAAGAAAGAGAGGTATCCACTTGAATACTACCCTTTCCCCAGAAGAAATCAGTTCTGATTTTCAAGTTTACCTCAAATGAAAATGGACCAAATGAAGGATACTTACTGAGAGGTAATTACTGCACAAGCAATTAGGTGGATCCTCTTTCATAACAAAATTAGCTCATTGGTGTGTCCTCTCTACATAATTCACTGACCATATTATGTTCTCCATGGTGCATTAAGGGAGGGAGTCACAATGGTCCCATTCAAGTGAAGCTACTCGTGTTTCTAATTTAACTCATTGGCTGATGGTCTAAAGTCTGGTATTGCCAGCTTTCTCTATCTTGTGCATTGCTGGTGATCAAAAATAATGTCTGGCTTATTTTGACATTCACACTTTTATTACTTTTGCTATTTCTCAAGATATTTGGCATCCCACTTGGAAATAAGATAGACGGGCTAGGAAAAAGTGTGGCACCAAAACACAGCGAACACACTTACTTATTCCCTGTCCTACTTCCAGCCCAGTGTGCCTTATCTTTGCTCCTCCACCCACAGGATATGTTCACTTAGGAAAAGAAGACCTGTCTTTAATATGAGTCAACCTAAGGAAGCATCATATAAGGGGCAAATATGCTTCTAAAATCATGTAATATGGTCCAAGACCAAACATAAATATTTTCCCCATCCCTCAGAGGTAACCCCTTTCAACTCTTTGAGCTGTTTCTTCTTGCATTAACTTCCATGTTTCTAAGTATATACATATCCTGCTACCTCTTAACACATCTGCTTTAGACACTGACTATTGAAAAAGGATTAATTTCCTCTGTGATAGGTAAATATTCTTCCCCCTCTCCCAATATAATTATGGTTAGGTCCACATGTATTCAGTGTTTTCATTATGATTATGTAAGCATTGTTCACTGCCGAACCAGAAAGTTAATATGATTCCATTTCCTTTCTAGAATTACATTTTATTGTTGATATAGCTAATAATGCCCTTTCTTTTTTTAAACTTAAAAAACAATTTTATTTATATTTGGCTGTGTTGGGTCTTCGTTGCTGTGTGCGGGCTTTCTATAGTTGCTGTTAGTGAGGCTACTCTTCGTTGCAGTGCATGGGCTTCTCATTGCGGTGGCTTCTCTTGTTGTGGAGCACGGGCTCTAGGCGCGTAGGCTTCAGTAGTTGCAGCATACGGGCTCAGTAGTTGTGGCTCGTGGGCTCTAGAGTGCAGGCTCAGTAGTTGTGGCATGCAGGCTCTAGGGAACAGGGCTTCAGTAGTTGCGGCTCGAGGGCTCAGTAGTTGTGGCTTGTGGGCTCTAGAGCGCAGGCTCAGTACTTGTGGCGCATGGGCTTAGTTGCTCTGCGGCATGTGGGATTTTCCTGGACCAGGGGTCGAACCCGTGTCCCCTGCATTGGCAGGTGGATTCTTAACCACTGCGCCACCAGGGAAGTTCTAATTCCCTTTTTTATTGACTCATTTTGGGGGGAACATCTGATTGTTTCCCACAACCTCCAACAGCTCTATAAAATGCCTCTCAGTATGATTTTCAATGTGGTCAAATTTGTCATTAATTTACTGGTCCATCTCTCTCCTGAAGACATACCTCCTAGGGTCCTGTAGTTTCCTGCTCCAGTCTTGGCTGGCTGTGCTCTGGCCTGGAACAGAGATGGCATGCTGGGACTTCCTTTCACTCTCATACTGGAGGTGTCCTTCGTCTCTTTCCTGTATTGATCTCTACTTGTCTTCCTCCTTCTTGTTCACTCCCCTTGCTTTTGTGGAATACATACTGCAGTAACTTCTTGAGTAATGGTGCAGAGAGACAAATTTTTTGTGTGTGTGCTTGCATGTCTAAAAATGTATTGTTTCTTCCTTTCTGTTTACATGGTAGACTGGCTGGATGTAGAATTCTCGGTTAAAGATCATTTTCTTTCAGTATCTTGAAGGCATTTCTCTATTGTCTTCCAGCTTCCAGTGTTTCTGTGGTTACCTCCTTCTTGAATGCTTGTTTTCCTCCTCAGAACCAGTCCTGTTTCTGTTGTATATGTGACATTGAGGCAATGCACATGGTCCAGTTTATACATTTCCTACTTAAGAGTAGTGGTCAGAAATAAACCCCATCCCAATGTAGCATCAACACTGTGTCAAGCTGAAGAGTCAGCTAAATGTTACAGAGTAGGGGAAACCACGTTTAAGGGACAGTATGGCTGGGATACAGACTGGCTATAGCTACTATAAGTAGCTTCTTAAATAGTTTCCTCAACACCTTTTATGTATCAGTTGGAAAGTCTGAGTCACAAGCGGTGAGCTGGAACATAGCCACTCTATCAGCACTGAAGCCAGGCTTGGAGTAGCATCAGCTCTGCAGGGTTGGAAATGTACAAATGACAGATAACATAAGGCCTGCTTGCCAGATTCCACGTGGGGATGGAAAGGGCAGGCAAAAGAAATGTGGTGAAGACTTCTTGGGGAAGACCTAAGGAGCTGCTACCTACACTGTAAACACTGCAGAAGCTAATCAACCTGGCTTGTGGCCCTCAGAGGCAAAGTAAATCATTTTGAACTGTGGGACCACAAATTCTGGAGGGTAAATAAGCAGAATTGTGAACAGTGACAAAGCCAGCGACTGACTTTCCAGAATATGCAATAAGTAAGGAGCTGCTGATCCCTCATCAGTCTTTATCACCATGTGAAAGCACATGAGCCTCAGTGATGTCAACAGCATCCTTCTATGAATACAAAGTGCAGTGAGTGAGACAGGTCTAATATGTCAGCAGAAATAAGGGAGAACACTGACATTGCAAAGGAGAGAAGAACTTTTCCAGTCATCAGCAGGTAACACATATAAGATATTTTTGGTGGCTTAAATGGCAGTATTACAATTACACGAAAGGAATAAAATCCAAACAAAATTTAATTGACAGAAGGCAAGATGGTATTTTATTTAGCAATATTCTCAGACACTTAAGTAAAGAACATTTTCAAGATATCTTAATGTTAATATAACCGGTGCTGAGGACAGTCATTGATCCCATGAATTTGAGAAGTCTGCTTCATATCTGATATCAAGAAACATTCCCACTTAAGGTGTAGCCTCCCAAAATTGTGGCCTAAATGTCCAAAGACACCGTCATTAATCAGTAAGAGTAGAACTGGGGTCAGTTCTTAATGTCTTTAAAAACAACTAACCTTTAGTTAAAATTACATAGAAAAATCTGATAAAAATCGTTCATTTAATTTCAACTGAAAAAGTCTAAATTTAGCTCCAGGGAATCTCAGTAATATGAGTCTCCCTTTCCCTCTCTCACTACACACACACACACACACACACACACACACACACACACACACACGGCCACTTATTTCCAGTGATCAGAAAACACTGTCATTGGTTGCAATAATTTAGCAATTCTGCACATGCAGTGAGATCCTTGGCAATTTTCACCTGATGGAACCACAAGGGAAGATTTATTAACCAAATTTAATACTCTAGCATCACAACCTCAGAGTAAATATTATTTACATCATCACTGATATCTCTCCAAGAGATATTTTGTAAACATAAGAGGATCCTTCATACATCATCAGATTAAAAAACCCATTGAGCATTGGATTTTTGTTGTTTGTCAAATTCTGCAGCTTGATTTGCCAGTATCTGAGGATTATGTATTCCAGGGCAGTGCTGTTTTTTGGTTTCTGGTGCTTTATCTTAGCTGAATATGGCAGTGATTTAAGAAAGCCTTAGTCTAGGGTAGTAGCTGCAGCAATAAAGTACTGTCCTATTTAAAGCTTGCTCAGTAATGTACCGAATACAACATTACCTCCAATGAGGTTTCATACTCATGTGCAATTATCAGCATTGATATAGACAGGAGTGAGCCATGTGTATCTAATTTTCAATGGACAAGAGAACAGCTATCACTGTCATACACCTCAGACTTGTGCTTCCCTCTTTCTGCTCTACAAGCCCTTCCATCTAAGGCATTCAGGAGTTACCGGGACATTCAAGATTAAGGGCATTGCTTCCCTGACCCCAGAGGAATGTTAGAAACCTTGCCTACTCTGATGATTCAGGATGAAAAGGGTCATAAATTTACTATCTTTAATGGATTAGACATCTGGTTTGGATAGTTCATGGTTACAATTATTTCCTGATCTCCATTATTGCAAGAGCAACAGTCAACTGCAGAGCAAGAATATTAGATTTTTCAGTAACTCTCTCCCCACAACACCGCATGAGGCAAAAGTGCTGTCTTTGGATTCTGCCTTGGAGGCAATATAGGCTGGCAGTTTGATTGTGGATCACATTTTAGAAATTCAGAGTTCTAATCTCAGATTCTCAACACAGAGCAGCTGAGGTATGCAAGGAACTGTCCTAGGTGCTGTACTCTTCCTAGTTTGTTATTCACAGGAACATTCAGTACAAATAATGAAAGGAAATGTATCTTCATGAAAGGCAAGCAAAATCAGGAGGTCTCTGCATTGGAAGAACTGGAGACCTAATTTTGTGGAGAAGCCTGCTCACCCCAGATCTGTCCAATATTACAATATTGTCTTCTAGTTCTTCCTGAAGATGTCCCTTCCTTTACCATAACAACCACAGTTTGGTTATAAAAGCAGCAGGAGGGGTGCTCCATCAACTAAATAATCTAGTTTCTGGATGTTCCCAACCAAGACATCCAAGTACCTCATGATATCTCAAATTGTTTTGCATCCACGTCCAGCAATCCATATGTCAAAAATCCTAAATTACATAGATGTGCATACTAGATTGGGGACCCCAGATCACAGCAAAGAGGACCATAAAAAGAGGGATGGATGGGACGTAAGTATTTTAAAGTGCCTAAATGAAAGGACAAAGAAAGGATATTATGCAAATCAGAGCAACTCAGCTTATTGTAGATTCCTATTTGGGAAACTGAAGAAACAGAATGCAAGTTTGAAACCTTCTGCCTCTAATAGTGGCACTTGTAACTGTGAACAGCTGGACTCTAGAGGGAGGAAGTCTGATGCTCAGAGCTCTACATGTCTTTGGGGTTGATAATGAGTCACACATACCACCCTCTCTGGAAAGCAATCTTGTAAGACACGGGCACTCAGGTCTAAAATGTTAGGCCCTGGAGCTAGTGCATATTTTGATTACAGTGAAAAAATTACATGGGTGTGGAGGATGTTTTTCCCATAATATTAGTGTCTTATTTATATGAAAGGAATGACTACAGTACGTTTGTGTTGTTTATTCTTAATGAATATAGGCCAAGTGTGAAAGTGGAGCTTATTAAGGCCTAGAAGGCAAATTGGCTCTGGCAGGGCCACGGGAGGGAAGATGACAGCTGGTTGGCTGGGGTGTTATTTCAGAAACTTTGAAGAAGTTTCATGATGCGAGTACCATGTGAACCTTTAAACATCACCATCTCTGTATGGGTAAACTTGATTGTATTTGGTTGATAAAGTCATATCCAGTTCATGAAGGACCCCAGGGAAGAGTTCACAGATTGGTAAAAATTCCCCCTTAAAATTTCAGGTTTAGGTGGGCCTTTGACCACTTGGTGATTGAAAGTTGTTTGTAACTTGGAGATGGAGGACAGCCAATGAGTAAGGGAGGCTGCTGTTTACATGGTAAATCCCTGGTGATATTAGTCTCAACAGAAATACCAATGGTAAGAAGGATAATATGGTCTTATCCTTCCTTTATGGATAAGATATAGAGGTACAAAATTAAGGCAGGTATGGTAGACGCTTTGAAGAGAGAAAATTCCAAGTGTTGCTTCTCTCTCTGCTGGAATGCCATGCTTATTACTGCTGCTGGACTTTTGGTCATGAATGGGAGGATTTTGGTCTCTTGTACTGTGGGACTGAGATGGGCAGCATTTTGCTTATAGAATAAAAAGGCAATATTGTAAGTTTGTTGTTTAAGTTGCCTGTTTTATGTGACAGGCCACAAAATGCCAAATGTCATTATAGTCATTGTTTTCCAATAACTGTCATAATTAATTCAGAATGGTCACGTTTTTTCACACATTTTCTTTGGTGAAGAAGGACAGCATATTCAATGTAATTAGTGTCTTTTACATAATGGCATGATACTTAAAACTAGGTGACTTAATGCAAGGACCATCTTAGTGAAGAGTTCATCTGACTATGTATGATTTTCAGAGATGTTTTAATAAATTAGAAGCAGGAAGGGCCCTCTACATATAACTGTCACCTAAACGACTGTGGGAAAATGAATATTTAATTCTTCATAATCTTTAAGGAGGTGAGAACACAATGCTTACTATCTATAAACCATCTCAATGATCAACATCCCACCTGATCAGAAAGTTCAAGTGTATATGCCCGAACCCAGATTTATTCTCCTTTTGCTCTTTAATGAATCTCTGGAGATAGATGTCTCTCCTATATGATAAACTAAAGACACATCCAGCTTTTCCGCTAGGGAAAGAAAGAAGGAAAGCACACCACTCATAAATCTCAACCTACCATTTTTGTGATGGTTCATTTTTTCTTGAGTTGAAGGGATACCACTAAATAGTCTTTCAAAGAATATTATTTTTCCTTCTATCCATCCCCCTATCCATCTTTCTATCCATCTACCCCTCCATCCATCTATCCATCCTTTCTTCCTTCCTTCCATCCATCCATCCATCCATCCATCCATCCATCCATCCACCCACCCTCTCTCTCTTCCTTCAAAATAACAATACTTCAAAATAATGACTCCCTTCTTTATTCCAATATTTAAGTAAAAAGAAGCAGAGCTGCTTTGGCTGAAGGGATGGTGATGAGGAGGCCCACCCACTGGCCTCATCCTCCTTTCTCACCCCTTCTTCCCCCTGGAAGTGTAACTGAAGCACCACCACACACCCTAGGGGAGTCTGTGGTACTCAGGAGGAAGATAAGTTCCAAGGAGATGAAGTGACTTACCCGTGACTGACTATTAGAATAGCTGAAATTCTATAGGAAGTCCTGATTTTCAGCAGGTCCTCCTTTATATACAAACAACAGGGGTTAATTAGAGGAAGCCTCTGATTTGCGATATTAGCTACTTAGCTAGTAGTTGGGTTGTTGAGCACAGCTACAGCTCCACAAACTGGATCCTGAATTGTTTTTAAAAGTGGATGCTCCACTCTCAGATGTGTGTAAAAGTCTCAGGATATTCGGTTTAAATTAAAAGTGATGTAGCATAAAGGCCTGAAAAACCTCTGGCATCAACAATATTCAAGACTTAGGGTCAAAATTATAACACCAAAAAAATCATCTTTTCTAAAGGAAGTTTCTTAAGTAAATATAACCTTTTATTTCTGAACTAAACACAGTCACTTCCCCAGTGTTTCAGTTATCTAATTTTGTGGAACAAACTATCTCAAAACTTAGTGGCTTAAAATAACATCATCTTATTTTCTCATGATTCTGAGTCAGGCATTTGGACAGGGCTCATCTGCATGGTTCTTCTGCTTCACACTGCATTGACTGGGGTGCTGGATTTCCCAGAAGGTCCAAAATGGCCTCAATCACATGGCTGGCAGTTTGTGCTGACTTTGGCTGGGAGCTCAGTTAGAGGTGTTGGCCAGAGGCCTCAGTTATACTTCATGTGGACCTCTCCGCATGGCTATTGGGCTTTCTCACCGCATGGCAGCTAGGTTCCCAGGGGAAGTTTTTCTAAATTTGAAGGCATAGTCTGAAGATCTTTTAAGATACAGACTCAGAAGATGCTCAGAGTCACTTCTGCCACCTATCAGTCAAATGAGCCAAAGAGTCAGCCCAGATTAAGAGAGGAACGTCAGTCACATTGCAAAAGAGCATGTGGGAAGAGAAAATATTTGTTAATCATATATATGATTTGTATCTAGAATATATAACAAACTCTTACAACTCAATAATAAAATCCAAATAACACAATTTTAAAAATGGGCACAGGTATTTAAGTAGGCATTTCTTCAAAGAAGATATATAAATGGCCCATAAACACATGAAAAGAAGCTCAGTGTTATTAGTCATCAAAGAAATGTAAATAAAAATCACAATGAGAGAATACCTCATACCTATTAGGATGGCTATAGTAAAAGAGACAGATAATAACAACCGTTTGTAAGGATGTGGAGAAATTGGAACACTCATTCAGTTCTGGTGGGAATATAAAACACTTTGGAAAACAGTCTGTTAATTCCTCCAAACGTTAAACGTAAGAGTTACCATGTACTCCAGCAATTCTATTACTAGGTACATAACAAAGAGAAATGAAAACATATGCTCCCACAAAAGCTTGTATATAATGTTCAGAGCAGCATTATTCATAACAGCAGAAAACAAAAGTGGAAACAACCCAAATGTCCACTAAATGCTGAATGGATACATAAAATGTGGTATATCCATACAATGTAATATTATTTGGCATAAAAATAAAGTACCGATGCATGAAACAACATTCATTCACTTTAAGTGAAAGCAGTCAATCACTAAAGAACACATATTGTATGATTCCATTTTATATGAAATGTACAGAATAGGAAAATCTATAGAGACAGCAAGTAGATTAGTGGTTGCCTAGGGCTGTGGGGTATGAGGTTTTTGGGGGTGGTAATAAAAATGTTCTAAAATAAATTGTGGTGATAGTTGTTCACTTATGAATCTATTAAAAACCATAGAATTGTACACTGTAACTAGGTGAATTTTATGGTATGTAAATTATATCTCAATAAAGCTTTTAGTGGGATGAGGGATATTGTTTCAGCCGTCTTTGAAAACACAATCTACAACATTCAGAGGGATTCACTGTTTATGCCACAGTAAGTAGAAATAGAGGGAATTTAATAAATTGTAAACACATATGCTTTATTGTCTCAAGTGGGAAGAGTATTTTTTGGCAGGTAGAAGATGATGTTTTTGGTGTCAGCATGGGTTACTAAAAGACCAGAAGACTAGGCATGAGAGGCCTATTTAAAAAAAATTCTTTGGGGACCTAGAGTTCAAAACTGCTATAAAGCTAAAGTTTTGTGACCTCCATAAGTGGAGTGGTCCTCTCTTCCTGCCCTCCTTCCTTTTAACATTCTATGATAAAATAAGAGAACTGAAGTTGGAGTGTACATGCTGCCATCTCTTATCCTACTTACAGATGCAACTAAAAAGCCAGTTACAACCCCCTTGTGAGAGAGAGAACAATTCCCTAGTCTGTCATTATCTTCATAGCTGGCAGTAAGATTAAGTGATCTGCCAGCTTCATGGAGGGAAAGGTGTCAATGTCATCACCTCTGTATGGAAGTTCTAGGTGCCCCCTCTTGCCCAGCTCACTCTTCAGTGGTATTTGTCATTCATTACAGAAGCAGCTGCTTCTTTTAGTATGAATCTGATGGACTGGGCAGTAATTCAGTTTGCAAATGTGTTAACTCTGGGAAATCACATATTAGCATTGTGCTTTTAAGAAAGGCCACATGCAAAAACATGAGCATATGTGAGTGGCAAACTCTTTCAGTGAAACATCTCTCGTGGAATATTACAGTTTTCTATTAATCCATCAAGAGAGAGAAAAACCCCAATTCAACGAAACCTCAAGAGCCCCCAAATTAATTTTCAGGGCCAGATCTCATTTGACTTTTAGATGGGCAGGACAGGTGTCATGGGATTATGGGTAGGGTTGCAGACTGAAAATTGGGAGACCTGGGGATGGGTCCACAGATTTGGAAGATAAAGAAACTTGAAACCCTAGTCCTCATTTTGTCCCTTGGATTGCCTGTGTAAGAGAGGATATATAGGACAAACGCCTAAACAGAGCCAACTTCTGTAAGCAGAGGATGGGTTTTCCCTAAAGGGGGTAGAGATGTATACTGTAGAGGATTGAGGAAAGGGCTTTCTCTCTGAGGAAGGAAATGAGACAAATTCCTGGACCTGAGGGCATTTGAAGGTCAACCTCAGTCACGATCACTTTATATCTTTCTCTGTAACTGCTCTCTGGCTACAAAAAGTAGTCAGGTACGTCATTTAACCTTCTTGTTAATCATAAACCCCTAAACTGGGCTCCTACACACAGGAAGTATTGCCATTTCAAGATCCTTGGTGATGAGTCTGGGCCATTATGCAGCTAGAAGTGGAAAATCACTGCAGGGAAGAAAAAGTGCTACACTAAAGATAAAAGGTATTTCTATTTGGCTAGAGTTGCTGTGTGTAACAAAAGACCTAGTTGGAGGCTTAGCAAGGGGTTAAAACTGATAAGGAGTCCCTGCAGAAATGAAATGAATGTTGATTTATGAACATATTCAAAGAATCACAGACTTGAAGGAAGAAAGCAGAGACTGTCACGCAGTGATAAATGCCAAAAATGGAAGCCAAAGTCGCACAATTTGACAATAAAGCAAAAGATGAGGTAGAAGCAAAAAATATGTAACACAATCTATATAGACAAAAGGGTTTATGCATAACTGTCCCATTTAAAGCTCTTAAACACTTTTATGAATCTATGATAGAGTGATAACTGTTTCTAATAACATGTCTAAAGCACTGTTAGATCCGAAAGTGTCCTCTGAATCTTCCAAGATCAAATTATATTTAACAAGATTTGCCTGCTTCTCTGATTTCCCAAGGCTGGGTCACAGGTTTGTCTGAAGGTCCCCTAAGAGCTGTGTTCTTACCCACACCATATGACACTTGACATATTATATGATACTTGTCTAGCTCCCCAAGTAGACCACAAACTCCTTGGATAGTGACGCTATGACACTGTTATTTTCCCAGTATCTAGAACACTGTTTGATTCAGCTAATGTGAATTTTCTGATTAAAGGAATAAATTAATGAACATTAAGTGGTTAAGTATATTTAATTTGAACTATTTGAAAACTGATACCTCAGCCTATTGATTTAATAAATATGTAGCATTCTACGAACTAGAATAAATATGTATTATTCTATTAACCAGAATATCTCTCATTCAAATCATTCCAAATTAATAGAAACTTTAATTGAATTATAAAAGAAATATGGCAAGCACAGGCAAAAAAATTCTGAAACAAGAACAAGGGCCTACAATTTGCAACCTGATATGTAGCATTAAAATACCAATGGCATTACACTAGAAATTTTAGAAAAAGTCATGGTAAAAGGAGTACATGAAAAGTAGCAGAAGTACAGAGAAGGGTTTTTTTTAAAAAGTAATGGAATTAATGATAAAACAGTTTTCACACTGTGGTCTAAAAATAGTATCAGAAATAAACATTAATACTGACAAAAGAGACTGTAAGTTGTGACTACATATGAGAAACTGTGTACTATTTTTACTGAAGTCGTTCATATCTAAAAAAATCCCTTTGTACAGTCTTAAAAAGCCTCTCCAGTTTCCCACTCTCCACGGTACACACAGCATGCTGCCTCGTTTCTCCTGCAGCCCAAAGGGAGGGCGTTAAGCCTGAGCAATGCTCCTGATACAACCACAACTGACGGTTTCATCCCTCACTAGGTGGGGATGAATTGAGAAGCTACCAAGGGGCCTATTCTTTCAGCTGTCCTGAATTCTAGTGATCTACTCTGTTAGTGGAAAGGGGATTACACATCATTCTGAACTCGATGAAGATACCATCCCTAACCTCAGCAAAGTAGCTGGCAAGATATATGTGTACTAGTCCCAGCTCTACCATTAAGGGCTGTGGGACTTCGGCTATCATGTGACCTCTCTGAAGTTTCCCATTTGGATCAAATAATCTGAACCTAGTGATGTTTACATTACCCTTCCTTTTCAGAATCTAGTATAGAGCTTCTCCCCTGAAAACAAGAACCATTTTTTTAAAGAACTGGTATTGAAATGGAGCAGGACCCTATGGTCCTTGCCCCCCATGTCCTCAGCCTGCCTTTTGTCTGTGGAAAAACTTTAGCCAAAGAATAAGTTTAATCAGAGAAGTGAGAAAATGCAGAAACAGAGGAAGACGGTCAAAGGAGACCAGATAATAATAGTTTAGTCATTAAGCACAGTCAAGGACCTTTAGTTCCTCCTTAAGGGCTATAGATAATATTCTGAGCCATATCCTGTGAGCTGTCTTATAGATACTGAAACCCCTAGCAGGTGGAAGAAGTTCACTACACGATGACCAGGCAGCCATGATATAAGCTGCCACAATACCAAGAATAGGCCTCAAAGAAGTGGAAACAAACAGACCCTGGAAGTGAAGATTAACTGCACCTGAAACAATTGAGATAACGCCGGTAGGACCACTGATGACCAATTTCAAGATGACTGTCAAAGCTGACTGAATTGTTTCTGCAGGTAGCCCCCTCCCTCTGTCTATAAAAGCTCCTGCCCCCCGATTGTCGGGGGTGGGAGTCAGCCTTTGGACAGGCGTCCGCCATCCCCACCGGTTGCCAGCCTCCGAAATAAAGCAACCTTTCCTTTCCTACCAACACTTATCTCTCGAGAATTGGCTTTCGAGCAGCAAGCAGCCAGACCTGGGTTCGTTAACTGTATGTTCCTCTAGGTTATTTAGGTCTGTGACATAGCCCAAGTAAGTGTTTCATTAAGAAGTGGGAAGACAAGTAAAGCTGAGATGATCAAACAACATAAAATGAATTGGAAGAGGTAGGTTAAAAAGGAGGTAGGTAGAGGCAGCCAAGCACGGTGTTTAAAAACGTGGAGTCCAGAGCCAGACTACCTGGGTTTGAATCCTGGTTCTGGCACTTGCCAGCCATGAAACTTGGGACAAAACACTTAACATCCTGAAACCTCAATCTCCTCATCTGTAAAATGGGGAGGATAATAATAGTACCTTCCCCATAGGGTTGTGATAAGCATTATATGAGCCTGTGTTGTAAAGCCCAGAGTAAACATTGCATAAAATGGGGTTGTTAAGCATCTGTTCATTGGAGCACTGATGGTATTATTTTCTTTATTGCAGAATTTTTTGGGTCAATTTTTAAATTGACGTAGAGTTGATTTACAATGTTGTATTAGTTTCTGCTGTACAGCAAAGTGATTCAGTTACACATATGTGTGTGTGTGTGTGTGTGTGTGTGTGTGTATATATTCTTTTTCATATTCTTTTCCATTATGGTTTATCACAGGATATTGAATATAGTTCCCCATGCTATACAGTAGGACCTTGTTGTTTATCCATTCTATATATAATAGTTTGCATCTGCTAAGCCCAAACTCCCAGTCCATCCCTCCCCCAACCCCCTCCCCCTTGCCAACCACAAGTCTGTTCTCTACATTACAGAATTTCTTTATTCTTCACTTATTTTCATGTTTATAAAACATAATCTTTATCAAAGTGCAGAAGCAGTTATTAAATATTATAGTAAGAAGCCAAGATGCAAAAAGTTTCTGGTTATAAAAAAAAAAAGGAACAGCTATATTATGGAGCTAGTGTAGAAAGAGATTCTGGGAAAAAACCAGCATACCTGAGAGTCCTGTTGTGAATAAAAATGTATTCAGTCAACGAATGTGTATTGAAAGCCTACTTTTGTTTTTTGTTTTTTCTTTATTTATAGCTATGTTGGGTCTTCGTTTCTGTGCAAGGGCTTTCTCTAGTTGTGGCAAGCGGGGGCCACTCCTCATCACGGTGCGCAGGCCTCTCACTATCGCGGCCTCTCCTGTTGCGGAGCACAGGCTCCAGACGCGCAGGCTCAGTAATTGTGGCTCACAGGCCCAGTTGCTCCACGGCATGTGGGATCTTCCCAGACCAGGGCTCGAACCCGTGTCCCCTGCATTGGCAGGCAGACTCCCAACCACTGCGCCACCAGGGAAGCCCTGAAAGCCTACTTTGTGCCAGACACTGTTCTAGGTTCTGTGATATAATGGTGAATAAAATGGGTAACACAGAAGAAAATAATGGAATCGCTTATGACGTTGGAGGGAAGGTGTTGGGAAAATGGAACCCCTGTTAAAACAACAGTACCGCCACTACCAAACCACTGAACAATGGTGCAAGCTGCTAATGTCAATTTCAGGATGTGTTATTCGTTTCTGCAAATATCAAGGATTTTGGCAGCACAGGCATGACTTTTACCTACACACATTTCTGGGCAGAGTGTTTATGGAAGGGCTCGCTTTTCACTACTTAAGTTTTCATAACATAAAGTTGCCATTCGCAGAGCCCCATTCCTCAGAAGCAGGCAGGTGCTCCAATGAGGTGTCCATCCTCACCATTCTACCAAAAGAGACTCCTCTTGTCAAAGTCACCAATGATCTCCATGTTGCTAAGTCCAATGGTCAGTATCCAAACCTGGCCCTATTCCCCTGAGGCTGGTCCCTGGACAATCCTCATCTCAGTTAATGGTGATCCTGTCCTCCTGGTTGCTCAGCCCAAAGTCTCTGGAATCATCCTTGACTCTCTTTATTTCTCACATGCCATGTCCAATCCTCCATCAGCAAATGTGTCCAGAATGCCACCACTTCTCTCCTCCTCCACTAATACCCTGGGCCAGGCCTTCATCGTCTCGCACCTCAATATGGCAATGGTTTCTTCAGAGTGTTCCTCTGTCGGCCTTGCCCACTTACTGTCTATTTTCTAAAAATGTTAAGTCATGTCACATCACTCCTCTGTTCAAACCCTCCAATGTCTTCTCATCTCACTCAGAAGTACATCCCAACTCTCTGCTCAAATGATACCTTATCAGTGAGGTCCTCCCCAAATGCCCTATATAGTACAGCAATATCTCCCACCTTCTACCCAGACAGGCACCTATACACACACTGCCCTCAGAACCAGAAATTCCCCAGCCCCTTTACCTTCCTTTTCCCCCTCTGAGGCACTTATCTCCTTGACTATTTGTTTTTTGTTTTGCTTCTGTTTTAATTTTTATATATCTCCTGCCTTTAGACCATAAGCTTAATGTGGGCAGGGCTTAATCTGTTTTGCTCACTGCTCTATCCCTTGTCTCTAAAGTAGGCACTCAGAAAATAGGTGCATATGAATAGGGATGTCAGAGTACCCAAAGCCATTCCCTCCTTCCTTGCTGGCAGAATCTGGACATCCAATTAGGGGAAATCCTGGTTATTCATTCTTCCATAGTCTCATTCTTCTTGCCAGTGACTAGTTTAGGCCTGCACAAATGATCAGATAATATGATGTAATGTGAAAGATTGTTGTGAAAAGTTCCTTGGCTAATAAAAAGGGACATGTAGGAAAAGATGTCCCTTCTCCCTCAACACAGTATCTGGATTTGCGGCAGTTTTGGGTCCTGAGGACAAGGAGAACACCTGGAAGAACATGAACAATGGACAGCAATGATGTTGTTACGCTGCAGATTCAACGTGTCTGGATCCGCCTCACCTATGAGTTCTTGTTCAGTGGATAATTTGACTCCTTACTGTCAAAGCTTAAGGCCTAAGTTATTTTGAGTTCATTCTCTGTTGCTTGGCAGGAAAAGTATTGTAACTGACACAGGATGTGAAGACTGCCAATTTTCTCTACATGCACAGACACTGGCTCGGATTTTGTCTTCAGCAAAATATGGGATTACTATTGTCATGAATCTGTTAAAGAAAACCTTAAAACTCTAAAATGTCAGCTTGAAATCATTACTGAAGCCACAGAGTAGTAAGTTTGGGGGTTACTTGAAGTTAGAACATTTGGATGAAAGGCAAGCCATTCATCGAATTATTTCTTGACATCTATGTGTCCCTGTGATTCAGGTATCGGGAAATATCTGGATAGTAGATATTATCTAGAAAAAAATCATAAAGCTATTAACTGGATTGTTTTCTTTGCATTCAGGTGTTTCAGCATTACGTAAACATGAATTATATCTAGGAAGAACAAAAAAAATGTAAGATGTCATTATTAGAACTCTTCCAAGTCTGAAGCTTTGGAAGGAACCAATTAAATATGTAAAGCAGTAAATTACCTTTTGTTGTCTTTACAATGCCACCACAGGATAGTCCTGGCAGAAGTGAAAGCCTGTATTTTGTGTTATGATTTAAGAACGCTGTTGTTGGGCTTCCCTGGTGGCGCAGTGGTTGAGAGTCCGCCTGCCAATGCAGGGGACACGGGTTCGTGCCCTGGTCCGGGAAGATCCTGCATGCCGCGGAGCGGCTGGGCCCGTGAGCCATGGCCGCTGAGCCTGCGCGTCTGGAGCCTGTGCTCCACAACGGGAGAGGCCACAACAGTGAGAGGCCCGTGTACCGCAAAAAAAAAAAAAAAAAAAAAAAAAAAAAAAAAAAAAAGAACTCTTCTTAAGCTTGTAAATTCACAAACTTTTAAAAGCCCAAACAAGTAGTTGTAACTAGAGAAACTATTATGAAAGTGTCATGAAAGCATATAACAGACAGAAGGACCCTGACCAAGATGTTTCTAATGTTCCCCTAACTTGACTAAACTTTAGACAGGTTGCTTCCTGACAATAGGTCCCAGATCACCCTTTTCTTAGAGATTTATATCAGAAAACTTGTAACTGTAAATTCTTTTTCTGCCACTTGGAGGTGTAGATCTTCTTCCAACCTCTTGCCAGTTTTATAACCTAAGAACATCTTTCTGAAGGACCTAGGAGCCATCCCTTTGAAGTGTAATCATCAAGAAAGATAGCTCACCTATCTCCCAGTTTGGGTGGTGAGGGGGTATAGAAGCCTACCTTAAGTGCCAATTAGCAAACAAAGATGGTCTAATCACATTCACCAACCTTTTTCTAGCTCTCTCCAGTGCTTGAAGCCTCTCCCACCTTTTCTCTCAACAGAGCTGAGCTCAATCTCTCCCCTACTGCAATAGTCTTGAATAAAGTTTTCCCTGCCAGTTCAACTTGTCTGGTGCAATTTTTCTTTGACAACCTAATCTAGTTTGAGTGGCAGAGTGGGGACACTTCACAAAGGAAGTGATGATTAAGACAGGTCTGAAAGTTGGAGTTATCTAGGCAAATGCTGATGGGGGATGAGTGGAGGGTAGGTGGTGTTGAAGATGGGATAGGTATGCAAGGCAACAAGGGATAAATTATTCTTTATCACCACCTTTTATCAACCTTGGCCACTTTCAGCCTTCCTATGGGTTCTGAAGAGGTCATTTCAAAAGCATGATCATTTTCTAAAACCTGGATCCCTTTCTTTGACAGCAGCAATTAAAGGGCATTGAGGTTCATTTGTAGTTACACAGGAAAACAATTCTAGGATTCAAGGCAATAGAGTTTTTATTCTCAAAAATTCTTAAGTAGCTCAAGTTGCCTTTAAATTAGATCTGCCCTAAGCTGATCTTTGAAGTTTCCAACTGGGCACTGAGCTTTTAAAAAGTTCTGGAGCTCTGGCATCATTTAGTACTGACTCCACCCCAGCCCCGCTTTATTGGGGTATGATTGACAAACAAAAATTGTACGTGTTCAAGGTATACAACATGTTTTGACATACATATACATTGTGAAATGATTACCACAAATCAAGCTAATTTACATGTCCACCACCTCACATAGTTACCGTGTGTGTGTGTGTGTGTGTGTGTGTGTGTGTGTGTGTGGTGAGAAGATATGACACCTACATCCTCAGCAAGTATTAAGTATACAATACATTATTATTAACTATAGGCACCATGTTGTGTACTAGGTCTCCAGAACTTATTCATCTCATAACTAAAGTTTGTATGCTTTGACCAACATTTCCGCATTTACTCTACCCCCAGCTCCTGGTAACCA
Organism: Lagenorhynchus albirostris; assembly: GCF_949774975.1. Taxonomy (NCBI): domain Eukaryota; kingdom Metazoa; phylum Chordata; class Mammalia; order Artiodactyla; family Delphinidae; genus Lagenorhynchus; species Lagenorhynchus albirostris. The sequence continues at coordinate 87,391,928 of NC_083102.1, read as the reverse complement.
CCATTCTATTCTCTGTTATGAGTTTGACCTTTTTGGATTCCACATATGAGGAGTTTTCATTACAAGCACTATGATTGTTAAATACATTTCTTTGCATATTTGTTTCCTAATGAATTACTCCAATTCCACCTCTCAGTCATAAACACTGAGAGCTGAGCGTGGTATGGGAAAACACTGATATGAAAAATTCAGGAACAGAGTAGCTATGATTAATGCCACAGTTTAATTCACAACATTTGGGTTCTCAAAGCTAGCCTATGGAGGAGGAAGAGAATCACTGGGCAAGGCAGTCAGGAAAATGAAATGTCAGTCTCTCTAAGCAAAGCAGTGTCATCATCCTTCACAGCCCTCCACCTCCCTGCATTGGTCCAAAACTATACGATTAATCAGTTGAGAGGCAGGAAGGTTTAGACCTCAGCACAGGTGCCTGTGGGGCTTTCATCGAGAACTCTTTTTAAGCGTTTTAATTAACAGACACATTTTAGAAGCCCAAACACACTGTGTGGGCATTCAACTACTTCTAAAACTACTAGCAGCTATTAGCGAGGGATTTCTCTTCATTCTAAACTTTGGTGTTTGTAAGTGCACTCATTTCTTTTTAAGGCATTCGTTGTTTTGTTTTGTTTTGCTTCTTGGCTATCCATCCATCCATCAGTCCATCCATCCATCCAGCATCACTACTGAAGCATCAGGATAATACTTGACACATTTTATTCAATCCTCAACAACCTGGGAGTTGGCTAAAATCAGCACTAGTCCACATATGTGGAAACTGAGGCTCAGAGGGATTAAATAACATATTTAAAGTCCTAGAGCTAAAAGGCAGAGGAGCTGGGATTAAAAACCTCGTTCGATTACAAAGTCTATATTCTTAATCTCTGGTCTTGAATTTCCAAACCTACTTAAGTAATTAAGTTCCCTAATGTTTCTGACACCATGTAACTCCAAAAGAAGAACAAAATCAGCCTAATGACGGAACAGTAGTTGTTGTGATAATTATCCAGTTCAATGATTTAGAGTGATAATATTTTACTGAATACTTACTGTAGGCAAATTGCTATCTCAGAAGCTGATATTAGTTGTAGATGACATGCTCCTGAAGAGCCTACACACCAGCCTGAAGTGTACAAGGCAGCCCAGGACTGCATTACCTACTGTACAAAGCTCAGCACTTTTGTATTGTTTCTTTCAAATCATCTAAATTGGGATTTAATTCATATTCTTATAACTACTCTTATTCTATTATTACCCCTACCCACAAACCCATCTAAATTTTTTTTCTAATATATTCTGCCTTTCAATCAACTATCTCGTTTTGACCCCATGTTTCTTTCTTCTCCTCTATAATTAATTTCAAGTTTGGGAATGGGGTGACTGAGCAAAGATGATTCTATTTCTCTTTTACCCTTTCCCTTTTTTTTCTTTTGCTGCAATCAACTATCCTCACTGCCGACTTCTCTGAGTTGAGCTAAACATCAGAGACTACTCTTCCTTGTTTGCCTTTTAATTCAGACACTCTGAAGTGTTCTAACAAATATACCCTTCCTCTAACTAGCTAAGGCAAAACTGTGCAGAGGATGATGTGTGCCCTGGAGTATTTTCTGCCTGGATTTCTCCCCGTGCAGCCTGTATTGCTTGGTACTGATGTCTCCTTCCAGCAGTATCACATGGTGGGTTGGAATTCCAGCTCTGTAACTGACCTGTGACTTTGGATCTAACCTCCAGAACTCTCAGTTTCCTTATTTGTAAACTGGAGACAGTAATAGTACATGTCTCATATGGTTGCTCTGATGATTAAATAAAATTAGTGTTATGTTACCTTCCTAATTCATTATGATCATTTAATAAATTTTATCTGCTATCCTCACCACCACTGCTACCATCACCCAACACTTAAAATCATCATCCTAGGTTTTTCCCAACTCCTTTATCAGCCTATGTCTACCTTTCCTGGTCCATACATCTCAGAGCTGCTTTATTTTCTCACCCTTCCTGTCCCCCTGCATTTTAAAATTACCAGTCCAGCCTCTCATTGCTTCATAGGACTCAACTGATTCATGCCACTCTGCGAATGAAAAGATGGTTAGAAGGTTGTTCCAGACAACCAGAAATGGCATTTAAACTGAGTGTGTGTTTGAGAGAGACGCTCTACTTTTTCTCATCCACCTATGTGATGGTTAATTTTATGTGTCAACTTGACTGGGTCATGTAATGCCCAGATATTTGGTTAAACATTATTTCCAGGTGTGTCTGTCAGGGTGTTTCTAGATGAAACTGACATCTGAATCGGTAGACTGAATAAAGCAGCTCATCCTCCCCAGTGTGAGTGGGTATTATCCAGCCCGCTGAAGGCCTGTGTAAAATAAAAGGCTAAGGAATAAAGAATTCTCTCTCTCAGTCTGACTGTCTGTAAGCTGCGACATAAGCCTTCCCCTGCCCTGGAACTCAGACTCGGAATGGAACTTACATCATCATTTCTCTTGATTCTCAGGCCCTCAGCCTCAGACAGGGACTATATCACTGAGTCTTCTGGGTCTCCTCTTGCCAACTGCAAATCTTGTACAGTTGATCCTTGAACAATGTGTGGGGATTAGGGGCACCGACCCTCCACGCAGTCGAAAATCCACGTGTAATTTAGTCAGCCCTTTGTATCGGAGTTTCCTCCATAACCGCGGTTCTGAATCTGCAGGTTCAATCAACCTTGGATCATGTAGTACCGTAGTACTTACTATGGAAAAAAAATCTGCGTGCCAGTGGATCACACAGTTCAAACTCATGTGGTTCAAGTGTTCAAGGATTCAAGGTTTACCTGTACTTCTCAGCCTCCATAATTATGTGAGCTGATTCCTTATAATAAATTTTATATATATATATATATAAAATAATTCTTACGCAGCCTTTTTTTTAACACGGGCCTTCAATGGGCTGGATGAAACCCACTCACATTGGAGAGGACTGTATATATATATAATTGGTTCTGCTTCTCTAGAGAACCCAGACTAATACAGACTAAGAGTGGTTCCAGAGGAGAAGAATTTTAAGGAAGAGTTTTCTGAATTCCTACTGGGATTTCGGGAATTGGCTTTTTAATCTGATTAGATTTAAAGATGCTAATGACTTGTTTCCAGTAGTAACAAGGTTACTGATAGTCCACGGTGTGACCTGACAAAAGAGGTGTGCAAAATATCTCCACTGGGTACCCCTAATCAAATCACTTATAAGAAGTAAGAAGCTAAGTGACTCTGTATTTGATACCTCTGAATATTTTTGGAAATCTAATTAGTATGAGGTTGGCTAGTTGCTCCTAATGTGTCTTGACAAATGGGTGAAAGAAAAGGATGAGCTCACGAATTGAAATTCCCAGCTCCAATTTATGCCACATAAAATGACTGAAAGCTTCCATGGGTGCCCTGAAGGAAACCCTTCTCCTGCAGCCCCAGGGCTGAGACTGCTGAAAATCAAATGCAGAATCTCATTTTGCAATTGGTTGAATTACAATGCAAGTTAAACTCCCAGCCTACTGTTAAAGTGGGGGCATTGACTGAGGAAGAATGAGATCCTATAAGTTGGAATGGGGGCATGTGGGAAGACCCTTTTGAAGCTGGGGACATTGCACTGATGGGTCTTCTTTGCCAGTGGAAGAGGCTTCTCTACTCCCAATGCAAACAGCCTCCTAATCCCCAGTGGTACCAGCCTTTTCATCCCCTTCTGAGGGGATTAACCTTAGGTTTCCTGAGGGAACTGTAATGACGTCCCCCGAGGTAGTTATCATGCAAGACAACGCTGATTCTCCTTAGGACCCATCTTTACCACTCTTTGCTTCTAGACCTACAACTAGACTCAAGTCCCAGCAGGCACCTAAAGGTGAGGTATGAAGTGTGCTCCATGAGGAGTGTGCAAAAAGAATTACTTGAGTTTTCTAATTTATATAGACAGAAATCTGGGGAACATGTGTGGGAATGAATGTTGAGGTGTAGGATAATGGTGAAAGGAACATAAAGCTGGATCAGACAGAATTTATTGATAGGAGCTCACTAAGCAGAGTTTCTGCATTTAATGTTGCAGCTTGGGTAGTTAGAAAGAATTCTGTTTGGTTGGCTGAAACATGGATCAAAAGGTGACTCACAGTGTGCAAACCGGTTTAATGTAGAGGAAAGGATTCATAAGCTTAGGGAGATTGGAACGTTAGAGTTGATTTGTTGTTTAAGACCTACTCACCCACCCTGGGAGGGTCCAAAAGACATATCTTTTACCACTACCATGAAAAATAAACTTGTGAGGGGTGCTCCAGCATCCTTGAAGAGCTCTGTGATTGCTCTTCAATGTAGGCCAGACTTTACAGTGGGGACTGCAGTCCCTGAATTCAGTAACCTAAATGTAGTGGGAGTAGCTAGATTCCAGGGTGGCAGGGGCCAAGCGGCAGCATTAACCGCCAAAGGCAAGGTAGGTGTGGTTATCATCATGGACAACAGAGTCAAGGCAGCAGTCATAACAGTCGGGTTCTGCAAACCTGCAGTGTTGGTTAGTTGTTCACGGTATTCACAGAAGTGAAATAGATAGGACTCTACTAAATACTTGGATTTTAGAAGCAGAAAAGTTCTAGGTCAAGTGGACAAAAGTCCAACCTAAATCATAAAAAAAAATTATGGCACCTCAGTCAATTCCCAGATTTGAGCCAGTTTACAGATCTAGAATCCCCTGAATGAAGGAGAGGCTGGGCCCCCTTGAGGAAGGACCCTGGCATACTGCCCAAATTTGGACTATTAATCTTCCTTTTAGTCTTCCCCAGAGGAACCTATGGCCTTTTACCAACGTAACTATGCAATGGGAAAAAAGAAATAAACTTTTCGGGGGCTACAGGACATTGGTTCTGAACTGACACTAATTCTAGGAGATGCAAAATGTCACTGTGGTCCCCCAGTCGGAGGAGGGGTTTATGGAGTGATCAATGAGGTGATCAATGGATTTTCAGCTCTGGTTTATCTCACAGTGGACCCAGTGGGTCCCCAAATCCATCCCATGGTTGTTTCCCCCACTTTAGAATGCGTCATTGGAACGAATATACTCGGCAGCTGGCAGAATCCACACATTGACTTCCTGACGTATGGAATGAGGAATATTATGGTGGAAAAGGCCAAGTGGAAGCCGGGAGTACTGCCTCTACCCAGGAAAATAGTAAATAAAAAGCAATACTGCATTCCTGGAGGGATTGCCTAGATTAGCACCACCGTCAAGCATTTGAAAGATGCAGGGATGGTGATTCTCACCACATCCCATTCAACTCACCTATTTGGTCTATGCAGAGAACAGACGGATCTTGGAGAATGACAGTGGATTACTGTAAGCCTGATCAAGTGGTGACTCAAACTGCAGCTGCTGTACAAGATGTGCTTTTATTGCTTGAGTAAATTAACACGTTCTCTGGGACCTGGTATGTAGCTAGTACTCTGGCAAATGCTATTTTTCGTGATAAGTGCTGGTAAAGACCACCAAAAGCAGTTTGCTTTCACCTGAAAGGTCAGCAATATACCTTCACTGCCTGCTTTCGGTGTATGTCAACTCTCCAGCCCTCTGTCTTAATTTACTTGGCAGGAACGTAAATTGCCTTTTCCTTCAATAAGATACCACATTGGTCCATTACACTGATGAAAATATGCTGCTTGGATGTCGTGAGCAAGAAGTAGAAACCACTCTAGACTTATTATCAAGACATTTGGGTGACGGGGGGAGAAATAAATCTGACAAAAATTCAGAGGCCTTCTACCCTGTTGACATTTCTAGGGGTCCAGTGGTGAGGCACATGTTGGGATGCCCCCTCACTTTTTAAGGTGAAGCATAAGTTGTTGCTTCTGCCCCCTTCTACAATCAAGGCAACAAATTCCTCATTTAAGTGTGTTACTCTGGATCATTTACTGAGTGATCCAAAAAGTTGCTAGTTTTAAGTGGGGCTGAGAACAAAAAAAGCTTTGCAACAGGTCCAGGCTGCTGTGCAAACTGCTCTCCTGCTTGGCCATATGATGCAGCAGAACCAATGGCGTGTGAAGTGGCAGTGGCAGGTAGGGGTGCTGCCAGGAGCCTTTGGCAGGTCCCTATGGGTGAACTGCAGTGCAGGCCTTTAGGATTTTGGAGCAAAGCAACGACAGTTGACCCTTGAACAATGCAGGGGTTAAGGGTGTTGATCCTCTGCACAGTTGAAGACCCCTGTGTATCTTTACAGTTGGCTCTGTGTATCCATGGATCTGCATGGATTCAACTAACATCTGCATCGTGGACTCAGATACCCACAGATCATGTAGTACTGTAATACTGATATGTATGTATTGAAAAAAGTAGACCCAAGCAGTTCAAACCCATGTTGTTCTAGAGTTAACTGTACTCTCCTTTTGAGGAAGAGCCCTTGGCTGGCTACTGGACCTGAGTGGAGGCTGAACCATGGGCCACCAAGTTCCCATGCAACCTGAGCTGTCCATCATGAACTGGGTGTTATCTGTCCCACCAAGTCATTAAGGTGGGTGTGCACAGCAACACTCCATCATCAAATAGAAGTGGAATATATGTGATTGGGCTTCAGCAGTTCCTGAAAGGACAAGTGAATTACACGAAGAATTGACCCAAACGCCCACGGTCCCCACACCTGCTACACTGCCCTCTCTCTCCCAGCCTGTACCTATGACTATATGGGGAGCTCCCTCTGATCAGCTGACAGAGAAGACTGGAGCCTGGTTTAGAGATGGCTCTGCAAGTTATGTAGGCATCATCTGAAGGTGGAGAGCTATAACACTATAGCCCCTTTCTGGGACATCCCTGAAGGAGTGTGAATTCCTTATAGTAAATCTCTTACTGTGTTTAGGGGGGTGTGTGTCTCCAATTGGTTCTGGAGAACCCAAACTAATATAGACCCCATAGGAGTGAGTTGCAATTAGATTTCCAATTGACCAACAGGGGAATTGGCAAGTTGATGAGAAAAATGTTATCGAGTAAGTAGGATCTCTATGGTCCTTTAAATCATACCACCTAACATAGAGGGTTGGGCTTGCTTTAGTCAATTAAAAAAAAACACTGACTAATTCAATCAAAGATGCCCAGATATTTAGTGAGTCTTTCAGAAGATTCAGGATACAAGGAGGATTTCTTATTTACAACTCAGAATCTAACATTTACTCCCAAGTTTTAATTTGTTGTATTGTATCTCTAGTCACAGAAAATAGTTATACAGCCAACTGGAATCAGTACTAGAATGGGGATCAGCTAACGAAATTAGATACAATTTTGGTTTTAGCAATAATTCTGTGAAGGAATTAAGGCAAAATGTTGATGTCTTTAATTTTAGTGGTCAGAAAAATGTGTCCTATATTATTTTTCATACCTCTGTTAGTTTGAATAGTTTCATTATGAAAAATTAAAGAAGAAATAATTATGTTTCCCTCACAAGCCCTAAATGTCTCCACTGGCAATGTCTGAGAATGCAATATCGTGTCTTCCCAGAATAGTCTCTTCCTTTTATCCTCAGAATTGCATTATTTAATTACTGTATTTTTTAACTAAAATATTTTAAAACTAATTAGACACTGTTTTAACTATTTTTCCAGATGCCTTCCTTGCTTACCAGCCAAATTTAGGAAGTGATGGCAAACAAGCTTGGCAGGAGCTGCATGTGTAACTGTTTTCTGGGCACTGTGTAATACCAATATTGTCATTTTAAATGTACTTTACTGTTCTCCTGGGTTTTTACACCCTCTGTGCCATTTCCATTACTGGTGATTCTGTGCCTCTTCCTACTCTTTTAAGCTGAGACCCCTGAATGTGCCCAGCCTCTTAAACCAAAGAGAATATTTATTTTGAATATTATTTACTTAGATAAAGAAATATCTACTTATGTATCTCAAGATATATCTCAATTACTGAAAAAGTTCTCCACTTGCAGAAGATGAGTAGTTGCTTACATTTATGTTATAGATGGACCAACAGAAGTATAGGAGTTTAAATCCCAATTAAGATAATAAAAAAACTAATTGTAGCTAACATTTATTGAAAACTCACTATGTTGCTTAGCTAAGTGCTTTTTTTATTTAATCCTTTTAACAACCCCATTAGATGTGCATTATTACTATCTCCATTTCACAGATGATAAGACCAAGGCACAGGGAGGTTACGTAACTTGCTCACATAGTTACGTGGATCAAGCAGAATTCACTTTTTAAATTCTGTTCTGCATGAGACTGACTTAATCACCATGTCTAGACTTGAATGCATTTGCTTAAAAGGTTAGATTACTGCCAGAGGTTCCTAACTCTTCCTACAGGACTGACACAGTGTCTAGAACAGCATCAGTATTTTTACTCTTCATTCTCACTTCAAGGAAATGTGGGTGTGCTTCTAAATGCCAGACGTCATGCTTTTGGTCTCAGGCTTGATCCCCTGTGGGTGCTGCTGACCCTCTGCCATGAGCCTTCAATCTTCAGTCTTGCTGGACCTAGCCATGGTGGTTTATAGAGCGGACGTCACACAGGGAGCTTTGCAAAGCCTTTCACAGACATACAAGTGACTCTGATCTGAATACCACTTTTGCATGTAGTTAAGATTCAGGGATTTCTTGGTTCATTTCAGGCAGACAACTCTCCTGAGACCATTAGAACGAAACCATACATTTGTGCAGTGCTTTGTGATTTTCAAAGTCCCTTATTGTATAGAATCTCACTTGACCCTCTTAGGCAGGCAGGAGTAGTATTATCATTAACTCCATTTTCTACATTTTTACAGAAACCTGAGGTTCAAAGAGGACACGTGATTTTCCAAGCTCACAAAGATGGAGGATTTCAAATACAGAGTCAAAGCAAGTCAGCCCTAGACACCTATTAGCCTGTTTAAAACAACAAAGCTAGTTGTCGTCTGTAGACATGACCAAATGATGAATTTGGAAAAAAAAAAAAAAACCCAAACCATGATAAAAGCAATACTGCTTTCCGACATCTCTGTTTGTCTTCCTATTTCCAAATCTCACTCACTACCATCTGGTCAAAAGCCAACCATGGGATTTCCCTGGTGGCGCAGTGGTTAAGAATCCGCCTGCTAATGCAGGGGACATGGGTTCGAGACCTGGTCCAGGAAGATCCCACATGCCGCAGAGCAACTAGGTCCGTGCACCGCAACTACTGAGCCTGTGCTCTAGAGCCCGTGAGCCATAACTACTGAAGCCAGCGTGCCTGGAGCCTGTGCTCCACAACAAGAGAAGCCACTGCAATGAGAAGCACACACACCGCAGCGAAGAGTAGGCCCCGTGCGCCGCAACTAGAGAAAGCCTGCATGCAGCAAGGAAGACCCAATGCAGCCAAAAATAAATAAATAAATTTATATATATTAAAAAAAAGCCAACCATGCTGAAGGAACCCAATCAGTAAAGGTGGATAATTATGATGGGGGTGTGGTTCATACCACATGTTTCCAGTCCCTATGAGCCCCTAAATTCTGTCATCTAAACATGTTCTTGGTTCCCTCTAACTAACACCTTTATGTTTAAAAGTAAGAGCCTGTAAAAATCTGTGGTAGATTTTTAATATTTTTTATGATGTTTCTTTCTAGTAACTGTCATTTTTATTTTGACCAGCTTCAAAAACGACTTGAATTTTCTGCTCTTTTAATATGAAAGTAAGCCTGGTGTTTTTTTTCTGTAGTTGTAGCAATAATGGTAAATATTGCTTTATGCGTCAGGGATGTTCTTGAAAGTTATCTGTAAACTGGAACACCAAAAATGTGATTTGAGGCTCTTAAAGTGAAGATTTCTTTTATATGAAATATCACTTACTGATGTTTGTGAGTTTATAATTTCACAGTCAGTTTTATCAAATCAGAGTAGACCTTGGAATTTCTGTGTGTATGAGAGTGTGTGTGTGTGTGTGTGTGTGTGTGTGTGCATGTGTAATTTGTAAGTACAAATCAATAAAATATTTTTCACTCATTACTCTGTGGCCAGCATTCTTAAGTTGTAAGTGTGTACTACTGCAGTAGTTATAATATGAATGAGCATGATTTTAAGAGACTTAACCAAAAACAGCTCGGACAGCCATTAAGAAAATTAATATACATGCTTATCACTGTCACTGGAATCAGAGGAACTGACCATTTTTCTCACTTGCCTTAATAGGAGGAACCTTTTCATTTCTCTTTATTCCATTACTAAGAAGGTAATTCTTTGGAAAGTCGGATTATTAGAAAGGCGAGGGAGGTAAAATGATTGTCCTTATGAAACAAAGTGAAAGCCATTATTTTGATTGAGAATTGTCAGTCAAAGGTTTAAGAACCTTATATTTGATAGGGTAGAATTTTTCTTATGGATTAAAAGGATAGTTTCTGCATTTACATTGCCAAAACCCAGGTTATTTGAGTATTTAGTTATTGATAATTTGTACAGATAGCTGAAAATAACAGAATTGTGTTTACTGAGAGACATTTCAGAACCTTGAAGGATGAAGGAGGTGGCTGGTATATCCCAGTAGGAAAATAATTATTTCCCCCCAATAAAGTCCATTTAATTCTTAGGGTCATTTGTGACCATTCTGAAATAATTCACAGGCTCCCTGGAGACTGACAATCCTGATAGCTTCATCTGGCAGTGGAACAGTCTTGAAACCAGTTCTGCATGGCCCAGCAGCTTCGACAGCTGAATAATTGAGTGGAAAAATCCATTATTGGAGGAATTTGATCTTCCTGCTACTTGCTTTTCCGAGAAGTTAAAAAAAATATATATCATAGTGACAGACACAGTTTTTTTCTGTTATCCTGGTGGAGCTTATTTCAGAGCTCCTGCCAACTTAGGTAGATTCAAATTAGACATTTAAGCATTTTAAGTCATAAAAACCTTAAAATTAAATGATCAGGACTTACACAGATTTCCAAAATGGTAACTGTTATATTTAAGTATGTATTTAAAAATCTATGAGAGGTAAGCTGATCAATAGAGGACATGCTAATGAATACTTGCTGAAGGAATGAATAAACTGATTTAGCGTCCAAGTCCCACTTGAGAAGCTTATCTTAGAAATTCAGAATTTTGTCCAAATGCATCAATGCAAAAAATGAGGAAATGTCTAAGGGTCTGAATACAAGAAATTTTACTCAACAAATCTTCAGCGTCTATGTACAAGGCACTGTGGGGCTATGAAGGTGAAAGATATCTGTCTGTCTTCACATTGAGATGGGAGAGACAACCCAAATTACAAGTAATTTCAATGCAATGCGGAGGTCCCACTGTAGACACAGCAAGTATCATGGAATGGTAGGGGTGTGTTAATTCTAACTTGGGGTCATCAGCGAAGGTTGTGCAGATCCTGAGCTTGGCCTGACAGCTTCTACGAGTTATAATTTATATAAAGGTTGGCTTTGTGAAAAACTCTCCTCAAGTAAGTTCCAGAACTTGCTTTCTGCTCCAACACAGACCACGAGTAGCAGAGCTGAGTATAATGACTATTGTCAAAGGAGTCATATCCCCAGGATATGTTTCACAGTTTTTTACAAGGAGAGAATGGAATAATTTGAAAAATCTCCCCAAAGGTCATCAACTCCTTTACCCCAACCCCGACCTTTTATGTTATAGTTTAAAGTTTATTTTTCACTTTTATACAAACATAAACTTGGTTTCCATTCACTGTGAGTCCTAGACGAATGTATTTCAGTGATTGGTTTGTATGAAACACTTCTACTGACATCATTCTGAAGGCACCATTGCTTCTGTGTCCTTGAGATTTAATTATGCGGAACTTCACCACTCAGCCTTCCTCTGTAATAAAAACCGAATAGAAACATAGTTGCCAGTCACGTTATATGTAAAAATTACACGACACTGGGTATAGACATGTCAAGCAAGGACTCATGAGCCAAGTTGCTTTCCAGAATCTTCTAGTTCCCACCGGCTCCACTAGCTGCCTTGTCTCCTGCTCATATATTAAGTTCCATTCAGAGGACAAGGAAAGAAAAGAATCTGGGTCCTTAACAAAGACGAACTGCTCACAGAAGAATAAACCTCCGATGTGAATGTTTTTCAGTTTTTAAAAAACTGACATTTTGAAAGTCAGCTATCATGTGAGTCAGGGGCTCTCTCTGTGTAGGTTCCCACCCTTGTTGAAGATGGAATGAGCTCTCCTATGGGTGGGGGGAGCCATGGAACCAAGTGCAGAGCAGTCGTGATTCCAGGTCATGTGGACCAGAGCCAGCTCCAGGCTTTGGCATAGAGAATGGCTTGTGACAACCAGCCTTGCCGGGTGCTCTTGGCATTCTGGCCCGAGCTGGGAGTTGAGTAGTCTGAGCTCATGCTTGATGCCTTTGTGGGATGAGGGAGAGCAGTACCAGTGCCAGCTGTAGGCAAGAAAATGCCCAAGACCCGACTCTAGCTCTCCGCGTGGGGTGGCTGCTTTTTGCCATTCATTCCTGGCCTTCACACCACTCAGAGAAGACTTCTTGACCACCCTATCCAGCAGTCACTCTCTCGCCTCGATGTCTATCTCATCATACTGTTTAATTTCATTCAGAGAACTTGTCACTGTCTGGAATATATGCTTCATGAGTGTAGGGGCCGCATAGATTTTGTTCACTGCTGTATTTTCAGTACCTAGAGCACACTTGGCACACGTTAAGTACTCAATAAATTGGTGTTGAAAGGACAAAATTAAGTTGGACCTTAAAAAAAAAAGGCTATAGGGCTTCCCTGGTGGCGCAGGGGTTGAGAGTCCGCCTGCCGATGCAGGGGACGCGGGTTCGTGCCCCGGTCCGGGAAGATCCCACATGCCGCAGAGCGGCTGGGGCCGTGGGCCGTGGCCGCTGAGCCTGCACGTCCGGAGCCTGTGCTCCGCAACGGGAGAGGCCACAACAGTGAGAGGCCCGCGTACCGCAAAAAAAAAAAAAAAAAAAAAAAGACTATAACAAGAGTTAAGAGATACAGTTTAGTTGCTAATGTGGAAGGGAAGAGTCTTAAACCGCCCTTTCTCCTGAATGCCCCTCTCCTCACCACCTGCTTTTACCAAGAGTTTCTGATCTATCTCCTAGGGGACCAAATCCTTTATGAAAAATCTCTGTGGTGTAAGAAGAGAGATTATCAATGAGCATGTGCTCTGCTTGTAAATGGACTGGAGATGGAAGAAAAATGAGAACCTCTGGCTTAACGGAAAGAACATTAGAAAAGGAATTTCAGAACTGACTCTACAGCCGGTAAATGGAGACCTGGGCAATTAATTGGTTTACTCGTCCAGCAAATGTGGATAGAGGTCCCTACCTCACAGACTGTTATGATTTAGATAAGACATTATATATGAATACACTCAGCACAGTGCCTGGTCCAAACTAGCTGCGTGATACCTCTTAGCTGGAGGTGAATATGCATGAACTTGGGTAGCTACATCCCCTCTTATGTACCTCAGTTTCCTTATCTGTAAAAGAATAGTAACTGCAACTCACGGGGAAACTGTGAAGAATGAATGAAATAACAATACAGCCCCTTATGAACTATAGAGTATGTTCAGGCAGGAGGCTCTCTATTCCTGGTTTCACCATGAGCTAAGTGACTACATCAGTCTTTGGTGCCTCTAAATCTTTATCAGTAAAAAGAGGATTTTATGTGTATTATCTACTTCTTCACTGTGAGGATAAAATGGGATAATAGTTTGGAAAATGGTAAAAGTGAAAAGCATTATGAAATATGAGTTTTTTGTCATCACCACCATCAAAATCAAAGTGATGCCTTCAATGGCTCTGGTAACAGCGTGATTGAACAATAAAGGTCCTATTAGAACCTGCTGAAAGAATAATCTTCCAGTCATAGATCAGCTTGGTGACATGGAAAGTGTACAGAATGAAAGACAGTTCCTCATGCTTTTGAGTGTTTGTACTCCCCACAGAACAGAGCTCAATATCTCAATAAATATTTGTTGAATGGAAAGAATGAGGGTTTAATTCTCAAAAGTAGCCAGCTCAGAAAGTATTCAAATAGTGAAGTAATGGTATGGTGATAAAATCTACTGAACAGTTCTTCTTCTGTGAATTCAGATACCTTCCTCTTCCCTCACTCCCCAACAGTAACTGTGAGTCAGTGGGCCAGGAATTACAATTACAAGGGTTAAACACAAAATAAAAGAGTGGAGAGGAAGAATGGGTTCATCACCCTACACAGACATCAGGCCAAGGGCAAAGACGCTTAAGTCCTTATCTGAGGCTCCTGGCATAGGATAAGGAGTCTACAAGCCTGGCCAGGGTCAGAGCCAAAGGGCCAATGCCACAGTGCTCCCTGGGGCTGTAGTTTTAGGGCCAGGGAAGCTCTGGGTGGTGTCTGGGTTTAAGAGGTCTAGGGCTTCTTACAAAACTTGAAGCTAGCGCAGCTCAGGACTGCCTGCAGAGCTAGACTTTGGTTATCCAGTGGCCTCACATCAGCCATTGCTGATGTTTGGTTGACTGAATGGCAAAACAAGAGACCAGGTCCCTGGCCCTTCCACACTACTGCTGCAAGGAAGAGAAGCCTGGTGTAGGTCCTCTGTGATGCTTCCTTAATACCTGGTGCACATCTGCATCACAGACCTTCTTCAGTGTACTCAAGTATTAAATTTCTGACATCTCCCTCATTAGACAGTGATATGTGCTTGGTCCATCCTCATATCCCCAGTGCTGTACATAGTCTCTGGCATAGAAAAGGTTCTTTACTGGTTGAATGAATGAGGAAGGGAATGGATAAAACATGTGATGGGTTCTTTTACTCTCAAAGCCTAATGCTGCTCTCCCTCTAAAGAGAGGACAGAGGATTCATTGACCAATTAAGGACCATCTAACATCATTACTCTGTCCTACTACTTCTACCCCCATTACAGCCAGTCCAAGAACTTCAATTACACTTACAAGAAACAGTGTATTTCCAAAACAGAACTTGAAAGCCAAGTTTTATTCCAAAGAAAATGAAAAGAAAGTAAATATAAAACACTTCTGTGACAGAAACCAACTATTAGTGGTGATAACAGTGATTCTACATGTATGGGTTTGACAAGCACATAAACTACAAGAAATCTACAGAAATCACTCTCACTTACTGGGTGGCTAATTCTCAACTTGTGATCACTCCAATGGGAGCAAGCGCAAAGTTTCCTCTTCTACTATCTTTAAAAATAATAAGTGGACACAGTTGGGAGAATACTTATCTATTAAAGAAAAGCACAGCCTTCAAGTCCTTTAGAAGCATTCACATACGTGCAAAAGGGGCAATCACAATGCTAGCGGAAGCCAGTATTGTCAACATACAAAGCAATTTTATATATTGATGGAAAGAGGACAAATTCTAGTCAGAATTTTAGCAAAGATAATGCCAGTTCCTTAAAAATTCACTCTATTTCAGACTTTAATTAATTAAGATTGTATTTCCTCTGAATTAATGCAAGTAAGTAACCACATTTTATTTTCTTCCACATATCTCACTACAGGCAGGCTCTACTTGTCTATTTATATAGTGGAGTAAAGTAGAGTAGACTTGAATAATCTAATGAGAAAAATAAGCATTTAATTTCTTCTGGCATGACTGTATTATCGGAAGCCTGCAAACTACCTTTAATCAAGGGAGATGAATTTAAAGATGCATCTGCAAGTCTTAACTAAAGTGTTTTACGATTCAGGTGTATTGAAGCTTGAAATGTAAAGAGTGGAAGTGGAAACTTCATTTTGCAGTTAATGCTAAAGGCAGCTTTCATGAATATTCACAAAAAGAATGAGTTGAATTAAATAGTTAAAAGAAAGAACAATTACTCAAAAAGAAGTTTAAATGGAAAGAAATGCCTTAACATGTTAAATATGTAAATTAATAAAAGAATGTTACTCCCATTAAGCAAAGTATTACTGGCTGTGACATCTTATATATCCATTTATCATGCTATAGCTTTGTGACTTAGACTCTGCGTGAATTTAGGTGGGCAGATGACTATAGCTGCTTTTAGGAAGAATAGAAGAGATAGTGTTTGTGAGTTCCTATAATTCAACCAACATTGTTATTCAGCACTCAGATATGGGTTAGACGTTGGGATTGATGTTACAATCCCACAGAAAAAATTTTTTCCTACAGAAAAAATTTCAAAATTTTAACGGTGCTCAATGTTTTTAAGGAGAGTTGTGGAGGGTTATAAGAGCATCCATCAGGAATCCTAACTTCGTCAAGAGGATTGAGGGAAGTTTTCCCTGATGTTTAGGTAGAGACCTGGAGAATGACTAGATGGAGGTGGGGCTGGGTGTCCAGGCACAGAAAACAGCCCATGGAACAGTGCCTGTCACACAGTAGGCTCTCAATAAACATTTGTTTAATTAACGATGGAACAGCATGGGCTGTTTAGCCCTTTGCCAAAGCGGACAAGGTTAGCATGAAACCTTAAGGTTATGATTATGAGTTTTCATTGCTGGAAGCTATGCTGTGAGGTCTACGGCAGCTTCAAAGAGAAGTTTCCATTTATTATAAAGCACGACATGGAAGTCCTTTAGGAACTGTTTCACACTGCTAAGAATCAATTTCCAAGAAATTCATGCCACTAGAACAACTTGACCCCAGGAAGTTGGCCAAGAGATTTCTGAAGATGTTCTCCACAAACTGAGAGCACTCAAGGGGAAGCTACACCACTGAGTGTGAACTTAGTCATATGTACTGCAGATTACAACAGTCTGAAACTGTGGCAAATGATCCATGTTCAAGGTAGTCCAAAACATAAGATTCCCTTCTCTCCACGTATAGCACATCTTTTTCTACAGTTTAATTTACCAAACCAAGTAAGAAAGATTTGTCAGGATATCAGATATCTTACTCAAGTGGGCTTTCTGCACGAGCTTGTTATCTTATGATAACAAGGGTCAAAATAGAAAAAACATTATAAAATAATATTTCTTTTCATTTAGTGACTCTTCTTACCCTCACACCACATTTTTTTAAAAACACCTTTATTGGAGTATAATTGCTTTACAATGGTGTGTTAGTTTCTGCTTTATAATAAATTGAATCAGCTATACATATAAATATATCCCCATATCTCCTCCCTCTTGCTTCTCCCTCCCACCCTCCCTATCCCACCCCTCTAGGTGGTCACAGAGCACTGAGCTGATCTCCCTGTGCTATGCGGCTGCTTCCCACTAGCTATCTACTTTATATTTGGTAGTACATATAAGTCCATGCCACTCTCTCACTTCGTCCCAGCTTACCCTTCCCCCTCCCCGTGTCCTCAAGTCTGTTCTCTATGTCTGTGTCTTTATTGCTGTCCTGCCCCTAGGTTCTTCAGAACACTTTTTTTTTTTTTTTAGATTCCATATATATGTGTTAGCATACGGTATTTGTTTTTCTCTTTCTGACTTACTTCACTCTGTATGACAGACTCTAGGTCCATCCACCACACTACAAATAACTCAATTTCATTTCATTTTATGGCTGAGTAATATTCCACTGTATATATGTGCCACATCTTCTTTATCCATTCATCTGTTGATGGACACTTTGGTTCCATGTCCTGGCTATTGTAAACAGAGCTGCAATGAATGTTGTGGTACACGACTTTTTGAATTATGGTTTTCTCAGGGTATATGCCCAGTAGTGGGATTGCTGGGTCCTATGGTAGTTCTATTTTTAGTTTTTTAAGGAACCTCCAAACTGTTCTCCACAGTGGCTGTATCAATTTACATTCCCACCAGCAGTGCAAGAGGGTTCCCTTTTCTCCACACCCTCTCCAGCATTTATTGTCTGTAGATTTTTTCATGATGGCCATTCTGACCGGTGTGAGGTGATACCTCATTGTAGTTTTGATGTGCATTTCTCTAATGATTAGTGATGTTGAGCATCCTTTCATGTGTTTGTTGGCAATCTGTAGATCTTCTTTGGAGAAATGTCTATTTAGACCTTCTGCCCATTTTTGGATTGGGTTGTTTGGTTATTTTTGATATTGACCTGCATGAGCTGCTTGTAAATTTTGGAGATTAATCCTTTGTCAGTTGCTTCATTTGCAAATATTTTCTTCCGTTCTTAGGGTTGTCTTTTCATCTTGTTTATGGTTCCCTGTGCTGTGCAAAAGCTTTTAAGTTTCATTAGATCCCATTTGTTTATTTTTGTTTTTATTTCTATTTCTCTAGGTGCTGGGTCAAAAAGGATCTTGCTGTGATTTATGTCATAAGAGTGTTCTGCCTATGTTTTCCTCTAAGAGTTTGATAGTGTCTGGCCTTACATTTAGGTCTTTAATCCATTTTGAGTTTATTTTTGTGTATGGTGTTAGGGAGTGTTCTAATTTCGTTCTTTTACATGTAGGTGTCCAGTTTTCCCAGCACCACTTATTGAAGTGGCTGTCTTTTCTCCATTGTATAGTCTTGCATCCTTTATCAAAGATAAGGTGACCATATGTGTGTGGGTTTATCTCTGGGCTTTCTATCCTGTTCTATTGATCTATATTTCTGTGTTTGTGCCAGTATCATACTGTAGCTTTGTAGTATAGTCTGAAGTCCAGGGAGCCTGATTCTTCCAGCTCCGTTTTTCTGTCTCAAGATTGCTTTGGCTATTCGGGGTCTTTTCTGTTTCCATACAAATTGTGACATTTTTTGTTCTAGTTCTGTGAAAAATGCCATTGGTAGTTTGATAGGCATTGCATTGAATCTGTAGATTGCTTTGGGTAGTAGAGTCATTTTCACAATGTTGATTCTTCCAATCCAAGAACATGGTATATCTCTCCATCTATCTGTATCACCTTTAATTTCTTTCATCAGTGTCTTATAATTTTCTGCATACATGTCTTTTGTCTCCTTAGGTAGGTTTATTCCCAGGTATTTTATTCTTTTTGTTGCAATGGTAAATGGGAGTGTTTTCTTAATTTCACTTTCAGATTTTTCATCATTAGTGTATAGGAATGCCAGATATTTCTGTGCATTAATTTTGTATCCTGCTACTTTACCAAATCCATTGATTAGCTCTAGTAGTTTTCTGGTAGCATCTTTAGGATTCTCTATGTATAGTATCATGTCATCTGCAAACAGTGACAGCTTTACCACTTCTTCTCCGATTTGGATTCCTTTTATTTCTTTTTCTTCTCTGACTGCTGTGGCTAAAACTATGTTGAATAATAGTGGTGAGAGTGGACAACCTTGTCTTCTTCCTGATCTTAGTGGAATTGGTTTCAGTTTTTCACCATTGAGAACAATGTTGGCTGTGGGTTTGTCACATACAGCCTTTATTATGTTGAGCTAAGTTCCCTCTATGCCTACTTTCTGGAGGGTTTTTATTATAAATGGGCCTCACACCACATTTTATGAGTTTTACCTTTCTCAAATACTAAGTGAGCCAGTGGCTTATGTAATCAAGTCTGTGCTCTGAGCTTTGCTTGAGGGGATGGTTTTTCTACCTACCGAAACAATAATTAATATGTTAACCTAAAAGTCCATTATGGGCTTCTGAAGGTTTTGAATCCTTGAGTGACAGAGTGATACACAGAACTTTTTGCAAATTGAATTTGTGAAAAACAGAGTCACCTTTTAAACTGGTGTATGAGGCTCTGGCTCACTAGTAGACCATTAGGAGTCCTTTTATTCAACCCTCTTACCCTTCCCTTCATGGCAACTCTTTCTCTTTTTTAAAAAAATTGAAGTATAGTTGATTTATAATGTTGTGCTAGTTTCAGGTGTACAGCAAAGTGATTCAGTTATACATATATATCTATTCTTTTTCAGATTCTTTTCCCTTATGGGTTATTACAAAATATTGTGTATTAATTCCCTGTTCTATACAGTAGGTCTTGTTGGTTATCTATTTTGAATATCATATTGTGTATACGTTAATGGCAACTCTCAAAATGGAACTGGTCACTGTGGCTATTCCCAGTGCATCTTTTCACTTTTCAGTTGGCACACGAAGATGATGTTGCAACAAATGAGCCTGACTTTGGGAAGGTGGAGGGAAAGGTCAGGCATGGCTACATGAGAAAGAGTGAGATTACAACTCTTCATGGACCATGTCTGGCTCCAGAGGGACATTTGGCGATGGCCCCAGTGAACATCCTGAGGGCAGGGACCATAAGCTATTTTTGTCTCACTTTCTCCAGGGCCTATCGTAGGGCCTGGCACATGAGCACTCACTGAATAAATGAATACATTCGTTGAGCAGGGTGGTGGTGGAGAAGCAACAGGAAGTGAGGCAGCCTCAGAGGTCCCAGGGGAAGGTGATAGAACCAGCAGGAAGCAAGGCCTCTGTGGCCTGTGGTGAGTGTTGTGACCTGCCCTCCATGTCACCCATATGACTTTTGCAATACAATTGCTGAATGTTTAATTTCTGGTAAAAATAAATATTTTTAAACATTTTCCCTTATATTTAAGTCCTCCTTCATACCACCAAAGTAATCTTCATAACTATCAACTCTAATTTTATTACTCCTGCTTAATACCTTCCCAGATGCCTACCAGATAAAGTCCACACCCTTGACAAAGTTGAAGAGAGCTTTCATAATTTGGAACATACCTGGTTCTCCAACTTGTCAACCCCCTAGAGACTCGACTCTTTGATTAAACTTAGCTGCTCGTAATTTCCACAAGTGGGCCATTTCATGGGGCCCCAGGCTGCTTTTGTACCTGTCTCCTCTGCCTTCTTCCCTTTGCCAAGCAGTGGAACATCCACTCATCTTGTAAGACTCAACTCTGAACACATCTCTGATCTCATCTTTCTGGCTGCCCTTGTATACCCTTCTATCATGGCACCTATAATGTGTCACTGCATTTGTTGGTTAACATAGATATCTCTGGATTCTAGACAGAGGCCCCTGTCTGGGGCCACCTTCATATTCATTTCTGTACCTCAAGTGCATATCATAGTGCCTGTACCATGGTAAGTGCTAAATACAAGCAGACTAAATGAATGAATGAATAGTTCAATGAGCATTTCTCTCTGTATTATTTTTGGCATCACAATAGGAACAATCTCTGCCTCTTTGTTTCATATTCATACATACTAACCTCCTAATTTTATGTGTCTGAACCGGAAAAGAGCATGGATATCATCTTTCAACAGGGTACATTTGAAAGAAGGGTCTGTTCGACATTTCACATACTCCCAGACGGGCCTACCAGCTCTGCCAGTAGCTTTCCAGTGGACTCATCAGGGGCCTACAGATTGGGTTAGGGTGCTCTGCTAGAAGAGGTTTTTATAAAACACCCCTATATTGCCTGACATATAACACAGGAGACCCACATCTGCTTACTGAACCAATCACTTTTTTAAAACTTACTATACCATCTGTTCTGACTGCCTTCTATAAAAATGAAATGAGTAGATAATGCTAATTCTAAAATGTTTAAGATGTTTACACCCATTGGAAATTTTAATAAAATATTTAAATTAAATTCCCTTAAAAAAACATACCTTTCCAACTTTTAAGAAAGGGATTCTGGGTAAGGCGAGATGAAGAAAATGTAATTTAAGTCATCTCAACTTTCTACTTTGTAATACTTTGTACAATCAATTATTTTTTGAGCAGGAACAATAATTTATATGCCGTGTTATCTCTTCTCTTCAATATACAGAGGAGAAAGAAAAGATGTGTGTAAAGATGAAACCAGGGAGGAGAAACTTGTGGGTGGAAGTAGTAGGTGAATTATAAAAGCTGTTGTCAGCACTCTAAAAGATGGAAGAAGCAGATGTGAGAAGAAATAATGTTCAATATTCTCTAAGTTGCTTTCCCACCAACCTTAACTCCTCTTTCTCTTTCCCCATTAGAACTGTCCAATTTTTAAGTTTCCCTAAGTTCAAATTCTAACACACCTTCTTTTATTTCCTCCTTCCAAATGAACATAAATGAAGTTTATTTTCATGGTTCAACTTCCCCACAATTTATGCATGTTCTGATATTCTAATTCAGATTTTCATTCTATTCATTTTTTAACATCTTTATTGGAGTATAATTGCTTCACAATGGTGTGTTAGTTTCTGCTTTATAACAAATTGAATCAGCCATACGTATACAGATTGCCAACAAACACATGAAAGGATGCTCAACATCACTAATCATTAGAGAAATGCAAATCAAAACTACAATGAGGTATCATCTCACACCAGTCAGAATGGCCATAATCAAAAAATCTACAAACAGTAAATGCTGGAGAGGGTATAGAGAAAAGGGAACCCTCTTGCACTGTTGGTGGGAATGTAAATTGATACAGCCACTATGGAGAACAGTTTGGAAACTAAAAATAGGGCTTCCCTGGTGGCGCAGTGGTTGAGAGTCCGTCTGCCAATGCAGGGGACATGGGTTCGTGCCCCGGTCTGGGAAGATCCCACATGCCACGGAGCGGCTGGGCCCGTGAGCCATGGCCGCTGAGACTGCGCGTCCGGAGCCTGTGCTCCGCAGCGGGAGAGGCCGCAACAGTGAGAGGCCCGCGTACCGAAAAGAAAAATAAAAAAACAAATACAAAAAACTAAAAATAGAACTACCATATGACCCAGCAATCTCATTCTATTCATTTTTCACATTAATTCTCAACTGACTGGCCCTCTTCATTGGTAATTATTACTGTGAAGGTTTTGAATACCATTAAACTCTTCTCACTGGCTGCATTAACTTTAAGATAATTTGATTAATTCAGCAAGCCACTGGTAGATGCAGATTTAATACCTCGTAGAATTTGTGTGTTATCAGTATTTTGCAGGAACTAGATCTGAAAGATAAATGAAATCCTTTGGGACAAGATTTTAAAAAGGCTGGTTGTTTCCCTGCAAGATTTTAAGTAATTTTGTTAAGCCTTAAAAAGTGCATTCTAAATTGTTTCCCCCAGAATTACAAACAGAACATTCCTCTGCATTCCCCTGCAGTCTTGGTTTAATAACTTTTCATTTCTGTGGTGCACGTATATTTCCAGGGCTCAGCCAAAGGTTCTTCACTTGGGAGAACACAATGACTTTGAGGCAGCAAAAGTTATCAGCTGATAAACTGTAGAATAATGTAACTTGCCAAAACCCTCCACATGCAAAGGCTTCTGCTCTCTTCATCCCTTATCAGAGACAAAGCCAGGTTAGCGTATGTGTGTGTGTGTGTGTGTGTGTGTGTGTGTGTGTGTGTCGTTTTCTCCCCAGTGCCTTATTCCATTTCCAGCATTAGCTGCATCATATTCAAATACAGTGGCTATGGATTAAAATGATGAGGGAGGTGATGGAGAATGCTGAAGAGCCCCATGAAGATCTCGACAAAAGTAAGACCTGTTCCTGGTAAATGTTAACATCTTCTTTTAGAGGAACCAAGAGTTGGTTAAAACATTTTCTTGGGTAAAATCCTTTTAGTCTTAGATATCCCCTCAGGCAAAGTAGTCCCTGTGGGAGTCACCAGGTGCCACAAGAATCTGTGACAGGCCCATGGTACAGGGGAGACAGAGGGCAGATAATAAAAAGAGGAAAGGAAGGACAGGTAGAAGATGACACAAGATTGTTAGTAGTAGAGAGAAGGAGAGAGCATGTGAGAGAGGAAAAAGTGCCAATCATGGCAATTGCCTCTGAGGCTCAGGAGCCACTGAGGGACCACAGTGTGATGGAACAGCTGCCCTTCATGTGTGTGCATAAGGCTTTAGTATAAACATAAAACATAAAACCAAAATAAAATCCAAAAGATGCCACCTACGTTGGTAAGCCTACTCCACATTTCTTAGTTGATTTAGATTTGTTGAATTCACTGAGCTACTATGCTGACTTATGTTTATTCTGTGGACCACTATGACCAGTGAGTTTCTCCTCTTAAGTACTACTATCTAGTGATTCTTTCTTATTTTGATGACTTATGAGTTTTACTCTTTGTTTGAAGTGATAATATAAGCATACTCCTTTTAGGAAAATATTCAAGATTCCATATTAAGAACTCAATGAGACTTTCTTACCTTGGTTAGTCTTCTAATTTGATAAATAACAACTGAACTCTACTACTGTATAACGGCCTACCAGTTGGTTTACATTTAGATGGTATTTTAGTTAATTGCTAGGAAACAAAATAAAATCATGTCAAAACTTTATTAATAAAGATTTAGTCAATGATCTCTATTTTCTACATAGCTGCTTGACTAAAGAGGGGAAAATGAATGCTTGCAATGTTTCGGTTTGGACCAGTCTATATTGGCAGTACTTTAAAACCTCACCTATCCATATACTCTCTGAAATGGCTCCAGGAGTGCCAGACCACCTACTCAATGATTTTAAGTTTTTTATCTGGTTTTATTAAAAAATAATATATAATAAATGCAAAAATCCTTAGCAAAATTATCAATCAATGTAATTCACCATATTACAGGCCAAAAATAGACATATACGATAATCTCAATAGGTACAAAGAAGCATTTGACAAAATTCAGCACCCATTCATAATAAATATTAGCAAAATAAGAATAGAAGAGAACTTTTTTAATCCAGTAAAGAGTATCTATGAAAGAACTGCAGATAACAGCATATGCAGTGGAGAAATGTAGAATACATTCCCTATGATCAGGAACAAAGCACAGCTGTCTATTGTCACTGCTTATATTTTTCTGGAGACTTGCCAGTGCAATAAGGCAAGAAAAATAAATGAAAGGCTTATAGACTGAAAAGAAAGTTTTTTAAAAAGCCTGTTTGTATTTACAAATGGCATAATTATTTAAGTAGAAGATATTAACTAATTTAAAAAATAATTAAACAACGAATGGATCACTAAAGAAATCAAAGAGGAAATCAAAAAATACCTGCAGATAAATGAAAATGAAAATACAACAATCCCAAATTTATGGTATACAGCAAAAGCAGTTCTAAGTGGGAAGTTTCTCGTGATACAAGCTTTCCTCAGCAAACAAGAAAAGTCTAAAATAACAAACTTACCTTATACCTAAAGAAGCTAGAAAAAGAACAAAAACCCCTAAGGTCAGGAGGAAAGAAGGAAAGAAATCATAAATATCACAGCAGAAATAAATGAAATAAAGATTAAAAAATAGAAAAGATCAATGAAACTAAGAGCTGGTTCCTTAAAAAGATAAACAAAATTAATAAACCTTTAGCCAGACTAATCAAGAAAAAAAGAGAGAGGGCCCAAATGAATAAAACAGAAATGAAAAAAGAGAAGTTACAACTGACACCACAGAAATACAAAAAATAAGAGACTACTAAGAACAACTATATGCCAATAAAATGGACAACCTAGAAGAAATGGACAAATTTGTAGAAAAGTACAATCTTGTGAAACTGAACAAGGAAAAAATAGAAAATATGAACAAATTATCAGTAATTAAATTGAATCAATAATGAAAAAAACTTCCAAAAAACAAAAGTCCAGGACCAGATGACTTCACAGCTGAATTCTACTGAACATTTAGAGAAGAGTTAACACCTATCTTTCTAAAACTATTCCAAAAAATTGCAGAGAAAGGAATGCTTTTGAATTCATTCTAGGAGGCCAGGATCACCCTGATACCAAAAACAGACAAAAATATTATCATATTAAAAAAAAGAAACTTACAGTCCAATATCACTGATGAACATAGATGCAAAAATCCTCAACAAAATGTTAGCAAACTGAATCCAACAATACATCAAAAGGATCATACACAATGATCAAGTGGGATTTATCCCAGGGATGCAAGGATTCTTCAATATATGCAAATCAATCAATGTGATGCACCATATTAACAAATTGAAGAATCCAAATCATATGATCATCTCAACAGATGCAGAAAAAGCTTTTGACAAAATTCAACATCCATTTATGATAAAAACTCTCCAGAAAGTGGGTATAGAGAAAATATACCTCAACATAATAAAGGCTATATAAGACAAGCCCACAATGACCATCGTACTCAATGGTGAAAAGCTGAAATCATTTCCTCTAAGATCAGGAACAAGACAAGGATGCCCAATCTTATCACTTTTACTCAACACAGTATTGGAAGTCCTAGCCACAGCAATCAGAGAAGAAAAAATAGTAATAAAAGGAATCCAAATAGGAAAGGAAGAAGTAAAACTATCACTGTTAGCAGATGATATATTTTACATAGAAAATCCTAAAGACCCCATCAAAATGACTACTAGAGCTCATCAATGAATTTGGTAAAGTTGCAGGATACAAAATTAATACACAGAAATCTGCTGCATTTCTATACACCAACAATGAACTATAAGAAAGAGAAATTAAGGAAACAATTTACATTTGTTTGAAATTACATTTGATTGAAACCATTTACCATCACTCAAAAAGAATAAAATACCTAGAAATAAATCTACCTAAGGAGGCAAAAGACCTGTACTCTGAAAACTATAAGACACTGATGAAAAAAATTGAAGACAACAAAAACAGATGAAAGATATACTATGTTCATGGATTGGAAGACTTCATATTGTTAAAATGATAATACTACCTAAGACAATCTACAGACTTAATGTAATCCCCATCAAAATACCAAGGTCACTTTTCACAGGACTAAAACAAATAATTTAAAATTTTATATGGAGATACAAAGGGCTCTGAACAGCCAAAACAATCTTGAGAAATAAGAATGGAACTGGAGAAATCACACTCCCTGACTTCATGATATACCACAAAGCTACAGTAATCAAAACAGTATGGCACTGGCACAAAAACAGACACATGGATCAATGGAACAGAATAGAAAGCCCAGAAATAAACCTATACACTTATGGCCAATTAATATATGATGAAGGAGGTAAGAATATACAATGGAGAAAAGACAGTCTCTTCAATAAATGGTGCTGGGAAAACTGGACAGCTACATGTAAAACAGTGAAATTAGAACATTCTCTAACACCACATTCAAAAACAAACTCAAAATGGATTAAAGACCTAAATGTAAGATTGTAAACCATAAAACGCCCAGAAGAAAACATAGGTGGAACACTCTTTAACATAAATCACAGCAACATTTTTTTGGATCTGTTTTCTAAAGAAAAGGAAATAAAAGCAAAAATAAACAAATGGGGCCTAATTAAACTTAAACGCTTTTGCACAGCAAAGGAAATCATTGACAAAATGAAAAGACAACCTACTGAATGGGAGAAAATATCTGCAAATTATATGACCGACAAGGGGTTAAGATTCAAAATATATAAACAGCTTATACAATTCAACAGCAAAAAACAAACAAACTGATTAAAAAATGGGCAGAGGAACTGAATAGACACATTTCCAAAGAAGACATACAGATGGCCAACAGGCACATGAAAAGATGCTCAACACCGCTAATCATCAGAGAAATGCAAATTAAAACCACAACTAGATATCACCTCACACCTGTCAGGATGGCTATCATCAAAAAGAACACAAATAACAAATGTTGCTGAGAATGTGGAGGAAAGGGAACACTTGCACACTGTTGGTGAGAATGTAAACTGGTGCAGCCACTAGGAAAAACAGTATGGAAGTTTCTTTAAAAAACATAAAATAGAACTACCATATGACCCAGCAATTCCACTACTGGGTATTTAACTGAGAAAACGAAAACACTAATTAGAAAAGATACATGCAACACAATGTTTATAGCAGCATTATTTACAACTGCCAAGATATGGAAGCAACCTAAGTGTCAATCAACAGATGAATGGATAAAAAAGTTGTGGTATATATGCACAACAAAATACTACTCAGCCATAAAAAAGAATGAAATTTTGCCATTGCAACAACATGGATGGACTTGGAGGGTATTACACTAAGTGAAATAGGTCAGACAGAGAAAGACAAATACTGTATGATATCACTTATATATGGAATCTAAAAAATAAAATGAACTAGTGAATATAACAAAAAAAAAACCTGACTCATAAATATAGAGAACTAGTGATTACCAGTGGAGGGGGTAAAGTAGCGGTAGGGTATTAACAAGTACAAACCACTATTTATAAAATAAATAAACTACTAGGAGACATTGTACAACACAGGGAATATAGCCAATATTTTAGAATAACTACAAATGAAATAGAAACTTTAAAAACTGTGAATCATTATGTTGTACACCCTAAGCTAATATAATATTGTACATTAACTATACCTCAAAAAATAAAATATTATTAGAATTAATAAGAACTTAGTAAGTTAGTTATAAGGCCAACATACAAAATCCAATAACACTGCTATATATTAGCAATGAAAAATGAAATCAAATAACATTTCTATTAACATTAGTGTCAAAAAACACAAAATAAATTTTAAAAAAGGATCTGAAAAGAGGAATAACATTTTAAAAGATGTACAAACCTCTCTAGTAAAAACTACAAGGCACTATCAAGAGAAATTAAAGAAGACTAAACAAATGGGGAGACATACTATGTGTTTGGATTGGAAGACTCAGTGTAGTTAAGATACCAATTTCCTGAAACTGGTTATAGATTTAATGTAGTTCTGATAATAATCCCATCAAGGCCTTCTTTGGTAAAAATGAACATGATAATTTAAAATTTTACATGGACATGAAAAGTATCTAGAACATCGAAAGCAATCTGAAAAAGAGGAATAAAGTTAAAGGATGTCAATACTCTACTTTAAAACCTACTATGCTACATTAATCAAGACAGTGTAGCATTTGGCATCAGAATAGACAAATAGATCAATGGAACAGAATACAGAGCCCATATACAGACCCACACCTATATGGCTATTTGCTTTTTGATAAATGTACCAAGATAATTCAATAAGAAAAAGAAAGTCTTTTTAACAAATGAGGCTGGAACAACTGGATATCTATATGGAAAAAGTAAACTTCATCATACACAGAAATTAATTTGAGATCGATCATAGACTCAAATATAAAAGCTATAACTTCAAACGTAAAAGCTAAAACTATAAAACTTCTAGAAGGAGAGATAGGAGAATATCTTTATAAGCTGAAGGTAGGAAAGGTTTCTTAGACAGGACACAGCAAATATGCATGAAATTTAAAAAACTGATAAATTCATTTTCATCAAAATTAAAAACTTCTGTTCATCAAAAGACACTGTTAAGAAAATGAAGATGCCAGCCACACAATGGGAGAAAATATTTATAAAACGTGTGTAAGACAAAAGAACTTACACCTAGATCATAAAAAAATCTTCTACTCAAAAATAAATGGCAAACAAATCAATAAAAATGGGAACATATTTGAATGAAAACTTCACTAAGGAAGATATAAGAATGGCCAATAAGCACATGAAAAAGTGCTCCACATCATCAGGCTTTGGGGATTTGCAAACTAAACCACAGTAAGGTATCGCTACACATCCCTCAGAATGGCTAAAACTAAAAAGCCTGATGACTTCAAATATCAGTAAAGATGTAGAGCTCTCATACTTTGCCGATGGGAGTGTGCAATGGTCCAACAACTCTGGAAAACATTCTGGCAGTTTCTTATAAAACTAAACATGCACCTACTCTGTGACCCAGCAATTCCATTCTTAGTTTCTTACACAAGGGAAATGAAATATCGACAAAAAGATGTACAAGAACATTCATCACAGCTTTATTTGTAATGCTCATTCACTGGAAATAACTGAAATGTCCATGAGCAGGAGAATGGGTAAACAAACATTCATACATAGGAATGCTACTCAACATAAAAAGAACTAGGGTACATGCAACAACATGAATGGATCTCAAAAATATTATGCTGAGTGAAAGAAGCCTTACACAAAAGAGTTCATTCAATTTATATGAAGATTTAGAACAGGCAAAATTAATCTGTTGTGGAAAAAATCAGAACAGTGGATGCTCTGGACGATAGAAGTTAGGACTGACTGGGAAGAGTATGGGTGAACTTTCTGGGGTGATAGGAATGTTCTACATTTTTATAGGTGCTCGAGTTACAGGGGGCATGCATTTGAATGATATGCTTAAGATTTGTACTTTATAATGAAATATTGAACTCTAGTTAATGATAAGCATGGGGAACTGTGTAGGTGTTAAAGTCACTGATGCTTGCAACTCACCTTGAAATATCTAAAAAGTAAGATGGATTGATGGATGGATAGATGGAAAGATATACGATAAAGCACAAACTTATTAACAATTCTAGAATATAGGTGGCAAGTACATGGGTGATTACTGCACAATTCTTCCAACTTTTCTTATGTTTGAAATTTTTCATAATAAAATGTTTAGGAAAAAGAAAAAAATAAGATATACTGCAGTTGTCACCTGTGACAGACTGTGCTCCTGGGCTTCACAAAATAGTCACCGATAATTTGCATAAGTCAGCACTTCAGAGGGAACATGACTGGTCAGCTGAAAGAAGTTTATTAAGCATGAAAAGATGCTCAGAATTTATTTTGACTAAAGATGAGTGAGTGTTTTAATTTCTATAAATCTTCTGGGAGTCTTTGTCAGTATATCCCTGGGTGTCTCACCTTTCAATTTAGGAGTGAACGTTGAAAGGTCTTATAGCACAGAATCTAACATCAACAGTTAACTATTTAAGTAAGTACCTCATTACAAAAAGCTGAGTTTTGAGTTGAAAATCTTGCAACTAAATAGTAAGAAGACTTAATTCTGAACCCCCAAGAGCTATAACATGCTCTGTAAGCAGAGTTCCCTGATCATGGTAGGTGTTCAGTAAGCATTTACTGTATTGAATGGGTGGATAATATTATGGGTTGGCCTCATCTTTCTCACTGGCATTCTAATCTGGTCTAATTCAGTAGTAACTACTGAATGGAGTCATTTAGATATCTATAAAATACTAAAAGCAAGTGCACAATAATGACAACAGGGCTAAAGTTGATTGGCTGACTTACTTGGGCCTCTAGAATATGGGGAAAAGATAAGCATAAGCTAAGATCAGGCAACGTAGTTCAGCCCGGTAGACCTCTCAAATGCTTCTAAAATGCATTATGACATGCTCAAATAGTTGGCCCAAAAAAGAAGATGCTTCAGGACACTGGTGGCAGGGCTCTAAATTCCAATTAGGAGACTCAAAATGTAAATCTGCTTTAAGCTCAGGAGTAGCCAAGCATGGTCTTTGAGCGACCACTCTTAGTTGTATCTCAGTTTGTCTTTGACTTTATCTGCTGATCTGCCCATCTATCAATTCTAAATCTTTTCAGGGACATACCTAAACGTGGAGTGAGAAGGGTAAGGTATAGAGTGGTCCCTACTGATGGTACTGCCAAGCAGCCTCCATCATGCCAGAGGTGGGGGTTCTGACGGGCAGGGTCCAAGAATATATGCTAAGGACTGGACACCAGGAGAGCTGAAGCAAGGTTAGCAGTGCAAAATAGGAGATTATAATACAATATGATTTGGTACGATATAATGTAATAGAATACAATATCAACTTTTAAGGCTTTAGAATATTTTCAGATGCTTTATTTGATCCTCAGAACATTTTTCCCTGGATGCGTTGAGGCCTGGAACCCACAGGTAAAGGCAGAGGCTATCCCTGGCTGGAGAGCGGGAGTGTGGATATGGTGACCAACGGCAGAATCGGTCTGTGAAAGATGAGAAATCCCAGTGTTCAAATGTCTCATGAAGTGGGATGGAAAGTGACAAGGATTATAACTGAAGCGGGCTCATCACAAGGCAGCTCCATGGAGGCCTCTCAGTAGAGGGGCTCTCTAGGGGTTATCCGTGCCGGGAGGAAGCCTTTTTAGAACAAGTCTATAACACTGTGAATCTTCAAACACAAATCACAGCGACTCTTTCTGAAACCTCTTGCCTGGAAAAGCTAGCTGCCTTAACTTTTCTTGACACCTGAGACACAAACAACCAATATTAAGCGACTTAGAAAAATTCCTTAAATAATTGTCCTTTATTGCATTTCTTTATCTGAGGTACCATTCTTCCTGACATTCTATATATGCCACAATAGAAGATGATAAGCCGACAGAATTTCCTTCCAGAATTTCTTTTTGTTTTTCCATAAAGAAACAGACCCAAATGTATTTTTCTCACTTCACCATGGTTGAGAGGAAAAAGAGAGTCTGTATTACTGTGGAAAAGCTTTAAGTATTTATTAAAGATGTCAGAATGCATTAGGGGCCTTGGGACAGAATGGGCACAGTGATGGTTTTCTAGAAAATACAAGGTGATAATGAGAGGGACCACTCACAGAAACCACAGCTCAGTATGCCTCACATTATGCTGAATAAACTCCATCTCCAACTTCCCATTAGCATTTTTTTTTTTTTTTTTTTTTTTTTTTTTTTTTTTTTTTGCGGTACGCGGGCCTCTCACTGTTGTGGACTCTCCCGTTGCGGAGCACAGGCTCCAGATGCGCAGGCCCAGCGGCCATGGCTCACCGGCCCAGCCGCTCCGCGGCATGTGGGATCCTCGCGGACCGGGGCACAAACCCGTGTCCCCTGCATCGGCAGGCGGACTCTCAACCACTGCGCCACCAGGGAAGCCCCTGATGCCTGAATTTTAACTGTTGAGTTCAAACACTTTCTTGGACATCAAATACTTTTCTTTGACATCAGTTAAAATACAGCTGGCATTAGAACAAAATCGGTTTAAGCTCTTATTTTCACATTGCTGGGAGTTAAGAAT
The DNA here is from genome assembly GCF_949774975.1 of Lagenorhynchus albirostris. NCBI lineage: Eukaryota > Metazoa > Chordata > Mammalia > Artiodactyla > Delphinidae > Lagenorhynchus > Lagenorhynchus albirostris. The sequence goes on along the minus strand of NC_083102.1, from coordinate 87,359,448 downwards.
CACAGAACAAATTTAGATCCAGGAGAAGGGGACTCAGGAGGAGCCAGGGAAAGAAGGGGTCTGAATAAAGACAGGAGGACCAGAAGCCTACAACATTAAACTCAACTGTTGGTTCTTCATTAATACACACACACACACACACACACACACACACACACACGCACGCACACTGAGAGCAGATATTTGAAACATCACCATAAAAATAGGTCTAATTTGCCCACTGCAGCTTCAACTAAACTGCCCTCTCCTAGGGCATTAGCATTTTCAGAAACAAGGGAGAGTGATTCTCTCCTTCCTTCTTCACCCCAGCCCCTGCCTCCCACCTCATCACAGCTTCTCTGCTACCACCACCTACTGGGATGGCTTTGAAACTAGGACAACCACTCTGGCCCTTTATTTGCTAACTGGGCTCAGCATTAATATCCCTGCCTCCCAAGTGCCTACAAATGCCCAGAGAAGTATCTCCCATCAATCTCTTTACTTGTCTTCAGTCAACTCCGCTCTTTCCCCTCAAATGGAATCTCAGACTCACCTCACAAGGGGCCAGTGGGCATGATCTCATGCAACTTCCTGTTTCAGGTTCCCCTTAATTTCCCCCAAATTTATGTACATCCAACTCATCTTCATATGCATATGTAAGTTTCAGAGGATGAAATGGGTCAAGTCCAGTACTCTATCTGTGCCCTTGATCATACCTTTTCCAGTAAATCTAGAACCATATTTTGTCCGCCATTCCCTACCCCTTGCTCCTATCTTCAATCACTACCACTCTTCTTTTCTTTCCATTGGTTGTTTTCTTCTAGTTATAAGATTCATCTTTCTCTTCCCTTTTCATCCAGACTCTCAAATACACCCTTACTTCTTTCTTCCCATTCATATGCATGCCCACTGCAATCTGGCTTTTATCACACATAGCCCCACTTCCCACCCTATTAAATCCTCCTGCACTGGCTTGCAAAATCTAATGGGCACCTTTCAACCCTTAAAATACTGAAACTTCCTGTTGAATCTCAAGCTGGTGGTGATGTTCTCCTTTCCCAAACTCATTCCTCCTTTAAGTTAGCTTTCCCCCTTTCTTGTCTCCCCCGTTGCAGGTGTCACCATCTACCCAATCCTTATGCTAGAATTGGAGTCCTAATTTCATGACTGCTTCTTTCTCATATATCCCAAGACCAGTTAATCACAACATCTTGCTTATGTTGAGTCTTATATAGCTCTTACATTTTTCTTCTCCCTGGTCTAGTTCAGATTTTTCTTCAGATTACAGCCACAGCCTCCTCACTTCTCTCTCTAATTCCAGCTTTGCACATCTCATTATTTAGTGAGAGTGATCTTTCTAGACTATTCCCATGCTTGAAACTCTCCACTGACTGCCTAGCCACTCATGTCCTCTTAATACTTTATGCTCCCAAGCACTGAACTAGTTGAAATTCTCTATATTGTCTGTGCTGATTCTTACATTCAGGCCTTTGCTTATGCTGTTCTTTCTGCCTGGATACCTGTCTCTCGCTAATCATTATTTCATGCCTACTTACCCTTTAAGAATCAGATTACGAGTGACTTCTTCCAGGAAGCTCTCCCTGACACCCCCATGCTGCCACCTGCTTCTCTAACACTCCCATAGCTTCTCCTAGAGCTCGTTGTCTTTGATTATCTATTTAATACGTCTAGGTCTCCCATTTATAAAATATGTCCCTCTCCTGAGGGCAAGAACTGAATGTTTATATCCTTAGAACTGCAGTTCCTGATTCATGTTTAATGTTCAGCTAATGTGTATTTAATGAATAAATCAATGAACTGCTGGATCCTTTTCATGGAATACAGGAAAGCTAAGGCTATACAATTCAATTGATTTAGACGTGCTTCATAAAGGTAAGAGTCATCAGAAGGCAACCGATCAAACAGAAGATTAAGCTAAAGCCCAGGGCCCCAGGAATGTTAAGCAGAGAATCTTTGGAGACAGATTCTTTGTGGACAAGGACGCAGTAAGAGACTGTCAAGAGAGATTAATACAATAAAGACCGCTAGGAAGTGATGGCAGATAAGACTGATGGCTCTTGGAAAGTTGGCACTAATCATTCTCCTTTTTAAACCTTAGCCATGATGTGGATATAGCCGTAACTTGTTTGTTTCTCAAGGAACCTGGAGGTCAAGGTATAAGATTGCTGACTAAGGGGCACTAGGGAATAAATGGTCCATGAAACAGTATAAGTCATGTCAAAAAGGACAGCAACTTTCTCCAACAGGACAGAGGATCCGCAGGTCTGCCCTGGGAGGAAGACCTATGTTTACAATGGTGGTGGGGTAGGGAAATCTATGCTTCGTTTAGACAGGAAGGCAATCTGGAAGCTTAAAAATTAATAGCAATGCCTAGCATTGGAGGGATACTGGTGGTACTTGAGCCTGCCTATAATCACCATCAGTTTTCTTCTTCAGACTACTCAAAATGAACATACAGTCCAAATATAAACAGTGTCTTTGCAATCTTGGCTGCAAGACAAATTACTTAACCACCCATTCCAAAAAGATGGCCTCCCTTAAACCCCTTCTATTTGGAAGTTTTGGAGACAATGCTTTCAAGAACAACACATCAAGAACAATACATCAAGAACAGTTGTGTGGGGCTTCCCTGGTGGTGCAGTGGTTAAGAATCCACCTGTCAATGCAGGGAACATGGGTTCGAGCCCTGGTCAGGGAAGATCCCACATGCCGTGGAGCAACTAAGCCCATGCGCCATGACTACTGAGCCTGCGCTCTAGAGCCCGTGAGCCACAACTACTGAGCCTGTGTGCTACAACTACTGAAGCCCGTGCTCCTAGAGCCCATGCTCTGCAACAAGAGAAGCCACCAGAGTGAGAAGCCCGCGCATGACAACGAAGAGTAGACCCTGCTTGCTGCAACTAGAGAAAGCCCATGCACAGCAACGAAGACCCAACTCAGCCAAAAATAAATAAATAAAATAAATAAATTTATATATATAAAAAAAAGAACAGTTGCGTGTAGGGGGAGGTAGTTTCCCTCTTTGTGTTTCAAGGGTAACGTGAAGAAGCCTGCCATGGGGACCTAGGCAGCTTGCTTGCTTCTGTTTTTCCAAGGTCTGGGGGTACTGTCTGCTATTTTATCATTCCCCACATGTTAAAAATAGGCTTATTTGTCAATAATATATTAAAAATGCACATAACACTTTCAGTGAATTTTACAGTCAGAATCGTGTAGCTAGTCATACTCAATTTCTATTATTGTAGTCTTTAAATAACCTAATCTCCAAATTTCTTTTCAAGATTAATTTTTTTTCAAAGTAATTAGGGACATCTCATAGACTTCATGCAAACCCTTAAAGAGAATTCTTACAAGCAAGAGGAAAATGGTGTAGTGGAAAGAGGAATAGTCTGAGAGGCAGAGGTCTTAATACTTAGTTCTGGCTTGGTGATTAACTGAGTTAGGCACAATTTCTCTGGGCTTTAGTTTTCTGATTTGCTGAACTGGGGAAACTGGATCCCCTCTAAGGCTACTTCCAACTCTCAAATTTAAAAAATTAGTAATAAGCAAAATATTCTTAGCCTCTTTTTAAGAGAAGTCTTCTGTTGTATGTGTTCCGTTTCAGTTCTCTCAGAAACAAATGCATTATTTGTTTAGTATTTTTCTTTAAAATCAACTCATCTTTCTTCACTAAATGAACTCATTTAAAGGAAACCTCCTATACTAATTTTAATGGAAAATGAATTATCAATTGCTAAAAATATAATTACTATTAATGTAAATTAATAACTATTAATGTAAATACAATGAAAACAAAACAATTTCATTTAATTCTAGCTAAATCTCGTGGTTGGCCAAAAGCTGTGCTTGACAAGACCTGCTCTTTCTATTTAAAAGGAAACTCGTTAATGTTAGAGACCAACGTGAGAGTTTGTTCTTCTATTAATTAATAGAATTGAAAGTAATTAAAGAAATACTTTTCTCACTTACGATTCAACGTATTCAATGTAGTCCCTAAAATGCCTAAAATCATCTGCTGAAACACCAGTGGTGAAGTTCCAGATCTAAGGAAAACACTGATCTACTTTAATCCCTGTACAAGATTAACACTTATAAGTAAAGCACTATTAGGAAATATGTGCTATTATGAGGTCACTAATTAGTAGAGCAGAAAGTATCTTTTTTGCTCTTTTGCAAAATTATCCAGCAGAAATATAAAACGTTAGATCACCTTTTCCAAAGAAAGATAGCAAATGTACTTGTGACAATGGGTTATATGAAAAGTGTTGGACAACATTATTATGAATGTTCTCAGTGTCTGAAGAAAAGAAAGTCTCCCTAAAAGGCTTGATTTTAGCACCCCCAGTTGAATCTATGAGGCTGTAAAATTCTTCTTCTCTAGAATATTCTTTTGAGCTAAAACAGACTTGATCACTTGCCGAATCAAACTCCATATTTCTCTCTTGCTTCCAAAGCCACCTCTCTAATAGGTAGACCATAGATGAGCCTAAAATTATAATTGTGTGTTATTTTACAAACTTTTTAAAATAACAAAATATAGATTTAAATCTGTGAGGAAAATACTTGAAAATATCACATTTTTTTTATATGACAGATTTCTTTTTTTTCAAAACTCAAGTGGTACATCTCTTGAAAGGAATAGGATTACTCAGTTAAAATCAGTACTTTAAGCCAGACTGATAGCCCGAATATCCACCCATCCACCAAATGACTCAGAGTGGCTATCCCTGGGTGGGAGGAGTGTTCAAGATTTTAGGTTTTTATATTCTACTTTACATATGGCATATTGTTAGTTTTTTTTTTTAAATAAAAACACATACAATTTTTGAAAGATTTTTTAAAAACCAAAATAGAGTGCATCCAGAGAATCATCAGGATGGTCAATATAGTAAGCACCATTCCTCTGAGGAAGGAATGAGAGTATAAGCATATTTACCCTTGGGAAGACTTGGTTGTCTGCAGATAACTAAGCGTTCCTGGAGATGGGTGGTGAGTGGGAGAATATGGTGGGGTGGTGTTTCTTCTGAAGGCAGAATTCAGGTTAATTGGTGGAAACAACAGAGAAGCAGATTTTTGTTTCTATGCAAGGACCATTTTTCTTATAACCTGAGCCACTCCTCAGTGGATTTGGCTTCTTTCAAAGGAGTGAGCTCCTAATCACTAAATGTGTTTAAGGAAAGACTTGGGAACCATGCGCTGAGGACTTCAGAGATGAGGCATCTGCACTGTGAGGAAGCAAAGGATGGAGAATGGAGGAGCTTTGAGTCTCCTTCCAAACAAAAGATTCTCTGATTTGTGCTGAAACACATAACTTCATTCCATACCTCATCTTTTTCCATTGACTGAAGATTAAAAAAACAGAGGAAAGAGTTTAGTTTAATGGAGAATCATTTATGGTCTCTTGACTGGATGAAATGACAAATTCTTAAATTTTTCATGGCCTTTTTATTATACAGTCTAAAGTAGACACAGGGCATCACGTAAAAATGAGAAGTATGAATTACTGACATCATAAACCATTTAGGATGAATTTGCTCAAGGAGTTCATAAGAGGTTTTTAATACTGAGGCAAGATGAATTTAAGCAGAGTATGAGTAAGAGTATGAAATATAATCAAATTAACGTTTTAATTCAGATGCTACTCTTATTTACATTTGCTGAGTTCTCCAAAAGAGCCCTTTTTACCAGGTGAACACTGAGGGCAGGATGTCTGAGTCATGTGAAAATGTCTGATTATTTACAAGGTAAGAACAGCCAATATTCCAGAATGATTATTAGAAGGAAAATCAGGGTTATTTGGGTAGGCTGTATATTTACATATAAGAGTTCATAAGAAAGCAGCAGAGTTTATTCCAAGCAATTCTATTATCATCAGTGATATCTATTATCTATTAGATAGTGATATCTATTATCATCAGTGGAAACTGATAACAGAGACAGTGCAGCTGCTAGGCGTTCATTCTAGGATAAACAGGGACAGGTACTGGAAATAAATTTGCTTCAGATATAGCATCTGCCCATTTATCAAGGAGACTGAAATTCAAGAAAATTGCTCCATCTTTTTTGGCTTGTGACAAAATAAAAAATGCAAATCATACCATCAGGCCCAAGTTCTGACTTGAACCCAGGTCTACCTAACATACTGGCTGAGTAGACAGTGGTGTCACTGGGGACATAGCCAGTTGAGCTCCTGAAATTCCACCGTAGAAAATCCTTCTTTCGGGTGCAGCTTTCTTGTAATAAGGCTCTAACCGAAGTGTGGTACCATAGTGAGGGGTGTGAGCAGTGCTGATGATGCTGAGTGCGGGGCAGGACTGACAAGAGCAGGCAGAAGGTAGAGATGGAAAGGCCTCAGTCAATCAATCAATCAATCAAAATTGATTGGGTATTTACTCTGTAATGATAAATTTTACCCATCCCACCATTTTCCAATGGCTTGTGGAAGGTAGAGCTCTCATAACACAGAAACAGTCTGATTTAATTTAAGCCAGCACTTTAAACATGTAAGAGCAAACACATTTTGGAGAAATCAACATTTTCATATAACACTCTTATGCTCCAAAACACAATGAGTCATGTCTCTGCTATAGCAAATATTTATGATTCTCATGAGTTTGTCTTAAGATTATCCTTGAAGATAATCAGGAAAATTGGGTGGTGGCAGGGGATGGAAGGCAGTAGAGCACAGTGCTTGAGAAGATAGTTTCTAGTTTCAGTTTCAAACAGAAACTAGAGTTTGTTCGAATCTTATTTCCATTATTTATAGGCTATGTGACCTGGGGCAAGTTACTCAACTTTCCTAAGCCTATTTTGTATCATGCATATAGGGGAAATAAAAGCATCTCCTTCATACGGCCTGTTGTCAGAATTAAATGACATAACATCCCAGACTAAGCGTTGTACCTGGCACATAATAACCCCTCAGTAAATGTTAGATGTCGTTATGAATACTGCACTTACAATTGTTGCTATTAAGAGATGACTGAATGAGAAGTTGTGGACAATCATGTGTAATTCTTTCTACCTTTGCCATGAAAGTAAGACTATTTACCTTTAATTTGCAGGTCAAATGTCATTCATTCATTTGAATGTGTTTATTGTATATCAGCAAGATGCTGGTGATATTAAGACAGATAAGACATTTCTCTGTCCTCATGCTCCTTGGAGTCTAGCAGAGGACACAGTCATAAAAACAAATACTTGTAGTACAATGTCACGGGTGCTACACTGGGGATAAATGTAACAGATACCATGGCCCTAGGAAGGAAGGTAAGGACACAGGAAGACTTCATCCTCTGAATCTCTGTTCTTCAATCACTATATTGTCTATAGCTGGACATCTATCCAGGGCCACAACATAAAAGATGAGTTAAAAACATAATTTAATAAAAATATGACATTAGAGGTATTGAATCTTTTAATGAAGGCTAATCACCAACTCTATTCATTCTCAGGGGGATCTTTTCTGTTGTTGTTCAGATATACTTACGTTAGCCTGTCACTTTCATGTATGTTGAATGTGTGCTTCAATATTCAGTCAAAACAAAGCTTCTTTCCCCATTAATTCAGATTAAAAAAAAGCCCACTAGTTTTTTTAATAACATTATGTTGTTTTACATCTCAAGGAATAGAGTCACGGAAAACTTAACAGCAATCCGAGGAACTGATTGAAAAGTTTACTTATTGATTCATAACGTTTTAGGAAATGAATTCTAGTTTATCTGGCCTTCGGCAGGGAATCACCAGCGTGTTTTTGGGAGACAAGAATCTGCACCATATCATGGGTGGGAAGAAGACAGAAACAACCAGAAAAGAAAAGGAAGCTGCCAGATGGGCAGTATGATTTTTAGCATGTCATACAGGCTGCAGTCAGGGGTTAGTTAGGTCTACAAGAGAGAGGCCCTATAGATACTCTAAGGTTAGAGGGTAAATGTAAGATGTCAGTCCTGCAATAACAGAAAGAAGAGTGGACTGTGAGTAAGATGACCAGAGCCCTAGTGTTAACTGTGCAAGAAATTCATATGTGACCTTGGTTAAGTCATTTAACATTCACCAGCCTTGGCTTTCTCAGCTGAATAACTTCCCATCTCTTCTACAAATACTGAGTACTTACCATGGGATAGATAATAAGATTCAAAGAAGAATAGGACATGGTCCCTGCCTCCAGGGAGCTCAGTTTGGTGAGGGAGATGAGCAAAACACAAGTACCTTTAGCACAAGAGGAAGAGTGCTACATGATATCAGATGCTTAACCGGGATTGCACACCAGAATTGCTTTGGGAGTTCCATCTTGCATCTACCAAGTCACTTGCTCTCCGTGGAGCCTGAGTTTGAAAAGTCTCCCCCGGTGAATCCCAGGGATTCACCTATTAGGGATCCTATTAGAAGCTATTTGTCTCCAGGGTTCCTTGAGGGTCCATATGACGGGTGTGGGGACTGAAGGGGAGGGTAATTTAAACAAGAGTATTAGCCTCGGGCCCCTTCCACCCTGACATATTTGAACCTACAGAAGAGCAAAGCATGGCTCCTGGGAAGGCATTGTTGGTACCTCGAGACCTGACTGAGAGAGCAGCAGACATGTATCAGGGTGCAGGGCTTAGAGGGACAGGAGGAAAAGTATCTCAGGTCTGGAAGGGGTGGGAGGGTCTACAGGAAAACACAGCTGGCATGACAATTAGTTCAACAGCTGGGCTTGTCTGTCTGTACTGAAGGTCTGTCCTCTACAGAATGAGGCAGGGATCCACAGGAGCATGTGGAAGGATGCACTAGGTCCGTGGGGCATCTTCACGATACAACCTAAAAGGAAAGAATCCCCCTTCCCTCACTACTAGCCCCAGTCACTTTCTTCACTGTGGGCTGGTCTCTGACAAAAGAGCTTTTCTTATACTGTCTAAAAGGACTCTAGAGCCTCCCCCAAAAAAGAATGGACAAACATAGCTTTGTGACTAGAGGAATGCTTTTGTCCTAGCATCTGTTGGTTTTGACCTAAAACTTGTCCAGATCCTCATCTGATGCCATAGATGGGCTGACACACCAGCTTTGGGGATGTTAGTACATTCAGAGAGAAGAATGTAAGAATGCCTACATCTCCTGATACAATGTGGGCATAACCAAGGAGAACAAAAGCTGCATTGGAAGCTCTTGAAGGCTCATCAAGTCAGTGGCGTCTCCTGAGAGTGACTGATTTATTTAGAGGGTCTAAAACGTTCCTATGATTAAACTGCTCTATTGCCTGGGCGTGCCTGTAGACATAATTACTGAGAAGAAGTCATTGAATTCATTGGTAAAGGAAAAATTACAGAATCTTCTAAAATATGCATGGTCTCTCAATCACTAGAAGTCACTTTAGAAACTCCGCTGTCACAAAAGTTAAGTGAAAGACTGTACTACCTAAAAACTTAGTTTGATATAAAGCTGACTGTTGCAGCTCAATAACAAAAAAACAAACAACCCAATCCAAAAATGGGCAGAAGACCTAAATAGACATTTCTCCAAAGAAGATACACAGACTGCCAACAAACACATGAAAGAATGCTCAACATCATTAATCATTAGAGAAACGCAAATCAAAACTACAATGAGATATCATCTCACACCAGTCAGAATGGCCATCATCAAAAAATCTAGAAACAATAAATGCTGGAGAGCATGTGGAGAAAAGGGAACACTCTTGCACTGCTGGTGGGAATGTGAATTGGTTCAGCCACTATGGAGAACAGTATGGAGGTTCCTTAAAAAACTACAAATAGAACTACCATATGACCCAGCAATCCCACTACTTGGCATATACCCTGAGAAAACCAAAATTCAAAGAGAGTCATGTACCAAAATGTTCATTGCAGCTCTATTTACAATAGCCCAGAGATGGAAACAACCTAAGTGCCCATCATCAGATGAATGGATAAAGAAGATGTGGCACATATATACAATGGAATATTACTCAGCCATAAAAAGAAACGAAATTGAGCTATTTGTAATGAGGTGGATGGACCTAGAGTCTGTCATACAGAGTGAAGTAGGTCAGAAAGAAAAAGACAAACACCATATGCTAACACATATATACGGAATTTAAGGAAAAAAATGTCATGAAGAACCTAGGGGTAAGACAGGAATAAAGACACAGACCTACTGGAGAACGGACTTGAGGATATGGGGAGGGGGAAGGGTGAGCTGTGACAGGGCGAGAGAGAGTCATGGACTTATATACACTAACAAACGTAAGGTAGATAGCTAGTGGGAAGCAGCCGCATGGCACAGGGATATCGGCTCGGTGCTTTGTGACCGCCTGGAGGGGTGGGATAGGGAGGGTGGGAGGGAGGGAGACACAAGAGGGAAGAGATATGGGAACATACGTATATGTATAACTAATTCACTTTGTTATAAAGCAGAAACTAACACACCAATGTAAAGCAATTATACCCCAATAAAGATGTTAAAAAATAATAATGATAAATAAATAAAGCATCCCCACCCAACCCCATCATCCAACTACACCTTTGTCCCAGCCCCGAAAAGAAACGATCACTTTGGAAATTAATTCTTCTCCATAGACTTCATGTTCCAAATTCCTCTCCTGGGCAATCATGTAACATCTGGCCAGGAATTTATTATTTTTTTTTAATTATAAGGAGAGGGTGACACTTCTATCAATAAAATTCTGCTTCAATTAGTAAAAAAAAAAAAAAAAAGCTGACTGTTTTGTATACAAAATATAGAAATTACATAGCTGTTTGAGAGGAAGCAATGCAAAAGAAACCAAGTTTGCTGAGAACTACGCCAGTCATTGGGGAATACTGGCACAAAAGTGTGTGAGGGATGAGCTACAAGCACATTACCTGGAGAAGAGAAATCCTAACAGAAGATCAAGGCGAATTTTTAGTTTCACTTGAAAGGTGTAACATTTTCTCCTTATGAAGTACCTCATACAACATAGTTATGAAATGGAAAATTGCATGTAAGAGATAAAGTTTTCCTTGGTGCTTGGATAAACGAAGAAACAAATGGCACAGAGGGGATTTGACTCCCTCTCATGTAGTATTTCCTCAAAACTTTTCCTTTTAAAAAATACAAATATAATTCTCATTAGATAAGGTGCACAACTGCCCTGCTGTCATCACTGGGGAAGAAAGGCACGACCTCCAGGGCCATCAGTTGACTAGTGGGAAAGAGATCAGAACGAAGCTTTGGGCCCTGTCATGGCCCTCTCCACATCTCTCAGTTTTAATAATATGCGTAATCTTTGGATCTTACTCAAAAATCCATCTTTTTTCCTCCTTAATATTAAAAAGAAACCCTGAAAGGTCTTGTATAAAGTGTATGATTGACAACTCAGTTTCTAAACATGAATAAAAAGACTTGTCATGACAAGTCAGGGTATTTTTATTTCCAGATGTGGAAGCTGAGGGTAGGTGTTAAGTGTAGGGAGAAGGTAGATTCTGAGTCACCAAACTGATTAGAGCTTACCTCCTGATTCCTACCTCTGCTTAGCACTTCTAGTTAAAATACCTTTTCCCTTTGGTGCATGGATGCCCGTGGGCCTTAATAGTGCCCCACGCTTGTTGACCCTACCACATACGGGTCAACAAATGTCCCAAACGGTCATCACTCATCAGCGGTTGCCCCAGAATGGGAGCCCAGAGTATCTGTTGACTGGTAATATAAAGGCTACTAAAAGAAAAGACTAAAAAGTCTTCTATACCAGTACAGACCTGGTTTTTGTATAAAAGCCACTTATCATCGTAGTTTCTAATGAATCAAGATGCCACATAAGACATACCCTTGCCCCAGAAATGATCTTTAAAGTGACAGGTCATAAGGCAAGATTATTGAAAATTATATCGAGACAGGAAGATAAAGCAGGGTGCCATTTATGTAAACATAGGGAAACTTGAGAAATAAAAGCATAACTATTATCTATCTTCATTTGGATGAAGTGCATGCATTTGCTGAATGGCTTTCATTAAAGTGCCAAGCAATAAGGAATTTGCATTTTAAATTAGTATCTTCCCAGGATTTAAACATTCACGCAGTTTTCATTTTTCCTCCTCTCTTACAACTACCTCTCCTCATATCTACTGAACAAACCTGTTTTGGAAAAGTTAGACCAATTTAACTAATAGGCCAGTTTAGTCCTGATTCTTAAATACAGTTCTTTAAAGAGTGCTCAAGTAAATAGCAGCATTTCGTCTTCAACATTTGTCTCTTAAATGCATGATTTAAAGCACAGAGCTTTCTGAACAGGAGGTAGACTTCAATTTATGATTTTCTGGAGGGCTTTAGTTTCTTTCAAAATATCTATGAGTCACAACACTGTAAAAGGTTATCTCCGCAGGACTAAACATTTTTTCAATAAATATGTCTCGGGCTTCCCTGGTGGCACAGTGGTTGAGAGTCCGCCTGCTGATGTAGAGGACGCGGGTTTCTGCCCCGGTCCGGGAAGATTACACATGCCGCGGAGCGGCTGGGCCCGTGAGCCATGGCCGCTGAGCCTGCGCTTATGGAGGCTTATGGAGCCTGTGCTCCGCAATGGGCCACAAGAGTGGCCCGCGTACCGCAAAAAAAAATGTCTCGTATGTTTGAATGCTTAGGTGATTTCAAAGACTTATTCGTACTTTTCTAAAGTTTACTAGCTAGCTATAATTTTAACTCATTAATAGTATTTCTACTGATGATAAATTCAGCCATTTGCAAAATGACTTTCCAGATAAATGCAGGCCACACATTGCCATTTAATCTTCCACGTTCACAAGATTCCATCACTGACTTCTATCAGCTTATATTTCATGATCACTACCGGAGAGTTGTTGCTAATGGGAGCAGTGAGCATGGATAATTCACATCCACACAGCCAGCATCCAAGCCTCTGCGTCCAGCACCAAAAGGAAGATGGTGCCGTCTTCACCACTCTTCTACCCACTTTGGGAATCTGGGCACACTTTTCTCCTACATGGACACAAGGTGGTTATCATGGGCTGGCCCTCCCTGGCTTCAGAACCAGAGAGTTCTGCAGTGTCTGTTATTTCAAGGCCCATCTTCCCATCCTCAGCTCCACTGCCTTCTGAAACGGACTGGGTGCACAGTCACATCTGATTGCCTGGGTCTTAGAACATTACCAGACTAGAGAGTCTGAAAGACGTTCAGGAGAACACATTTCTCTCTGTCTAATTTTGCCTGTTTTGTTTCTTTCTCATATAAAAACATTTTTTATTTAGGTGATCTGATGCAATGTGGTATCTAGGTGAGTTCATTCTATTATTCAAATATCTTTTTATCCTTAGCAATAACCAGCTTTTATATCTTACACACCACAGGCCCTCAGTAAATATTTGTTGAGTTGAATGAAGTACGATTCAATATCATCAGTTCCCACGCTGGCTATTTTACCTATCTTAGTGGTATATTTTGTAATGCAAGGAAGGATTTTCTAAAAGTGGTATCATTACATCAAGAATTACTGAGTCTTGACTATGACAAGCAAAGCTGCGACTGTAACTTACACATCCGAACATCAATCAGTAAAAGTAGAGGCTATAAAGTGCATAGCACAGGGATTATGAACACAAAGCCAGACAAATATAGGTGTAAATCCTGATTCTATCTGGTGTATGACTTTGGCCAGGTACCTTATCTCTCTGTTCTTTCTTACATGGGATAATAGTAGCCACACCATAGGACTGTTGGAAGGATCAAGTGAGATATTATATGTGAAGTGTTTAGCATAATGCTTGACATAATTAGCACATACTGCTTATTAATGATAAATTAGAGCTTATAAGTGGTTGCTATTACTATAGCTACTGGGAATCTTCTATGACAGGAAGATCAATTATTGCAACTCCATTTGCCTAACAATCATTAAGTCCTTGGCTGAATGTCAGTTTTAATATTTCTGCTTAGCTCGATGGTTTCTTTACATTTATTGAGTTTTATATATAAAATGCTAAACTTGAAGGGGATAAAATATAACCCAAGGATCTTCCAATCAGGCTGTTGGCTTGCAATTTGGTTAGGTGCCTTGCAAGATGTAGAACTGATGACAAGTCAGATTTGTAAATCACCTAGAATGCATGATAAGAAAAATAAATATTAATGAAAATAATTATAATGTTATTATAATCCTTTTCCTAGATGAAAACAAGAATGTCAAATCAACTAAGAAAGGTAAAAACATTCAAAAATAAAAACAAACAAAAACCAAAAATATTGACCTGTTTATCAAAATGAAATAGACAAGGATGATTCATTGTAAGACTGATGGATAATATAAAGCATTGTGCAAAGGATCAGAGATCTTTTACTGATGAATTGTCATCAGCCAGAAATAGCCACATCATGAAGTACCTTGGGTATCATATGGAAAGGACTTTGGAACAGACATCACAAGCGAATACTGGGAGACACAATAAATCAGAATGAATCCACAATAATTCACATTCACACAGTCAACACCTGAGCCTCTAATCTGGCCAGACACTGGTTACTGGAAAAGGAAGATTCTTCCAAGCCTGGACTGATTAAGTTCCAGTGTTTACTTCTCAGCATGAAATGTCAATAACAGCTGGGATGTTAATATGGCAACAGATGGGACTTGCTTATTTGTAGGGTATGAAATAATCTCAGTATTCTGTGCTTTTAATTTGTAAATTGCCTTAAGGCTCATGAAGAATATGACATAGATCAGTAAGGCACAGAAAAAGAAAAGTTAAACTGAAAAGAGAAATGGGAACAAGGTGACATTAAGCCACTTACACTTTAGATTCATACTCCTAAATTCAAGGGACCTAGAGGCAGTTTCATATTGAACCAGGAGAGTTAGGGTTAAAATCTTCTGAGAGATGTTCAAAGATTAGGGAAGTAGCAAGTGGTCTCAACTCATTCCTTCCCCCACCCCACCGCCCATGTTAAGAGAGGACCTAACTCTATCTAGGTTGAGGATGTTGGGTCCTTTATAACTTATCAAAATAGACAGAAAAGCAGCAAAGCAGCAGTGGAGAGCATATTACTGTGTCTTACAACAGTTTCTGTGGGCTGCCTTCTGCCCTGAGTTATTAATCTGAAGGCCAAACTCTGGCTTCAGTTCAAAAGGTGTGAACTCTAAGAATGTGAAATGTGGTTTCTCTTGGGCAAGGATATTGTAAAACATCTATACAACAAGACCTGAATTCTTAGTTTAGATTCAGGATCAAAATAACATGGTAGAAAGCTATGCACTGAGCTTAAGGTGTGGAGAGGTACACGTAACCTCTAACATGTAAATAATAATAATGTAACCTCTAACATGTAAATCTAACATGTAAATAATCATAATTATAATACAGATTAATGTTTAATGAGGCAGAATTCTAAGTGCTTTATGGATACTAACTCATCCAATTTTCAAAATGACACACAAAATATGTACCACTCATATTTTCATTTAAAGAGGGAAAGCCAAAACAGAGAAGTTAAGTAGCATGCCCAGGTCACGCAGCTAATAAAAGGCCGAACCGGGATCTGAACGTATGAGCTTTATCCCTTTTTCATATTTCCAGATTATAAAAATCTAGATTAAAAAAAGAAGGAAATTAGGAGATAGCAATTTTCTTCATTGGATTCATTAGATAACAAGCAGCAAGCTTAAAAACCCACTACACTTAAAAATATTTCAATATAAAATATACAGATACATAAAGTTCCTAACATAGGTTAATTACAGGTAATATATGCACTTGCTTAGAAATGGCCAAGAACTGAATTTGTTCCTTTTAAGCTCCAACCCTGATTCACACCTCTACTGCTTAATGCAAAAGCGATAGTAAGTCCCCAAATTAAATTTTCTGAGGGGAGGAGATGCCTTCCCATTCCTACTCCACCCCTAGGAAACTTAACTCCTCCTCACAGTGCCCTCAGCAACATCTGTCAGGTTGGAAGATCTCGAACAGCATAACCATGGACAGGGTGAGCCCTAATCAATGAGGAGGAAATCACTACAGTGCTAAGTCAGAAAGGGAACCATCGTTTATTGGAAAAGGAACTCCGGCTCGCATGGAGCTGTCCATGGTGCTGATCTCTTTTTGAGCCTGGCTACTCATGCTGGTCTTGTTAGTGTTTATTTTGATTACTTGGCTCAGGTCTCGCTCACTCAGTTGCTGCCTGATACCTTTCCAATGTTGCTGTGGAAGACTTTAATCCCTGTGGCCTATCTAGGCAGGGCTTTACAGATTAGGAAACTGAGGCACAAGGAGGTTAATTAATGGGCAGTAAACTGCACAAGGCATATGGCTAGTAAGTAGTGAAGCTGGGATTCAAACCCAGCCTGGTCAGCAGCAGAGACCACGCCTTCAACCTCCACCTCCCTGAATAAAGGTCTACAAGGCTTAATTAAGTACTGCATAAAAGCAGGCAGGAAGTGCCACACTGTGAAACTGAGAGTTCTGGAGAGGATAAGGTGGCTGATGAGCAGAGCACACCATGAAATGAACAAATGGCCCGCCGGCCAAGTTGCTATAAAGAATTTCCTCTTGGAGGCTGGTTTGCTTTAAAAGGAGTCTTTCTTCCTTTTCTCACACTCCTCCCTGGGAAAGAACTACCCAGCGTTTTGCTTGATTATTCAGCTTTCCCTTATTTTTCTTCCTGAGAATAACCAATACCTTTATTTTAAATAGGATTGCCAAGTTTAGGTAAATTTTTGAATAGTTGTGTTGCCAAGGGTCAGGAGGGCATGCTCGGTTTCCCACTTTGTCATCAACACTGTAATTACTATTACTATGAATACTACAATAATAAGTAATAGAGTAGAGGCATTTGTGAAAAAACAACTTGATTCTGCATTCAAAGTACCATGACAACATGAGAGGTCTTCCTGAGCAAAACTTATCCACAGGAACATTGCAGCAAAATTAGGGAAGGGGACAGAGAGGAAGGGAATGTTCATGTTCCTAGGAAGAAAACTACACCCCTGCAGGTCAATCTCTGCATACACATCCTGCCTACAAACCAAACCATACCTGAGAAATAGAACCCAAGGGTGAGCTATTCAAAATCTATAGCTGTCAGAAACATGACAGCATTATTCAAACAGAAACAAAAGTCTCCTATGAAAAAAAGAAATGCAAATCTATGCTTTCCCTAAGCTCAAAGAAATAAAGACTATTTAAAACCTATATTGTTACCAAAATCTCAAAACATCTGTCTTCCCCGGACCAGCTTAAAAGCTGTTTTTCAAAATACTCCAAAACATGAATGAGTGTGTACATGCGTGTGTGTGTGTGTGTGTGTGTGTGTGTGGACAAGGCCGGGGCTGGGGCCACTAACCTTATTCAAGTCTATTAAGAAATGTTCCAGTTAGTGTATCGTGTTGTAAGTCTATTGAAAAGGTCAAGGTCTATAGCTGAGCTAAATATAACCTGGTGAGAGAGAGTTAGGAGAGCTCTGGAAAATTTTGAGAGGCTTTCAAACTGTTTGGAAGATAAGAACATTTTTTGAAGGAATTTTATTCTTTTTTATGAAGTGTGTGATTGAAAAAAAGAGGTATCAAGGATGACTAAAACTTCTTAGACAAATAGCCTTAAAGAGAAATCTAGAATAATTTCTCACTGGTTAAAAAATCATAAAAATAATGCTCTGCTCCTCTTGTCTATCTTTTCTCTAAGAAACTTAAATCATTTTCACAGGTTTAAATAGAGCTGGTAATCTTGTTCCTTTTGTGAGAGTCGAGGTCAGGGTGACCTTCCAAAGACACACAGCTGACCGGGATCCTTTGCTGCTTAAAATCCCAATGACTCCTCATGGCCTGTGGGACAAAGTCCAGAAACCTGCCATGCAAACAAGGCTTTTGGTTTTCTGTCCAATGGTTTCCAGCTCCCTCTTATTCTGTTTTACTCTCATTCATTCTGTGGTCATTCAAATTACCTGTGATATAACTGTGTGCCTTTGGACAAAATGTCCTTTCCCACATTGTCTGCAGGCTCTTCCTCACCCCTGAACTGTTATTTCCCCAATCACACCACCACTGACAGCTCTGCCCCACCCTCTATTCCTCTTTCCAGGGCAGAAATGATTTTGTCTTCCCTTTGGTCGCCATTGTCCATTTTACAGGCATATGATATAACATCCAGAATATTTATCATATTTATTGGTTAACATCTCTGTCCTCCCCTCAGCTGTAAATTCCAGGAGGGCAGTGTCCACCCAGCACAGTGCCTGGTATATAATAAGTGGAACTATAAATAATCAAGGTCTCCAGATAGATACAGAAGTTAAGCAAATTGTTCTCCATTGTGTAAAGACATCCTCAGATTAATCAAAGCTCTTATAATTTTTCTTTTCTAGTCTCATCTCTTCCTTCTCATTATCTGCCTGTTACGAAAGCAAAACCGTGAAAGCAATGTCCCTTGTGGGTTCCCACCGTCCCAACACATATTTGGGTAGAGGAAGTTCATGCCAAATGTGTATGTATATGTAAGCATATGTGTGTGTGTGTGTGTGTGTGCGCGCGCACGGGGGGGTGGGGTGGGTGCTGAAAAGAGTGCACCCTGAAAAAATACTAGGCTGGTGACTCCTCTAGCCCTATTTTAATCAATTTTGATGGTTTGTGCCAAGCAATAATAGTTACCTTGTGCCTAGCCTTGAAGAATACTAAAAACAGTTCCACCTTCATTTTATACCATTTTACATGGCAAGAGACTGAGCTCTCACTTGCACAAGATTATTTTTATCAAGAGTCTTCAGGTTTCCTGAACCAATTTCCTACTCATTCCCTTACACTAAACTGAGCTCAATGACAGAAGATCACCACACTTCATGTTCCTTCTAGCATTTCCCTCCAAGAGCACCATACTGTCTGGAACCAAATGCCTGGGTTCAAATCCTAACTCCATCACAGGTTAGCTATGAGACTTGGGCAGTTTACTTAACCTTCTGTGCTTGAATGTCTTGATCTATACAATGGGGATTAACAAAATCCACTTCATTTGATTGTACTATGGGTAAAATGATTAAATATATATATATACACACACACACACACACACACTTATAAAATAGAACAATGTCTGAAATATAGTAAAGTCTAGAAAGTATCATTGCTGAACCAGAAACTTTAGCAGCCCACCTTGATTACTACATCAAGTGTGGACTCTCACACTACTTTTAAAATCATCTTTGCTATGTATTCCTTTTTCCACCGATGCACCAGGTTCTCCCATTATTCCATGTTTAGATCTTATTAACTCCCATCTCAACCTATAGAGGTCTCTTTTCCCCACAGGTCCAACAACTGGATTCTTCAAAGTGGAAGTAAAGTCCAGTTGTCCTGAATATTTCCTGACTCTACAATTCTGCTCTAAGAATCCCTTAATGACTTCACAACTCTATCAAACACTTAAGATAAAGGCACTGAGCTATTATCTAGCTGTTTCGTGTAGGAAGGCAAGAACAATAGCAGCTGTCTCATTTCTTCCCAGGGCTGGTTGCCAGTTCGCGGTGGTGCTAACTGTCAGAGAACTGCGGCTTTGTGTCTCTCTCACAGGAAGACACATAAAAGGGGTATGGGCACCTCTTTCTTCCTATCACTCTCCTGGGCTGGCTAACCAGTGCAAGCTTGGCCAAACTGTATCTCTCCTGGGCAGGGATTCCTATTGGAACACTTAGAGAAGGGAATCTTCTACGAAAAGCAGTTACAAATATAATGATTAATTCAAAAAATCACCAGTTTTTTTTTTAAGTTTCAGGACATACATCGATTATACAAATTTATAATTATTGGAGCTCTCCATTTGCCCCTTTTCCTCTGTTATTTCATTTTATAACACAGAAGTATTTATGTGTTCATACACAGACATGCAACTGGAGAACGAAGGTTTACAATAAAACAAGTAATCAAGACTGAGAGGAAAACTGCATCAATTATTGGAAAGAGAATTTTATGGTTAAAAGAATATTGGTTTCAGACATTTTGGTTCTTATTTAGTTTAAGCATAGGATGAAAATACTACTCAGAATAAAATAACACTCTAAAAAATGTAGTGAGCTTTTAATCTCTAAGTAATAATTAACTGTGTGTATGTTCTCATAGTTGCCTAGATGTATTTTATATTTCTGAAAAATAATGTTATATTATACCATTTTTTTCCAGACTTGGAATAGCTGGGATTTAAATTGTATTTGCTGTGAGAGCAAATGAAAATATTTTTTTCTAAAATGTTGAACTCTAGCTGGCTGTCACATTACTTATTAGTAGATGCATTTGATATAAATGAAAATTGAAGAGGGATTGCCCAAATATTCCTTCCATAAGCTTTTCTGGCTCCTGGAACTTGGAAAGGTATAAATCTCCACTTCATTCTCCTACTTTTCCTCATGTCCTATGGAATAAGAAAGGCCAATGAACTTGCAGGTCAATGTACCGTCTGGAAGTTTTTTGAGGCTGAGAGGAGTTTGCAGGAACATGGCCCTTTGGACGACTGAGGAATCCTGTCTACTCTTACCATCATCAATAATCATGATTTATTTATACAAGATACACATGCATACAAACTGCTTTTATATTCAAGAGGCAACCTTGAAGGATCACCCCAGAACCACGTCACTATTTATCATTCACACCCGTTATAATTCTCATGCTTCCAAGTCCAGATTCCAACCCCTGGAATACACTACTGAAAAAGAACTGCAATATATCCCTCAAGTACTGTGAAGTCACCAATGCAGCCATCAACACAGACAGGTGAATAAATTAATTCCATCTGGAAGCAGGGGAATTAACTGGCATAGTTTATACTTATTTAAAGACAGCATTTGTTGAGTTCTTGTTAATACATGTGCTAGAAACTTTACATTTTCTCACTTAATCCTGTCAACAACCCTGTGAGGTAGGTACAGATTATTACCCTCATTTTACAGAAGAGAAAACTGAGGCTCAGAAAAATGACTAAGGTCACATAGCTTTCTGAGACCAGGCCATGGAGCCAAGATCTGAGCTCAGACCTCCAAATCCAAAGTAAAAACATTCATAACTCAGTTATGCAGCTTCTGGAGGACTCAAGAATTTACTGTAGGCGATGACTTCCCTATATGATCCTCTATAGCTACAGTGGATCTTTAATTCAATGTGTTATTAAGGATATTAGCAATAGTAACAATTTGTACCACAATGAAAGGAATCTACATTGTCACTTTCATTACAGGGAGGAAACCATTCATTAAAAGATCAGCCTTCATGTCAATTACTAGTTTCATTACTTGACTTTCTTTTGAGTGTCTTTTTTCTCCCCCTCACCTCTCAACACACAAAATTGCATTTGTTATCTGGTGCCTTATTAAACCTCATTATGCAATGTGTGATTAATAATAGTTGGCAATGAGTCTTGGCTACGTATCAAGGGAATTTCAAAGATAAATTTACTGATCCAAAAGTGCTAGATTAAATATTTTGTTGTGGATTCATGTATTTCCACTAGAAATATAAAATTAAATACAAACTACAAAAGAGGTGTTAAATCAAATTCCAAGGTCCTTTCCCTAGGATATTTTTTTCAAAGTCAGGATGCAAACAGTGTGCATCAACTAAAGACCCATTAAGTACATTGTGGTTCAGAAAGTTACGTCATAATGAAACACACCACAATAGCTCAGAAACAGCTTCTGAAACAAAAATTTAGTTTGCTAATATCAGGCCAAAATTTTCCTCCTTTGCAATGTGTGTGTGTGTGTGTGTGTGTGTGTGTGTGTGTGTGTACTATCCTTTGTAAGAGTTTTAGCTCACAGTGTGCTCATAGGCAGCCAACAATCCACTAAGTTTCAGTGTCTGAAGATTTTCACACAAGTTAAGGAAGAAAGAAAAATGCCTGCCTGTTCCATGTAGAAGAGTGGTGCTTGCCTGTTGTACCCTTTTCAGTTTGCAATGCCCCAGTGGAAGAAAGCCTGGTAGAGGTAGGAGGCTGACCCAGGAAGGCCAATGGTGTAATGTCCTTGTTCTTAGGCTTTTCAAACAGATTTGCTGAAGCAGTGCGCTCCAATTATGGGACCCTTTGGAGGGTGGTAGGAAGGAGCCGCTGGTCAGAAAGATACAATGGGCTAAACTTAGTCCCCTTGACATCTTTAGGGGCTGTACATACAGTTGGAGGGGAGGTGGTGGCTTCCACAGTATTCTACCAGAGCCAACCCGACCAAACTCACCTTGAAGAAAGCCCTTGAAAGATTAGAGCCCTTCTTCATACTCTACTCAGAGCAAGCAGGAAAGATGCAGATGAGTTGACTTGTAACAAGACCTGGATATTCTCTGGAGGTCAGTATTAGAGGAGCACAAGAATCTAGGGAGTGATGGAAAGTGGCAGGGATGAACATTAGAAAAGAGGCCCAGAGCAGGCCATTCAGAAGTAAAAAGCTTAGAGTTGAGCTGGGCTGATACCATTTGATAAAGTTTATTTGATATTTGATCTTTCTCTTCAGTGACAAATAACAAAGCCAGACAAAGATGAAAATAAAAAGGCAGTGACTATGGAAAAAAGAGGAACCAAAGGCAGTCCACGATGGTAGCACAGGAAGATCCTGAACTTACCTCCTCTCACAGATACACTGAACCTACAGATACACATGAAACAATCCTTTTTTTAAAAAAACCTGAAAACTAGCTGAACAGCTCCTTCACAACAAACAGTAAAAGGGCTACATCAAGATAGGTAGGAGAGGCAGAGATGAGGTCTTGTCAAAAACCCCACCCCAGGTATGGTGACCCACAATCAGGAAGAAACTCACACATCTGGAGTTTCTCTCTGAGAAGCAAGGAGTTTGTGCCCCACATTAAGCACCTAACCCTTCAGACCTCCAATGGAGAGATAAGCCCCCAAAACATCTGGTTTGGAAAACCAATGGGGCTCATGACCAGGAGACCCAAAGGGCTGTAGGGAACTGAGACTTCTCTTAAAGATCTCGTGTGCAGAGTCACTCACCCTGGGGACCAACACAAAATCAGCAATTTGAAAAGTGACTAGATTATATGTGAAGGAGATTCATTTGCTAATCTTAGTGTCTGCTGGAGGAACAGGGGCCTGATGGGACTCTCCTCAAGGACAGAGGCACTGGTGGGCATCATTTTTATGCCCTCTCTCAACTTTGATAGCACTGGCAAGTGTGTCCGGCCCTGTGCTCTCCAGCTGCCTTGCTAAAGCCAGCAGGCATGCAGAGTCCACGAAGAGTATGCTTCTTCATCACCTGGTTCTGGTTCCATATGTGTAGAACATCTTTTTCCATCCCTTCACTTTTAGTCTCTGTGTGTCCTTACTCCAAGTGAGTCTTCTGCAGGCAACATATAGGTCAGTTTTTTTTTTTTTATTCATTCAGCCACTTTATGACTTTTGATTGGAGAATTTAAATTAATTATTAATAGGTATGTACGTATTGCCATTTTGTTAATTGTTTTCTGGCTGTTTTGTAGTTCCTCTCTATTTATTCCAAGGATGAAAGGATGGTTCAATATTCACAAATCAGTGTGATACTCTACATTAACAAAATGAAGGATAAAAATCATATGATAACCTCAATAGATGCAGAAAAAGCATCTGACAAAATTCAACAAAGTGGATATAGAGGGAACATACTGAAACATAGTAAAAGTCATATATGACAAGCCTACAGCTAACATCATACTTAGTGGTGAAAAGCTCAAAGCTTTCCTCTAAGATCAGGAATAAGACAAGGATGCCCACTCTTGTTACTTTTATTCAACATAGTATGGGAAGTCCTAGTCAGAGCAATTTGTCAAGAAAAAGAAATACAAGGCATCCAGATGGGAAAAGGAGTAAAACTGTCACTATTAGTGGATGACATGATTTTATATATAGAAAACCCTAAAGATTCCACCAAAAAACAGAACTAGTAAACAAATTCAGTCAAGTCACAGTATATAAAACAAACATACAAAAATCTGTTACATTTCTATACACTGACAACGAAGTATCAAAAAGAGAATTAAGAAAAATTCTCATTTACAATTGCATCAAAAAGAATAAAATACAGAGCAAATTTAACCAAGGGGGTAAAAGACCCATATATTGAAAACTATACATTAATGAAAGAAATTGAAGACGACTCAAATAAATGGAAAGATAGTCCTTGCTCATGGATTGGAAGAATTACTATTGTTAAATTGTCCATATTACCCAAAGCAATCTACAGATTTGATGCAATTCCTATCAAAATCCCAGTGGCATTTTTCACAGAACTAGAACAAAGAGTCCTAAAATTTGTATGAAACCACAAATGACCATGAGTAACCAAAACAGTCTTGAGAAAGAAGAACAAAAATGGAGGTATCATGCTCCTTGATTTCAAACTATACTGCAAAGCTACAGTAATCAAAACCCTATGGTACTGGCACAAAAACAGGCACATAGATCAATGAAACAGAATACTGAGCCCAGAAATAAACTCACGGATATATGGTCAATTAATTTATGACAAAGGATACAAGAATATACAACGGGAAAAGGATATTCTCTTAAATAGTGTTTGGAAAACTGGAGAGCCATATGCCAAAGAATGCGACTAGACTACTATCTTGTATCATATACAAAAATTAACTCAAAATGAATTAAAGACTTGAATGCAAGATCTGAAATGATAAAACTCCTAGAAGGAGACATAGGCAGTATGCTCCCTGACATCAGTCTTGGCAATGATTTTTTGGATCTGACTCCAAAGGCAAAGGCTACAGAAGCAAAAATAAACATGTAGGACATGGGGCTACATCAAACTAAAAAACCTCTGTACAGCAAAGTAAACTGTCAACAAAATGAAAAGGCCTACCGAATGGGAGGATATATTTGCAAATCATACATCCAGTAAAGAGTTAACATCCAAAATATATAAAGAACTCATAAAACTCAATAGCAAAAATACCCAAACAAGCTAATTTTTTAAATTGGCAAAGGATCTGAATGGACATTTTTTCTAAAGAACACATACAGATAGCCAACAGGCACATGAAAAAATGTTCAACATCACTAATTATCAAGGAAATACAAATCAAACCAACAATGTGCTATCATCTCACACCTATTAGAATGGCTGTTATCTAAAAGACAAGAAATAACAAGTGTTGGAGAGGTTATGGAGAAAAGGGATTCCTTGTGCACTGTTGGTGGGAATGTGAATTGATGCAGCCACTGTGGAGATCAGTATGGAGATTTCTCAAAAAATTAAAAATAAAACTATCACATGATCCAGCAATTCCACTTCTGGGTATTTTTCCAGAGAACATGAAAACATTAATTTGAAAAGATATATGCACCCCTATGTTCATTGCAGCATTATTTACAATAGCCAAGATATGGAGACAACCTATGTTCATTGGTAGATGATAGTATAAAAGTGTGGTACATATATACAATGGAATACTACTCAGCCTTAAAAAAGAATGAATTCTTATCATTTGCAACAATAGGAATGGACTTTAAGGCCATTATGCTAAGTGAAATAAGTCAGGCAGAGAAAGACAAATACCATGTGATATCTCATATGTGGAATCCAGAAAAACAAACAGAACATAATACAACCAAACTTATAGATACAGAGAACAGAATGGTAGTTGCTAGTGGCAAGGGGTTTGGGGGAGGAGCAAAATGGGTGAAGGAGGTCAAGAGGTATAAACTTTCAGTTATAAAATAAATAAGTCATAGGGATGAATAATATTGTAGTGCATATTTGAAAGTTGCCAAGAGAGTAAATCTTTAAAGTTCTCATCACAAGGAAAAAACCTTTTTTTGTATGGTGACAGAAGGTAACTAGACTTACTGTGGTGATAATTTTGCAGTGTACACAGTATCAAATTGTTACATTGTAGACCTGAAACTAATATAATCGTACATGTTAATTGCACCTCAATCTTTTAAAAAGGCAGTGATTGTGGAGAACATGCATTTTTACAAGAATGATGTATGTGGGAATAATTTTCACATTATTCAATTGTCCCTAATCAAACCAAAGAAGGAACTGGACAACTTTCAAAGGTAAAAATGATTTGAGAACTTATTAGGGGGAAATAAGAACACAAAGGCTTGAATTCAAGATGAGATGAGGCTGTATCCATTTTGGTATAAGTAGCAATGGACAAACTGTCAGGTTTTATCTGATGTAGCTAACCCAGAAATCCTATATTTGAGGTTCAGTTAAGCCAGATACATTTCCAAATGGCTAAACCTCTGTTTCTCCAGAGCCTGTTTTATAACAACAGCTCCACTTCTGGTGAGGGGCAGGAAGAGGACCTCTCATTTTAAAGAATTTCACAATTGCACACTCATCCTCAAATCACTTTCCAATTACCACATAAAAACAGACCTCTTTTCTTCAGAAATTATCTTTTCAGATAATTACAGCTGCAGTGTGAAGGGATGGAGTGGCAAGGAACTGACCCATGGCAGGGGTGTTTTTGTTTGTCAAGAGCTCTCACCCATCATTTCTCAGCTAAAACTCCTGGTTGTCCTAGAAAGAACCGAAAGAGAAATTACTTCAGGGCTTAGGGTTAATGGGAAAAGAAAATGTTATATTTCTGAGGGAGAGGAAAACAGATGTCCCATCAAAATGCATCTGACCCTATAATGTTCCAAATTTCTGTCTTTGTGAAGGCAAATTATAATCTTGTCGCTTGCCTAACCACCACTTGTTACACAGTGACTTGTGTGTGTGGTTAGCTTATATCCTGAGATAACTTTGGAGCCATACACATCTTCCCCCAAACCTATAAATGTGAGTTTGAGTTTATTATTGGCGTTACTTTCATTCTCTAAAAGTGGGATCATAAAATTTACTGGGAAGGGACTGAAATCCCAGTTATTAGTGGCGTTTTATGACCATCAGCATTTGAAGTATCATTTACTGATCTATTTCCATTTTCTCTAAACAGCACCTAGATTAGCTAGAAGAATAAAAATCAGACAATTCTGCGCTTCCTCACCCACCTTTGGGGGTTGAATAAATTGAAAACTCTGAATAGCACGTATTTAGCAGGTATTTTTAAAAGAGCTCTTGCACTGAGAAAAGTCAGTGAGAAAGGAAGCAGCATCAGTGGTCACCTTTCTCCCCCATGCACTGGGGTGGTCCCAGCAGCCTCCCACCTGGGAATGGGTGCATCTGGGAAGGAGGCAAGGGCAGTGCCTTGCTGAGCACCATGACTTGTCTGGGCAGGGCCGCTTATCCAAGATTCCATTTGGGGAAAGGTGGAACAATAGAATTGGCTATCAGAGCATGTTCTGTACAGGACTAATTTGGGAAGTCTCAAAGAGCAGCCCGGGTCTGAGATCAGGTCTCTAGTTTTTTATGGCAGTCCCCAAACTGCTTCTGTTCTTTAGAAGATGGGATCCCTCCACACTGGCCCTTCCATTACAGTTACTGATTAAGTACTCATGGCTCCTCAAGACCACTCAGACCAGCGGAGGGCTTTAATATTCACTAGCTGAATTGCCTTATCTTGTTTAGGGAAACAAAATCTAAATGATATAAGGAATGAAAACTTCTAAGGCCAAGTCTCTGTGACCAGGTCCTAGAACCGGGGCCTCAAAAAACCAAGTCACCTTCCCCTTAAGCTGTCATCTCTGACCTCTCCGTGTCTCTTAACACTCCTGGTACTTCTCCTTATCAGGAAGGAAAGCTTTGTGAAATAGTCACTTCTCTCCCTTATCTTACTCAGTGTCTCAGCAGCACTGCACGGAGATGACCACTTCTTTCTTCAAACACTCTCCTCTGCTGTCTTTCACAGCATGCACTCACTTCTGGTTTTCTCTGACTGTTTGGTATCTGCTTTTTCATTGCCTTCCCAGCCTCCTCCTTTAAAGACTTATAACTGTTGGTGTTCCCTGGGCTTCATCTCAGGCTCCTTTCTCTTCCTTGCTAGATGTTCTCCCTAGGAGATCCCATCTATTCCTGTGGTTTTAAATGCCATCTATGTTTTATTTAGATGGTTCTCAAATTTAAAGAAAAATGTTCAAGCTTATTCATTTAACATTTGCTGAGATTATACAAGGCAGGAGCATGCTTCTGTATTTTGACAACGTTAGCATCCTGGTCCTACACATTTGTTCACTTACGAATCCTTCTCAGTAATCTCTCTCTACTCTCCCACGTGGCCAGTCTGTCAGCAAGTCTTATAGACTTGTTTCTTTTGTGTATTTCATATCTCCTCTTTCCTTCCCCCTGGTCAAAATCTTATTCAAGATCCTCATCACCTTGTGACTAGGAGAAGAAAGCAGACTTTTATCTGGCCCTCCTTTGTGGAGAATACTGAACCCAACTCAATATTCACACAGAGTGATGGTGGGGGTCATTCATTCAGCATGTATCATTTGAGCCTACTATGCGCATGTGTTATTGAAATCACACTGTCCTTGCTCTCAAGTTGTTGACATTTTAGTGGAAGAGGCAGAAAAATAAGTGAACCACTAAAGCAAAGGGTGGTAAAGGCAATAATGGGATATGCACGGGTGCCATGGGAGCACGTGGAAAGGGCACCTGCCTCAGTCTTGGGGATCAGAGGAGTTCTATCCCTAAAAGTGAGTTCTGAAGGAACTAGAACAAGAGTTAGCCAGAGGTGTGAGTGAGTGAGTGTGTGTGTGTGTGTGTGTGTGTGTGTGTGTGTGTACTGCAGGGAGGATGTGGATATGAGGAAAACAAGCACCAGCACAGTGAAGTAGAGAAACTGCCAGTGCCTCCTCACTACAGGGTTTTAAGCAGGAAAGTGACAAAGTCAGGAGCACTCTTTGGAAAGCTCCCTCTGACTATAGTCAGGAGAAGGGATAAGAGGAAAGCCAGTTGGAGGCTGTTGCATTCAGTAAACCAGACAACAGATAACGGCAGCTTTGAACAAAGACGGTGGCAGTGGGGATGGACAGAAGTGGAATGATCAATAACTTACTGGCCTTGGAGAATGATTAAATAGAACAGAGCCAAGTTCAAATCTGATCTTAATCATTAACTGGATGCAGGCCAATCACAACCTTCCCTAGCCTCAGCATCGTCATTTGTAAGAGGGAGGAAATAGTAACTAATGCCCAGGATCATTATGATGGTGAATCAGGATTTACTGCATGTGAGAATGCCTGACATAGAAAGTTGTCAATAAATTTTCATTTCTTTCCTTCCTCAAACATTGTATTGATCTTGTAATACCTTACTCCAGAATGCATAGCAGTTCTCTGCTATTTTATTATATTGAAACTAACTTCCTGTAGAGCAGTGTTTCTCAGCCTGGGCACAATTAACATGGGGGCCTGATAATTTATTCTTGTGGGATGCTGTCCTGTGCATTGATTAGACGCCATTAGATGCCAGGAGTACTCCAAACCCAGTGATGACAAGCAAAATGTCTCCAGACATTGCCAAACATCCCTATAACCTGTGGTTTAGAACCATTATTCTAGAATTTTCTGTCCCTTTCCCAACCACACTTTCAATATTATCTCCCATCCCCTCAAATATAGTTTCTGATTACTTTCCTCCATGGACCACCACTCTAGCCAGGTAAGATGTATTACAATCTCATTCTCGTCTCATACCACATAATTTTCCCACACCTTACACAATGCCTAGAACACAGCACTGAACGTCACTGAATGATATTTTCATCAACTCTATTATGAAGAGATTAGAGCCCACACTCCTAGTATGCAGTCAGCATTGCATAAGTCTAGCTCCTCTAACTCTCCAGCTGGATATCATTATCTCCTATTATGACCCCCACCCCAACTCATCCTTTGCCGTAACACTCTGCCTTCCAGACTTCAACATTTCATAGATCAGGGACCTCCACTTTCAATCTCAGCTCACCCACACAAAGAAAACCAGCTAAGTTTGCCAACTTTATTTTTCTAGGTAACGACATTTCAACAACAATAACAGCACCAAGCATCCCACTATCCCGTTGTTAAAGGAAATTTTCAGAAAAATAGAAAAGAATATAATCTCAGGATAAAAGAAAAGAATTTAAAAGGATTGAATTTAGTTTTATGAAAGGACTCACTACATTGTTCTTGTTTTCCTTATTTCTGAGAAAACTGGTGCAGATTTCATCATGGACCAGCTTTTGAGACCCACTGATCTCGTTTCCAGGCCAACCAGACCAGGTTACTTTCTTCCTTGACCTGACCCTCTTGGCCCATGGGCTTCTGTATGCACCCACCCAATACGCTCTTCCCACCCCTCCCTGCCTGGAAACCTCCACTCCTTCTCCAAAGTCAGCCTATAGAAATTAAGTTATGTCCAAATCAGAGGCAGTCTTTCTCCTCACTTACTTTACTTCTTGGGTCACTTCCATAGTCTACCTATGGGAAGTGTTTTTATATAGGCTGCAACTAGCAGCATCTCCTCACCTTTGTAGAAAAGGACCTTGCAGGTAAATAGTGGACATCTAATAAATGCGTGCTGTATCAAGCAGTTGAAGCGACTCCTGCTTTGGATATTCCACTGCCTCCACTGGGAATACCTGCCCTACTAGTTTTCTATTACTGCCATAACAGATTACCACAAATTTCGTGGTTTAAAATAACATAAATTTATAACCTCATAGTTATGTAGGTTAGAAGGCTGGCACAGGTCTCACTGGGCTCAAATCAAGGGGGTAGCAGGGCTGTTTTCCTTTTTTGGAGGCTCTAAGGGAGATTCTGTTTACTTTTCTCCCCCCCAGCTTGTACAGGCCAACTGAATTTCTTGGTTCGTAGCCCATTTTCTCCGTGTTCAGAGCCAGCAATGTTGCATCTCTCTGACCCTTCTTCGATAGTCACATCTCTCTCTGACTCTGACCTGAGCCAGAACAAGTTCTCTAATTTTAAGGATTCTTGTGATTAGATTGAGCCCACTTGGATAATCTAGGATAATATCTCCATCTCAAGGTCCTTACATTTAATCACACCTGCAAAGTTACTTTTACCATGTAAAGTAATATAGTCACAGGTTCTGAGGATTAGGCTGTGGACATTTTGGGAGGCTATTATTCTGTCCATGATACCCACTTCTGCTGTTCTTTATCAATCCACATTCCTCACTCTTTATTCATGATCTGAAATTTGCTCATGCTCATAAAAATAACATCATAGAATCAGGATTTGAACCCAGCAATGGCAAACCTCTGCCTAGTGCGGTGGACGGCCATCATGTGGAGTGGATGATGAGGCAGTGAAAACACTTTATTCTGAGCACCTTTTAAATGGCATTTGAAAATGCACTGATGCTTTCCCCCAATACCCTGTGTGTGTATGGTTCTGTGTTCAAAGATAAATGTTCATGGCCATAAAAGACATCTGAAAGACACTCTTCTAAATTGGGCTCCAGCTCTTGTAACTCATCTCTGTGCGGTCAGGCCACACTCATCCCTAGGTGTCAATGTATTTTTAGCATCTTGGAACCTTACACAGTTAGGCTTCCTGAGCTTTGATCTAAGAACACGTTTCTTACAAGCTTCCCTTTAGCTGTCACAGTGTTCAGATTTGCAAAACCTCTGTGGAGTAGGAAGGGTTATTTATGTTTAAAAATTTAGCATTGATTATACAGTGGTGATTATACAGTGGTGATTCATGGCTTGGGCACTTCAAGGCTTAATTAACATAATAGTGCATGGTAAGTAAGGTCTTTGTGGCAGAATTCAGAACTAACTGGCACTGAACTAAAATCCAGAGTTACTGACTTTTATTTTCTCTAGCAGGGCTCAGTAGAGACTATTTCTTGCAGAAGAAGCCTTGCCTTGACTTTCATTCACTGTGACCTACAGCTTGTTTGGACAGTCAGACAATGACCAGAACTGCCCCGGCTTCAAAATAGTCTTTACCTATCCAAGGAGGACCTTGGTGGCAAGGATTCTAAAGGAATCAACTGTTTAGAGGCAGGGCTGTGTATAACATATCCTAGGTAAGTCTCTCCAATTTCTATCATTCATTTGCATTAGAGACAATTAGGGAAAGAGAGCTCTCTCTTTTTCTCCAGCTGTGTTGAGGTATAATTAACAAATGGAAATTGTATATATTTAAGGTATACAAGTTGATGTTTTTATATATGTATTCATTGTGAAGTAATCAGCACAATCAAACTAATTAACATATCCATCACTCACAAAGCTACCATTTTCGGCTGAATAGTATTCCATTGCAAGTATATACCACATTTTGAGAGTGCTGTCTTGATTTAAGTTAGCAAAAGCCATTGATGGTAATCCTCCATCTATATATGATTATCCGAGCTTCAAAATGTTCACATCCATGAAGTAGGGAATTCAACAATTTTATCCATGTTAATTAAAACTGACAAATGCATCACAGATTTACATGCACAACTTTTATCACCCATCAGGACAGATAAAACAGCTGGAGAGGCTGGGTGATGGTTCAGATGCAGGCTTAGTGAGATCACCCTGTTTCATTACATGTGCATCAGATATGGGCAATGTACCCAGGAAAATAAACAATTGGGGCTGGAACCCACAACAATTGAGTAGGGTGGGTAATAGACAAACAACCAAAAAGCAAAACCAAAGTTGCCTAGCTGAGGAAATTTAGCACAAGAATATCTTTCTTATAAATAGTCTAAAGATTCTGGTGATAACTTCATTTTCTGAAAGTCCTCCATGGGAAACGGAAGTGCCAGAAGGAGAAGGGAACGTGAAAAGAAGCCGAGAGCTTTTAGAAATAATTACTGTTAACTGGAAATGTCACTCTCCCCCACATCCCCAAGTCTCTTTTTAGATTAGCAAGCATCAGTGACCAGATGGAGGCTGTGTGTTGAAATGCCTTCTGTGACGCTAGCCAAACAACTGCAGGAGTCAAGCTCCCCCTGAATAGATGGACCACCAATTGCTCGGGTTACAGATCAGCCAGGCTCATTAAAGAAGATGCAAGGGTTCAGCAGTTAAATTTCCTTTTTAGCCTCCCATCCTGAGGGACAGAAGCATCTTCCGCAACCTAAAAAAAAATGGTTAACCAGAGTTGGGAGATTACATAGTCCAAACTATTGATATCAAGGACTACAGGAAAGAATATAGACAAAAAAGGATAGGATTAAAAGATGGTCATTTAAGCCTACTGCTACTGCCTATTAATGACATTCTTTGGTAGTTTTTGGTGTGTTCTATTATAAATGTATTGACTTGAAGGGAATTAGTGGAAGAGTTTTTGTGTAAATGCAAGCTTAATTTATTACAATTCTGAAATAACCAGTACAGGCTGGCTAGAGGGAAGTGAACGAAAGGGGCGTCTTATCATCAGTGTAAAAGGATTAAATTAAATAGAAATTTTGAGGCTGCCACTGGAGGGGAAGCACACGAGGAAGCAGAGATCAAAAGTTATGTTTCATGTTTCCTGAGCGAGATCAGATCACAGAAGATTGGATCAATAGCTTCCTCTGACAGAACGACTTTAATTGACAAAGAGAAAGAGCCAATTATTCATTCCTACTTTAGGGGAAGACTTGAGGTAATGGTCTGGGAAATCGTACTTGGAAAACATTTTTCAAGTTGACCTGGAGATGGAAATCTCAAGTATTCCCAGGCACGTCAACCAGTTGACGTGACCCAGTCCCAGGCTGGGTCAACCATTGAAAAGTATATGAATCAGTCAAAATTTGACTTCACTGCCCTCTCACACTCATCTGCTTTCCACCTTCATTTATTGCAGTTTGGGGTTACAGCTATCTCCCAGCTTCATTACAGATAGATATTAGATATAGTCATAGGTCAACAGATATGAACCTCATGGTAACTACAACTCAAAAACCTGTAACAGATACACAAAAAATAGAGAGAGAGAGGAACACAAGCATACCGCTATTATGAATATTTTTAAAATTAGGACTCTTTAGAAATGTACTATATACATTTGCACTTTGCTAAACAGGAAAACTAAGTGCCATTTTATCTTGGTTTGAGATGGGGTCCTCTTTACAATTATGAATTATCTGTGATGCCCTCCCTGCAGCTATGGCTATGGACAAAGGTGTAGGTGGTGTGGGCCACAGGAAGACGAGGTAGCTGGCTAAGGAGTCCCTGTGAGCACAGTGATGTTCCCTCCAGACAGCGGAGCTTCAATAACTGTGCTAAGGCGCACACAGCTCATTCTGGGGGCTGCTAACATGTGTGTTGACGCCATGTGCTTCCTACATTCCAATGGCATAATTTTTCTTTCTTCCCCAGGCTCCCATCCCCAACATCTACAACAAGCTTATGATTTCCATAGCTTGTTATCCCTGTTGTTTTTAATATTCCCTGCTCTCTTCTTTCTGCATCGTTTCTTTGCTGTCTCTTTGGATGCCCATGCTTCTCCCATGTTCCTTAGCTCTCAAAGGCCAGCCTGATCTTGATACATTCTTCCACTGGCACAGGGCTTTTTTTTTTTTTTTTTTGGTAATATGCCTAACATCTAATCTCAGGGTTCCCTGTCTGAAATTTAGGTGTTCTGTGGCTTTCACTGTTGCTGGGCTCGAGGGTTACTCCTCTGCTGGTAAAGGCCTTTTTGCACTTAAACCCATGTTTAGAACAGAACCGGACCCTTGAGGGGACTGTTGGTGGGGAGGGTGTCTATGAGTTAACAAGGATTTATTGAAGTGGGTCCTGAATTACTTCACTCAGTAATAGAAAATGAATATGTTCCAGCTACTCCATGGGCATGCACAGAATCAAATGAAGGGTACAATTCTGAATGCCTTGGGAATTGCATTTGGGTACATTTCACTGGGTTGTAGCCAAATACAACTTCTTGCAATACAGATCCAGAATGACAATACACACTGCTTAACAGAAGCATCATTTGGATTTTTGGCAATTCTCATCAAGTTATATGATATGATCAATCCTTTCCCAGAGACGTAAAATAACACAAAGTATGCCATTTTCTCCTAGGTTTTCTCTTTTATCAAAGAATTATGCATCTTGAATAACTCATTTGCAGTTCAATCAGAGAAATACTGATGTCTAAAACACCTGGTGGTAGGATTAATGACCTTCTTAAATACAGGTTAACAGGACAAAAAATGACAGAAAGAAGAGTCAGGACTTACGGTCTATATATAGTCTTGGTAAATCGACTCTTTCCTCCCCTCCCAATATTTTATTCCCAGGTCTGTGTCAAGCACGGAAGAGGTAGCAATGAAGCAGAAGTCGTCATAATTGCCATCCTCAATGGACTTACAGTCTAGTTATTCAAAGCAGAAAAACCATAGTTTAAAAATGGCATAAAAGAATGGAATAATTCAGGAAAACTTACCACCTCACAGAGGAACTGATTTCTAAATTAATAGTGTGGAAGCAAAATGCATACTGCTTAGTTCAGTGATGACTAAGTGAGGATATAAAAGCAGTCTACAAATACTTTAAAGGTGTAAATACCAAGTAGGGTGAGGAATTATTTTGTCTAGTACTCTACAAAATAGCACTGAACATAGAATTAAGAAAAGGAGTACACTGAATTACAATTGCAAAGGAATTCTTAAAATGTAGCTCCAGGGTACTTAATGACCTCAAAAACAGCTGTGGCTCTTTGATAATACCTGCTGTCATCCTGCAATTGTCCAGTCAATGTCACTGAACTTCAAGACTGTAATAGACCCCAGGGTAGAGAAAGGGAAGAGATAACCTCCAGCTCTTTTGGAGCAGGAGGTGAGATGGAAATGTGGGTAGAGGCCAGCCATGGTGGATCTGGGGGGCCATGCTAAGGAGGCTGCATATCAGAGTTACCCAAGGAGCTCTTTCAGCACATTGATGCCAAAGCCCTGTCTCAAATCCACTGAATTACCCTCTCCAGAGTTGAAGCCAAAATAATATATTTGAAACATTTCATGCAATTTTTTTCTGATGAGATGTCAGGGTTGCAAATATTTGCTGATGAGTTTCAAGCAAAGGAATAATCAGCACTGCATTTTAGATTGTGGGGAACAAAATATGAGACCAGGAACCACATAGAAGTGGTCTGAATAATCCAGGGAAGAAGAGATGAGGGTTTAAGTTAAGGCAGTGTCAGCAGGGGTGTAAAGGAGTGTCCAGAGCAGGTTCAATGATGGCTTAGCGGTTTGAGGAGGTGAAGGAAACTGAAGACCCAAGACTTCAAGTCAAGTCTGGAAGTCAGGACATCATTCACCAGCAGAGGGCAGCCTAGAAACTAGTTGAGGGAGTTTCTTCCAAGATTGCATGGGACAACATAATCAGAGAGATAGAGCAGAGTCAAATATTAAAAGGGAAGTTGAAGTCCAAGAAGCAAAAAGGCAGACCAAAGATTACCAAGCTGGTAGGGGTAGAAGTAATAAATGTAATAATACCTGGAGTCCCAGAGCCAGTTGGATGAGAGCAATAACAAGGAAACAGGGAATAAATCTGGGGCAGCTGTAGCAACTACTTAGAATAGGTATTAGTTTTGTGTGCTTGAGTGGACTGGTCAAGATGAAGGAGAAGGAATGGAAATTACAACCTTGTGAAAGATAAAAAGAACCCTAAAGTGGGGTACAGGTTGGTGGGATAGAAAATGAGGCATTCTACTTTGGCACTGTTGAGCCTGCGGTTCTAAGAAACATTCAAATGGGGGTGTCCAGCGTGCATCTGGATGTAAGGGTCCAAAGTTCAGCGGACTCAGCAGGGATGAGTCATTAGCAGATGGTTAGTGGTTAAAACTCGGAGAGTAAGATCACTTTGTGAAGGGAAAAGAGGACCAAGAATGGAAGCCTGGATTTGTACATGGATAAGTATTCAGATGTGGATAAAGGAAAAAGCCTCATGAAGGATTTCAAGGAGGAAATATCAGAAAGGCAGGAGAAGAACCATGAAAAAGTGCTTCTTTGGAGTCTGAGGGAGAAGAGAGTTTCAAAAAAGAGTGGTCACTCATGTCCAATGCAGTCAAAGGTCACAAGAAGGTTCATTTTTTCTGGTGTTTCTGTTTATAAACATGTATCTCTATTTAAAAAAACATTATAATGTAGAGGATTTGTCTAATGCTAATAGACAAAAGATGACTGTAAAAATCACTACATTATATATAAAATCATATAAGTAAAACAGTTTAATTTGTAAGTGGAGGCATGACAATCATAGGTTCCTTGGAAGATTTCTGGGAAGCCGATCCTCTTTTCACTTTCTCCTCATTGACACATTAAACTAAACTCAGTTTCTTTTTTACCTTGGACACTGTGACAAATTCATAAATTACTCAATGCATGAGATTTGCAGATCCTTTTGCCTAGTGTTTTTGTTTGTCTGTTTACCCAGTGCAAAAATGAATCAATCAGGCATCTGCCTTTGAGAATGTATGTATGTGTCTACGCTAGGATAATTTTTTTGTGATAATAAGTTACGAGTTTCACCCTATATTTTCTATTTCCTATTCCCCTTCAGAGAAAGAAAAAAAGATTGCCTATAGAAACTTCTTTTCTTGGCTTTTATTTCCAGAAGCAAAAGCCCATTGAGAGGGCTTCCCTGGTGGCGCAGTGGTTGAGAGTCCGCCTGCCGATGCAGGGGACACGGGTTCGTGCCCTGGTCCGCGAGGATCCCACATGCCGCGGAACGGCTGGGCCCGTGAGCCATGGCCGCTGAGCCTGCGCATCCGGAGCCTGTGCTCCACAACGGGAGAGGCCACAACAGTGAGAGGCCCGCGTACCGCAAAAAAAAAAAAAAAAAAAAAGTCCATTGAGAGTAATGGGGTATAAGAAGATGGGGGTACTTGTGAGGAAAACATAAAGAAAGAAGGATTTTCCCAAGCTAAAAATAGATTCCCCAGGGCCAGAGGAAGAAGAAAGAGAAGTCTTGTGTGCATGCTTCTTCTGGAAATAGGGAGAAAGGGAAAGATTTTCCAAGGCTAAAAACATTATCTAGGCTGGAAGGAGGAGAGAGGTGTGTGGTCTCTTGGGAATTAGAAACCGTAAATTAGTCCCTGACAGTACCAAGAAGAACTGGTAGAACCTAGGAGAAATCAAAGCCCAGGACTCCCAGCCTTGACATAGTTTCTTTTGTGCCCATTGTCAAACCAAAGGTATCAATCAATGCGCTTGATGACATGGGCTGGGATAACGTAGGGACAGATGCTTGATGGCTAGGGGGACCATCCTTAGAACCTTAGCAAAACCATGCTGGGGAGAGCCCTACAGATAGCTGAGGTTACAGTCCAGCAAAATGCGGCGTATCACAGTCAGAATTAAACTGTAACTGAAAAATAAAGAGATATGATAGCTCCTGTACTCTTGAGTTGGTGGCCCTCTATTCTTACCCATTACATAAATCATTCCCCATATGGATCCCTTCGTTATACATCTAGCTGTGATCCTTGGGGAAATCCTAAAAGACATGTTTGCACACAGCAAGTGGGCCAGGCTGTCTTTGTGAAGGTCTCAGCCTCCAGGAAAAAGTACAATTGCCTTTGAAGCATCTCTGAAATTAAGAGTCTCATTTCAAGGCCAGTGACGTAATTATGTTAGCATCATGCCACAAAGTTAATTGGGATCCTGAGTGTGTTAATCAGCAGAAGCTTAACCCTCCCACTAGGAAAATAATCAGCTCAGACCCAGTGGCCCTTGCCAACTCTTATTTTATCTAGCGGTTAACAGACGTTGTGGTTGTTGGCTTGTGAGAGCTGCTTACATCTTCACTGGAGTGCTACTACTCCCTGAAGTTCTTAGCTGACAAAGTGAGCTGATTAGCCTGGAGACCTCTGGGAAGAGGAAGGGGTTGTAGAGGGAAAGAAAAGAATACTCAACACTGACAGAAATAAAATCAAATGAAAAGAGATGCAATAATTGTTGTAAAACCGAACGTCAGTGGTTTAGAGCAAGAAGCAAATGTTAAGTGGGCATCCTTCAGGGCTGACTTAAGACTTTGTAACTCAGACTCATTCCAGACTGTGTTATGACTTCCAGAACTTTCATTGATTTTTTAAAAATACAGCCAATATTTTCGTTTCAGACATTACATAATTGTAAAGCACTTTCTACCGGCACAACCGAGGAGCATTATGCCCCTGCCATGGAGAGAAAGCAGAAATGTAAATCGATACTGCATACCATAAATTACTTTTTATTACAAGACAAGTAAATGATTGCCTGTGACAGTGGACCTACTTTCCTGGTGAGGAATTAAAAGCATGTTTATTGTTGCAATCCAAACCTTTAAAACAAAACCCTTGGAGGTAGAAAGACAGATTTTGGTGCTTCTGCTACTACTCTACAACACGCTGTTAAATCAGTCCCCTTTCTTAAAGCAGCTAGTAATTTATGGCCCAAAATATGTTGCTGTTGTCATCTGTGGATTCGGAGTCACACAACTGTTAAATTTAACGAACTATAGTTAAGAAATGAATGAATAGTTATGAGCATCACAAATCAAATGCTCAAATCTACACTTCCCTTTTCTCGAATTCTAAATATATTTACAGCAGGCATGGCTCTACCCCTCATTGGCTTGTCACGCTCAATTTTACAAGGACAAGCACACCGCCAGCCACACTGGCTGTTTGCCAGTTACAGCTGTATCTGGGGTGGGCCTTGGGTGGACTGGAAATATCACTGCTGGGCAGGAAAGTACTCTCTAGGCCATATGCTTTCTGTTTGTGGCCATAAAGGGCCACACGGCCTCCAGTGCAAAGTGATTTGGGTATATTTGAGTCACTGGAAAATAGAACCAGTATTTCATCTTCTGTAGGTCTATGGGAATTCACTTGTTTTCATTTCTACAGTATATCAAATGACTTATATCTAGAACTAAAGGCCCAAGTCTCAAGTTTGGAGTTGCAACCATAAATGATTATTCAGCTGCATCATCTTTTCTTTCCTAATATGTCAGAGCCCCCTTCAGATGTTACACCACTGTTAACATTCCAACAGAAGCTGTACTAAGGACCATTTAGGCTGGGAGGATAAAATCAGGGCACAGATACATTCTTGGATGAGAAGCAAATAAAGCCGTACTCTCTCATAGCCGTTTTGTACCTGCACATCCATCCTCACTTCTCTTGTCATGTCTACACGCCCTTCAGAGATTGACTCATGCTGCCTGAGTCTCACTCGCAGATTTGCCCTGGTTAGTTTACCCCAGGCTGACTTGTTTGACGCTAGGCTCCCACCTAGTATCCGCATCCTCTGTGCTGACTCAGCCTTTTCTGGAATAGCCCTACACAGATACTCTCCACGGTTGTTCTGACTCACCAGGCCACTCTCTAGGCCAGCTGAAGAATCTGCCTGGCTTCTTTCCTGCCACCTCCCCAATTAGTCTGGCCCTCAAAACGTGGGCCAAATCTTTGAACATGATTTTCTGCCTTCTGTAGAAAAAGAGGAATGTCACCCACAGATAGGATATGGGAAGTACTTGATGACTACTTTCACTGAAGAGGGTGTTATACCCAATATATTTGATGTATCTTCTTTATCACTCTTTTTGGAGGATGCTTGTCCTTGTCATCTCCTTGGAAGGGCCTTCCCTGACCCTTCAGCTGAAGTAGCAACCTCTATTGCTCTTTTTACCCAGATTTATTTTTCCTCATTGCACTTAACGTTATTGGGCATTTTATTACATAGGTGTGTGTTTAGTTATTATCTGTCTCCCTACTAGAATGTATGTTCCACTAGGGTAGGGATTTTGAGAGTCTTCCTCATCATAGGATACTGCCTCTCACTTAATAGTTACTCAATAAAACCACTGAATGAGGGTTTGTCTGTCTTTGCTGAGAAGAATCCTATGGTATTACTAGTGGGTCCACAGAATCAGAACTACCTGAGATCTTAAAACTGCTTCCTGGCCTCTGATGTCAGTGCACCAAAAAGTCTTAACTGCAATGTCAACAAAAGTCTGGATAACATTT
Organism: Lagenorhynchus albirostris; assembly: GCF_949774975.1. Taxonomy (NCBI): domain Eukaryota; kingdom Metazoa; phylum Chordata; class Mammalia; order Artiodactyla; family Delphinidae; genus Lagenorhynchus; species Lagenorhynchus albirostris. The sequence continues at coordinate 87,318,676 of NC_083102.1, read as the reverse complement.
CTCAAGTGGGTTAATAGGATTGTTCACCAATTGTCTTAGACTGGGTAGCTTATAAACCACAGAAATTTATGTCTCACAGTTTTGGAGGCTGGGAAGTCCACATCAAGGCACCAGCATAGTCAAGTGAGGAGCATCTTCCTGTTTCACAGCTGGTACCTTTTTGCTGTGTCCTCACAATGGTGGGAAGGGAAAGGGAGCTCTCTGGAGCCTCTTTCACAAAGCCTCTTTTCACAAAGGCACTGATCCCATTCATGAGGGTTTTACCCTCATGACCTAAGCACCTCCCAAATATACCACCTCCTAATACCAGTCAGGCATTAGGATTTCAACATATGAATTTGGAGGGGGGAACACAAACAATCAGAACATAGCAATCACCATTTTAAAGAAATCATTGATTAACATCAATCACTGTCACAGTTCTCAGGTTGACACTGGCTATTACTTACTTATACTACTTAAGTAAATAGGTAATGAATTTGTCATTTGTAACTAGAGAGCTGAGGACTACTATGACATTTTCATACAAAAGCCTCTGTACTTTTTGTCCACCTCTATTTTTTTATGGTATCACTGCTGTGCCATAAAGATGCTTGTTGACATTTTCATAGAATCACAAATCCTAAGTAAAGTTCTTTAACGGATGTATTTTTTTGTGTCTGTTTCGCTACTGTCCCTTTGTTTTGGAAAATCACCTCTTCCCCATTTCATGTGGTTTTCCTAACCACTGAAATTGGAATTTCTGCTGGTGGTGTCTGGGAATCTGAATTTCCAAAAGTACCCAAGGTAATTCTTATGCAAAGTAAACGTTGAGAAACTTTGATTAGAGGGGTAGGAAAAGGGCTCATGTGGGACCAATCCAAATCTTTTCTTGGATTGATAGATGAACTTTGAGAAAAAGATGCTCTCTTTCTACTAGGGTTGCCTATCTGAGAAGGAATGAATCTGGGTCTTCCAGCAACCTTCTTTTCCACACATGGGAAGAACCTCCCTACTTGCAGGATAAAACCAAGGAGAGACAAGCAGAGTCAAGAGAAGATAAAGACAGAGAGCTGGAGGCAATTCCTCTGGACTAGTCCCTGAGACCTGATTTCTTAAAGGTCTTCTTCCAATCTTGTGAATCCCTCAGTAACCTTCTCTGCTGCTCTTGCAGCAGAGAAGGATACTTTCTCCTTTTGCTTAAATTCACTGACTTGGGTTTCCGTCACTTCCAAAAGTATCCTCACTACCCTAGAGTAAAATAATGTCCACGAAAATCATACATTTAGGAGGCTCTAGAAGGCTCCTTGAATATTTATCATATATATTTATACTGATGCCATTAGTCTTCAGAATTCCAATGCCTGATGTCGTTATGTTCCACTATGAGTGGATTAGTACATATAGAAATGGTGACATGAGCAGTTTGAAAAGGAGGGGAACTGCTTTTCTTGGGATGATTTGAGAGCTAAAACAGTGAACAGCATATTGAGATTTAAGACGTGTGATACACATTGAGGAGCTCAACTCTCGAATGGGAAACAAACACCCACTACTGCTTTAAGGGGAGTTGTTAACTCCAGTGCAAGCTAACGGAGCTGTTGAATCAGCACCACTTTCTCATATTTCCATGATGATGCATATGGCCACAGCAGAGTCTGCTTCTCTAGGAAGCCAACATTACAGCAGAAATACTGGGTATATATAATTTGTCAGTGGTTTAAGCACTACAGAAGCCAAATCAGAAAAAAAAGAATGAAAACCTTTTTTTTTTTTTTTTTTAAAGCAAACTGCTGAGCATAAAAAAGGGATTAACAGGGCTGAAAGAATACTTTAGGGGAGGCATAGTACCTACACATTTTGGAAGAAATCTGAACTATGGGCCAAATACGACTCAGCATTAAAACGTCCCCATTATTCTTGGTCTTTATCCAAAGTAGCACAGTAATCAGTGTTCTAAAATTAAAACACGCCTTTTTCTTGCGGATAAGATATTATAAGACTCTTGAGCAGTACCATGGGTCAGAGTCTATCAGGAGTCCTCAATTCAGTTTAATTCAGTTCAATAAACACTGACAAACACTAGGCTAAGCCTGAGGCTACAGGGAGACATGCTGCAAGACCTTGACAATTGTGCAAGTCCAGAGAAATAGGCAGGATGAATTCCATGAGTGTCAAGGACAACCACACGTATAATTTCTAATTCTTCACTTGTAAAAATGATGCTCCTAACCATCCCTCAATACAGTCACTGTCCCAGAAGCACCTGGAGGCGTCTGTGCACAGCTGGCTTGTCTCTCCTGTATCAGTTATTGTCTACGGCTCCCAGGTAGCATAAAATTAAGTCAACACAGTCATCAAAGCCATGACCTTGGCCTGCTTATCTGATTTTTTGAAACAGAAAAAAAAAAAAATCAAAGGTGTTTTCTTGACACAGAGCTCATTTGGGGGAGGGGTGAGTCAATGCAATGTAAAAACAAACAAACAAACCCAAGAATGCAAATGATCAGCTTCTTTTAAAGGTGCTGGTTTCCCGCCTTTACTCCAAAACTAGTTTCAATCTTATTTTGGGCATATATACATATATATATATATATATATATATATACTGGCGCATTCAATATCAGAAATATCATGGTTAAAATATAAAAAGCAACACATATCTAGTGAGTTTAAGTTTCTCAATCATGAGTTCAGCCAAAATTCAATTTGGTCCACGAAGTTGCCAATGGCTCCCCTCTCTCTGGTTGGGCTCTCCTGACCACCCTGTATTACCTGCAATCAGAGAAGGTCCAGCAAATCTCAAAACACCCATATAAGTTCTGGGACCTTTCCTCTTCCTTCAAATGCCTTTGTGTATGGTTGAAAATTCTCACTATAACATCATTCTTTTAGGTTACATCATTACTTCCAGGAAGCCCTTGTACAGAACTCTTCCTTTTGGGAAGAGTAACTGATTAACAGTCACCCACACCAAAGTGAGTGTTAGCATATCAGCCTGCTATGGAGCAATGAGGATCCTCAGGGAACAGGAGGAAGAGAGTTTTGCTGGAAGAGAAAGAAAGCTCTAAGACAAGGGTCTTCAAAACATTTTTGCTCATATATCCCAGCCCCTCCAAATTTTGAAAAACTATGTGCCCCTGTGCCCATTTTTCAATTAAACATCTAAAGTAATTTATTATAAAATTAAACAGGTATAAAGGAAGTATATTAACATTCTAAAACAAAACCCTAACATCGCCCTTTTAAACATATCCAATGGAATTTAAATAGCACAGACTGGATAATCCAATATCATTTATTTAATAGAACTAGACCCAAACTCTTCGTCAAATTTTTATACCACTCTTTTACTCCTTTAAGTTATATTTGCCTTCCACTTACTCCACTAATTATTATCCAAACATATTATATTTTCATCCTTGGAAACCTTTTATTGATTACTCTATCATAGTTCTCTGAAACAAATAAACAAAAAAGTATATAAATTAGAATAAAAAAAATGTTCTGTTACCATCAGGTGGCAAAAATTTTTTAAATTTTCTTCTGAATGAAGAAATTATAATTATTAGTAGTAATACATAAATATTATCAGTAGTATACAAGTGATCAAAACAACACATGTAGATTATAAATTTTTGATAAATTATCAAAGTAAAATGCTACTGGAAATGCAGCTCTTAATGGTTTGTTACTCTTGCTGTTGATCTAGCTTATACATTCTTATACTGATATTTATTATTGGAATGAAAAGGGCTCATTATCAGTTTGATTCCTATTTTTCATTTTTATAGACATATACTATGAAATGTTGCTCATATAAATAAGTAGATGGGATTGTATTATAGGAATGCCAACCAATTATTTGAACAAATTTTGAGTTATATGCCCAAAATCATTGGTGATTTATTATTAAAATTAGTTAATAATTTAATTTCATTAAAATTATTTGTCAAATAAATTTAGTCAATTAAATTTAAGATTAATAATTATTTAAAATAATTTTAATGCTTATATTTTTCATTCATTTTCTAAATTGAGGTATATTGACATATATTAGTTTCAGGTGTACAACAGGATGATTTGGTAAATGTATATCTTGTGAAGTGATCACTACAATAAGTCTAGTTAACATCCATCACCATACATAGTGAAAAATTTTTTTTCTTGTGATGACAACTTTTAAGATCTACTCTCTTAGCAACTTTCAGATATGCAATTCAGTAATATTAACTATAGTAGCCATGCTGTATATTACATTCCCAAGACTTACTTATTTTATAATTGGAAGTTTGTATCACTTAACCCACTTCACCCATTTCACCCACCACCATTCCCCACCTCTGGCAACATTTAATTCATTTTGGAAAACAGAAACTCATCTTGTAAAAGCTTTTGATACTTATTCACTGAGTCATTAACTTTATCAGGTTCTGGGAAGTATACCAGAAAGATGTTACCAAGATTCTTCAAACAACTATTCATTAAACCTGTTTCTCTTTCACTTACAGGCATCTTATCTAACTCAGTGTACTCAGAAATGGTTGGAGAAGGAAAAATATTGTTAATTTCAAAACTCGTTTGCAAACAAAATTTTTAATAACATGACAATTAAATTTTTGTCAAAACTTCAGAGCTGCAGATCCGGCTCATTCAATTTATGTTAGATGTCTTTGACCTAACGCAAGTGGCAAAGCAACCCTCATTGTTAAACAATTGGCTTGACAACCACACTTTTTGTTAGAAACGGTCTGGCCTAGTGTTTCTGTTCTAATAAATGCGTTAATACGCATCCCCATGACAGCCACCTCACTTTGGATTCTTAATTCTCAGATAGACGGGTAATAGGATGTGGAGCCCTGCTAAGAGACTGTTGTAAGAATTAAATAAGGCGCTGCCACCTTCACTATTTATTTTATGCTTTGTTGGCTTTGTTCTGAAAGAACGCTCCCTCAGGAGCAATGCATTCTTTGATAATAGTGGAGGATAGAAACAATGAGGTCATTAAAGAAAAACTGCCATCACTATGGGATCCAGAATATCTCAACAAGGACAATCATACTTGCCTGTAACACCATGCTTGGCCTGTAACAGCAATGTGTCTAAGACAGGGAAGACACATGCCCTGCCTAAGTGCTTTGATTAAGGGAGGTTACCCAACTTCAGAGTGATAATGAAACAGGAGGTGGGAAAGAAGAACCTGCATAACAGCTCAGCATATTGACTGTAAGTCTTGTCTTTGGTAGATGAGTTTTAGGAAGGACTACGTATGGTCACTGAGGATCCAGAAGTGGATTCCCTTATGCTTCCTGTGTGTGTCTACCGCGTGGACGCCCTCTGTGAGTCCTGCGAGAACATGAACACTGGTAAGGAGTTCTCTGGCCTTAGGAAACTAAGGGGAGAATGAAAGGCAGTGCTATAAACAGAGAGATTGTGAGAGCTGTTGGCTACATTCTGGCCAAATGCACTAGTTTTCCTAAGGAAGTCATACTTTTTAATTTTATGGTTAAGAGAACAAAACCTCTTCACTGCCAGCAGCGATGTACGCACCCAGTGTAGCAGGAACTGTGTTTTTGGCTGTCACATAGGTCAATGGCTAAATTTAGGCAAACGTACAAAATAGACAAACCTTATTTTATTTTATTTATTTATTTTTTTAACATCTTTACTGAGGTATAATTGCTTTACATTGTTGTGCTAGTTGCTGCTGTATAACAAAGTGAATCGCTATACGTATACATATATCGCCATATCCACTCCTCCTTGCGTCTCCCTCCCACCCTCCAATCCCACCCCTCTACGTGGCCACAAAGCACTGAGCTGAACTCCCTGTGCTATGCTGCTATTTGCCACTAGCGATCTATTTTACAGTTAGTAGGTATATATGTCAATGCCACTCTCTCACTTCGTCTCAGCTTACCCTTGCCCCTCCCCATATCCTCAAGTCCATTCTCTACATCTGCATCTTTATTCCTGTTCTGCCCCTAGGTTCTTCACAACCATTTTTTTCTCTAGAGTCCATATATATGTCTTAGCATATGGTATCTGTTTTTCTCTTTCTGACTTACTTCACTCTGTATGACAGACTCTAGGTCCATCCACCTCACTACAAGTAACTCAATTTTGTTTCTTTTTATGACTGAGTAATCTTCCATTGTATGTATGTGCCACATCTTCTTTATCCATTCATCTGTCAATGGACACTTAGGTGGCTTCCATGTGCTGGCTATTGTAAATAGAGCTGCAACGAACATTGTGGTACATGACTCTTTTTGAATTATGGTTTTCTCAGGGTATACGCCCAGTAGTGGGATTTCTGGGTCATATGGTAGTTCTATTTTTAGTTTTTTAAGGAACCTCCACACTGTTCTCCATAGTGGCTGTATCAATTTACATTCCACCAACAGTGCAAGAGGGTTTCCTTTACTCCACACCCTCTCCAGCATTTACTGTTTGTAGATTTTTTTGATAATGGCCATTCTGACAGGTGTGAGGTGATACCTCATTGTAGTTTTGATTTGTATTTCTCTAATGATTAGTGATGTTGAGCATCCGTCATGTGTTTGTTGGCAATCTGTAGATCTTCTTTGGAGAAGTGTCTGTTTAGGTCTTCTTCCCATTTTTGGATTGGGTTACTTGTTTTTTTGATATTGAGCTGCATGAGCTGCTTGTATATTCTGGAGATTAATCCTTTGTCAGTTGCTTCGTTTGCAAATATTTTCTCCAATTCTAAGGGCTGGCTTTTCATCTTGTTTATGGTTTCCTTTGCTGTGCAAAAGCTTTTAAGTTTCATTAGGTCCCATTTGTTTCTTTTTGTTTTTATTTCCGTTTCTCTAGGAGGTGGGTCAAAAAGGATCTTGCTGTGATTTATGTCATAGAGTGTTCTGCCTATGTTTTCCTCTAAGAGTTTGATAGGGTCTGGCCTTACATTTAGGTCTTTAACGCATTTTGAGTTTATTTTTGTGTATGGTGTTAGGGAGTGTTCTAATTTCATTCTTTTCCATGTAGCTGTCCAGTTTTCCCAGCACCGCTTATTGAAGAGGCTGTCTTTTCTCCACTGTATATTCATGCCTCTTATAATAAAAAGTAAAGTGACCATATGTGCATGGGTTTATCTCTGGGCTTTCTATCCTGTTCCATTGATCTATATTTCTGTTTTTGTGCCAGTACCATACTGTCTTGATTACTGTAGCTTTGTAATATAGTCTGAAGTCCAGGGGCCTGATTCCTCCAGCTCTGTTTTTCTTTCTCAAGATTGCTTTGGCTATTCGGGGTCTTTTGTGTTTCCATACAGTTTGTGAAATATTTTATTCTAGTTCTGTGAAAAATGCCATTGGTAGTTTGATAGAGATTGCATTGAATCTGTAGATTGCTTTGGGTAGTAGAGTCATTTTCACAATGTTGATTCTTCCAATCCAAGAACATGGTATATCTCTCCATCTGTTTGTATCATCTTCAATTTCTTTCATCCGTGTCTTATAGTTTTCTGCATACAGGTCTTTTGTCTCCCTAGGTAGGTTTATTTCTAGGTATTTTACTCTTTTTGTTACAGTGGTAAATAGGACTGTTTCCTTAATTTCTCATTCAGGTTTTTCATCGTTAGTGTATAGGAATGCAAGGGATTTCTGTGCATTAATTTTGTATCTTGCTACTTTACCAAATTCATTGATTAGCTCTAGTAGTTTTCTGATAGCATCTTTAGGATTCTCTATGTATCATATCATCTGCAAACAGTGACAGTTTTACTTCTTCTTTTCTGAATTGGATTCTTTTTATTTTTTTCTTCTCTGATTGCTGTGGCTAGAATTTCCAAAACTATGTTGAATAATAGCAGTGAGAGTGGGCAATCTTGTCTTGTTCCTGATCTTACTGGAAATGGTTTCACTTTTTCACCATTGAGAATGATGCTGTCTGTGGGTTTGTCATATATGGCCTTTATTATGTTGAGGTAAGTTCCCTCTATGCTTACTTTCTGGAGAGTTTTTATTATAAACGGGTATTGAATTTTGTTGAAAGCTTTTTCTGTGTCTACTGAGATGATCATATGGTTTTTATCCTTCAGTTTGTTAATATGGTGTATCACACTGCTTGATTTGCGTAAATTGAACAATCCTTGCATTCCTAGGATAAACCCCACTTGATCATGGTGTATGATCCTTTTAATGTGCTGCTGAATTCTGTTTGCTAGTATTTTGTTGAGGATTTTTGCATCTATGTTCATCAGTGATATTTGCCTGCAGTTTCCTTTTTTTGCAACATATTTGTCTGGTTTTGGTATCAGTGTGATTGTGGCCTCGTAGAATGAGTTTCGGAGTGTTCCTCCCTCTGCTATATTTTGGAAGAGTTTGAGATGGATGGGTGTTACCTCTTCTCTAAATGTTTGATAGAATTTGCCTGTGAAGCCAGCTGGGCCTGGACTTTTGTTTGTTGGAAGATTTTTAATCACACTTTCAATTTCATTACTTGTGATTGGTCTGTTCATATTTTCTATTTCTTCCTGGTTCAGTCTTGGAAGGTTGTACCTTTCTAAGAATTTGTCCATTTCTTCCAGGTTTCCATTTTATTGGCATAGAGTTGCCTGTAGTAGTCTCTTAGGGTGCTTCCTATTTCTGCAGTGTCTGTTGTAACTTCTCCTTTTTCAATTTTAATTTTATTGATTTGAGTCCTCTCCCTCTTTTTCTTGATGAGTCTGGCTAATGGTTTATCAATTTTGCTTATCTTCTCAAAGAACCAGCTTTTAGTTTTATTGATCTTTCCTATTGTTTTCTCTGTTTCTATTTCATTTATGTCTGCCCTGATCTTTATGATTTCTTTCCTTCTACTGACTTTGGGTTTTGTTTGTTCTTCTTTCTCTAGTTCCTTTAGGTGTAAGGTTAGATTATTTATTTGAGATTTTTCTTGTTTCTTGAGGTAGGCTTGTATTGCTATAAACTTCCCTCTTAGAACTGTGTTTGCTGCATCCCATAGGTTTTGGATCGGCGTGTTTTCATTTTAATTTGTCTCTAGGTATTTTGTTCATTTCCTCTTTGATTTATTCAGTGATCTCCTGGTTATTTAGTAACGTATTGTTTAGCCTCCATGTGTTTGTGTTTTTTACCTTTTATTCCCTGTAATTCAATTCTAATCTCATAGCATTGTGGTCAGAAATGATGCTTGATATGATTTCAATTTTCTTAAATTTACTGAGGATTGATTTGTGACCCAAGATGTGATATATCCTGGAGAATGTTCCGTGTGCCCTTGGGAAGAAAGTATAATCTGCTGTTTTTGGATGGAATGTCCTATAAATATCAATTAAATCTATCTGTTTTATTGTGTCATTTAAAGCTTGTGTTTCCTTATTTATTTTCATTTTGGATGATCTGTCCATTGGTGTAAGTGAGGTGTTAAAGTCCCCCACTATTATTGTGTTACTGTCGATTTCCTCTTTTATAGCTGTTAGCAGTTGCCTTATGTATTGAAGTGCTCCTATGTCGGGTGCATATAAATTTATAATTGTTACATCTTCTTGGATTGATCCCTTGATCATTATGTAGAGTCCTTCCTTGCTCTTGTAACATTCTTTATTTTAAAGTCTATTTTATCTGATATGAGTATGGCTACTTTAGCTTTCTTTTAATTTCCATTTGCATAGAATATCTTTTTCCATCCCCTCACTTTCAGTCTGTGTGTGTCCCTAGGTCTGAAGTGGGTCTCATGTAGACAGCATATATACGGGTCTTATTTCTGTATCCATTCAGCAAGCCTGTGTCTTTTGGTTGGAGTATTTAATCCATTCACGTTTAAGGTAATTATTGACATGTATGTTCCTATTATCATTTTATTAATTGTTTTGGGTTTGATTCTGTAGATCCTTTTCTTCTCTTGTGTTTCCCACTTAGAGAAGTTCCTTTAGCATTTGTTGTAGAGCTGGTTTGGTGGTGCTGAATTCTCTTAGCTTTTGCTTTTCTGTAAAGCTTTTGATTTCTCCATCGAACCTGAATGAGATCCTTGCCGGGTATAGTAATGTTGGTTGTAGGTTCTTCCCTTTTGTCACTTTAAGTATGTCATGCCACTCCTTTCTGGCTAGTAGAGTTTCTGCTGAGAACTCAGCTGTTAACGTTATGGGAATTCCCTTGTATGTTATTTGTTGTTTTTCCCTTGTTGCTTTCAATAATTTTTCTTTGTCTTTAATTTTTGCCATTTTGATTACTATGTGTCTTGGTGTGTTTCCCCTTGGGTTTATCCTGCCTGGGACTCTCTGTGCTTCCTGGACTTGGGTGGCTATTTCCTTTCCTATGTTAGGGAACTTTTCGACTATAATCTCTTCAAATATTTTCTCAGGTCCTTTCTCTCTCTATTCTCCTTCTGGGACCCCTATAATAGAAATGTTGTTACGTTTAATGTTGTCCCAGAGGTCTCTTTGGCTGTCTTCATTTCTTTTCATTCTTTTTCTTTATTCTGTTCCACAGCGGTGAATTCCACCATTCTGTCTTCCAGATCACTTATCTGTCCTTCTGCCTCAGTTATTCTGCTACTGATTCCTTCTAGTGTATTTTTCATTTCACTTACTGTATTGTTCACCTCTGTTTGTTTGTTCTTTAATTCTTCTAGGTCTTTGTTAAACATTTCTTGCATCTTCTCGATCTTTGCCTCCATTCTTTTTCCACAGTCCTGGGTCATCTTCACTATCATTATTCTGAATTCTTTTTCTGGAAGGTTGCCTATCTCCACTTCATTTAGTTGTTTTTCTGGGGTTTTATCTTGTTCCTTCATCTGGTACATAGCCCTCTGCCATTTTATCTTGTGTATCTTTCTGTGACTGCAGTTTTTGTTCCACAGGCTGCAGGACTGTAGTTCTTCTTGCTTCTGCTGTCTGCCCTCTGGTAGATGAGGCAATCTAAGAGGCTTGTGCAAGTTTCCTGATGGGAGGGACTGGTGGTGGGTAGAGCTGGCTGTTGCTCTGGTGGGCAGAGGTCAGTAAAACTTTAATCTGCTTGTCTGCTGATGGGTGAGGTTGGGTTCCCTCTCTGTTGGTTGTTTGGCTTGAGATGACCCAACACTGGAGCCTACCCAGGCTCTTTGGTGGGGCTAGTGGCAGACTCTGGGAGGGCTCACGCCAAGGAGTACTTCCCAGAACTTCTGCCACCAGTGTCCTTGTCCTCACGGTGAGCCACAGCCACCCCCTGCCTCTGCAGGAGACCCTCCAACACTAGCAGGTAGGTCTGGTTCAGTTTCCCCTGGGGTCACTGTTCCTTCCCCTGGGTCCCGATGTGCACACTACTTCATGTGTGCCCTCCAAGAGTGGAATCTCTGTTTACCCCAGTCCTGTCAAAGTGCTGCAATCAAATCTCACTAGCCTTCAAAGTCTGATTCTCTAGGAATTCCTCCTCCTGTTGCCGGACCCCCAGGTTGGGAAGCCTGACCCGGGGCCCAGAACCTTCACTGCAGTGCGTGGACTTCTATGGTATAGGTGTTCTCCAGTTTGTGAGTCACCCACCCAGCAGTTATGGGATTTGATTTTATTGTGATTGTGCCCCTCCTACCGTCTCATTGTGGCTTCTCCTTTGCCCTTGGATGTGGGGTATCCTTTTTGGTGAATTCCAGTGTCTGTCTGTCAATGATTGTTCAGAAGTTAGTTGTGATTCTGCTGCTCTTGCAAGAGGGAGTGAGAGCACGTCCTTCTACTCCACCATCTTGAATCCAGGAATCTGTGACCAAATGTTTAAATAACAGCCTTTTCACTGTCAATATGACCTGTCCAAATCATAAAGCTCTCAGAATCTCATTTTCTTCATTATAAAATAGGGATTATAATCTGAACCTACACCTTTTAGGATCAAATTGAGGCCCACGTGATATAGTGTATATGTATTTAATGAACAACTATTAGTGTTAGGCACAATGTTGGCTCTGGATATACAACAGTGAGTATAATACGGCTTCAAGGACTTGACACAGTCTAGTGTAGAGACAGATAAGTGAACAGGTCATGGGTTAAGTGGCAGGGAACATGATATGCACAGCAACTGTCACGGGAACACTTAGGAGCCTTGAGGGCTCAGGCAAGGCTTGCCACAGTAGATTTATATAAGCTGACTCCTGAGCCATGAGTAGGAGTTTAATGATGAGATATATATGGGAAGTGCTCTGCATTCTCTGAGGAGAAAGAAAACATTTTCCTTACAAAGTCAGTTTTCATGCTATTCCAGCAAATTGAATGTGAAGTTCACTTTCAAAGAAATGTGTACATATTATGTGTAATCAACTCCATTTTTGGCTTTGGAGGAAGAGATATGTAGAAGATGTCTTTTCACTATATAACTCTGGTCTACAACTATGATCTTTGAAAATGGAGAAGAGTAACTTTTTAAAGACTTTTCATTAATCTGCTTAAGAGAGATTAGCTTTTATATTACAATAACATCCTCTGATAATTGTAACACTGACTAATTTCATTAATTGTATTTATTCTTATTTGAATACTTGCTTAGGTTCTTCTACTATCATCATTCATCATCGTGTGCTTATCTTTTAGGGATTTACAAACATATTTTATATATATGATAATTGGCCAATTGCTATATTCCCAAAGAGTTTTAATTTTTCATCCCTTGAACAAAACAACTCAGTCATCCATGCTCAGACAATTTTCCCCACAACATCCAACACCATTAATGTTGTTAAGCCTTTTTCATGTAGAGCTCACCGACAGCTCACCATTCTCCATCTTAACCATTTTCAACTTTTTACCCTCTGCTTTCTCATTATCTCTAGGCATATACAGGAGAACACACAGTTGTCCTTTGTAATTATCATCATTTACTTCTAATTTGCTCTTCAACATCAGCAACATGAAAGCTTTTCATTTCCATATCTCGTTTTAATGTGACGGCTTTAAAAATAAATGTAGCCCAGGGAAAATGTTTTCTCCTGTTCATGACTGAATGTAATCATGGGGTTAGAAGACACAAATTCCACTGGTTGTATGATTTACATCCCACAGGACAGAAAAGATATATATTTTTTCTTTAATGTTCATCCATCTGACTATTGATTTGCAGGGCCAGGGCCACTCTGATACAATTGTAAATGTTGAAGAGTTTTGCTTTGATGCACTACCTCCTACATATAAGCAGTGTGACTTTGCAATTCTTGAAGACTAGGAAAATTTCATCAGGTCACGGCTAAGGATTGGCCAACAAAAATCTGCCACAGTAACTCAATGAAGAACAAAGCACGTTGAGTCAATTGTATTTCTTTTTACACCAATACCACACAGCAAAAACAAAGCAACAATGACTCAAGCAATTTATCTTGAAATATGGTAAAGGTTTTAATCCATCACACACCCTGTCTCATCAACAAGGTAGGAAGTAAGGTGTTTATTGCCCTCTTGTAATGGGGGCAGATACTTGAATCAAGGAAGGAACATGGAGGAAGAGGTGATATGGTATGTTTTGGAATCAGCCCTGAGCCACTGTATTTGTTTTTTTCTTTTTTTGAGGCCACTGTATTTGTATTCAACATTCATGACCCAGAATCAGGAATGCACTTACAGATCTGTGGAGAATTCTCAATCAGAAGGGTTGTTACTGCTCTTAATACCACTGACCACATTCAAAATGACTTTAATATTTTTGAGATATTTTAGTATCAGAAGAATGCATTTTAATGCCATAAGTGTAAACATATAAATGAGAAAACATTTAGGACAAAAATCTAACAGCAGACATTAACATTGAAAAGAGAAAATTCTGGGAAATATTAACTGTTTATAAAGTGAATACACAATTAACAATGACTATGAAAAAACCCACATCATGTTCATGAAGAGCTAAGGGTTAAGGATAACTACTTCCACCATAGTCTGTCTTAGCTACACTTTTCTATGATTGTCTCTAGTTTTGTCACTGCATTTTAAATTCTACATGAAGAAAGAGAACAGTCAGAGATGAACAACAAATAAAGATGAAAGGAACAGAAAATCGATTCCCAAAGAAAGATGAAAGGAAGGGGGTCTTTATAGGCCTGGAGAGGAAAAACGAGTAACCGGTAACAACTATCTTCAAGTACAGGCAGGATCATTGTGCTGAAGAGTTATTTCCATTATCAACCGAATGAAAACAAAACAAGACATAAAAAACAAGAGCCTAGGGCTTCCCTGGTGGCGCAGTGGTTGAGAGTCCGCCTGCCGATGCAGGGGACACGGGTTCGTGCCCCGGTCCGGGAAGATCCCACATGCCGCGGAGCGGCTGGGCCCGTGAGCCATGGCCACTGAGCCTGCGCGTCTGGAGCCTGTGCTCCGCAACGGGAGAGGCCACAACAGTGAGAGGCCCGCGCACCGCAAAAAAAAACAAAACAAAAACAAAAACAAGAGCCTAATTAAAAGAAATGGGCTTACATGAATGTGCTAAAGAAATATCAGACTTAAGAAAAAAATGTTTTAAATATGGAAATTATCAAACTATGAAATAGAATACTTGAAAACATTTTGGAAATAATTGCCTTGAGCACATAAAAATATTTTTTGATTTTTATGAAATAAACAAACATCCATTATAGAAAACCCAGAAAAAAATAGTGAGCAAAGGAGATGACTATAAAAAGCACCTATAGGGCTTCCCTGGTGGCGCAGTGGTTGAGAGTTCGCCTGCCGATGCAGGGGACGCGGGTTCGTGCCCCGGTCCGGGAGGATCCCACATGCCGCGGAGCGGCTGAGCCCGTGAGACATGGCCGCTGAGCCTGCGCGTCCGGAGCCTGTGCTCCGCAGCGGGAGAGGCCACAACAGTGAGAGGCCCGTGTACCGCAAAAAAAAAAAAAAAAAAAAGCACCTATAATTCCATAAGCCAGAGAGAGCTAAATCCTTACAGTCTTTTCTTTGTGTGTGCATGCGCGTGCATATATGTGTTTGTTTTTAGCAAAACAGGCGATCTTTGTTCTTTCTATTTTTTAACCTGATCCTTCCACTTAAAATCACGTGTGAACATCTTTTCATAGCTTTATAGTATTCTACTATCCTATTAAGCTTCATTTATTTAACCAATTCCTTATATGGGGTATTTAAATTGTTCCTGGTTCTCCTTTTACAAACATGTGATGAGAATTTATATAACTAAACATTTACAAACATATATAATTACATTTCTAATATAAATTTCTAGAAGCAAATTGCTGAGTCAAGGGTTTGCAGAATTCTAAGGTCATTAGTAACTATTTCTTAACTATCTTCCAGAAAATTTGAAATGATTTATACTACCACTGACAGTGTGAATGAGTGACCTTTTCTAAAGACTCAGACATAACTGAGTATTATTATTTTAAAACATAATGCCCTGAAAACTAGAACTACCAGAATCATCCTATAAACCAGTTAGTATGGAATAGAGTTGAATAAACAATAAGAAATGTTATTTATGCCCTCAATACTGGCATTGGAAAAATACATGTTATTAGAAACCCTTTGAGTTGTAAGGGTTAGAAAGTCACTTTTAGACAAGTTACACTACATTAGTGCATTTCACCTTCCTTGTAAGGAGCAAACCCAAGTACCTCAGGAGGTAATGTATGTGACGGGGACAGGCAGAGCACAGCATCCTCGACCCACCCTGGACAACAGGTACAATCTTCTGTCATCTTAATGTAGAGCAGTTATCTATCATTCATGCCATCAGAGTCAAGAGATCTGTAAGTACCCACTAGGCAGATGGCTTAGCCAACACGTGGACACTGTTTCTGTGGTCTTTTCTTGCACATCTTTATGACTTCAAATAAGAAGAGTATAATACCATTTTTTCCTTAATTTGGTGGTATTACCTCTTTTAAGAACTAAAGCATTAAAAACTGACTTCTTTCCTACTTTTTAGGTAAAAGTATTTCCAAATTCCAAACCATAGGATAAAGAGGACAGGTTTTAACTAGTTCAGATGTTAGCAAATAAACTGTTTTTGCACTATTATATTTCATATATAATATAGAAAGTAATGTGTTATACAGTTAGAATACAAGATCTACTGTTCTGGTGGACACGAACAATTCTGAACAAATTGTTTCAATATTCATAAAATCTCAATAATGATATGTGACGGTTTGATGATTCATGTCTATTTTCACTGAATCATTTTCTTTATAGGTATCTTTAGGAGTCTAATTTTCACCCCTTTGACCAAATGCATTTACAATAAGCAGACCACTATCTGATTATTTTAAAATTCTTTCCAGTTAATTCTATTCCCAGCACAGTACAGCTGCAGAATAAATTTGGTTTTCTTTGAGATTTTCCTTGAGTTACAACCTTTCATTTTCCCTCTATTTCAAATGGGAATCTGTCATTTCTAGAATTCTGTTTTACTTCTCTTAACATGCTTGAGCCTTAGGCTGTGGCAGGTCAACTGTCGCAGAACCTCTGAACTCACGGTATTTAATAGTAGACATCAGAGACAAGAAGGGTTTGGGAAATACAGCCACAGACCTCCAGAAGAGAAGGATTGAGTGGCTTGTCAATAAGACTCGTCCTTACAATTAAGGGATAGGAGTATGTATCTTCAGTTCTACAGTTCACAACAATAAAACCACAAGCAAAAAATTCCATTTAGATGGAGTTCCAAAGTTTATTCACATCTTATTTGCTCTTAACTTCAAATTTAAAAATGTCTGCCTTCAGTTTAAACCACATTAGCAATTGTGTAGAGCAGTAACTGCTCCCAAGTGGCTGGAGCAGTTTAGTTGGCTGGGTTTGAAGGCTTTATCTTACTTAATAGCTTTTAAATTAGCAGAATGAATGTCGTTGAAAGAAAAACAGCATTAAAGTGGTATACGGTATTGGCTTATAATTTCGTAAAGCGTCTGTGCAAATATACTTGTGATTAACCAAGGAATAATATTTGAAGTTCATAAGGATATACCAAATCAAGAAGTTTGTTCCTTTCTTTATTCTTTCCTTCCTCCACTCAATACATATTTACTGAGCACTTTTGCCTGACACTGTGATAAACCGTGGGGATATATTAATGATAAAGATGAGGAGGCAAGAAGTAAATACAAAGTTGCAATATAAAATGACAAGTGTATAGACCAGATAACTATATGCCAGGTAAGCTAGAGGGTAAAGCTGCTAGAAGTGTAGGGTTAGATGGGGCAGGTTTGAGAGGGTATCTCAGGGACACACGTCAGTTGAAGGCTGGCAAGGCATTTGAAAGGTCAAAAAGAATATTCCTGGGAGAAGAGGCTGGGAGACATAAAGGAGCACAGACCATTCAGAGAGCTGCACACGGTCACATCTGAACAGAAGAGAGGGTTTATTCCACGGGCAGGGATTTGCTCAAGAATTGTAGGCTGGTGAGTTCATCTGATTTGTTTGTAGAAAATCCACTCATTCTTCCGTGGGGAGGAAAGGGTGTAGAAGAGGGAAAGAAGTGAGGCAGGGGGACCAATGTAGGCTAATTACAATGGTCTGGTGAGAGAGGATGAAAGCCCAAGGTAGTCCACAAGGAACGAGGAAACATAGGTGGGTGGATTCAAGAGACAGCGCAAAACCTACAAGGACCTCATCCCCCATCAGAGTACAAAAGGCTAAGTAATGAAATTGTCATACATACAATTTTAAATACATATATAAATATATTATTATATATATTCACTAATTATCTTTTTCTTACCTTCATAGGTGAAATGTTAACATAGTTTCAGCTTTATAAAGCAAAATTTAGCAAGCAATACTTTATAAAATCTCAAACTAGGCTGTAGCAAATTCTTTCCACTTTGTATTTCAAAGTATCTAGTACTGATTTCCATTTGATTAGAAGGGATCACAAAGATATTGATAAAATCAGCAGGTTGTTGATACAGATTTCAAGAACCTGTCTAGTACCCTCAAGTATCTCTGAGAAGAACAAACCTCAGAAGAACTTTGTCATAAGGCTAGGATTACCTGTGGAATCTCGGAGGCACCAGTCTTTACCCACATTCCCATTTCTTCTAGGACTGAATCAGTCCTGGAAACAGCCATCCAATCAGGGATGGTGTATAGCCAATGTTTACCCATCCACATGTACTATGCTCATCTTTATAACTGAATTCTGTTAAAGAATTCTTTAACAGAATAATACATTTACTGCATTTGGAAAAATAAAAATTATAAAACATCTTCTAATCTGTTGGTGCATTTTGTTATTTTCTTTATTTCTAGCAGTATTTTCTTTTTTCTTCTATTATTAAGAAAGCACTATTAAAATACAATGGAATCTTTTAAAGCAATTTATGAAACTTTGTACAGTTTAGGGGTTAAATGTGATTATAACTGTATGCAGTTTATTATCTTGCTTCAAAATATGGATGAGATCATTAGTTTAATGATTTAAACCTCCCAACAAAAAGAAATTAACGTAACAGATTGAGCTAATTCATCTTATTACTACTCACTAGGCCTCTTCAGGGAGGGAAAACATTCTGTAATTAATGACACAATATTGGTGCACTGAAAGCTTACACAAAAACAAATAATTCCCTCATTCTTTTGAAGGCCTTTCTCCAAAGGCCTGGGAGCCACTGAGACTAACTGGTGGAAGGACTTTCCAACAGGAACTGCCAGGGTGATATTAAGAGAGTTACTCAAAGGATAAGAGCTGGGTCATACTTCAGAGTAAACATAACGGGCTTCTTCCATTAAGAGTAAATATTAACAAAAATGTTAATAATGCAGGTTTGAGATATATTACAAAATTTTTTTTTCAAAGCACATCAACATCAATCACTTTATATCAAGAACTCTGTTAAGATGAGTAGGGAAATTTTGATTCATTTTGTAAATGAGGAAACAGGTAAACAAGGGTTAAGTGGTTTTCCTAAGATCACTCATCAAGTTGATGGCAAAGTAAAGACTGGATTCCATGTCTCCTGACTCTTATCTTCCCTTGTATCCTTCTTTTACCCATAAAGTGGTTAAGATGACACTACTCCCTTCAGTAATAAGATTAAGGCAATCAAGAAGCTTTCTAACCATGTTCTATGCCATCACTTTTGGAGCAAAAAATGACTTTCATTCCTGCTTCCCTAAATTTGACCCTCCATGAGTTGCTGTACTTGGAATGTCCATGCCCAAACCCTAGACCCACTGCCCTCATGGAAGGAAATTCATTGAACATTTTTGGAACTGGTCCTCAAAGGAGAAATAGATGTATACATCTTTCCATTTAAAAATTTACTTAAATGTTCTATTTTTAGCTCAGAATTGGTAGTGGATGCATTTTCACCCTAACAGCTGGCATGTCTAAGCGTTCTTATTGCCAAGGGAAAAGAAAATTTTATTAAAAATTGTTTCCATGTGTAGACAGTGAAGCATAAGTGAACGCAACAAATGAGGATTAAAATTCACTGCAGATTAAAAGATCTTGTACAAATTATCTTCTAGTGCAAAGATAAGGCATCTGGAATAAGGAACAGAGGTGGGTAACAAGGAAGCCTCAGGGCCCAGTGGTTTGATAGAACATATGGGGATTTTTTCCCGGTAATGGTAGTCACGGTTGATTTTGTTGTCAGAGTAGCAACTATAAGCACAATGATGAAAAACAGCATGTTATAGTACTGTGAGTTCACAGCATACATTCATGGTGATTATCTTATTTAAATCTTATTTAATCCTCACAATATCTCTATGGGGCAAGTATTATTTTTTTGTCCTCCTGTTAGAGATTAGGAAACTGAGGATCAAAGATAAATCTGCCTTAAAGAAAGAAACTTGGCAAACAATCATTTGGGCCTTGGGCACCGATGCCTGCCTCACCCACATGCCTAGTTTTTCTGTCTTCCTTAAAACACAGGCCTTTGGATCCTGGCTTCTAACTTGGTGTCTGTGCCACCTAAGACAGGTTAGGACTCTGTGACTCAGGCGTCCAGACTCTGTTATCAACATGAGCCATGCAGGGCTCTGGTGCTGCCTGTCCACCCCGGGGTGTCTGCTGCCTTCCCTGGTGGCAGTGGAGATGGGATTGATGGGTTACACTGGGACATCAGAGTCAAGAGATTTCTAACCCGGCTCCAGGCAGGTACCTAGCAGTGGGCACCATTGGACGGAAGAATGACCAGCACGTTCCACACCCTAGCATATCTTGTATCCAGTTTTGCACAATTAGGGAAGGACGTTAATATTGAAATTTATGTTTGTGCTTTCCTTTCCTCCTTTTTTTATCGGTGTGTGCAGGAATTCTGTAGGGTGGTAACCATAGTAACAGAAGAAGAAGAGAAATGAGATTTCACCTCAAAAATTGCATATTATAGGCTGTTTACTAAAAGTGGCACATCTGCTCACCCTCACAGATGAAGACAAAGCCGCCTTCTTTTTTTTTTCCAGAAACTCATTTATTTATTTTTTTAACATTTTTATTGGAGTATAACTGCTGTACAATGGTGTGTTAGTTTCTGCTTTACAACAAAGTGATCTCCCTGTGCTATGCGGCTGCTTCCCACTAGCTATCTATTTAAAATTTGGTAGTACATATATGTGCATATATACACTACCACTCTCTCACTTTGTCCCAGCTTACATTTCCCCCTCCCTGTGTCCTCAAGTCCATTCTCTAGTAGGTCTGCATCTTTATTCGCATCTTGCCCCTAGGTCCTTTATGACCATTTTCTGTTTTTTTTTTTAAGATTCCATATATATGTGTTAGCATACGGTATTTGTTTTTCTCTTTCTGACTTACTTCACTCTGTATGACAGACTCTAGGTCCATCCACCTCACTACAAATAACTCAATTTCATTTCTTTTTATGGCTGAGTAATATTCCATTGTATATATGTGCCACATCTTCTTTATCCATTCATCTGTCGATGGACACTTACGTTGCTTCCATGTGCTGGCTATTGTAAATAGAGCTGCAATGAACATTGTGGTACATGACTCTTTTTGAATTATGGTTTTCTCAGGGTATATGCCCAGTAGTGGGACTTCTGGGTCATATGGTAGTTCTATTTTTAGTTTTTTAAGGAACCTCCACACTGTTCTCCATAGTGGCTGTATCAATTTACATTCCACCAACAGTGTATGAGGGTACCCTTTTCTCCACACGCTCTCCAGCATTTATTGTTTGTAGATTTTTTGACGATGGCCATTCTGACTAGTGTGAGATGATATCTCATTGTAGTTTTGATTTGCATTCCTCTAATGATTAATGATATTGAGCATTCTTTCATGTGTTTGTTGTCAATATGTACAACTTCTTTGGAGAAATGTCTATCTAGGTCTTCTGCCCATTTTTGGATTGGGTATTTTGCTTTTTTGATATTGAGCTGCATGAGCTGCTTGTATATTCTGGAGATTAATCCTTTGTCAGTTGCTTCGTTTGCAAATATTTTCTCCCATTCTGAGGGTTGTCTTTTTGTCTTGTTTATGGTTTCCTTTGCTGTGCAAAAGCTTTAAGTTCCATTAGGTCCCATTTGTTTATTTTTGTTTTTAATTCCATTCCTCTAGGAGATGGGTCAAAAAGGATCTTGCTGTGATTTATGTCATCGAGTGTTCTGCCTATGTTTTCCTCTAAGAGTTTGATAGTGTCTGGCCTTACATTTAGGTCTTTAATGCATTTTGAGTTTATTTTCGTGTATGGTGTTAGGGAGTGTTCTAATTTCATTCTTTTACATGTAGGCGTCCAGTTTTCCCAGCACCACTTATTGAAGAGGCTGTCTTTTCTCCATTGTATAGTCTTGCCCCCTATATAAAAAGGTGACCATATGTGTGTGGGTTTATCTCTGGGCTTTCTATCCTGTTCCATCGATCTATATTTCTGTTTTTTTGCCAGTACCATACTGTCTTGATTACTGTAGCTTTGTAGTATAGTCTGAAGTCAGGGAGCCTGATTCCTCCAGCTGTTTTTCTTTCTCAAGATTGCTTTGGCTATTCGGGGTCTTTTCTGTTTCCATACAAATTGTGACATTTTTTGTTCTAGTTCTGTGAAAAATGCCATTGCTAGTTTGATAGGGATTGCATTGAATCTGTAGATTGCTTTGGGTAGTAGAGTCATTTTCACAATGTTGATTCTTCCAATCCAAGAACATGGTATATCTCTCCATCTATCTGTATCATCTTTAATTTCTTTCATCAGTGTCTTATAATTTTCTGCATACAGGTCTTTTGTCTCCTTAGGTAGGTTTATTCCCAGGTATTTTATTCTTTTTGTTGCAGTGGTAAATGGGAGTGTTTTCTTAATTTCTCGTTCAGATTTTTCATCATTAGTGTATAGGAATGCCAGATATTTCTGTGCATTAATTTTGTATCCTGCTACTTTACCGAATTCACTGATTAGCTCTAGTAGTTTTCTGGTATCATTTTTAGGATTCTCTATGTATAGTATCATGTCATCTGCAAACAGTGACAGCTTTATTTCTTCTTTTCCGATCTGGATTCCTTTTATTTCTTTTTCTTCTCTGATTGCTGTGGCTAAAACTTCCAGAACTATGTTGAATAATAGTGGTGAGAGTGGGCAACCTTAAGACAAAGCCTTCTAATGTACGTTCCACTTGGCTTTTTTTTGGTTCTACCATATATATATATATATATATATATATATATATAATATATATATACATATATACACAATACATATATGTGTGTATTTTTTATTAATAATGTTCAAAAGGAAATTTTACTTTTGGGGTTGAAACCTAAGAATCTTCTTTATGAAATGAATTAGCAAGGCTTTGTTCTGACACACAAGTAAACCTTGTAATTGCATAAAACATGCTGTGGGAAGAATGCTTTTGTTTTTTGCTTTGTCAATCACACTTGATGACCATAATAATGGTAATCAGATCATCTTCTCTTCCATTCTCACACCCTCAGCTGCTCAGCTACCCAGCAAATCACCTATAACAACCACAGTCTCTAATCACATAATAGTCCATGGGATGATTTCTCCTGGTTCTAGGGAGACAGGAAGATGCTTAGGGCAGGAATGATAGAGTGAGCAAAAGGGACCTTGTTCTTCACTTAGGCCTTTAATTTTATGTCATAACGAGGCAGAAATGATATCTGAAAAGTAGTTTGGGAACGTTCATAAGAACTGGAGAGTTTATAAGAACTGAGACTAAAGTTTTTCTAGGTTTCCCCTCCCTCCCTTTCCAGGAATGCTTTGTACTCACACCCTAGATGGACTGCTCTATGCTGGGCCCAGAGGGTGAGCACTACTCCTGCCTGATGAGTGAGATGAGATACATATTCAAGGGCATGTATTCAATCACATTTAAGCTGAAGTAAAACAGGTTAATGGCTAAACACAGACTTTGGAACCAGCAAGTTTCCAAATATTGTTTAAAATCCTGGTTCCTCTATTTATGAGCTTTGTGATTTCAGACAATTAGTTTATCATTCCAAAGTGAAGTAATAAGTGAGGATTAAATGAGATAATGTACACAGTGTCTGGCACATTCTGAGAAAAAAATGAAGTGAGACACTGTTCAAATAAATGTGCCATGAAAATCCAAAAAGGTAGTGACTAGCTGGCTGATAGGGGTAGAAGAGGAAGGGAGTGAGCCTTCTGTGAAGAGGAGGTATGTAAACCAGAGAAACACCCTAGGAGAGACTGAAGTGTAAAGAAAACAGGGTGACAGATTGGGAAACCAACCGTAATCTTAGCTTCTGCTTCTTGCTATGGATTTTGAAAGACAAAAGGATTAAGCAAGCATGATCTTTTTGAGGGTCATGGAGCAATTTGCATATACCACACAGAGCATTAAAGGAGCTGAGGGGCATTTTTCTGGCATGGAAGAAGCAAGGAAGATTTTATTATGGGGGGGGTGGTGGATATGGACATGGAACATTATAAACAAAGAGGGATGGGAACACAAGGGTATGAGCTTTCCTTTGCTGTGCAAAAGCTTTTAAGTTCCATTAGGTCCCATTTGTTTATTTTTGTTTTTAAACAAAATAAAATTTTGTATGTGGCAGGCACGGTTTTGAGGCATGGAGAGTATAAGCAAGGAACAGAGGGCAATAATGCATATCTGTTGTTATGAGTGAATGAATGCATAGGAAATATAGGTTGGGATCAGATGGTTCAGGGCATGGAATGTTGAACTAAAAGATTTAGATTTGATGCTAAAGGAGGCACTTCGTGAAAGCATTTTGTAAAATAATGTATGTTAGTTACTGCTTCTATTGTCAATATCATTTCGTGGTGATGAGATGCTGTTAAATTTTTTGAGCAAAATAACATAAGCCTCACTATGTGCTATAACAGTGCTACCTAATAGAAATATACTTAAAGCCACATATGTAATTTATAATTTTCTTATTTGCAAACAATGCAACTGACAAGGGATTAATCACCAAAATATACGAACAGCTCATACAGCTCAATATCAAAAACACGAACATCCCAATCAAAAAACGGGCAGAAGATCTAAAACGTCATTTCTCCAAAGAAGACATACAGATAGCCAAAAGGCACATGAAAAGATATTCAACATCGCTAATTATTAGAGAAATGCAAATCAAAACTGCAATGAGGTATCCCTTTACACTGGTCAGAATGGCCAACATCAAAATGTTTACAAACAATAAATGCTGGAGAGGGTGTGAAGAAAAGGGAACCCTCCTACACTTTTGGTGGGAATGTAAATTGGTACAGCCACTATGGAGAACAGTATGCAGGTTCCTTAAAAAACTAAAAATAGAGCTACCATAGGACCCCGCAATCCCACTCCTGGGCATATATCCAGAGAAAACCGTAATTCGAAAAGATACATGCACCCCAAGGTTCACAGCAGCACTATTTACAATAGCCAAGACATGGAAGCAACCTAAGTATCCATCGATATGAATCAATAAAGAAGATGTGGTACATATATACAATGGACTACTACTCAGCCATAAAAAAGAATGAAATAATGCCATTTGCAGAAACCTGGATGGACCTAGAGATTATCATACTAATTGAAATAAGCCAGACAGATATGATATAGTTTATATGTGGAATCTAAAAATAAATATACAAATGAACTTATTTACAAAACAGAAAAAGATCACAGACATAGGAAACAAATTTATGGTTACCAAAGGGGAGGGGGAGAGGAATAAAATTAGGAGATTGGGATTAAAATATACACACTACTATATATAAAACAGATAGTCAACCAGGACCTACTGTATAGTGTAAGGAACTATACTCAATATCTTGTAATAATCTATAATGGAAGAGGATGTAAGAAAAGAACATATATTTATAAATATATGTATAACTGAATCACTTTACTGTACCTGAAACTAACACAACATTGCAAATCAACTATATTTCAATTAAAATTAAAATAAATAAATTTCTAGTTACCACAAAAAAGATGAAACTAATTTTAATATATATCATAATATAATTTCAACATGCAATTCATGTAAAATATTATTAAGGTAGTTTACATTATTCTTTTAGTATTAAGTACTCGGTATCAGGTATGCATTTTACACTTACTGCATATCTCAGTTGGGACTAGCCACATTTCTAGTGCTCAAGAGCCACTTGTGACTAGTAGCTCCCCATTGTAGAGCATAGGTCTCTACGATGGTGGAGAAAAGTAAGAGACCAGGAGAGGGGATCAGTCCGGAGGTGACTGTAATAGCTCAGGAGAGGAGTAATGGAGGGGGCTGAATTTGGATAGTGGTGGTAAGAACAAAGAAAAAAGACAGTTGCAAGAATTATTGCAGAATTAAAACCAACAGCCTCTGAAAACTAACTTGACAATGGAGTTAAGGAAAAGGGAGGAGTCAGCGCAGATCCTTGTGACTCCAGGACTGGAGAGACGAGTGGGAGCATCAGCAGGTGTAAGAACACAGCAGAAGGAGCCGACCTGGTCTGATGTATTGGTTGGAGGGTTCACTTTTGCAGGTGTCTGGGGGACATCTAGGTGAAAAAGGCCTGCAGGCTCTTCAGAGGCAGGAGTTCTAGAGAGAGAGGATGGGTACTGAAAGCTAAACCAGAAGGTCATCACACAGAGGAGACACTAAAACTCTGCTATGGGGTGACATTTCAGAGGTGGAGAGCATTAGGGGGAGGAGAAGGGAGCCAAAGATTTAAAAAAATCACACCTACACTTGGAGGTGGGTGTGGGGGAAGAAGAGGAGATGGGGAAGGAGCAATCAAAGAAGTCCAAGGCGACCTGAGAAAGCCCTTTGTCCAAGGTGGAGTACATTCCCAGAAAGTGGGAGTCAGATTCTACAGAGAGAATGGGGAAGATGAGCACAAGACTTGGGAAGGTTTCACTGGAAACCCTCAAGATCCCAGGGCATGGGGGAACAGTAGCCAATTACAAAGGGTTAAAGGGCATATGAAAAATGAAGTGGAACGGGGCACATATATTACTCTTTCAATAAAATGGAAGAATAAATAAATAAGAAATAAAGGAGAATTGCTTGAAGGGGAAAGTGAAGGTTTGATGCTTTGTCTTTTAGGATTAGTGAGATGAGTCCCTCTTTACAGACTCAGGAGAAGGGTCTGGTGGAAAAGGAGGAATGATGGATTGATGAAGGCCCTCAAAGAGGCAGGAGGGAATGGGAGCAAAGATGCAAGTGGAGGGAATAGGTGAACATCTACATCGTCCTCTAAGACAGAAAGGAAGGGGGAGAGGGTGTTAATATGCAGACATCTTAAATAGGAAAGGAAGAAATTTGAGGGCTCTCACAAGTCACAGATCCTTTAAATTAGTGGACATGGTAGTTATAAATGAATTTGAAACCAGAATACATTTTCGTAGAATTTACGTAAGAACAAGAACCATATGTCTTTTTTTTTGAATTTTTGAATTTTATTTTATTTTATTTATTTTTTATACAGCAGGTTCTTATTAGTTATCTATTTTATACACATCAGTGTGTACATGTCAATCCCACTCTCCCAATTCATCCCACCACCACCCCACCCGCCACTTTCCCCTGTTGGTGTCCATACGTTTGTTCTCTGCATCTGTGCAGAACCATATGGCTTGAATGTGTATTATTATACAATACTCATTAAGCTCTTCTGTTGTAACCGTACAAGTTTCCAAATGGAAAGCACAGCCAACAAAACAGTTAGCATGTGCCAGGCAAAGCCTAGGTTTTGCCTAGGTTCAGGCATGCTCTGAATGGATCCATTCCAGAGCTAATCCTAGGTTCCTAGGTTCAGGCATGCTCTGATCCTAGGTTCAGGCATCCTAGGTTCAGGCATGCTCTGAATGGATCCATTCCAGAGCTAATCAGCTGGAAACTGAAACATTCTCCCTAAAACGAGTCAGTAAACAATTTGGGGCAAGTCAGTATCCTCTTTGCCCAGGAAAGTCCAGTGATTCAAGAACGTTACTATCCTATTACGGGAATTTTGATGTTGTTTCCTGTTAACTACTTGTAAATAAGAAAAGAGGAACAATCACTTAATGAAGCACAAATGCAAAACCAACATTTTAAAATAAAATCCAATTCATAACAGCATTGTTATTCAAATGATCCTATAGTTCTCATCTGCTAGTTGAGAATTTATGCAAGAACGGAAAAAAAATTTAATAATTTTTAAAATAAATTAACTCCTGGTGAATAAGCACATACTAAAGGAAAGAAACATTCAAAGCCAATTATCTTTTACCACACAAACTTCCCCAACACTGGTACACACACACACACACACACACACACACATTTTCTTAGAATATAAACGTAATTTTTGTATGACTTTTGAATGAGAATATTTATGTTTACATGTGATGGAATGAAATTGGTAAACATAAAACATTTCTAGTTGGAAAATTTCTGTTTTGGGTGCTGTGTTGGTCATTTTAATTTGGATGAGAAAACTTATTGATTATTTTGGAAATAGTATTAGAAAGTTTAATTTGGATTAAATACAGACTACAGTGGAAATAACTTAAATATAAAAGGATTATAATTCTGTACTTTTATTTTATGCCTCTATGCCGCCACCCCTACACTGAAGGAGGATGGTGGGAGAGCCCTGAGCGGCAGGCTCTCCCTCACTGTGATGTGATACTCCCCGGCAGGTATCTGGTAGAGCTCTAATATCTCCCTGCCCACCCTGAGGAATGTGTGGGCTGCTGTTTTTATGTCTAGCCCCTACACCCTCTCAGTCTACAATGAGTTTTTGTACGTGGAAAAGTTCTTGTTATTTTGCCAAGCGTGATAGGGTCATCTCTTTACCTGCAATGCTAAATGAAAATACCTAGAAAGGAATACGAATGTGGAACTTCAGCTGGAATAGACCATGATCGACAACAGGAGTCATACACGTATGCACACATTAAAGATCCCCTAAAGCTTAGCTGCAAGTGATCACTTTCCATTCCATTTCCCCCAACTGTATATTCTGTGGGGAAGTACAGTATTGCCAGGATTCCTAGTTAACTGCTGAGGCAAAAGGTAAATCGATGGAGACAGGGTAGAAACGAAACACCAGCACTGCACATCTGAGTCTACTTCCACAGCTAGATGAGCTTTCTTTATAGAGAAAGATATAAGAACTTAAAGAGCCCCAAATCGTTGAAGGAGAGGAAAGGGGAAAGGAATTAAAAATTCTAATCTCCAAGCCTATTATGATTAATAAGACTTGAAAATCTCAAGGATACTGTTTAGAAACACATCAATAAAGCTGCCACATAAGCCAACTCTGCTCGTTTACTTGAATCAATATCTTATGTAAAATGACTACATGTCCAAAATAACAAATTTATGATTTTTTTACTGAGTTACTTGGAAGAACTACAAATATTTCAAAATGTGTCAAGGGTATCTCGCCCACATAATTACTTTTACATCTACTTTACAGTATATACATTTTTAGGGGAGAAAAACGGTAAAATTTTCTGTGCAATTTTAAAAGTCTGTGAATCATCAATTTAAAAACCTTGTTCTCTGGTTAAGAAAAGAAAGGACATTACAATTGAACATAAAAGTTATAAAATGATAAATTAGAGTGGCAGTCATCGTGATCCATACCTTTCCTGTTTAATCTCAGCACCCCCAAACAGTTTATCGACAATTAATTAAGCATCACTACTTGCTGAAAATGTTTTCCATCCTACTTTAGGACAAGAAGGGCATCTATGGGAACAGAATCAATCTTGCAAAACAAATCAGGAGTAAGAGTGAGAAGAAATGACTGGTTCCTGTCCTTTGATCAGTGAATGGAGAGGTCCTCAAATATTTGTTTTGATCACAGTGAGCACATTTTCACAGAATTTACTGACTTCCATCTCTTTTGGAGTCAATACCTCAGTGCTACGAACACTCCAATCTCTTTGCAAAACCGAGGTTGAGGGTATCCATGTGGTTCCACATGTGTCCATTTCATCAGGACATAAAGTGCATCCAACATACTTCCTGTACTCTGGTGTACGTTTCCCTATGGGCAGATAATAAACACTGTCCAACAAACTAAAACCCGATGGAGACTTGGCTCTTAGAAGAATGATGCGAGCGCATCTACCAGAACTTCTCTATTCCTCAACCTGGACCACAGCCAGCCCATGAGCTGCCATTCAAGAGGAGGCACAACTGGGGTGGGAAGGATGGCAGATGGCACACTGGGCAACCTGCCAGCTGCCTTTTGGGTCCTAAATCTGTTCAGTGTTCCTGAGGTGCAAGCAATTGCTGTTTTAGGGCTTGAAGAGGTGGTAAGGAGAAGGAACAAGAAAAGCAAAGCTGGGGCTTCCCTGGTGGCGCAGTGGTTCACCACTTAAGTGATTAAGTGCAGGGGACACAGGTTCGAGCCTTGGTGTGGGAAGATCCCACATACTGCGGAGCAACTAAGCCCGTGCGCCACAACTACTAAGCCTGCGCTCTAGAGCCCACAAGCCACAGCTACTGAGCCCGTGTGCCACAACTACTGAAGCCCGCGTGCCTAGAGCCCGTGCTCCGCAACAATAGAAGCCACTGCAATGAGAAGCCCGTGCACCACAACGAAGAGTAGACCCCGCTCAATACAACTAGAGACAGCCCACGCACAGCAACGAAGACCCAACGCAGACAAAAATAAACAAATTAAATTTAAAAAAAAAGAAAGAAAGAAAAGCAAAGCTCAGAAAGGCAGTACCTTCTTTTAGACTCTTGCATGACGAATGACTGACTCACTCTGTCTATTACGCACATTGCAGCAAGGAGAGAGTCACAGGAGTGCAAACACCTAAGAGCCTAAAAGGACAGACCCAACTTAAAGAAGATCTTTGCTAACTACACCACTGCCGGGACACCTATTCAGGGTGAGAAGAGAGACTTGAAAGAGGCTCCATCTGTGCAAATACACAATTGGCAGCAACCCTCCAGAGCCCCTTCATCGGGAAAGTCTGGCTCCACAAGAGGGTTTTGGGACCACCAGTTGGTGGTTGGGTTGGGTCCCTAGAAGCAGAGCATGAGCCAGGTAATTTGCAAGTGATTTATGAGGAGTGTTCTCAAGAGACAAACTTAGGGAAGTGAGGAAGGAGGGAGATGAGGGGAGAGATAAAATAAGGAGGTCGGTCAACTGAAATGTAACTTCAGCATGATCACCTGGGGAGCTCTAGAGTGAGAAGAGCAGGTACTACAGGGTTCTTTCCCCTTAAAGAAAAGAAGCTGGGTTTTTGTACCCCTGTTTCAATCAGTCATCAGTTACAGCCTCCCCGCCCTGAGGGGAGGGAAGTGTGTAACCGTTCAGGCAGGGCAATTACCCTTCAATAAGGGCAATTCTCCAGTGAAGGGTACAAGTGTGAGTCCATAGCAGCTCACACTTATGAAGTGAGAGGGGCAGGTGGGAGCAGCGTTACAGATGTGGACACGGCACCAACAGCTGCTACTACACAGTGGCACAGCCTAGACTGCAAGGTCAACCACTTAGTCCTTGAAAGTGGTTCTGTCAACAGTGGAGGGAAATCTCCCAGGACAGCACAAATGTGTGGTTTCACCAGTCACTTTGCATAGCTCTCAAAAACTATTTTAGGAATTCCCTGGCGGTCCAGTGGTTAAGACTCCACACTGCCAATGCAGGGGTTGTGGGTTTGATCCCTGGTTGGGGAACTAAGGTCCCACATGCTGCACAGCACTGCCAAAAAGATTTTTTAAAAAACCCAAAAACTATTTTAGCCAACAACAAGGTCCTACTGTATAGTACAGGGAACTATAGTCAATATTCTGTGATAAACCACAATGGAAAAGAATATGAAAAAGAATATATATGTATAACTGAATCACTTTGTTGTACAGCAGAAATTAACACATTGTAAATCAACTATACTTCAATAAAATTTTTTTAAAAAGAAAAAAAAAATCTATTTTAACCAGATTATGGTTCCCTGATCTGGTTCTGGGGTAATATTGTCCAGTTACCACCCCATCCTCAGTCCATGCCCACAGAACATTCCTGTTTCCCCCAGGGGGCACTTTATTGTGCATTGGAGTTAAGACTAATACCTGAGAGCTAACTGTGCAGCAACATACCAAGGAGTGCCTGAAACTTGGGAAGGGTACTTTCTTAGTAGCCGTTAAGTATCTACCTGAGTTTCACTAAGAGAGAGATTTAAGATACAGGGACAGAATGCATGGAGCACACCTGTAAACAGCACTCAGAGGACAAATTCTTGCTCCATGGGACCCTTACACCAGGGACATGGGTGTTACAAGAACATGTAAAAGGGTAAACCAGTGGCCAGCGAGGGATCAAGATGAGCTGAGGTGCCTTGGTTGTTCCCAACACCGCACCCCTGCCATTGTCCCTCTGGAGGACTCCAAGCCTCGTTAAGACTCTCTGTGTCCAGGTGAGTGGAGCAGTGGAGAGAAGAGAAAGGACTAAAGAAGCAAATACCAAAACTGCCTCAAGGTCCATGACCTTCGCTCTTACTCATTCAGAAGCTGTGACTTCTAGGAATCCCTGGTGACTGAAGCACCAGAAACCAACAGATCGCACATCTTCCCTCGCCAGGTAATTTTATGGAAGTTAAAATAATTCCTCAACCAATCAGAAGTTTCATTAAGATAATGGACCATCATAAAAGGGTTCCTATAAAACTATCAATCTAATAAAAGCCCATTTTGATTCATGAGGATTTTTATAACTTTTAACTTTAAAAATATTATATCGTCATTGTTAAAAATGGATAAAAACAGAAAGGTAAGAATTTATATACAAAGCACTCACAGTTAACATTGTGATCTCTCCTCCATGCAAAATATAGAGAGGGCTTTGGAGAGTTCAGTAATTATTCCCCGTGGCATTGGGCTCAACATGGACCAGCTTTTCACAAGCTGTTCATAAGCCTGTTCATAAGTCTAGGGCTTTTCATAAGCTGTTCATAAGTCTGGAAAGCTTTTCCTTCCCCCTCTCATCTGGTGAGTTCCTGGTCAGCCTTCAAATCTCAGTTAAGTGTCACTTCCTCAGTGAAGCCCTCTTTCACGTGTTAGGTTCTTTTGTTAAATGCTCTTGTAGGGCAGCATTCCTTTCTTTAAAATGCATCACTGTGTTCATAATCATCCACCCTTTGGTGTGATTATTGGATCAATGTTTATCTTCTCTTCATGGCAGGCTGCATGAGAGCAGGGACCATACCAGCTCTGCTCACCAGCTTATGCCGATCGATACCACCATGCTTGGTACAATGCCAACACTTGATAACTATTTACTGAATGAGCGAAGAAATGAATGAAAGTACCTAAAAGAAATTATGTTTTACAGAGACCAGGATCACAATGAAATGTTCAACAGTAATTTATCAAATGGCCCCTCTCCTGCTTTACAGTTAATTTTGCTCCAAATGTGTGCACCGACGGAGTGTATTTATTTCTAAGTTATCTAACATGAAGACTTGAGTGAAAATAATTCCCTTAAAACTTTTCTTTTCCTTTTTTTTTCCATTTAGCAATAAAATGAAGGAGACTAAAGAGTCATTTCAAGGTTCCAGTGAAAGTCATTTATATACACCCATTTCCTCCGACATTCAGATCTTATAATACGCAAGGGGTGACAAAAGTCAGGAACAATATCAACAGTCAACATCATCTGAAACCTAGTTTCCCAATCCTTTCACCAGGAAAGTCCTGTCACATTATTTTGATATTTTACATCTCCTGCGCGGTACCTCCAAGTCAGAAAATCTTCTGATGGGATTTTACGTTTGTTTTATTTTTCTATAATAATAATTGACAAAGAGGCTCCTTTGGGCATGCCCATTTTACATGGAAGAAGGTAGATGTCTGTCAATGAAAAATGCTTGGGAGAACATTGAATACATGTTTTCAATAATAAACACATTACCACTCCACTTTCTCTAAGCTCAGTAGGCACAGATTCAAGACATGCTATACTTCCAAGCAAGAAGAAAAACTACTTCTAAGAGAGACTAGTGTCAGTGACAATATGTGTTAAGAGCTTTTCTCACAATTAAGAGGCTAAAAAATTAACAGCAGGGCTTCCCTGGTGGCGCAGTGGTTGAGAGTCCACCTGCCGATGCAGGGGACACGGGTTTGTGCCCCGGTCCGGGAAGATCCCACATGCCGCAGAGCGGCTGGGCCCATGAACCATGACCGCTGAGCCTGCGTGTCCGGAGCCTGTGCTCCGCAACGGGAGAGGCCACAACAGTGAGAGGCCCGCGTACGGCAAAAAAAAAAAATTAACAGCAAAAAGAAATTGATGAATTTCATGTATTCCACTCAAGAAAGAATAGAAAACAAATCATTCACTATTTTCTAGCCATGGCATCTAGACAAGCATTTCCTAAAATTGTTTTGAGAAAAACTAGTGTGTACTACTATGTTTTGAAATTTAGCACTGAACAAAATTAAATGGGTTCCTTCATTGCAGGACTTCTCAGAGACTTTGTGAACTGTTAAGTGACCAAAATGGAATTATAAGCATGTATATTTCACAAACATACTTGAGCACAGAGCCCTTTCTGTTAAGACACGATTTTTAATATACCAAAAAACAAGAGTATTCAAGTGATATGCCAAAAAATTCTGGATTAGTTAAAAGATTAAAACCACCAGGACAGATGTAGGGGATGGTTAACTAAAAATATTTGGTGGTTTCCTTTGATGATAATGGGTCACATCTTTTTGAATCTCCATCTGCACCATTACTCCCAAGCTTCTATTGATTATCACTACTCCCATAACTTTCAGAGAATAAAAGTGGGAAATAATGTTTAGATATTATTAGAAACAATGGTTTTCCATCTGTACCAAAAACGTCATATTGAGAGCAAGCTTATAGCTTACAAGGGGTGTTTTATACATAAGGAAGAATTCTCATGGAAAAATACGGTTAAACTTATCGTATCATGTTTCTTCTCATCTTGACACCCCGCAGTGACTCTCATGGCCTAAAACATGAAGTTTGAGCTTCTTTGCAAGGATTCTGTGCCCTCCATGATTTGGTCCCAGTTTAAATTTCTAGTCTTTTTTTCTCAGTACCCAGTGCTTCAGACATCCCACTGTTCCCCCACACACTGTATGCTATTTTTAGATCCCTGTGCCTTTATCTCTTTTATGATTTTATCTGGGCATGTGCTTCTCCCATGTTCTCCACTAAGAAGAACTCACCCACTCTCTGCAACAGGAAATAAAGCCTCTTCGTGACACCTTCCTTATGTCTTTTCAGCATGTATTTTATTCCGCTATTACATCCCCTATTCCCGAGCCACAGGGTCTTTGAGGTCAAGGATATTTTCTTATTCTTTTTATTCACCTTAGTCCTAGCACAGTGCCTTTTCATAATACTCAAAAATTTGTCCAACTGAATTGAACTGAATCCCGAAATAGACATTCTCTGAAGGTCTTTAGAAGCAGATCAAATTCTAATTGCTCAGCGATGACTTATATCTGCACCTTCCAGAAGACAGGGGATGAGCTAAACTGGCTGGAATGATTTTCTTGTACTATGGTGAATGTGGGTAGAAGAAGAGGTCTTAGGATTTATTTTACATTACTCTCTGCTGAGTAGATCACATGTGCCTCCTGGCGTGGTATGTCTTTCTGCTCCCTGACATGGCAGGTTTGAGGGAAGCATGGTGAGCTTGTGAGCAAAAGTACACACTGCTTGTGTGCGTGTCTGTCTGTCTGTCTGTATGTGTCTAGGTGGGAGAAGGAGGGTGTGTACTCCACACAGCTTTATAAATACTTTACCCCAAATAAATATTTTACTTTTTTTCTTGTTTCTTTTAGTGAAGGGTGACTATCAAGGAACATTTTTCAGAGGAGTGCCTTTATATGCCATCTGTCAAAAACAATTTCTAAAATAAATTTACTCTAAGATTTATTTAGTGCTTACTATGTGCCAGGCACTCTTCTAAATGCTCTGCATGGGTATCTAGTCTAATCGCCACAATAACCCCATGAGATACAGACTGTTTCATTCTAATTTTACAACCAGGAAAAATGAGGCACAGAGTGGTTATGTAGTTTGCCCAAGGTCACACAGTAGAGAAAGGATTTAAAAACCAGGATTTTTTTTGGCCACGCCATGTGGCATGCGAGATCTTAGTTCCTTGACCAGGGATCAAACCTGTGCCCTCTGCAATGGAAGTGCAGAGCCCTAACCACTGGACCGCCAGGGAATTCCCAAAACCAGGCTGTTCCAACTCCAGAGCTCAAGTTCCCCACCACATTCATGAAGAGAAAGGCACAAAGTTAGCAGTGAATAAATACCTGTTTTCTTCGCAAATAGTGGAATCAACTGATGAGACAGGAAGATTATAAGAACCAAGTACAATTGTGTTAAAGCTTTTATAATGTTAGTTGACTTGCCTGTCATTTGCTATTCATTCTGTATTAGATACAAGTAAAAAAAAATGTGGGGTGCATGGGTGTTCCACTGAAAAGTCCACCTGGGAATAATCCGCATAAAGAAAATCTTTATTGTCATTAAAACTTTAGAAAGGCCAACCATAAATTGCACAGGAAAGTATTTTAACAGGCTGTAAAACTTATGTTTGAAATAAGTATTTATTCCCTACAGGGTTCTGGTAGTTGTTCTCCAGACCACATGTTGGTTGGATTTATATTTCATAGAATATGTCAGTAAAATTCTGAGCCATTTCTCGGAAAACAGTTCTCCATTTCACTGCCTCTAGTTCCACAAAGGAGAAAATCTTAGTTTCATTAAAATTACACCTATTTGAAATTAGAAATCTCTTTTATTAGGATCATTAATATTTGTTCTCCACCTCCTGAGGGAACTAATGAAGGAGGTTCCTATAATGCCACATCAAATTTTATTTTGATCAGGTTCAAAATCCTCAATCAAGGATTAGACTGTGACATTTTACAATGAAATTGCATTTTGTTATCAAGCCAGTGACATTAAAAAAAAAGGACTGTGTTAAATTAAAAGAGACTTAAGGGACTACAACCAACTATAATAATACTGGTTTAAACAAACCAAGTGTACAGAAAAATATTGGGTCCATTAGGGAAGTATGAATATGGACTTGATTTAGATGAGATGAAATTTTACCTAAATGAAATGGAAGTCATTGGCTGAAAAAGTAACGGATTACTTAATAGTGGGCATAATAGGATAACATTCGGATTAATTAAAAATGAATATTTGCAAATACTCATAGACATACCTGCATACAAAGGGATCTGGAAACATATGCAGGAGAATGCTACAGTGATGATTTCTGAGTGGTATGAATGTCATATTTTTCATATTTGCTTGCTTATATTTTCTAAAATTCTAAAAAACACATCTAGTGTTTAAAGGTTATTAAAAATAGATTGAAGTAGCTTTTAAGGACAGTACTTCATATTACCCATTTCATGGAGTGTGAGGCTGCATTTCTAAAAATGTAGCTTCTTTCCCCCTCTCATCTTTCCCTTTTGAAAGCATATAAACTTCATGAGCGGCACAGGCTGATCTATATTGTTTTCCTCAATTTTAGTGACTAAAATAGTACACATTTACTAACACCGAGTAATGAAAATTTTACATTAAGTAAAATGTTCAGTCAAAGCGTTAATGATCCAACTTCAGTGTAAGATTTCTCATAGCATCTACACACACTTCCTAATATAATTCAAATTCAAGGTATGAATCCAAATGAGAAGCTTTTTTCTTTTTTAACATCTCTATTGGAGTATAATTGCTTTACAATGGTGTGTTAGTTTCTGCTTTATAACATAGTGAATCAGCTATACATATACATATATTGCCATATCTCCTCCCTCTTGTGTCTCCCTCCCACCCTCCCTATCCCACCCCCTAGGTGGTCACAAAGCACCGAGCTGATCTCCCTGTGCTATGCAGCTGCTTCCCACTATCTATCTATTTTATATTTGGTAGTGTGTATATGTCAGTGCTACTCTCTCACTTCGTCCCAGCTTACCCATCCCCTTCCCCATGTCCTCAAGTGCATTTCTCTATGTCTGCATCTTTATTCCTGTCCTGCCCCTAGGCTCTTCAGAACCATTTTTTTTTTTAGATCCCATATATATGTGTTAGCATACAGTATTTGTTTTTCTCTTTCTGACTTACTTCACTCTGTATGACAGTCTCTAGGTCCATCTACCTCACTACAAATAACTCAATTTCATTTCTTTTTATGGCTGAGTAATATTCCATTGTATATATGTGCCACATCTTCTTTATCCATTCATATGTTGATGGACACTTAGGTCACTTCCATGTCCTGGCTATTGTAAACAGAGCTGCAATGAACATAGTGGTACATGACTCTTTCTGAATTATGGTTTTCTCAGGGTATATGCCCAGTAGTGGGACTGTCCAGCTCTGTATTTCTTTCTCAAGATTTCTTTGGCTATTCGGGGTCTTTTGTGTTTCCATACAAATTGTGAAATTTTTTGTTCTAGTTCTGTGAAAAATGCCATTGGTAGTTTGATAGGGATTGCATTGAATCTGTAGATTGCTTTCGGTAGTATAGTCATTTTCACAGTGTTGATTCTTCCAATCCAAGAACATGGTATATCTCTCCATCTATTTGTATCATCTTTAATTTCTTTCATCAATGTCTTATAGTTTGCTGAATAGAGGTCTTTTGTCTCCTTAGGTAAGTTTATTCCTAGGTATTTTATTCTTTTTGTTGCCATGGTAAATGGGAGTGTTTCCTTAATTTCTCTTTCAGATTTTTCATCATTAGTGTGTAGGAATGTAAGAGATTTCTGTGCATTAATTTTGTATCCTGCTACTTTACCAAATTCATTGATTAGCTCTAGTAGTTTTCTGGTAGCATCTTTAGGATTCTCTATGTATAGTATCATATCATCTGAAAACACTGACAGTTTTACTTCTTCTTTTCCGATTTGGATTCCTTTTATTTTTTCTTCTCTAATTGCTGTAGCTAAAATTTCTAAAACTTTGTTGAATAATAGTGGTGAGAATGGGCAAACTTGTCTTGTTCCTGATCTTAAAGGAAATGGTTTCAGTTTTTCATCATTTAGAACGATGTTGGCTGTGGGTTTGCCATATACAGCCTTTATTATGTTGAGGTAAATTCCCTCAATGCCTACTTTCTGGAGAGTTTTTATCATACATGGGTGTTGAATTTTGTCAAAAGCTTTTTCTGCCTCTATTGAGATGATCACATGGTTTTTCTCCTTCAGTTTGTTAATATGGTGTATCACATTGATTGATTTGCCTATAATGAAGAATCCTTGCATTCCTAGGATAAACCCCCTTGATCGTGGTGTATGAACCTTTAATGTGCTATTGGATCCTGTTTGCTAGTATTTTGTTGACGATTTTTTGCATCTATGTTCATCAGTGATATTGGCCTGTAATTTTCTTTTTTTGTGACATCTTTGTCTGGTTTTGGTATCAGGGTGATGGTGGCCTCGTAGAATGAGTTTCGGAGTGTTTCTCCCTCTGCTATATTTTGGAAGAGTTTGAGGATAGGTGTTAGCTCGTCTCTAAATGTTTGACAGAATTTGTCTGTGAAGCCATCTGGTTGTGGGCTTTTGTTTGTTGGAAGATTTTTAATCACAGTTTCAATTTCAGTGCTTGTGATTGGTGTGTTTATATTTTCTCTTCCTTCCTGGTTCAGTCTCGGAAGGTTGTGCTTTCCTAAGAATTTGTCCATTTCTTCCAGGTTGTCCATTTTATTGGCATATAGTTGCTTGTAGTAATCTCCCATAATCTTTGTATTTCTGCAGTGTCAGTTGTTACTTCTCCTTTTTCATTTCTAATTGTTTATTTGAGTCTTCTCCCTTTTTCTCTTGGTGAGTCTGGCTAATGGCTTATCAATTTTGTTTATCTGCTCAAAGACCCAGCTTTTAGTTTTCTTGATCCTTGCTGTTGTTTCCTTCATTTCTTTTTTATTAATGTCTGATCTGATCTTTATGATTTCTTTCCTTCTGCTAACTTTGGGGTTCTTGTTTCTCTAATTGCTTTAGGTGTAAGTTAGGTTGTTTATTTGAGATTTTTCTTGTTTCTTAAGGTAGGACTGTACTGCTATAAACTTCCCTTGTAGAACTGCTTTTGCTCCAACCCATAGGTTTCGGGTCATTGTGTTTTCATTGTCATTTGTTTATAGGTATTTTTTGATTTCCTGTTTGATCTCTGAGTTATTTAGTAACATACTGTTTAGCCTCCATGTGTTTGTATTTTTTACAGTTTTTTTTCTGTAATTGATATCTAGTCTCATAGCATTGTGGTCGGAAAAGATACTTGATACAATTTCAATTTTCTTAAATTTACCAAGGCTTCATTTGTGACCCAAGATATGATCTATCCTGAAGATTGTTCCATGAACACTTGAGAAGAAAGTGTATTCTGTTGTTTTTGGATAGAAAGTCCTATAAATATCAATTAAGTCCATCTTGTTTAATGTATCATTTAAAGCTTGTGTTTCCTTATTTATTTGCATTTTGGATGATCTGTCCATTGGTGAAAGTGGGGTGTTCAAGTCCCGTACTATTATTGTGTTACTGTCAATTTCCCTTTTTATGGCTGTTAGCATTTGCCTTATGTATTGGGGTGCTCCTATGTTAGGTGCATAAATATTTACAATTGTTATATCTTCTTGGATTGATCCCTTGATCATTATGCAATGTCCTTCTTTGTCTCTTGTTCTTGTCTTTATTTTAAAGTCTACTTTGTCTGATATGAGAATTGCTACTCCAGCTTTCTTTTGACTTCCATTTGCATGGAATATCTTTTTCCATCCCCTCGCTTTCAGTCTGCATGTGTCCCTAGGTCT
The DNA here is from genome assembly GCF_949774975.1 of Lagenorhynchus albirostris. Lineage (NCBI taxonomy): Eukaryota > Metazoa > Chordata > Mammalia > Artiodactyla > Delphinidae > Lagenorhynchus > Lagenorhynchus albirostris. The sequence continues at coordinate 87,278,574 of NC_083102.1, read as the reverse complement.
GAAGTAGGTCTCTTATAGACGGCATATATATGGGTCTTGTTTCTGTATCCATTCAGCCAGTCTATGTCTTTTGGTTGGAGCATTTAATCCATTTACATATAAGGTAATTATCGATATGTATATTTCTATTACCATTTTCTTAATTGTTTTGGGTTTGTTATTGTAGGTCTTTTCTTTCTCTTGTGTTTCCTGCCTACAGAAGTTCCTTTAGCATTTGATGTAAAGCTGGTTTGGTAGCACTGAATTCTCTTAGCTTTTGCTTGTCTGTAAAGGTTTTAATTTCTCTGTCGAATCTGAATGAGATCCTTGCTGGGTAGAGTAATCTTGGTTGTAGGTTTTTCCCTTTCATCACTTTAAATATGTCCTGCCACTCCCTTCTGGCTTGCAGAGTTTCTGCTGAAAGATCAGCTGTTAACCTTATGGGGATTCCCTTGTATGTTATTTGTTGCTTTTCCCTTACTGCTTTTAATATTTTTTCTTTGTATTTAATTTTTGATAGTTTGATTAATATGTGTCTTGGCGTGTCTCTCCTTGGATTTATCCTGTATGGGACTCTCTGCGCTTCCTGGACTTGATTGACTATTTCCTTTACCATATTAGGGAAGTTTTCCACTATAATCTCTTCAAATATTTTCTCAGTCCCTTTCTTATTCTCTTCTTCTTCTGAGACCCCTATAATTCAAATGTTGGTGTGTTTAATGTTGTCCCAGATGTCTCTGAGACTGTCCTCAATTCTTTTCATTCTTTTTTCTTTATTCTGCTCTGTGGTGGTTACTTCCACTATTTTATCTTCCAGGTCACTTATCCGTTCTTCTGCCTCAGTTATTCTGCTATTGATTCCTGCTAGAGAATTTTAAATTTCATTTATTGTGTTGTTCATCATTGTTTGTTTGCTCTTTAGTTTTTCTAGGTCCTTGTTAAACGTTTCTTGTATTTTCTTCATTGTATAGCCAAGATTTTGGATCATCTTTACTATCATTACTCTGAATTCATTTTCAGGTACACTGCCTATTTCCTCTTCATTTGTTTGGTGTGATTTTTGCTTGCTCCTTCATCTGCTGTGTGTTTGTTTATCTTCTCATTTTGCTTAACTTACTGTGTTTGGGGTCTCCTTTTCACAGGCTGCAGGTTCATAGCTCCCGTTGTTTTTGGTGTCTGCCCCCAGGGGCTAAGGTTGGTTCTGTGGGTTGTGTAGGCTTCCTGGTGGAGGGGACTGGTGCTTGTGTTCTGGTTGATGAGGCTGGATCTTGTCTTTCTGGTGGGCAGGACCATGTCCGGTGGAGCGTTTTGGAGTGCCTGTGACCTTACTATGATTTTAGGCAGCCTCTCTGCTAATGGGTGGGGTTGTGTTCCTGTCATGTTAGTTGTTTGGCATAGGATGCCCAGCACTGTAGCTTACTGGCTGTTGAGTGGAGCCGGGTCTTAGCATGGAGATGGAGCTCTCTGGGAGATCTTTCGCCGTTTGGCGTTATGTGGAGCCGCAAGGTCTCTGGTGGACCAATGTCCTGAACTCAGCTCTCCCACATCAGAGGCACAGGCCTGACACCCGGCCGGGGCACCAAGACCCTGTCAGTCACACAGTGTTGTCCTAAAATGAACAGACTGTCAGTTATTTCTCCAGCAAAGATGGGTTTCTTCTGTACCAGAAAAGAATTGCATTTCTGGATCTATAACCATGAGGAGCCATGAGTTAATCCCCCTAAATGAGAAGTATTAAATGTGAAATTGTATTATGCAGCTTTCACATTTTATTAATAAAAATAAAATGTAGCCAGGAAAATTGAGGCATAGAGTGTTTATATAAGTAACTTGCCTAATGTCACAGAGTAGAGAACTTTCTATCTGAGGTTGATCCAGGTTTTTATAAGCTCTATACAGTAATTGTCAAGACCATAGATTTTGAAGCCATTGTCTTGATTTTGATCCCTGGCATTGCCATATACAAACTAGGGCAAGTTACCTAAACATCTGTTTCCTCATGTGTAACACAAGTGTAATGATATCCACCTTATACTGGTGATGAGGCTTAAATGAAACAACTTATAACAGTGGCTGGTACAATACGGTCAAAATAATGGTCAAAATAATGGAGGAGGGAGAGGAAGATAAGACAAAAACAAGGAGGAAGCCACATCACTTTGTTTCAACAGTGACAAGAAAACGTCACATTCTCATCCTGTAACTCAGTATTGTCATCGTCAATAACTATTACCATTGCCGTCAAAGATACTTATTAAGAACATTGCATGGGATGCTCTGAACTGAATTACAAGGACTCTTCCTGACTTCTAGAGTCTAAGAGACCATTAACGCAAACACATAGAAAATAAACCAAAATAACTGGGCATACCCTCTGGAAAGAAATACTTAATTGTCTTATTGTATACAGCATAATGATCATGCATCAGGAATATAACAAATGAGAAAATCATGGGACTTCCATGTTTATAAAGATAAATTGTCTTTTTATTGGTGAGGGATGTCTTTGCAGAAAAGCTGAGATTTCTTGGACTCACTGGAAACTGAGAAAGCTTCAACAAGACAAAGGGTAGAAATAACCACTCTGTGAACTGGTCTGTGAACTGGTGGGAAGGCAGAGTCCTAGATGCAACATGTAGACTGGACAGAAAAGGTCCCACCAGGAATTAGAGTATGAAGATGACGGTTGGAATGAAAGGGAAGAGATGCAAAAGCCAGAGGAGTTGTTATGAAGAGAAAGCAGGAATGAGGAGACCATAACAAGTGTCTGTATGCTATGTGACCTTGATCAAGTTCCCTACCCTCTTTGTCCCTCAGTCTCCTCATCTGTACAACAGGGAATAATAGGGCCGTTATCAGAGTTCAGCAAATTAGTATTTGTAGAGCTGTTTGTGGTTCCACAGAGGGAGCACTAAGAATGCTGGGTAAGCATAACATGCTGGGACTGTTCCCGGGCCAGGCATGAAGAAGGTCACAAAGATGAGCTGCTCTCTCAGCTAAGGTTAGTTGAGCTGAGATATTACAAATGCTTTAAAATCCTGTCTTACACACAGTATTTTATATGATTGGGACCATGTGGGAAATAGAGGCTCACAACGAATGAGTAGGTAGTAAAAATAAGAGGATGAATATGGATTAAACCATTTGTGAAATCGTTCATTTTCTCAAATTCAGAATTATCCTACGAGAGACGCAGCACGGAATCATCAACAAAGGCCAGTTCTGACTAAGACTACTACTCTAATTGACGATTTTTCCTTTTCTTGCTTTTGAAAATATGAGGCCAGACACTAAGAAAAGAGAGAGAAAAAAAAAAACCCAACAATATCCATTTTCTCCTTTTCTCAGTATCTCCCAGCTGGTCCATTCTTCAACCTCCTGTCAACTGTTCTATACTTTCAGAAAGAAGTACAAAGCAATGCGTGTTCTCACCTAACATCTGACCCCCACACAGCACGCTCACCTGGGGTTTGGGCATTCTAGAATGTGGCGTTCTAAAGTCAGCCACTTACTTCCCTACACTTTTCCATAACTGTGCTATAATTGTGCTCAAAGGGAATGTTAGATTAGGGATAGATATTAATACATTATTCGTCTCACATTTAGGACAGTGATTGTACCTCATTCATGCTCTGAAAGTTAAGAAATGTCACCTTTCTCTAACCAGTAACAACAAAAACATGCTACATTGATTTGAGTTGGTTAAAGTTTCTCTGATAACCATTTTTCATGGGCTTCTAGAAAACAAGAAACAAAACTTAATGTTTACCATTAGGGAATGGAGTTCTACCACTGTTAAAGGTAATTTAGAAGGGGGAAACATCATGAGTCCTTGAAATCGCCAAGAGCTAAATTCAAATGGGGTGAGCAGGAAAACTGATGGAAAATGCAGATTTTCAGTTAATGTCTACCTCAGTCACATGGCCACCCTTTGAAGAAGATTTATACCAAGTTTTACGAGTTATTTAAACCTAGTAAATAATATTAAGAATCATTAATAAGCTATTTATTTGGGGAGGAGACTTTCACTAAGAAAAAATAAACTAATTCACTAAGACACAAGTAAACAAAACCCAGTTCGGCACCACTCCCAGTTAATGCCTCCCAGGAAATATTCACAGAATGAATCCCCCTGCATAGCGCTGTAAAGCTACCTCATCAGACGTGCTGATTTCACAGGTCAGGGCACAAAAGGTAGCAGGGGTTTAAAAACACCTTATCCTTTCTCTACTTGCACAAAACATATTACTGATGAGCTGGGAACAGAATGGAGGTCTGCTTTGAGCCCCCCTGCATGACAACATTTCTCCGTTTCTACATAGCTCTTGTAAGGATCTGCGGCAGCCATTTCTGAAATAAATCCATCAGCTGTCGGCACTCATTTTATTTACTCCAGTGACCAGAGGCTAGATCAAACCATCCATACATCCACAGGGCAAAGGTTTGATGTGATCTTGTTAAATTGGAGTCTCCCAGGGAATGAATGACACGAGAGCTGAGTGAATCAAAGTTCTCTTGCCTGGGAAGCACCTCAGTGGTTAAAGGCAGGAAATGTTTCCCAAGTCCTTCCTACTTTGGGTAATTTCTCACTCTCCATGAAAACTGCTCCATGTTGAAACATGCCTATACAACTCTCAGTCTGAGAGCAGATCTTCACATCTTTGCTCTCAACTTGTGAGAGTGCAAATGATACATCCACTTTATTGGTTTTCTATAACCCAAAGTCATTATTTTCCCCTCTTCGTTTCTGAAAACTTCAGGATGACCTGGCAATATAAGCCAGCCAGCCTCCCAAGCTGAAGTTATTGGCAATAGCTTCCATTCTCACCCCATTCTTGTAAAAGCTGGGAAGTTAAAAATTACATTTCTAGACTTCTTAGAAGCTAGGGTTCTGGATGCAATATACATTCTGCCAATGAGATGCCTCTGCTGGCAACATAGGTCGTTAGAACCTCAGTAACTGGATTCCATATGCCAGTGTCCAGTCACAGCTTCAAGGATGCAAGACAACTGAGGCTGGGGGATGGGCAGGGAGGGAGAGCAGTTGCACTTCTTGGCCTCTGGATTGCAGCTATGATAGTTTAACCTCGAAATCAATTGTCCACATGGTTTCTGCTCCTCCAGCCCTTTCAGTAATTTTGTAAACACCTAACTCTCTATACGAAATCATTCTCTTTAAAATATCTCAAGTGCACTGAAAACTGGCAAAGCCATCTCTCTGGGTTGAAAGTTGCACAAAGACCTGCCCCCTACTGCTAATGTTATGGGAACACAAAAACACTGAACACTAAGGAAATTCATGGGTCAATCTACAAGTGAAAGACATGGTAAACACTCTACTGAAGAGAAGACAAAAGAAGACAGAGGCAGTGGGGGTGGGGGGAGGTAGAGAGGAGGAAGAAGAACATAAAGTGGGGAGGGGGAGAGGGAGGAAGAAAGAAAGAAACCAAATGACTTAATACTCAAACTAATAATTTGCTCAATGCAAATTCTCAATTATTGCCAGTCCATGTTTTCAACTATCTATTCTCAAATATGCTCCTGTCCAAATGTATCTTATTTCTTGATTGGGTGAGGAGAAATCAACCCAAGAAATATTATTAAATTGGATATGCGTCTATATGCCATCTGCCAAATAACAGAAGATGGCGTGTTTGTCATGCGACACAATCTAATACAGGGATAATGAAATGGATTAACCCAGCAGAGTCAATTTGCCACTTTTTTCCTGAACAGAGATAAGCCTGTATAACATACATTTTTTAGCACTTCACAGTGTACAAGTTATATTCATATACCATATCTCATTTGCTCCTAATACACTTCTGTGAAATGGACAGGTAGGAATTATTTTTATTCCTGTATGACCGTCGAAGAAATATACACTCAAGGAGACCCCATGCTATTGAGTTGCAGAGATGTGAGTTAAGCTAAAGTTTTCTGTCCCTTCCCCAATCCTAGGTCCTACCCATTACCCCTTACTGCATCCTAGTTACTCCTGTTTGACTGTCACACCAATCATGTGAGACAGGTAGGGCAAGGAACACCTCCCCTCCCATTTTTACAATGAGTATTATTGACACCACTTAAGACACTCACGACTGCCTTTTTCTGACTTTCCACTAACTTTAGACACCACTGGACTTCAGAGATACAAGTACAAACATTTTTAAAAAACCACATTTTATTCTAGAGAGAATGTTGGGAAAGAGGGGCACCAATGTATGTGATGTTAATAATGGAGGTGACCCTTGGAGAATCATTAGGATGGGTTTATTCCTACAGTGGTGAGCATCTTAGAGGGAGGAATGTAGAACTAAAGGAAAGCATCAGGTATATGGTTCTTGAGAAAGAAAAAAAATGGCAACAGGAACCAAAAGTTAGATGACGATTCTGCGCAAATGCTATGTTGTTGGAACATGTGGAATCCAACATGTTCCAACATGGTTTCATTTGATTCTCATCAGAAGATTTTAACTCCAGCTAAAATCCCTTCTAATCCACAGGCAGGGATTAGAGCTAGGTCAAACACCCAGTTCCACTTATCCATAAAGTCTTGGACTGATGACAAAACAACCACATAAAAGCCAGTTTGCTTCCATCGAGTAGAACTGATGGAAATACCGGCAGAGCTGTGGCTGAGCAAGAACTGACAACAATATGGGAACATAACTGGACTCTAGAATTTGAAAAAGCAACGGTCACTTTTTAGCAGTGCAAGAGCATATTGTTTCCAAACTACCTAGGTATTTTTAATAGTAGAATTAGTATAATGCTATAGAATAAGTGTTTGTACCCCCAAAAAATTCCTATGTTGAAATCCCAACCCCCAAGGTGATGGCATTAGGAGGAGGTGGGGCCGTGGAGAGGTGATTTGATTATGAGGGCAAAGCCCTCATGAATGGGATTAGCGCTCTTATAAAAGAGACCCCACAAAGCTCCCTTGCCCTTTCTGCCCTGCGAGGGCACGGCGAGAAGACACTGTCATGAATCAGGAAGCTGACCCTCACCAAACATGGAATCTGCCAGTGCCTTGACCTTGGACTTCCCAGCCTCCAGAACTGTGAGAAATAATTTTCTGTTATTTATAAGCCACCCTGTCTGTGGTATTTTGTTAGGGCAGCCTGAATGCACTAAGACATGCCCACAGCTGTCTGAAGCATGGTAACACAGTCCACTTATTTCTCTTGTTTCCAATGTTGACATTTCCTGCTCTCCTGGGGAAGGACAAAGATGTAAGTATTGTCTAAAAACACATTTATGTATTTTTAGACACGTCAGAAACATACCTACAAGTTCCAACAACATTAGAAATATTTTTGTTTGTCTGTTTTTGCATACTCTCAACAGCAATAGTTAAGGAGATGTAAATTTTCAAATATGTAAATTATTGCTGGGTAAAGGTATCATTGATACAATTTTTGGGTAAATTTGTTTAAGCAATAAAAATGGATTCTTTTTTAAAATTAAGGTTAACAGTCCCTGTAAAGTAACATGCAAAAAGAAGGATATCTTGCTCAAATGTTAGACTGCATTACTAATCCAGGCACAAAAAGACAAATATATAGACCCCGAGGTATTTATCTCCTCTCCAGTGCCAGTCACTAATGGGGCGCTTCTCCTTCTGCCAGGTTTCAAGGCAAGAGCTTGGGGGAGGTGTGATGCAGCCACGAACAAGCCCGGCAGAACCAGCCATGAAAATACTTGGATCCCTATAAATTCTTGCCTTCTACACTCTCCACAGCCAAACATTAAATGAAATATTCCTTAGATGGTCAGTGCGGGCAGTTGGCACCAGGAATTTTGATCTCCTCAGACCAATATTTCTGCCCACTCCACCTTGTTATACTGGCTTCTTTGAAAAAGATTCAGAATGAGGTCTTATGCCCAAGGCTATAATTGTATTTCGGGTTTAAATCTGCTGCTTCAGGTTAAATTCCCAGAGTACATTAGCATACTAGGATTTGGACACATTAACAGGTAACAAGTGACACTTGAGTGTGGGAATGAACACAGTGCATTAGGAACTGATCCGAAAACACGAACCACTCTAGATATTTTAAAAACAAGAAATTTAACAGAGGAATTGGTTACACAGGTGTTGGAAGCACCTTAGAAGCCAAGGCAGACAAGGTTAAGTTACTCAGAGATTAACTGCTACAGGAGCAGAAACAGGAGCAGAAACACTCTTGGGGCCAAGGTTCCATGCTGCATGTTTCTGGCTGTCCTTGTAGCCTGGCTGCATGTGCAGGAGCCCAGGAGCCTGCTGCTGAAAGCCCTGCTGCCCAGACACCTGCTTTCACCCCACCCCCGTGGCCAAAGCCAACAATGCTGTTACCTCTCCTGAACTGTTGGAAATCAGCCCCTCCCTACCTCCCAATCCCCTAATAGTGCCTTTCGTTAGCAGAACCTAATGGAAAGCCCACTGACAATGGGATGTGAGAAATACAGTCTGAGTGCTGGGACCTAGCAGTGCACAGGAGAAATACAGTCTGAGTGCTGGGACCTAGCAGTGCACAGGACAGCTGAGAGCAAACAGGCCAATAACAGCACACAAGCTTTTTAAAATACAGCAGAAGAGAGACCCTTTAAAAATGAGTTGGGGATAAAAGCTGAAAACAATCGTAAAGTATTTAAAGCTAAAATGTGAAGCCCCTGTATATTTCTTTCCAAAACTTTGGCAGCATCTCCAGATGTAGTTTTTACATATTGGAATATTTTTATTCTTGAAACTGCAGTCTGAACACACATATATCTCGTCATTGTTTCAATTTTTAAATATCAGTTTATTAAAAGCTGTATAGCATTAGTCCTCTATCTATGCATTGCCCCCTTCCACCCTTCAATCTTCCAGGTAAACACAAAGTTCTTCTGAGAGCATCTTAATGGCTCTGTCTTGAGTTAACTATTTCATCATAATTTTTGAGCTTACAAAAACATAAAGCATCACATTGTATAAATACTTTACAAATTAAATGTAAACTTATATTCTTCTTTCTTTATTAAGAGTACATAAAATTGCAAAAGACACTTTTCATTTATATATGCAGAACTGTAATAGTCAACTCACTAGAAATTGAGTCTATAATCGCAGTAACAGACAGATAACAAGAGTGCTCCTGGCACGTAGGTGCTTAATGCTCTGTTGGTCAATGGAAAACAAAACCAAAAAACTTCATAATCAACCAAATTCCTATTGTGAACCCTTAAAAAAAATAAACTAATTGTCACTGAATAATACATGCAATGATTTCTGAAAATAGAGGTTGCTCTGACTTTTTGAGTATTTTTTTCTTACAAATAAGCTAAATATTTGTACAATCTTATAAGGAGTATACTTGGTCAGTATCTTGAGCTGCTAATTCTTAGCAGTTTGAGAGAAATAACTATTAATATATAGAATTCAAAATCTAAGTCCCTCTTTTTTATGAATTGAGCTTTAGATTCTGTTTTTGGAAGTGCTTGCCATACATTGTCCAAATTTCCAGATCAGAAACTTTTCAATTAGTTGTGAGTCAACTGATTTGCACATTATAGACCTGAGATAAGCATTTTGTGACTCAATTAACTTGTCTCATCACCAGTAACTCATTAAAAGAAAAATGCTAATTATTGTGCATTTTGAAATCACAAGATCCATTTTTGGTGAACAGGGCTGCCTATAGTCAATGCTGATATTGGTGATGAAGTGAAAAGTTGCAATCCACACCTAGTTTGTGCATCAAGGTTAAACGAAACTATAAAGGAAAAACACAGGAGGCTCTGAGGCAAATGACAGACACACAAGGAAAAGACTAGCCAATTGATCACAGCTAATAAGGCAAGATGGAATAAGCAAGTTACACACTTCATTTGCTTTCCACTCATCATTCACACAGTACAGACTAGACCATGAAACCAAAGGATAGGGCTTCCAAGTAATTTATACCTTTATAGATGGGCAATATAGGAACTAAAGAATTGAACAGTTAGGCAATTATGCCCCTCATGTCTTTTAATCAAAGCAGGGGGATGGCATTAATGAGTTGGGGAGACAATACGATAGGGAAGGAAACAAAAATTAATTGACCTCATTCTATGTGAGGGACCTGGACCAGGCATTCTGCATACATGATCCCACTGAATTATCCCCAAAACCTTGAGTAGAGTTATTATCCCCATTTTACAGGTAAGGACACTGAGCTTCAGAGAGGTTAAATTACTTGTCTACAGGGTACTAATAACAGAACTGTGATTAGAACCCAGGCCTGCATGTCTCAGGGCTCTTGCTTTTCCCTATGTTATGGATACCCTCGACAGGTACAATTTGTGGCAGGTGAGGATGAGGTTACTCAAGTAGGAACCGGCAGAATCCAAGTGCTGACTGCTCAAGGATAGTAATAATTTTCATTTCTCAGAGGTGAGAACCAATCTTACAACATAGATTTTGACTGACTGACCTTGGTGGAGTGTTTCAGAGGACAAGCAATGGGTCTGACTGTACCTATGATCTGACTGATACCCCTCCACACCATGTTCCTTTTACTTCAACAACCCTTTGTACACACACGACATGAATTTAAGTCGTAGCTTCTGCCTGAAAAGTACTTCAACCAGTAAATGGAAAAGTTGAAGCTATTCATCTCTCCCCCATCTCTTGCCTTGATTACCTTCCCTAGGCCTGAGATGGATATTACCAAGCAAGACACTCTTAACAGCCCCCTAAGCTTTACTATTAGACAGGTTTCTTCCTGACTATATGCCCTTTAAATTTCCCTTTTCCTAGAGTGTTTACTCTAGAAAACTTGCAATTGTGAATTCTTTTTCTTCCTCTTTGAGATGGAGGTGTGCTATAATCCAGGAATATCTTTCTCAAGGGCCTGGGAGCCATCCCTTCAAAATGCAGTCATTAAGAAAGATAACCACCCCAACCTCCTAGTTTTTGTGGGAGGGTAGGAACTTGACATCAAGAAGCACCAATTAGCAAACACAGATGTCCTAAATCACATTAGTTAACCTCCTCCCATCCCAGAAGTCCTCCAGTACTTTTCCACTAGCTCATTCTAGTGCTTAAATTCGCCACCGTTTCTTTCAGTGAAGTTGGGCTCAGTATCTCTGCCCTATTACAATAGTCTTGAATAAAGATTTCCTTGCCTGTTTAGCTGATCTAGTGCAATTCTTCTTTTATGCAAGCAAGTCTCAGCTCAAGAACCAGACAATTCAAAAGGCTCTATTAAGTAAATTTTTAAGACAAATTACCAATCATAAAAGTATTTGAAATACATATAACAAACAAAAGGTTAATATCTACTATATAAAGAAATTTAACATATTAAAAAAGGTACAGGGCTTCCCTGGCGGCGCAGTGGTTGAGAGTCCGCCTGCCGATGCAGGGGACACAGGTTCGTGCCCCGGTTCGGGAAGATCCCACATGCCGCGGAGCGGCTAGGCCCATGAGCCATGGCCGCTGAGCCTGCGCGTCCAGAGCCTGTGCTCCGCAACGGGAGAGACCACAACAGTGAGAGGCCCGCGTACCCCAAAAAAATAAATAAATAAAAATAAATAAATAAATAAAATAGATAAACAGCAAGGACCTACTGTACAGCACAGGGAACTATACTCAATATTCTGTAATAATCTATAAGGGAAAAGAATCTGAAAAAGAATATATATATATTCAGTTATATAATATATATAACTGAATCACTGTGCTGTACACCTGAAACTAAGATGACATTGTAGATCAACTATACTTCAATAAAATAAAAAAAAGAATAAGTATTTAAAAAAAAAGGTACAAGGATGCCTCCTGTACCACTGTGTGAAAACTGTAAACAACTTAAATGTCCATCAATAAAGCCACAGTAAAATAAAATTCATCTGTAGATTAAGATACAACACAGCCATTAAAACTGATGTCTTGTGTGAGACGTTGCCATGTCACACTCTGAGTAAATAAGCAGCCCCATTTGTGGAAAAGTCACATAAATCAATCCATACCTACGTATGCATGGAGAGATGACTATAAGGAAATAACACCAAAATGTTAGCAGTGGCTATGTCTGGGTGATAGTTTTGGGAAGTTTTTACTGTCTTTCTTTTGTACTTGACTATATTATTTGAAAATGTTAAACAATGAGCATGCATCATTTTTGCCAACACAATAAAAATATTTTAAACATAGTATATTCTAAAAAAAGAATATATATTCTAAAACCAATTTCTTTTTTTTTTTAATTTTTTTTAAAATTAATTTATTTATTTATGGCTGTGTTGGGTCTTCGTTTCTGTGCGAGGGCTTTCTCTAGTTGCGGCAAGCGGGGGTCACTCTTCATCGCGGTACGCGGGCCTCTCACTATCGCAGCCTCGCTTGTTGCCGAGCACAGGGTCCGGACGCACAGGCTCAGTAATTGTGGCTCACGGGCCCAGTTGCTCCACGGCATGTGGGATCTTCCCAGACCAGGGCTCGAATCCGTGTCCCCAGCATTGGCAGGCAGATTCTGAACCACTGCGCCACCAGGGAAGCCCTCTAAAACCAATTTTATCATATATATTTATGCATAGAAAAAAGGTGCTTTAACCAAGTGTTGACAGTTATCTATCACTAAAATGATTACTAGTGTTTACTTTCTTCATACTTTTTCTATATTGTTTGCCTTCATATATAGTACTTTTAAAATCAAAAGAAGCTATTGCACTAGAAAGCAAACAGGAAAAAAACAAAACTCTTCATCACCAGCATCAAGGCATTCCTCCTTCCCTCATACCCTAGTACTTTACAGATTAGATATGCTTAATCAATTTATGATTGATTGGCTTGCCTTACCGACTCCAATTCCTTCAGTTGTCTTAACTTTGAACATGGCAACCAAGTACACTTTCCAGCCTTGCCAGCTTATCACCAGGAAGACATTCTATCAATGAAAGTAGTAATCTGTATGAGTCGTGAGACACTCTCCCTGACACCCTCCATGAAAAAAAATAATTAGCCATTACATGCATATGATATCCGGAAAAGCAAAATCTAAATCTATAGTTTCAATTCCACTTTCAGTTCTCTCTTGTCCTAGTCCCACTGGGTCTTTAGGAGGAGTTATGGGCTCCTTGCTCAGGGCTCTGGTCCACCTATTATGAGCCTCCCACCTCTGAGGATCCCCCTGGACAGAAGGGGAAGGGAAGAAGTAGAGGAGGGTTTACAGGAGCCTGAAACATTCATTTCCACTCTGCTTTCTCTCTTTAGTGAAGGCTTTTCAGAGTGAGACAGAAAGAGAGACAGAGAGAAAGAGAGAGAGACAGAGAGACAGAGACAGAGAGAGAGAGAGAGAGAGAGAGTGAGTGAGAGAGAGTGAGAGAGAGAGAGCTCTCTGCAGAATGGAGACAGGACATCCTCAGGGAAGCCATGAGGGTAAACACACAGCCAGCGGCCATTTCTCTTTTTGTTCCTAACTAGAAGGGTAACTTCATTTCCTACTACTGTTTTTTAGAAGGCACTATTTAAAATTCAGAAGTCAGGAAGGGCCTTTTAATGCTAAGGGTGGCACTTGTGATGCCAAAATCCATAAGCAAAACAACTTTTTTCTTTCTTTCTGTTCTCTGCCTCTCACTACTCTTTAGATTTCTCAGATAAGTTTGGGTGATTTTTTTTTTTTCCCTGAGAGTCATCAGTCACAGATGTTTCTGAAGAAAGAAAAAAAAACAGAAAACAAATTGCCATATAGTATCCAACCATTAGGAGGGGGTTTTCTTTTGGCCCTTTTCCTTGAATATGTCCACTCAACTGTGGGATGAAAATGTAAATACAAAACCAGAAAGCTGTGTGAGCTGAGGGAAGCAGTTGAATGTGAAGGAACTATCCTCCTCATGTGACACCTACCAAGAGAATCCAGGCAGACAACTCCGATTATCAAGCAAGTGGTCACCTGAGATAGAAAACGTTAATGACATTTCACATTCTTAGGGAAGATAGCCTAGAGTCACTAGCTGGAGTGAGAAGGCAGAGTTTGAGGCCATTATCACCACAAGGGATGATGGGAAAGCACCGTGAAGAGATGCCCTGTGTCCTCAAACTCAGTTTTCTACCCTGATTCAATCACACATGGACTTCAGCAAGATGGACTGAAGGACTTTTCTTGGAACTGTAAATGGATTAAGGTAAACCCTCAGGCTAAGGCCTAAAAAGACACACTGAGATAGGAACCACATATGTGAGGAGCAATCAAGACCTTATTCTTCACCCTGTCCTCACAGAGTTATTGAACGCAGCAAGTCCTGGTGTGGCTTGTGGGATTCCATTGGAGAGTCCTTGCATGACTCCATTCTAACTTCTGTGCCCTGCAGAGGCTTTCTAAATATACTTAGATTGTCACACCTGTACTCAGTGTACGTTATCATGCCATCAGGAGAAGAAGCAAGAAACAGCATGGCATTTTCCATCAAAGCCCAGCGGCACAGTGTGGCAGGGCAGCTATTTTTGCCTTTCAGGGGAAAAAAAATCATTACAGTGGGCAGGCACTCCATCTACAACCTAATGCCCTGCTTCGTTAGAAATCCTTGCACGATGCATCACTGCAAAAACAAACGACCACAGATTCCTCACCACTGTCTCCGTGGAATTTTATCTTTGACTTCTTGATGCTTATTCCCCAGGAAGAGAGACCAAAAACCCCACACCGTAATTTCATCCAGAAGGAAATGAATCCTTTTGAAAGATAAGTAAAGACATCATCTTAATTTTAATCCAAAAGGCATCTTTGTTTGTGAAATGAACTCTATTAGTATTAAAACACAGTCTAGCCAGTGCACACCTCCTTTCAAACAGTAGTGATAGACACTTCAGCATATCTTCTTAAATGGGTTTTATACTTCTGTCATTAAGTTATTCCAGGTTTAAAAGATCACATAAGAATTGTGCCAGGGCCTAAACATTATAAAATCACTTCTTCCCATTCTTTAAAGGTAATCAAAGCTATTTTCTTCTCTATCAAAGCAATTCACATTAATAGTCCGGGCACTGTGTCCTGCTATCTCTGACACTGAGAGACTGTTCATAATAGAAATAACTATAAAAACAATTACACTAAGTGATTTTCACATTGAAATAGAGCCTTGTACAGTGTTCATACAGTACAGGAATGGTTTTCAAAAAGAGGTTCCAGGGCTTCCCTGGTGGCGCAGTGGTTGAGAGTCTGCCTGCCAATGCAGCGTACAGAGGTTCGAGCCCTGGTCTGGGAAGATCCCACATGCCGCGGAGCAACTGGGCCCGTGAGCCACAGCTACTGAGCCTGCGCGTCTGGAGCCTGTGCTCCGCAACAAGAGAGGCCGCGATAGTGAGAGGCCCACACATCGCGACGAAGAGTGGCCCTGCTTGCCGCAACGAGAGAAAGTCCTCGCACAGAAATGAAGACCCAACACAGCAAAAAAAAATAAATAAAATTTAAAGAGAGGTTCCAAAATACTCATAAAGGGTGATAGGGAATTAGCTTAATGCTGTGGATTGATAGGCTATCAACGAAATAACACACATTTTTCATGAAAATGGCTAAATCACTATTTACTTGATGAACTGCAATGTAATGGCTCTGAAGGAGTCATTTTGCTGTACTGGCTAAATAATGTGTGTTTACCAAAACTGGGTAATTATACAGTCATCATATAAAGCACTGTCTGTGCCTGCCAAGGAACGAGATGAACCTGCTACAGGGTGAGACCTTGAAATTTGGCTACAGTTATTTCTAATTCTGGCACTGCAACCAGGAATGGATAAACTGTATCCTGAGGAAAAGCAAACGAAAGAAAAGAATATCCCTGTCATTTAATACTCTTCAGGAGCAAAAAAAGTCTACCAGTTAAATCTGTGACTCCAATAAATTATTTTACTGAGAAAGAACCGAAGGATGCCATCTTCCTTTGCAATATGTGAACCATATTAATAATAATGGAAGTTACCCACATGACTTGAGGAGGAAATATAACATTAAAATAAATCAATTTTGTTGAAAATGAGAATTTTTTCATTAAAATGTATTGGAAAGCCTAAAGGTAAATCACATCTCAATTTATACAGAAGATGGATTTCCTACACAGTAATAGAAAAAGCAAATAACATATGAGAAAAAGAGAAAACTGCCGATATTTGACCATTCCTGACTTACAAAAACAGTAATTTTATATGGTTCAACTTAATATCGTACATGCATCCCAAACTTTTACTTTCAGATAAGTGGATGTTTTCATCTATTTAAATCAACAAATAGAAAAAAGAAAAAAGTATAAAGTAATGTTTTTAAAGCATTTTTATAAAAACAAATGTTTCAGAGAGAATAGAAAAAAATGCCTAAGATATGAATCTTGGTGAAATCTCTATTTAGGAAACACAGAAGTGAGAAATGTAAGAGGAGTATCAGCCTAGGGTTCCCCAAATGAGGATCAGGCATTGGTGCTAAGAGCTAAAGAAAACAGTACCAAGCAAATGTCACTGGACTTGAAGATTTAGAGACCATTGGTGGCCTTGATTTTTAAAGAACCTAACTGGCTTTTTGACTTGTATCACCAATTAGATGAAAAAATTCTTGAAGGTGAGAAACTTGTAATTATTTGAATCGCTCATCTAGATCAGTAAGTGTTTTGAACTAAAACACTAATCTAAAACAATCTTAAAAAATGATATTAAGGAACTTATTTACAAAACAGATTCACAGGCATAGAAAACAAATTTATGGTTCCCAAAGGGGAATGGGGAAGGGATAAATTAGGAGTTTGGGATTAAAATATAGACACTACTATATATAAAATAGATAACCAACAAGGACTTACTGTATAGCACAGAGAACTATACTCAATGTCTGTAATAACCTATAGTGGACAGAATCTAAAAAAGAATATATATATATAAATATATATATCTGAATCACTTTGCTGTACACCTGAAACTAACACAACATTGTATATCACCTATATTTCAATTAAAAATTTTTAAAAAATAAGTGTTATGGTTGACCAATTAGAGAAAGTATTGTCTTTTTAAATTCAGTATTCACAGAGTGAATCCCAAAGACCACTGGGGAGGGAATCTTACAACCTTTCTTTCACTGCAGATTAAAGTAAGTTATCATCAGAGGTTTTAGAGAATGAATGCAGTTTTTTTCCCTAGTGTTTACCCCAACAATATGGTCAAGTCCCCACACTTTGCAATCTGAGAACCAAGCTCAATGCAATTTGATATTCAATTATATAATACGCGAGGAAAAGGTGTAGAAATAGGACAAAACGTACTATAAAGTTGTACTCAGCACCAAATGCAAAATAACAACTACAGATTTCAATACTGTACCTAACGTGAGACAGTTTTCCTACCTTTGTGCCTGAAAACTAATATTCTCCTACAGTTAAGAATTTATAATACTGATCTATTAGTATGAACCAATCAAAGCAAGCATGTTATTTTGTAACTGATAGTTTAAAAAAAACAGGTAATAAAATTTGAAAAAATATTTAACTCTAAAGATGCTGAGACCTAAATGTGATACGTGTGCCAAATAAAACTGTCATCTACAAATAGCTCTGATGAAGGATCTTCCTACAGAAAGGGTTTATAGATACAGAAAGAACATAGATAGTTCCACATGATCTTCTGGTGGCCCCATCTTCACTGATTATGTTTTTATCTTTGTTTTTGCTCCTGCCCTCTTCCTCCTACAACATAAGATGTCATTCTAAGTGATTAGAGAGCAGAAAACACAAACAGAACTGATTGCCCTGAAGTCAATTTCTACTGAAAATTACTTCTCAAGTCCAAAGAATTTCTTTTCATTTTGGGGATAATTCCCAGTCCTCTTGAGGAAAAATTCATAGAAACTGACCTACAAGGCATTTTATCAAATAAATATCCAGCTCTGTCCAATTACCCTGTGTCCCTCTGAGAAGGCATTAACTAATAAACCTTCCTGGTGATAAGAACAACATCTTATAACACTTGACTTTCATTAGCAGCTCCTGCAGAAGATGAAATATCCTGCTTTATGGATCAGGGTCAAGAGGCTCAGATTAAACCAAAGGACAGAAAAAACGGTCTTGGTTCTCTCCTTGCTTTGCTGCTATTAACTCGCAGGAGAGATATTAAGGGAGGTGGGATCCAAAAAATTGGTGGACTATGACAACGTGCAAAACCCCCTTTTTTAAAGACATATAAAAGAATGAAATGAACTGTTTCCAAGTCTTATATCTTCAACTTTGCCTAGATACATATTTGATTGTTATAAATGAAAAAGGTATTTATATAAAAAAGGAGGCACTAGTCTAGAAGTCTGTTTTGTGTCACTTCCTTAAAAGAAATGCAGTAACCAGAGAAGGGAGAATTAACTCTAGGGGCAGGTACCATTTCTCAAGCCTGTGAGAACATTAATAGATGAGATGATAAAAGTTTACTGAACATTTACCGTGTGCCAGGTCCTGTATTAAGTGTATTACTTTATTTGATCTTCACAACAACCCTGTAAGGTAGATACTCTTTAATATCCCCATTTAACAATGAAGAAACCAAAGATTAGAAAGATTAAGTAGCTTGCCCAAGGACACACCTAGTAAGAAGGGAAGCTGCAGTTGGACTCAAGGAGGCTGATTCCAGAGCCAACGCTCTTATCCATCAGGTTATACCATTTCCTTATACACTGAAGCTTGTGAAATTGATTTTTCAGTTCCATAAAACACCAAGCTGTGTATTAATGAAATAAGGCACTTAAGTGTCCTAGGAACAAATAAATACACAAGACCACCACATCTTGGTCAGATGACCAATATAGTGCCAACAAACACATGAAAGAATGCTCCACATCATTAATCATTAGAGAAATGTAAATCAAAACTACAATGAGATATCATCTCACACCAGTCAGAATGGCCATCATCAAAAAATCTAGAAACAATAAATGCTGGAGAGGGTGTGGAGAAAAGGGAACCTTCCTGCACTGTTGGTGGGGAATGTAAATTGATACAGCCACTATGGAGAACAGTATGGAGGTTCCTTAAAAAACTAAAAATAGAACTACCACATGACCCAGAAATCCCACTACTGGACATATACCCTGAGGAAACCATAATTCAAAAAAAGTCATGTACCACAATGTTCATTGCAGCTCTATTTACAATAGCCAGGACATGGAAGCAACCTAAGTGTCCATCAGCAGATGAATGGATAAAGAAGATGTGGCACATATATACAATGGAATATTACTCAGCCATAAAAAGAAACGAAATTGAGTTATTTGCAGTGAGGTGGATGGACCTAGAGTCTGTCATACATAGTGAAGTAAGTCAGAAAGAGAAAAACAAATACCGTATGCTAACACATATATATGGAATCTAAAAAAAAAAAATGGTCCTGAAGAACCTAGGGGCAAGACAGGAATAAAGACGCAGACCTACTAGAGAATGGACTTGAGGACATGGGGAGGGGGAAGGGTAAGCTGGGATAAAGTGAGAGAGTGGCATGGACATATATACACTACCAAATGTAAAACAGATAGCTAGTGGGAAGCAGCCGCATAGCACAGGGAGATCAGCTCAGTGCTTTGTGACCACCTAGAGGGGTGGGATAGGGAGGGTGGGAGGGAGGGAGACACAAGAGGGAAGAGATATGGGGATATATGCATATGTATAACTGATTCGCTTTGTTATAAAGCAGAAACTAACACACCATTGTAAAGCAATTTTACTCCAATAAAGATGTTAAAAACAAAAAAGATGCAGAAGAATTTCAGGTAAGAAAATAAAAGTATACGTGTATAAAATGGATGGCTAATGAGGACCTGCTGTATAGTGCAGGGAGCTCTACTCGGTACTTTGTGGTGACCTAAATGGGAAGGAAATCTAAAAAAGAGTGGATGTGTGTATGTGTATGGCTGATTCACATTGCTGCACGGCAGAGGCTGGCACAACATTGTAAAGCAACTCTACTCCAATAAAAATTAATTAAAAAAATAATAAAAACAATAACTACTATAAACCAAAAACAAACCAAAAACTGCCTAGGCAACACAAAACTTCAGATCAACTATAGAACATATTCACATTAACAAATATCTGAAAGGTCCCCACATCTATGGTACTCTTTAAAAAGAATCATCAACCTACTCAAATCAGGTTCCTTGTTGTTAGGTCCTGCCAGTCAATGTTTACGATTCAGTGCAACTTAGAAATCATGGTTAAGAATTATTGGAAAAGAATAATGTTACGTGGACAGAAGGTATTCTGTAACCAACACAGTGGAGGTACCCAGAACCTTCAATGAAGAGTTCTAAAATTCCTTTAAACATAATCCATAAACAACAAACCTCTCAAAATACTGAGGAGTGTCTTCTAACACATGCACAAAGTGGGTCAATTAAAGTAACACTTAGTTCAATGGATTTCAGAGCAATCATAACCTAGCACTCACTTTACTGACACACACACATTATTGTCCTGACAACACAAAATACCCAATGCTATTGTTTGCTTTCTATAGGAACGTGCATCTGGTCAGAATCGCCATGCATGGATCTCCTTAAATGAATGGTGAAGTCACGCTGCAGGCATGTCATGGCTGCTCTGCTGGTTACAAATGGCCCCTGGTATCTGTCTCTCTACTCCTGCTCTGAATCATACCTGAGAAAGGAAGAAAGAATCCATTTTCTGAGTAAGTAGTTAACTGCATGTGGAATGACAGTTTCCCTATTCTCTCTAAAATGCCCAAAGGTTTTGTTAATTTGCCAGCAACCTATTTTATATGGTGATGATCAGTCAACTTTGGGGGGATGAATACTGCATTAATCTACATTTCATTTCAATAAGTCCATTAAGATGCTAGATTTTGATAACACCTTTTTATCATTATAATTTTTCTTGTCCTCTCTGTATGTTCCTCTATTACTCTCTTCCAGTTTCCAAAAGAAATATGTCCATTCTGCTTTTTCTGACCACTGAAGAACATCTCTGTAATCATTTTCACGAACAACCTACAGAAGTATAGGCCATCAGGGTGTGCAGAATATTGTAGAAGCCTTAGACCGAAATGGGGGTGGGGTTACACACTCCTCACTTAGACCACTTTCCAGGGGTCGAGTCACAGCTGCTTTGAGATTAAGGAATTTTACAGTTACACGTCCTTGGCGGTTCCACAGAAGCACCTGGGGCCAGCCTCCACTCCTTTCATCTTGAATGCTTTCGAATTTTCTCATGACTTATATGGAGGGTCTTTTTAAATTCTAGACATTCTGGACTCTTTGCCTCATCTATGACTGGTGGACCTGGTAGGTCGAGGGAGTCATGCAAAGATGTCTAATGGTGTTTGTATCCTTCAGTGCTGATGGGCAGTCACAAAATGATCAGAGCTCACAGGAGAACACAGACCTTCCATGGAGGCCCAAGATCCATGCATTGGAAATAATGGTCATGGACTCCTCCTGTCTCCTCTGACAAATCAACCCCAGCTGTGCCATCCAGGGTGGGTATGATCCTGGTAGATGGGCAGGGCTGGGGAATGCTAGTATTGTGTGATGCTGTGCTCTCTGCTTTGGGAAAAGGCTTAGGGCTACGTCTTGCCTGTCTTCCACCCTCTTCAGTGGCTACAAAAGACCACAAAATCTCCCATTTCTACCAGCCACACTGATCTTCCTCTTCTTAAGTCACCCTAACTACACTTTCTGAAAATGGGGTCCTGACAAGGTTACCAACTGTTAGGTATAAACTCTTCCTAGTCTCCAAGATAACCCAAGTCAATGAGGGGATTCAGGGTTTAATCACCAATCACTAGATCACTTATGACAATCACTCCAAATATTACAAAAATACAGGATCAGGCTTAAAAATCAAAGGCATCTATGCAGGAGTACAGTGAGATCTAAAGATAAGGAAGCCCTATTCTTTGGCATTCTAGAGAGTAAGGAGTGATCTCTGGCAGCCCCAGTGATACACTTAAAAATACAATCACCGCCCCAAACTCAGCAGTTTGCCAAGGAGACTCTTTAAAAAGGTACAATATGCTGCCAGAAAGAGCAAGCTTTAATAAACACACAATTAAATAATCTAACATTGCCTGGTCAGATGGCACTCAGCCTGCAGAACCATCTGGCTGAAGAAATATTCAGAGAATCATAAACCTAAAAACCTAGAT
Source organism: Lagenorhynchus albirostris (assembly GCF_949774975.1). Lineage (NCBI taxonomy): Eukaryota > Metazoa > Chordata > Mammalia > Artiodactyla > Delphinidae > Lagenorhynchus > Lagenorhynchus albirostris. The sequence continues at coordinate 87,256,469 of NC_083102.1, read as the reverse complement.
TCTACCCAGTAGGCTACAAATCTAGGTTCCTAGACATAAACTGCTTCATGAAAAGATAATGATTCACAAAACCTTAGCAATCTACTCTTTTAGATATGTATTTTCCCTCAGCCTCCATACATTTATCATTCAGTTCAATTCAACATATAATGTCATTCCTTCTATCTTTTGAAAAGCAAGAATCCTTGTACCAAAGCTTCATGTCAATGTCTATATACATAAGCTGAAATGGAGAAGAATTACAATAAGGCTAGGATTTTTTTAAAAAAGAATTGAAATAGATAAGGGGTAAATAGCTAAAACATATAAGGAACTCCTACAATAGCAAAAAATATGAATAACTCCATTTAAAAATGGGCTGAGGACTTGAATAGACGTTTCTCCAAAGAAGACAAACAAATGGCCAATAGGTATATGAAAAGGTGCTCAAAGTCACTAATCATCAGGAAAATGCAAATCAAAACCACAGTGACATATTATCTCACACCTGTTAGAATGGCTATTATAAAAAAAATGATAACAAGTGTTAGTGAGGATATGGAGAAACTGGGACCCTTGTACATTGTTGGTGGGAATGCAAAATGGTGCAGTCCCTATAGAAAACAGTATGGAGTTTCCACAAAAATATTAAAAATAGAACTACCATGTGATCCAGCAATCCTACTTCTGGGTATATATCCAAAAGAACTGAAATCAGGCTCTAAAGAGATGTCTGCACTCCCATGTTCACTGCAGCATTATTCACAATAACCAAAATATGAAAACAACCTAAATGTGCATTGATGGAAGAATGGATAAGGAAAACGTGGTATATACATACAATGGCATATTATTCAGTCTTAAAAAGAAGGAAATCCTGCCATATGTGACAACATGCATGAACCTGGAGGACATTATGCCAAGTGAAATAAGCCAGTCACAGAAAGAAAAATATTGCATGATTCAACTTATATGAGGGATCTAAAATAGTCGAATTCATAGAATCAAAGAGTAGAATGGTGGTTGCCAAGGGCTATGGGGAGGGGGAAATGGAGGGGTGTTGTTCAATGGGTATAAAGTTTCAGTTACACAAGATGACTAACTTGTACAGATCTGTTGTACAACATAGTACCTATAGTTAATGATACTGTATTGTACACTTAAAAAATTTATTAAGAGGGAAGATCTCAGGTTAAACGTTCTTACTATATACAGGAAGAGAAAGAGAGACAGAAAGAGAAACAAAGAGAGAAAGAGAAAGAAAGAAAAGAAAGAAAGAAAGAAAGAAAGAAAGAAAGAAAGAAAGAAAGAAAGAAAGAAAGAAAGAAAGAAAGGAAAAAAGGGAGAAAGGGAGAAAGAAAAGAAAGAGACACAAGGGAACTACTTTTGGAGGTAATTGATATGCCTATTACCTTGATTGTAGTAATGGTTTTATGGCTGTGTACATCTGTCTAAACTCATCAAATTATATACATTAAATTTGTGCAGTTTTTTGTGCATCAATTATACCTCAATAAAGCTGTTTTAAAAACTAAAACAGAGGGCTTCCCTGGTGGCACAGTGGTTGAGAGTCCACCTGCCAATGCAGAGGACATGGGTTCATGCCCCGGTCCAGGAAGATCCCACATGCTGCGGAGCGGCTGGGCCCGTGAGCCATGGCTGCTGAGCCTGCACGTCCGGAGCCTGTGCTCCTCAACGGGAGAGGCTACAACAGTGAGAGGCCTGCGTACCGCAAAAAACAAAACAAAACAAAAACTAAAAAAAAAAAATTGAAAGGAACCACTCACATGACTTAGTCATAAATCAGATATTAGTGTAAGTAAATATCCTACAAGTAGATACCCAGTCTTCCTTAGGATTCACAGTTAACCTATGTAGTCACACAATTCTTTAGAAATAGAGTTCCATAGTTCACATGCCTTGAACCAATCAGAAGGTCACCCTGGTCATGATCTTCTCTGCATTCTCTACTTAGCATTCTAATTCAGTCAACATACAATCACAGTTTATGCAACTTCTCTTCTTTTTTCCTTACGCCTCTCCTCCCCCAACCATTTTTGTGCTAATTAGTGCCACTCTGAGAGAAGCTGGGACAGAGAGAAAACAAGCTAATGAATTGTTCTCTTCAATTTGATGAGTGTCTGAAGAGAGGATATATAAACTGTAGGTTGAATGTCATTTGCTTATGTATATATGTATGCATGTACACATGTATGTGTTATCTATATGGGAATTTAAATTACTCAAATTTTCCTTCCCCTTATTATTAGGCTTTCCATATAATCTCTGTTCAAGTAGGTCAAAATTTCATATGGCCAAACTTATACTTTGGTTCATTTAAAACCATACTCTATGGGTGACAAGTTTATGTCTTTGTACTATATACTGACCTTGAATTGTGAAACTCACATATTAGTTTCAGTAGGTTTTGTCATGGTGGTTAAGATTGTGGTTGCTTCCTTAGAATTTTCTGTACATCATGTTGTTTATATTTAGGGACAGATTTACTTCTTTCTTACCAATTTTTGTTTTACTTCTTTTTCTTACTTTTTTCATTGGCTAGGATTTCTACTACTATGTCAAATAAAAATAGTGACAGTAGATATCCTTGCTTTGTTCCTGACCTGAAGGAGAAAGTATTCAACTTTCATCATCACTATTTTAGCTGTAGGCTTTTTGTAAATGCACTTTACCAGATTGAGGAGTTTACACCATTCTTTGTTTACTGTTAATTTTTTTTAAATCATGAACGGACACTGAGTTTTGTCAAATGCTCTTTCTGCATCATTTGAGATAATCACATGATATTCAACTTTTAGTCTGTTGATACAGTAAGTAAAATTGTTTGATATTTGAATCATTCCTGGGATAAAGCCCAGCTGGTCATATATATATATATATATATATATATATATATATATATATATAATATTTTTATATGTATTGTTGGATTTGATTCACTAATTTTAAAAGAATTTTATGTCTATGTTTATAAGGAGTATTCATTTGCAGTTTTCTGTAATGCCTTTGCCTGACTGTGGTATCCAGGGTTATTCTGGCCTCATAAATTAGTCAGGAAGTGTTTCTTCTGCTGCTGCTGTTGCTTTATAAAGAGTTTATATAAGATTATTATAGCTTCCTTAATTCTTTGATAAAATTCATCAGTGAAACTACCTAGATCTGAAGTTTTCTCTGTGAGGGGATTTTTGTTAATAAATGTAACGTTGTTCATAGACATAAGCCTATTCATATTTTCTACTTCATCTTGTGTCAATTTTGATAAATTGTTTTTCAAAAAAGTGTCCATTTCATAGAAGTGGCATATACTTGTTCATATTATTTAGTATTCTTTATAGTTTGTAAAATTTCTGATGATATCCCCTTTCCTTCCTGATATTGGTAATTTGCATTTTCTCTTTTTTTCTTGAAAAGCCTTGCCAGAGATTTAATGATTTTGTCAGTGTTTTTAAAAACTAACTTTTGGCTTTGTTAATCTTCTCTGTTGTTTGCATTCTGTTTAATTTGTTTCTACTCTTAATTTATTAGTTCCTTTCTTCTACTTACTGTTGGGTTAATTTGCTTATCTTTTTCTGCCTTCCTAACATGGAAATATAAATCACAGATTTCTAAACCTTTCCTCCTTTCTATTTTTTAACTTTATTGAACTATAGTTGATTTACAATGTTGTGTTAATTTCTGCCATACAGCAAAGTGATTCAGTTATAGATACATATACATACATATACTTTTTCATATTCTTTTCCACTATGGTTTGTCACAGGGTATTGGATATACTTCCCTGTGCTCTATAGTGCCTTTCCTCCTTTCTAATACAAGCATTTGAAACTATAAATTCCTCTTAAGCACTGCTTTAACTGCATCCCCAAATTGATATGTTGTGTCTTCAATTATCATTCAGTTTTAAATAATTTCTAATTCCCCTTATACACAAATTACACCTCAATGACAAAATCATGAAAAATTGTTTTCATGAGCCTCTGATGTACCAGAGAATCTATATGCACATAGTATATGAATTATTTGGTGAGAACCATGTTTTATGGAAAATCTATACAGGTATAACCAGTGTAATAACTTTTTAAATTAGGATTTTAAAGAAAATATTTCCAAGGTCAGGTTACAGAGAAAGCACCAGATACAAAATTCATTCACTGCAGTCAAGCTAATGCCACTTACAAGGGCAGCCAAGGTGCACAATGTAACAGTGTCATCAATGCAGTTCATTTTGTACAAACATTTTTTAAAAAGTAGAGCCTGGTAGAATCTTTACAATACTTTAAAATAAGATTGTTGCTAACCATAAAAACTGTTTCGTCTCTGGTATCTTGTGGCAAAATACAGAAGTGAAGAAACTTGTCAAATGTAAAGATGTTGCACATTTTCTGACAAAGGACAAGTGTTATAAATCTTCCAAATTGCTCTGTGATGACAAGAAGTATGTGACATAGCAGATATTTTGAAAAAAAATATATAATTATACTTAATCTGTCTCTTCAAAGCAAAGGTGTCATTTTTAGCAATGAGAGCAGAAATATCTAAAAGACAAACATGGAAATGTTTAAACATGGATTTAAAAAAATAACATATGGAAATGTTTTCATTTTTTTTCTTCATAAAAATTATGTGTGTCACCTCTAAAAAGCTTCATGTCATTTTAAACCTGTTTTTTTTTAAATAAATTTATTTATTTATCTAGGGCCGTGTTGGGTCTTCGTTGCTGCACATGGGCTTTCTCTAATTGCCGCAAGCGGGGTCTTCTCTACATTGTGGTGTGTGGGCTTCTCATTGTGGTGGCTTCTCTTGTTGCAGAGCATGGGCTCTAGGCGTGTGGGCTTCAGTAGTTGTGGCATGCAGGTTCAATAGTTGTGGTGCATGGGTTTAGTTGCTCCACAGCATGTGGGATCTTCCGGGACCAGGGCTCAAACCCGTGTCCCCTGCATTGGCAATCGGATTCTTAACCACTGCACTACCAGGGAAGTCCTAAACCTGTTTTAAAATCTTTCTAACAAAGAATTTTCATAGGAACCACTTAATAATATAAAACTACAACATCATCCAATTCGTGTGCCAGAACAACTTAAAGACATGAAGAGAAATAGAAATTTACTAGCTGAATTTCAGTAAAAGCCTTTGCATAATTAATGAATGGATAAAAAAACTGAACATCATGCTTTAGTAAATGCAGTCAGTCAATGATGCCCTTCATATGATGTACATATTGTTGTGAGGTCTATATTTCAGCCATCAGATCCACTAAATGCATGCATTTTAAAAATGAATGAGAGGGCTTCCCTGGTGGCGCAGTGGTTGAGAGTCCGCCTGCCGATGCAGGGGACACGGGTTCGTGCCCCAGTCCGGGAAGATCCCACATGCCGCAAAGCGGCTGGGCCCGTGAGTCATGGCCGCTGAGCCTGCGCGTCTGGAGCCTGTGCTCCGCAACAGGAGAGGCCACAACAGTGAGAGAGGCCCACGTACCGCAAAAAAAAAAAAAGAAAAAAGAAAAAAAAAATGAATGAGACCATTGAACTACTCCATCACAAAGTAAGAAACCAAGATTTTAATAAATAAAGAATCCTATTCAATCACACTGCTGTCACTGGTGGCAAAAAAAGAACTGACAGGGGATGCTATCAAAAAGTTTAGAGACTACTGCTTAAGAGCACGAATTGGGTTTGTGTACTGGTCCTACCATAGACAACCCTAGGTTAGCTATTTAATCTATCAGTTTCCTTCTATGAAAAATGAGAATATTAAAAATATATACCTCGTAAGGATTAAATGAGATTAAAATGCATATAAAGTACCTGGACCATTGCTAGTCACTTATGTAACTTTATATAAAAATATTATTGTATAATATTATTACACTATTATGTTATTGTTATAATAAAATTGTTATAACAATATTTATATAACTTCATATAATAAGTATAATGTAAGCCACTTATATAACTTTGAAATATTCTAGCAGCCTCATTAAAAGAGTGAAAAGAAACAGGTGAAACTAATTTTAATAATATATTTTATTTAACCTTATATCTCCAAAATATTATCCTTTCAACATGTGGCACTGGTCACATTTCAAGTGATCAGTAGCTACATGTGGCTAGGGGCTACCATATTGCCCAGTGCAGGTCTAGAAGATAATAAGTGTGTATAACAGCTACTATTTGAAATGCTTTTATTGTTATTACTACTATAATTTTCAAAACACCAGAATCCTCATATTCAAATGTAAATCCAAAGCATATTCCTAGATCAAATATTACCTTTGTCATTTCTCTTCTAGGATCTTGGCAATGGCCTTATTTTTGTTGTTTGAGAATCATAAGTAACACAGTTGACTTTATGAGGTTGAATCACAGGCCATGGGGCTAGTCTATAAATAGTCAGTCAGGAGGAAATGTAAAATTGATAGGAATTAAATAAGAAACAGACTTTCTTGAGGTAAACTTTCAAAATAGAGAAAAAGAAAAAAGATATTAAATAATCCAAGCAAGGGGCCATTGATTGAGGACACTTTATGCTCTAACAAATCCAGAATATGTTCTAACCATAAAGACTACCAGTGTGTATATCTTGGGTGGGGAGGGGTGATAAAAATAAGTAAAGAAATCTAATATGGAAAGAAAAAAAATCAAAGTATAAAGCCTTTTAATAAATGAATATTGAAAAGAATATTATGGAAAGCATTCAATCCCATTTTTTTCCATGTATTTTCATTTTTAAATGTTTACTTTTCTTTTGCTTTAATGTTGTGGTGTGACCAAATAAGAAAATTATATCTTTAGCAAAAAAGATATATCCCAGATGTGAACAAAACACTTAATGAACACTTAATATACTTAATAAATAATTTATAATATATTAATAAATTAATAGTTAAATAAACACCGAATAAAATGAATCATTAATCAGTATCTATATGAAACATATTGATGGGTTTTTAAGGATTATCTATCTAAAGGATTGATCAGCAACTGAAATCTGATATTACAATATAGCTTTCTGAGCATAAGCCTATTTTGAACGTGATTTATTAGCATTAACCTGAAAATTTAGGTCTGAATTTGCCTCTAATCACTTTGCAAGTCTATCTGCACAGCAGCTGTCTAATTTAGACTCAAATCCTCACTTTACATTACATACAGTACAGAACTCTACAAATTCAATAAAGAAGTCTCACAGAGTCATAGTACGTATAAATATGCCATCATAAAATGGACCTAAGACACTGATTGATCTCACACCTAAGTTCACTCTTCTTCATTGGAAATAAAATAGCCCACTACACACTGAAAAGCAAGTCATTAATTGTAAAGTGGTTCTTAGGCTTTTCTGAATCCTTGAGCCCTTTCAAAGGTGAAAGCTATGCATCCCCTTCCCAGAAAAATTGACATATGCAGAAAAGCTTTTGTATGCAATTTTCATGTGTCTCCTCTGACCCTACGCTAAGTTATTGCTGGAGCAGAAAGATCACCCACAGGCAAATATTCCACAGTTCTAGGTGGCCAAGAAAGTAGTCACACACACGGAACCGCTTCTCTTTATGCCCTAGCCCCACCATACCCATTTCCTGGTTGGTCGGGGGAAGGTGGACCCAATCAGGGGCAGTTAGTTTTCCGTAACCATCAATTAAGTTGGTCCATAGCATATACCCAGTAGTATCCATAACTAATATCTTACTAGTGTTTTTAAATTGGAATTTTTTAACAAAAGAGGTGAATTAATACACATTATAGAAAACCATAAATAGATGCCAATTTACTAAGCATCTAAAAGAAAAATATGTAAGTCAGTTAAAAATGCCTTATATTACTATATATCTGTTTTTTTTGTTTGTTTGTTTGTTTTTGGTTTTTGCGGTACATGGGCCTCTCACTGTTGTGGCCTCTCCCGTTGCGGAGCATAGGCTCCGGACGCGCAGGCTCAGCGGCCATGGCTCACAGGCCCAGCCACTCTGCAGCATGTGGGATCTTCCCGGACTGGGGCATGAACCCGTGTCCCCTGCATCGGCAGGCAGACTCTCAACCACTGCGCCACCAGGGAAGCCCTTTACATCTGTTTTTTCATCCATTGATTCAATAATGCTATTGAACATCTACTCTGTGTCTGGTACTGTGCTGAAAAGCCATGACGAAGACGCAAGGAGCTTATAGTCCATTGAGGGAGACATAAGTAAACAACAGTTACAAAAGAAGAGGAAACATGTTAAAATGGGGTTAAGTGCAAGGAAACCAGAGGAGGGGCCTGGTTTTCAGGGAAGGTTTTAGGCAAAGTTGAAGACAAGCAGAAGAATGGGTAGGGGCACAAGGCATTCCAGGCCAAGATGAAAGCAGGAGTGATGGCCTGGAGAAGAAAGAGTAAGTGCTGAGGCTGGCAAGTTGTCAGCCTGGCTGAAGCAGAGGTCAGAGTAGGGACATCACAGCAGGTGAGTCTGGAGAGACAGACAGAGGTCAGATCATGAAGGGTCTTGTATATCTTGCTGGAGCTTTCGGACACCATCCTGAGAGACCATGGCAAGGCAATGAAGTGACTGAAAATGGGAAACAATGGGTTCAGATGAGTAAATTAAGCAGTGGTTCCCACAGTGTGGTCCACAAAGCTCTAGGGCACTCCTAAAATCTTCAGAAGTCTGTGTGGTCAAAACTATTTTCATACTAATAGTAAGACACTGTTTTCCTTTTTTACTCTCATTCTCTTGTGCACCGTGGAGTTTTCCAGAGGCTACAAAATGAGTGATGACATCACTGATCTGATGTGCTTGTGTTTTAAATGTTATTGTTTTAGTTTCTAATAAAGTAAATATCTATATCGATATCTATGCATAGCACAGAAACGAAGGTCCTTGGAGCCCTCAACAAATTTTAAGAATGCAAAGGCTGCCTGAGATCAAAAAGTTTGAGAACGGCTGAATTAAAGGTTTCACTCCAACTGTACAGGATGGAATAGGGAGGGAGGGAGAGGAACAGTTAGGAGGGTCATTTACATCACTGGTGATTGATGATGGTGGCCTAGATTAAGGCTTAAAGTAGGAATAGAGAAAAGGAGATGAGTCTAAGATATGTTGAGGAGGCAGAATCAACAGAATTTGATAATTAATTAAATGTGGGCTGTAAAGGAGAAGTCAAGAAGGACAATCAGATTCTGGCTTTGAAAGTTAAATGGAGGCCTTACAGTTAGAGACAACCCAGGAGGGGCTGTAAGGAGTAGGCTGATTTTTCAGATGTGTTTTGCATCTAGCTGGTCATGTCCACTGGTGAGCTGGCTATGTAAGTCTGGAGTACAGCAGAGCCTATAGCTGAAAATAGGTCATGAGGTACCTTCAGCATGTAGGTGCTAATTGAGGTTTTAAAGGACATGGGATCAGCTCCAGAGGATGTGGAGTATGAAAAGAAGCAGGACTTAGAACAGGAATGGGCAGAAGAGGACTCTTAGAAGAAGAAAAAGAAGCAACCCATAAAGGTACTATCAGGAAAGTAAGGCAAGAGTGTTTTAGGAAGAAGGCATGAGTCAATTGTGTAAAACACTGCTGAAGGGAGTCTTCCAATTCTGACAAGATGACGAACCAGACCTGGTTGCTGAGTTCCTTCCGCCAAATCAACCCTGGAGAAACCATGGAAGCTAGAGGTTGCACAGACGAAAGTATCAGTAACATAAAAACTGAGAAAGCCCCAGGGAAACCAAAAGTTGTCATGAATCAGCAAGGTCAAGTGCAGTCTGGTGCAATGAGAGAATAGGTTCAGGGAAAGCTTTTAAATTCTGCTCTAGTCTCCACCCAGCACTGCCATGCAAGATCACAAAAACCAGCCTGTTTCTGTGGTACAACATCTGGCACCCAAAAGCCCAGTGGAGCAGGGAGCTAGAGTACAGCAGTGAAGCAGATCGACCCCTGGGACATTTATTCCTCCACTTCTCCCCTTTAAACCTCTAGGACTAAAAGATGACAAACCAAGGAGATTGGCATGATAGTGAAACGTAAGACAAGAGAAAACTCTAAAGCCTTGAAGAAAGAAAGAGCTTATCATTTCCAAAGGATAAAAATCTGAATGAAGTCGTATCTCCCAGTAGAAAAAATTGGATGCAGAAAGATAATAAAGTAATATTTTAAAGTACTGAAGGGAAAAACTTTGAGCCTACAATTTTATGTCCAAAAATTATTATATACATGTGATGGTGAAATAAATATGCTCTCAGGCTGATAAGGTCTTAGGAAGTTTGCCACCCAAAGACCCACTTTGGAAATATTCTTAGAGGAAGTGCTTTAAAAAGATGAGAAATAAACTCAGGGGAATCCTGCAAGAGATACAGAAAATAAGAATAATCAATAAATTTTAAAAATGTACTACCCTCTAAAAAGACAAGGACCAAAGAAAAGAAACAGAAAAAAAAAATATAGCCCAAAACAATCCAGTTCTAAATACCAGAACATACCAACATGGTATGGGGAAGGGGGTGTGAGGGCTACAAGGATGAGAGAGCCTCATTGGAGAAACCTGTAGATAATGCTAAGTTAAAATTCGACAGCAATGAATACAGTAACAATGGCACAATTATAGCAGTGAGGCCATGAGAAAGCCTGAGAGGTGTCTGCTGAAAGAGGTCAATTCTTGACTATTTGGATAATCAATTTAAGAAAGGTAGTGGGGACTAAAGCCGGACAGCAGTGGATTTAGGAGTGAGCAAGAGACGAAGAAACAGAGAGCAAGTACAGAAAACTCTTGTAAAAATTACCTTTATGTAACAGACAGGGGAAACCACAGACAGGTGAAATCCTGGGTTGTGGGAGGGCTTCTGAGATGGGAAGGAATTGAGCATTTTAAATTTTATGTATCATCACAAAATAGATTTAAGGTGGTTTTGAAATACATACAAACCAAATGAGCAAATTAGGATATAGGGGAACTGAAAGGGGGAAAATTGAGTCATCAGATGTACAGCATGCACACCTTACACACTTGCAAAGATGGGGCGGAGGGGGGTGCTGAGCTTCCTAGCAGCCAATTCAAAGAGAACACTTTGCTTAAAAATGAACCCCCCAAAAAAAAATGAACCCACATAAATATGAATTTCAATCAGAACCCCAATCTGCATTCACACAGGATGCTGCAACAGGCCCTAGAAGAGCTGGCTAAGTCCTTGTCTTGGTCCATCTCTACTCTAATGTCTTCATTAGCTTCCACAAAGAATAGACGTCTCCTTGATAAGGCATCAATTACTCCAACTTGAAAGCAGACAGGACAAAGACTGAAAGGAAGTTTTCTGCAAACCAGGTTTTTAAAAGAATGCCTTAAATTTAATTTCTTTCCCATCTTGGTTCCATTGTCTCTTCTATTCCTTTTTGTTTTCTAAATGACTGTTACCATCACATTCAATTGGTATTGAAGCCCTGCCAGGAGTAATGGCCAGAGCAGTCCAAGGAGCACTGACCTGTTTCTCCTTGATTTTGTCCTTCTGTATCTCAAGTAGAACAAAAGCCTTGTCTTCAAAGCAGTTCAAACATCAACAGGCACGTTGCTTTTCATAAACCACATGTCCACCTCAGGCACCTTTTTTCTTTCTTTCCTGGACTGAACTTCTAAGTCTACCTGCATTATTCTTTGTTGATTTGCCTCAGTCAGGTCTCAAATTCATATACATATATAATTTCACTTAAGTTTCCAAACAACCTTGCTATGTATTATTACCCTACCTCTATAGATAAGGAAAAACAAAATCAGAGTAAGTTGCCTGAGTTGTACTGATTACAGCCCAAGTGGCAGTGCTGAGATTCCAACCTTTTTGTAAGAAATAATTAAGGAATAACACAAATATACCCCTGAGTGTATGGCTCTGGATCTTTTCCTGGATCTTTTTTTTTTTTTTTTTTTTTGCGGTACGCGGGCCTCTCACTGTTGCGGCCTCTCCCGTTGCGGAGCACAGGCTCCGGACGCGCAGGCTCAGCGGCCATGGCTCACGGGCCCAGCCGCTCCGCGGCATGTGGGATCTTCCCGGACCGGGGCACGAACCCGTGTCCCCTGCATCGGCAGGCACTCTCAACCACTGCGCCACCAGGGAAGGCCTTTCCGGGATCTTTAAATGGCTGTTATTCTGCTCTGGTATTTTCTATGCTATTTTGTTTGTTGTTGTTGTTGTTTTTGGTTTAAGTAACGTCAAGGATGGTTAACATACAAACTTCTAGCTGGGAGAGCAAATCTATTTCAGAGTACCCAGTAAGGATGTGAGGGAAAAATGTCCATCCCTTGGTTGTTTCAGAAGGGACTCCTTGTTTGCTTCAGAAAGCTGAAGGAAGACTCTGGGAGCACATTAATAGATGCTAACAACTTTTTCTATAGGAAAGCGTGAAAACTTGCCCCACTCTTGTGCAAGATGAAACACAAAATATTTTGATACATTATCCTTCTATATTTAAAAAAAATCTAGGCTGCTGTTTTAAAATAGGGCAGATATGACCCCAGTTGCCTTTTGGGGGGTTAATTTTTAAATGTTTGCACACAAACATTTCATCAACAAAAACATACATCTCTGAATAAAATGAGAAATACTTATAACCAAGAAGAACAACAGATAATGTCACTGGTAGTTACTGATTTTATAATGTTTTTCAGTTTATCAGAGGGATTTTTCTTTTTGTGCAAGCATTTTGCTTCCTTATTTTGGGTCAAATTCTAAACCTAGCCCTGACACCAGTATTTAATTCCCAGAGGCTAGTATATGTACACAAGGAAAGCTTCCAAAGATATCTTCCTATCAACTGAGTTATTTAAAATAATAATATATTTGTCTGTCAGAAAAAACATACTGATATCATATTAAAGCTAGACTTTTGGATGAGGAAACATATTTTGTTATTCATTTCTAAACAATTTAAAAAATAAATATGAAAATAATTATAAAATAAAACTTTCTAGAGTCATAAAATTATTTTATACTAAGTGGTTAATTCCTTTTTAAAATTAATTGAAGTATATTTGATTTACAATGTTGTATTAGTTTCAGGTATACAGCAAAGTGATTTAGTTATACATATACATACATCTATTCTTTTTCAGATTCTTTTCCCATATATATTACAGAGTACTGAGTAGAGTTCTCTGTGCTCTACAGTAGGTCCTTGCTGATTATCTATTTTATATAGTTGTATGTATATGTTAATCCCAACCTCCTAATTTATCCCTTCCCCTCCCTCCCCTTTGGTAACCATAAGTCTGTTTTCTAAGTCTGTGAGTCAGTTTCTGTTTTGTAAATAAGTTCATTTGTATCATTTTTTTAGATTCCACATATGAGTGATATGATTTAATATTTGTCTTTCTCTGTCTGACTTACTTCACTTAGTATGATCATCTCTAGGTCCATCCATGTTGCTGCAAAAGGCATTATTTCATTCTTTCTTTATTCACTTTATACATATTAGTGTATACATGTCAATCCCAATCTCCCAATTCATCAAACCACCACCACCACCCCCGCCACTTTCCCTTGGCGTCCGTACATTTGTTCTCTACAACTGTGTCTCAATTTCTGCCCTGCAAACCAGTTCATCTGTACCATTTTTCTAGGATCCACATATATGCATTAATATACTATATTTGTTTTTCTCTTTCTGCCTTACTTCACTCTGTATGACAGTCTCTAGATCCATCCACATCTCTACAAATGACCCAATTTCGTTCCTTTTCATGGCCGAGTAGTATTCCATTGTGCATATGTGCCATATCTTCTTTATCCATTCATCTATCGATGGACATTTAGGTTGCTTCCATGTCCTGGCTATTGTAAACAGTGCTGCAATGAACACTGAGGTGCATGTATCTTTTCAAAGTATATTTTTCTCCAGATATATGCTCAGGAGTGGGATTGCTGGATCATATGGTAGCTCTATTTTTAGTTTTTTGAGGAAACTCCATACTGTTTTCCATAGTGGCTATATCAATTTACATTCCCACCAATAGTGTAGGAAGGGTCCCTTTTCTCACACCCTCTCCAGCATTTATTGTTTGTAGACTTTTTGATGATGGTCATTCTGACCGGTGTGAGGGGATACCTCAGTAGTTTTGATTTGCATTTCTCTAATAATTAGTGATGTTGAGCATCTTTTCATGTGCTTTTTGGCCATCTGTATGTCTTCTTTGGAGAAATGTCTATTTACATCTTCTGCCCATTTTTTGATTGGGTTGTTTTCTGCATCATCTGTTTGTATATTTTGGAGATTAATCCCTTGTCAGTTGCTTCGTTTGCAAATATTTTCTCCCATTCTGTGGGTTTTCTTTTCACTTTGTTTATGGTTTCCTTTGCTGTGCAAAAACTTTTACGTTTTTTTTTTTTTTTTTCTGGCTGCGTTGGGTCTTCGTTGCTGTGCGCAGGCTTTCTCTAGTTGCGGTGAGCGGGGGCTATTCTTCATTGCAGTGTGCAGGCTTCTCACTGCGGTGGCCTCTCTTGTTGTGGAGCATGGGGTCTAGGCATGCGAGCTTCAGTAGTTGTGGCTCACAGGCTCTAGAGCGCAGGCTCAGTAGTTGTTGCGCATGGGCTTAGTTGCTCCACGGCATGTGGGATCTTCCCAGAACAGGGATCGAACCCGTGTCCTCTGCATTGGCAGGCAGATCCCTAACAAGTGCACCACCAGGGAAGTCCTGCTTTTAAGTTTATTCGGTCCCATTTGTTTATTTTTGTTTTTCTTTTCATTTTTTTTTATTGGAGTATAGTTGCTTTACACTGCTGTGTCAGTTTGTTTTTATCTTCATTACTCTAGGAGGTGGATTGAAAAGATATTGCTGTGATTTATGTCAAAGAGTGTTCTGCCTATGTTTTCCTCCAAGAGTTTTATAGTATCTGGTCTTACATTTAGTTCTTTAATCCATTTTGAGTTCATTTTTGTGTATAGTGTTAGAGAATGTTCTAATTTCATTCTTTTACATGTAGCTGTCAGTTTTCCCAGCACACTGAGGGGTTAATTCTAATATTTCCACAAAGACAGGTCATAAGTGACAAGCCAGAAGCTGTGACTTGGGCTTGAGGTAGACGTTTTAGTACTATATGAAGCTCTATGATTAAGTAAAAATTTTAGATTCAACATTAATTAGACAATATAATCAGTCAATATAATCAGGACAGCAACTGTTAATGTGTCGACCACACATACACAGATACTGGCGAGAGAACTGGCTAAATTATCAAACCCGAAAAGAAAATGCCTACTTTTGTTATTTCCTAAGTCATCAAGAAGATTCAATTGTTCTCAGGTTTGAAAAAAGGATATTGACTCCAAAAACTTTGCATAGACAGTAGCATGCATTCTTAGATATGATGGAACAATTTAATTAATGATGATGTTAGGATCCTGTTTTCATACATGCATTGTTCTATTGTCTCTTCCTAAGTGAGGAAAAAGTTGGCACTATGGGATCACACTACCAGGTTATATATGTAGATTTTAACATAATGTGGACAGACATGTACAAGATGGCCGTCATTTAGGATAAGGTTAGGCAAAGGCAGCATAATATGACCGCAGCTCCAAAGGGCTACATGACCATTTAGAAATGAAACAAGCAAGGTGAAATGTTACCATTACCTACTTGATACACTATGCCACTGAGATGTCATCTGCTGCTTTACTGGGATGACGCTTTCCATTCACTGTAATTAGCCTTGTTCTATCCTGGCATATGCTACATAACCTCAGCTTTCATATTTTGAACAAGCAACAAGCAGTTGGGACTACTGGGTGACAGTCCTCATTACTGATGCTCATCACACCCAAAACTGATGTATGAGGTGTTTCAAGTTGTGGTTGCTTGAACTGAACAATCCAAGCTACTTTGTTCATGACCCTGCATATAAAAACGTCAAGTACTTGAAGAACTAGACGATTTGAATTTGAAATCGGGTTTAAAACTCCTGATTTCACATGAACCACTGGTCTGCTTATAACCCTAGATGGAGAGAGTGCAAATGATTTCAACTTACAGCAAAGAAGAGCCCTAACGTAGACTGAATCAGCCAGGAAACAAGTCAGGCTACGTAAGTACAAAACCTGATCATAGAATGTTTTTAAGCTATGTGGTTTTCTTCTTAAATTTATACAGTAATTCAAACTACATGTTGACAAAATAATTTCAAGCAAAGACCCTGCCAGGTTTGCTTTAAAGAATGATCTGACACTAGCACCATTCATTTTTCTTAAATTCCATATATATGTGTTAGCATACGGTACCTGTCTGTCTCTTTCTGACTTAACG
This sequence comes from Lagenorhynchus albirostris, assembly GCF_949774975.1. NCBI lineage: Eukaryota > Metazoa > Chordata > Mammalia > Artiodactyla > Delphinidae > Lagenorhynchus > Lagenorhynchus albirostris. The sequence continues at coordinate 87,240,231 of NC_083102.1, read as the reverse complement.
GCACCATTCATTTTTATATAAGCCATGAACATATTTAAAAGAATAATTTGCTTCCTTTAGGAAGTAGGAGGGAAGCTATATGGCTGCTTACCTGCGAAGTTCTTAGCAAACGCTTTTACTTAGATAGTTTAGTATAGTCTGGAAGAGGTTTAGGAATAATGATATTTCACTCATCTATAAAGCCAGCTTTTCAAGTTCACAGAGGTTTCATCTGAGAACTGGACTGGTCTCCTTGAGATATTCAAGGATATTGTTTTTTTCTCTCCCGTCCTCCCTTTTTCCACCTTGCCTTCCATCTCTCCATAAATATTACTGAAAGTTGACAATGGCGAGGTCTCTGCTGGATTTGACTAGATAGACCCTGAACACCTTGAGACACAATGCTTTTGAATCCCTAGCATAGTACCTAGAACACAGTAGGTACCTTATAAATGTTTGCTAATTATTCATCATTTAAATTTTATTCAATATGATTTTTGAATGTTTATTATGTGTTGCACACTGGGCTGGGGGCTGGCTGGGGCAGCAGTGAGAGTAGTGAATAATACACAGTTCCTCTTCTCTCAAAGAACTGCATCTAGTAAAGGAGAAAAATCACAGAAATTAATTATAAGGCAGTGTGGAGTTCAACGGTAAGCCATTCATCAAAAAGGTTTTTTTTTAACCCACTAATGTAAATAAAAGCATGAGGCTGGTCCAAAGAATAAAGGATGTCTTGGGGAAAGAGAATTCTTAGCAAAATGTATGTAAGATAGAGAACTAACAAAGTTATCCCTGGCATGTCTAGTTTTAAATTCTCTGATCTGCTCTTAATTTGGTCCCTTTCATAAACCCTGACTTCATTTTCTTAAGAGCTTCACTATGTTTTGGAACATAGTGCAGAACACAGGAATAACAGGAATATTAAAATATCACATACAAGTCAACCGATGAAATTTCAATCCTTAAGAAGCAAGAAAAATTAAAATTGAAATCCCTCCATATATTAGAATAAAATGCTTACATGGACAGTATATAGGAAATGCCATGCCAATAAACTGGGAAATATACTAGTGGCACACTGCATCAGTCAACGGGGCAATGATAACATTTTACACTACTTTATGGCTGTTAAGTTACAATTTTGCCATTGTGAATAAAAGTAATAGGTAGTGTTGATGGAAAAACAGTTAAAATGACACAGAAGTGGGCTTCCCTGGTGGCGCAGTGGTTGAGAGCCCACCTGCCGATGCAGGGGACACGGGTTCGTGCCCCAGTCCGGGAAGATCCCACGTGCCGCGGAGCGGCTGGGCCCGTGAGCCATGGCCAGAGCCTGCGCGTCTGGAGCCTGTGCTCCACAAGGGGAGAGGCCACAGCAGTGAGACGCCCGCGTACTGCTAAAAAAAAAATAAAAAAAAAGACACAGAAGCTTCCCTGAACTTTATCTTCTATGTGTAACAGTTTATTTTAAGAATATTCAGCCCAGTATAAGGGAGAGCTGGGAAAGGATAAGAATGTATCTATTTTGTAAGTAAAAGGTTAAAAATGAGAAGATGGAAGAAATACTTCATATTTAGTTCTCTACATGAAAAAGCTTCAGAAAAACCTTCTAGGAAATAATTTCACCAAATCATCTCCCAGAGTTAAGAGAATCCCTCAGGCATTCCCAACTGTGAAAGTATAAAAACAACTTCATTACTGAAAAAAGAAATTAGTAACATAATTAATCACCTACAGATGTGATATTAGAGCTAAGAAGAAAGCTGAATCTTTAAGAAAAGCATTTCAGCTAAACTCTTTTTCTTTTTCTTTCATTTCTTGTCCTTCTTTTCCCCTCAGGTGACAAGATAGCAAATAACCACAGCTGTCTTTCTAATCATCATCATAAGAGCAATAATAAGATGTAACATTTATTGAGCACCTAAGATGTGCCAGGTGGAACTATATTAAGAGCTTACATACACTATTTCATTCAATATGTGTAACAGGCAAATGAGGCACACATCCATTTTTTGCAGGTAAGAAAACCTTATTCTCAGAGAAGTTAACAAAGATCACCAAATTACATGTTGGAATAAACACTCAAGCTCACGTCTATGTGTATGTGACATACAAACATCCTTTGTCAATATCAATACCTGGACAACCCCCAACCAAAATCCCCATTCCAAGAATCCCCAGTCTCCAACCCCACATCTGCTTTCCATCTCATCTCCTCCGCTACCATGATTCCAACACGCCTTTCCCCTTACTGGACCCTACAATCTACCGATTGCACCACTTTTTACAGCCCCTCCGCTACTTCATGTCTTTGTCTCCCTTTCCCCAGCTTAAATGCCAGGTTCTATCAGAGGGTTTCTCAGCCTGGGCACTACTGACACTTTGGGCTGGATAATTCTCTGTAGTGGAGGCTGTCCTGTGCCCTGCAGGCAGTTCGGCTGCATTCCTGACCTCTACCCACTAGGGTAGCCTCTAACTACCAGATGTCAGTAGCTTCTCTTCCAACCAGCTGTGATGCCCAAGAATGTCTCCAGACCTGGCTGACTGACCTTTTACATTAAGCAATATTTGGATTTATTGTTTGGATTTATTGTTTATTCAGGTCGTCTATACTTTTTACACATTTTTTATCTATCTTTCTTTGGTCTGATATAACCTCCTCTGTAATGGAAAGCCGTGAGCCTTTTGAAATGAATTGAAAGACTGTCTAGTCCTGGTGCAGATCCTGCAAGAGCTCCTCAGTGCCTCAGTGGACAGCCTTTCTTCTTTCTGTCCCTTTGTTCAGCAGCACTTCTGTGAATGATGACAGACAGCTCTCTGATTCCCAGCAAAAGGACCTCAAGCCAAATGGGGCTCTGCCACCTCTTGCAGAGCAAGTGTCTATGGAGAGACAGCTAAACCTGAAAACCAGTTTCTCTAGAATGATACCAGTAAATCACACACTTGGTAAAGTTGTCATAGTTGTAAGAAAATTAATATGAAAACACTATAAACCACAGTCCCCTTCCCCACCTCCCCCCTTTTTTTTAAGGGAAAGAAGCATTTATAGGATATTTTCTTGTCTAAAGCACTAATTGAGTGATTTTTGTTTTGGGGTGTTTTTTGCTATGTTTTATTTCAGGAAAGCACCTTAGGTAGGATGCATCATATTATCTCTTTAAAAACAAAGCTAAAGCCCATTTCAGACCATTGTTCCTTCTTCACAGACCTGTTCGCTACTGGCTTTTCTTCCTGCGCCACTAACCCACCGACTCCCCACAGCTTTATTGAGGTATAACTGATATATAGCATTATACAAGTTTAAGGTGTACAGTATGGTGATTTTATATTTGTATATGTTGCAAAATGATTGTCACAATAAGGTTAGCTAACACATCCATCACCTCAGAAAGTTACAGTTTGTGTGTGTGTGGTGAGAACTTGCAAACTCTACTCTCTTAGCAAATTCCAAATATATAATATTGTTAACTACATCAATGCACATATAATATACGTCATGCTGCATACTAGATCCCCATAACCTATTCATCTTATAACCAGAAGTTTGTACCTCTGACCAACCTCTCCCCCAACCAACCAATCTGTTCTCTGTTTCTATGAGTTTGGCTTTTTTTTTTTTTAAGATTCCATATATAAGTGAGATCATAGTGTATTTGTCTTTCTCTGTCTGATTTATTTTACTTAGCATAATGCCCTCATAGTTCATCCATAATGTTGCAAATGATGCAGGATTTCCTTCTTTTTTATGACTAATATTCACTGCATACATATACTGGTTCTTTTTATCCATTCAACATGGACACTTAGGTTTCCATGTTTGGTTATTGTGAATTATGCTGCAATGAACGTGGGGTTGCAGATACCTCTTCAAGATAGAGACTTCATTTCTTTTGAGTACATATCCAGCACTGGAATTGCTTGTCTCTGTAATTTTTTGAAGAATCTCCCTACTGTTTTCCATTGTTCTGCCAGGCTTTCTGACCACTGCTGGCCCTTTCTAGTTCAGCCTTTCCTCTCTCCATGGCCAGGCCAAGTTAGATGGCCCACCTCTCTGCTTCCATAAGCAGCAGCCCCTCTGATGACTTCATTATAAATGTCCCATCACAACCCCCAAACATCTTGCTCCATGAGGCCTACCTTACCCTTAACCTCTATTTTAATTGGCACTTCCACCACCTCTCCCCAGCCTGGTCTCCGTTACCATTAGCTTGTTCTCCTTTCCTCTCATAACACATGCCACCTCCTTCCTAATGGACTTGACTTATTTACTCTAACACTTACTTTTTCTTTCTCTCAGTAAAATGCAAATTCCATGAAGGCAGGGAATGTTGGCATGTTTCATTCACCAATATATCCCCAGCACCTGGAACACTGTAAGGAGCTCAGTAACTATGTGTCAATGAATCAATTAATTTTACTATAATTGTTGATTCACTCAAAGGTATTAATATATTTCCCAATAGCTTCTGAGAACTTGAGTACAGGGATTCCATCTTATTCATCTCTGAATTCCCAATGTATTTTACAACACCATCACCATCACCAGGGTGACAGGGAATATTAATGAATGTGTACAAATTGCTGGCTCTGTAACCCTTTTTTGGTGCAATACCATATTTCATCTTCACCATGAGATAGCTATTACATTATTATCCCCTTTGTATAGGTGAAGAAACTGAGGCTTACAGAGATGAAGTAACTTGCTCGAGTCATATAGACAATTCATGATGGAGTTGGGATTCAAGCCCATTCCATTCAAGTTTCACTCTAGAATTCTTGCGTAACAATTTTGGAATAAAAGTTAGTTGAAGATAAATGAATCTCTATAAGCCATGAAGCCCAACTTAATTTATTTTGGGAGAGGAGGAAATTAGAGAGACTATCACTAGGAGGACTACGGCAATCTGTGCTTTCCATGTCTGAACAATTTCCAAATTCTTTTCTTCCTCCTCTATGTCTTGGCAACTTATCTTATTCTTCCCCCTTTTTATTTTTCTGTAGAGCTTTTTCTCTTCCAGTGCATTATGTAATCTCCAGTGTTGACAGCCAGCATCTTCTCTCTGGCTTCCCTGGCTGAGCCTCTCCAATTCTCAGTAAGACTTCATTTCCTCTAGTTCAAGATGCTGCAGAAAGAAATTATTTTCATGGCCTCTTCCCAAGGAGATTTTTATGTGACTTTCCCCCAGTATATGTGATCTTCATCTACCTCATCTCACATTTTCAGTCCATTTCCTTCTCCCAGAGTGCTCTTTTGAGTCTTTCCTTTCTGACTCCTAACTCTCTGATATCATTCCATAAAAATCAGCTGCTAACAGGTGGCCATCTGCAACACACCCAGTTTTCTCCTGCCCCAAAGCCTTTCCTCTGGTCAGGACTAACTTCGACCCTTTCTCTTCTCTACCCTCACCCAAACCTGCCTACATATTTTCTTTCTTCCTTAAATCTACTGGAGCAAAGCTATTCGTGCTCACCAGTCCTTAAGACTACACTTATATTTAAAACCCACAGCATCTTCCTTTTTAAAAAAATTTCAATGATAAATCCTTTTCTAATTCTATCCTTTCCCATGTCCTCCAGAACCTTACTTCATTAAGTGTGTTTCTCTTTTGCACAAACTTACTACATTTGCTGTTTCCTCTCTCTGACAGTCTCTCTTATCTTTCAAACAAGATGCAATAACAAGCACAAATGTCTCAGTCTGGCTGTACCCTTGGCCCATCTCTCTCATTCCTTTCAACTCAAATTACCCCAGAGTGTCATCCACGACTTCTCTCCTCCATGCTTCCCACCTGACTGTTCTTCACCCCTGTCAATATGCCTTAAGCCACTGCGCTACTAAATCCATCCCTTGGAAGGCTACAAGCAACCATCTAAATTTAAATTTTACATAACTTAAACGCAACCTGTCTCCAATTTTCACCTTCCTCCATCTTTACACGGAATTCAACACTTACCACCACATCTCTCTCAGCTCGTCTTCTTTGACAAGCCTCTTTGTTACCTACCTGTCTACCTGTCTAGTCTCTTTATTAACTAAAAGGCAGAGGATTATCATAGCTGTTTTATGTCTGCTGCCTGCACTCCACCTGCAAGGGAGGGAAGGCTGCCATGGACACTTTGCTGACCACTGTGCCCTGTCCGGTTCTCTCCTTTCTGTGTAGCAAAAGCAATAAGAAGGTCTGGCTGTAACTCCTGGAAGAAGGCCCAGAAAAGTGCTTTCCATCTTGCTTTGCTTCTGGGTTCTTAAGGTTTATCCACCAAGGCAGATGCGGTCTTCTCTGTGGCCGAGTCTGGGCCCCTGGAACTCTTCCTGGGGTCACAGCCAAAGCTCTCTACTAGTAAGTGTCCCTCTGCCTTTCTTTGCCTTCTCTGAACTTTTTTTTTTTTCCACTTGGAGTCTGAGGATAAGAGTGAACTTGTCAAGGGTATGGCCAGGGTATTTCTGGTGCTCTAGTCCAGTTTGATCACATTTTCATGCCATCAAAACACAGAGAAGAGGAGAAGACCTTCAAGATGGCAGAGGACTAAGACACGGAGATCACCTTCCTCGCCACAGATACATCAGAAATACATCTACACGTGGAACAACTCCTACAGAACACCTACTGAAGGCTGGCAGAAGACCTCAGACTTCCCAAAAGGCAAGAAACTCCCCACGTACTTGGGTAGGGCAGAAGAAAAAAGATAAAACAGAGACAAAAGAATAGGGACAGGACCTACACCTCTGGGAGAGAGCTGTGAAGGAGGAAAAATTTCCACACATTAGGAAGGCCCTTCGCGGATGGAGACAACGGGTGGCGGAGGGGGAAAGCTTTGAGCCACAGAGAAGAGCGCAGCAACAGGGGTGCAGAGGGCAAAGTGGAGAGAGTCCCGCACAGAGGATTGGTGACGACCAGCACTCACCAGCCCGAGAGGCTTGTCTGCTCACCCACCAGAGCGGGTGGAGGCTGAGAGCCGAGGCTCCGACTTTGGAGGTCAGATCCTAGGGAGAGGACTGGGGTTGGCTGCGCAAACACAGCCCGAAGGGGGCTAGTGCACCACAGCTAGCCAGGAGGGAGTCCAGGAAAATATCTGGAACTGTCTAAGAGGCAAGAGACCATTGTTTCGGGGTGCATGAGGAGAGGGGATTCAGAGTACTGCCTAAACGAGCTCTAGAGATGGGCAGGAGCCGGGGCTATCGGCGTGGACACCAGAGACGGGCATGAAATGCTAAGGCAGCTGCTGCTGCCACCAAGAAGCCTGTGTGCGAGCACAGGTCACTCTCCACACCTCCCCTCCCGGGAGCCTGTGCAGCCCACCACTGCCAGGGTCCTGTGATCCAGGGACAACTTCCCCAGGAGAACACACAGGGTGCCTCAGGCTGTTGCAATGTCACGCTGGCCTCTGCTGCCGCAGGCTCGCCCTGCATCCTGTACCCCTCCCTCCCCACCAGCCTGAGAGGGCCACAGCCCCATAATCAGCTGCTATTTTAACCCCGTCCAGTCTGAGCGAAGAACAGACGCCCTCAGGGGACCTACAGGTAGAGGCGGGGCCAAATGCAAAGCTGAACCCCAGAAGCTGTGCTAACAAAGAACAGAAAGGGAAATCTCTCCCAGCAGCCTCAGGAGCGGCGAATTAAATCCCCACAATCAACCTGATGTACCCTGCATCTGTGGAATACCTGAATAGACAACGAATCATCCCAAATTGAGGAGGTGGACTTTGGGAGCAACTATAGACTCGGGGCTGGCTTTCTGTGCCTAATTTGTTTCTGGTTTTATGTTTATCTTAGTTTAGTATTTAGAGTTCATCATCATTGGTAGATTTGTTTATTGATTTGGTTGCTGTCTTCCTTTTATATATATATATTTTTTCCTTTTTCTCATTTTGTGAGTGTGTATGTGTATGCTTCTTTGTGTGATTTTGTCTGTATAGCTTTGCTTTTACAATTTGTCCTAGGGTTCTGTCTGTCCATTTTGTTTGTTTCTTTGTTTTTACTATAGTTTTTAGTACTTGTTATCATTGGTGGACTTGTATTTTGGTTGCGTTGCTCTCTTTTTTTTCTTTACTTTTTTTATATTTTAATTTTTTTAACTTTAATAATCTTTTTTAGGTTTTATTTTAATAACTTTATTTTATTTTATTCTTTCTTTCTTTTCTTCTCCTTTTTCTTCTGAGCTGTGTGGTTGACAGGGTTTTAGTGCTCGGCCGGGTGTCAGGCCTGAGCCTCTGAGGTCGGAGAGCCAAGTTCAGGACATAGGTCCACCAGAGGACTCCTAGCTCCACATAATATCAAATGGCAAAAGCTCTCCCAGAGATCTCCACCTCAATGCTAAAATCCGGCTCCACTCAATGACCAGCAAGCTCCAGTGCTGGACACCCCATGCCAAACAACTAGCAAAACAGGAACACAATCCCACCCATTAGCAGAGAGGCTGCCTCAAATCATAATAAGGTCACAGACACTCCAAAACACACCACCAGATGTGGTCCAGACCACCAGAAAAACAAGATCCAGCCTCATCCACCAGAACACAGGCACCAGTCCCCTCCACCAGGAAGCCTACACAAGCCACTGAACCAACCATACCCCTGGGGGCAGACACCAAAAACAACGGGAACTACGAACCTGCAGCCTGAGTAAAGGAGACCCCAAACACAGCAAGTTAAGCAAAATGAAAAGACAGAGAAGCACACAGAAGATGAAGGAGTAAGGTAAAAACCCACTAGACCAAACAAATGAAGAGGAAATAGGCAGTGTACCTGAAAAAGAATCCAGAGTAATGACAGTAAAGTGATCCAAAATCTTGGAAATAGAATGGAGAAAATACAAGAAACATTTAACAAGGACCTAGAAGAACTAATGAGCAAACAAACAATGATGAACAACACAATAAATGAAATTAACAATACTCTAGAAGGAATCAATAGCAGAATAACTGAGGCAGAAAAACGGATAAGTGACCTGGAAGATAAAATAGTGGAAATAACTACCACAGAGCAGAATAAAGAAAAAAAGAATGAAAACAATTGAGGACAGTCTCAGAGACCTCTGGGACAACATTAAATGCATCAACATTCGAATTATAGGGGTCCCAGAAGAAGAAGAGAAAAAGAAAGCGACTGAAAAAATATTTGCAGAGATTAGAGTCAAAAACTTCCCTAATATAGGAAAGGAAATAGTCAATCAAGTCCAGGAAGCACACAGAGCTCCATACAGGATAAATCCAAGGAGAGACACGCCAAGACACATATTAATCAAACTATCAAAAATTAAATACAAAGAAAAAATATTAAAAGCAGCAAGGGAAAAGCAACAAATAACATACAAGGGAATCCCCAGAAGGTTAACAGCTGATCTTTCAGCAGAAACCCTGCAAGCCAGAAGGGAGTGGCAGAACATATTTAAAGTGATGAAAGGGAAAAACCTACAACCAAGATTACTCTACCCAGCAAGGATCTCATTCAGATTTGACAGAGAAATTAAAACCTTTACAGACAAGCAAAAGCTAAGAGAATTCAGCATCAGCAAACCAGCTTTACAACAAATGCTAAAGGAACTTCTGTAGGCAGGAAACACAAGAGAAGGAAAAGACCTACAATAAAAAAACCCAAAACAATTAAGAAAATGGAAATAGAAATATACATATCAATAACTACCTTAAATGTAAATGGATTAAGTGCTCCAACCAAAGGACATAGACTGGCTGAATGGATACAAAAACAAGACCCATATATATGCTGTCTACAAGAGACCCACTTCAGACCTAGAGACACATACAGACTGAAAGTGAGGGGATGGAAAAAGATATTCCATGCAAATGGAAATCAAAAGAAAGCTGGAGTAGCAATTCTCATATCAGACAAAATAGACTTTAAAAGAAAGACTATTAGAAGAGACGAAGAAGGACACTACGTAATGATCAAGGGATCAATCCAAGAAGAAGATATAACAATTGTAAATATTTATGCACCTAACATAGGAGCACCTCAATACATAAGGCAAATGTTAACAGTCATAAAAGGGGAAATCGACAGTAACACAATAATAGTAGTAATTTGTAATTTGTAATAGTAGTAATAATAGTAATTTGTATGGAAACACAAAATACCCCCAATAGCCAAAGCAATCTTGAGAAAGAAAAACGGAGCTGGAGGAATCAGGCTCCCTGACTTCAGACTATACTACAAAACTACAGTAATCAAGACAGTCTGGTACTGGCACAAAAACAGAAATATAGATCAATGGAACACCCCACTTTCATCAATGGACAGATCATCCAAAATGAAAATAAATATGGAAACACAAGCTTTAAATGATACATTAAACAAGATGGAGTTAATTGATATTTATAGGACTTTCCATCCAAAAACAACAGAATACACTTTCTTCTCAAGTGCTCATGGAACAATCTCCAGGAAAAATCATATCTTGGGTCACAAAAGAAGGCTTGGTAAATTTAAGAAAATTGAAATTGTTTCAAGTACCTTTTCCGACCACAATGCTATGAGACTAGATAACAATTAAAGGAAAAAATCTGTAAAAAATACAAACACATGGAGGCTAAACAACACACTACTAAATATCCAAGAGATCACTGAAGAAATCAAAGAGGAAATGAAAAAACTACCTAGAAACAAATGACAATGAAAATACAATGACCAAGATCCTATGGGATGTAGCAAAAGCAGTTCTAAGAGGGAAGTTTATAGCTATACAATCCTACCTCAAGAAACAAGAAACATCTCAAATAAAAAACCTAACCTTACACCTAAAGCAATTAGAGAAAGAAGAACCAAAAAACCCCGAAGTTAGCAGAAGGAAAGAAAGCATAAAGATCAGATCAGAAATAAATGAAAAAGAAATGAAGGAAACAAGAGCAAAGATCAATAAAACTAAAAGACGGTTCTTTGAGAAGATAAAAAAATTGATAAACCATTAGCTAGACTCATCAAGAAAAAAAGGAGAAGACTCAGATCAGTAGAATTAGAAACGAAAAAGGAGAAGTAACAACTGACACTGCAGAAATACAAAGATTATGGGAGATTATTACAAGCAACTCTATGCCAATAAAATGGACAACCTGGAAGAAATGGACAAATTCTTAGAAAAGTACAACCTTCCGAGACTGAACCAGGAAGGAAGAGAAAATATAAACACACCAATCACAAGCACTAAAATTGAAACTGTGATTTAAAAGCTTCCAACAAACAAAAGCCCAGAATCAGATGGCTTCACAGGCGATTTCTATCAAACATTTAGAGAGGATCAAACTCTTCCAAAATATAGCAGAGGGAGGAACACTCCCAAACTAATTCTACAAGGCCAACATCACCCTGATACCAAAACCAGACAAAGATGTCACAAAGAAAGAGAACTACAGGCCAATATCGCTGATGAACATAGATGCAAAAATCGTCAACAAAATACTAGCAAACAGGATCCAATAGCACATCAAAAGGATCAAACACCATGGTCAAGTGGGGTTTATCCCAGTAGTACAAGGATTCTTCATTATAGGCAAATCAATCAATGTGATACACCGTATTAACAAATTGAAGGAGAAAAACCATATGATCATCTCAATAGATGCAGAGAAAGCTTTTGACAAAATTCAACACCCATTTATGATAAAAAACCCTCCAGAAAGTAGGCATAAAGGGAACTTACCTCTACTTAATAAAGGCCATATATGACAAACCCACAGCCAATATCATTCTCAATGGTGAAAAACTGAAACCATTTCCTCTAAGATCAGGAACAAGACAAGGTTGCACACTCTCACCACTATTATTCAACATAGTTTTGGAAGTTTTAGACACAGCAATCAGAGAAGATAAAGAAATAAAAGGAATCCAAATCAGAAAAGTAGAAGTAAAACTGTCACTGTTTGCAGATGACATGATACTATACATAGAGAATACTAAAGATTCTACCAGAAAACTACTAAAGCTAATCAATGAATTTGATAGAGTAGAAGGATACAAAATTAATGCACAGAAATCTCTTGCATTCCTATACACTAATGATGAAAAATCTGAAAGAGAAATTAAGGAAACACTCTCATTTACCATGGCAACAAAAAGAATAAAATACCTAGGAATAAACCTACCGAAGGAGACAAAAGACCTTTATGCAGAAAACTATAAGACACTGATGAAAGAAATTAAAGATGATACAGAGAGTTGGAGAGACATACCATGTTCTTGGATTGGAAAAATCAACTTTGTGAAAATGACTATACTACCCAAAGCAGTCTACAGATTCAATGCAATCCCTATCAAATTACCAATGGCATTTTTCACAGAACTAGAACAAAAAATTTCATAATTTGTATGGAAACACAAAATACCCCCAATAGCCAAAGCAATCTTGAGAAAGAAAAACGGAGCTGGAGGAATCAGGCTCCCTGACTTCAGACTATACTACAAAACTACAGTAATCAAGACAGTCTGGTACTGGCACAAAAACAGAAATATAGATCAATGGAACAGGATAGAAAGCCCAGAGGTAAACCCATGCACATATGGTCAACTTATCTTTGATAAAGGAGGCAAGAATATACAATGGAGAAAAGCAGCTTCTTCAGTAAGTGGTGCTAGGAAAACTGGACAGCTACATGTAAAAGAATGGAATCAGAACACTCCCTAACACTGTATACAAAATAAACTCAAAATGGATTAAAGACCTAAATGCAAGGCCACACACTATAAAACTCTTAGGGGAAAACATAGGCAGAACACTCTATGACATAAAGCACAGTAAGATCTTTTTTGACCCACCTCCTAGAGAAATGGAAATAAAAGCAAAAATAAACAAATGGGACCTAATGAAACTAAAAAGCTTTTGCACAGCAAAGGAATCCATAAACAAGATGAAAAGACCACCCTCAGAATGGAAGAAAATATTTGCAAATGAAGCAACTGACAAAGGATTAATCTCCAAAATTTACAAGCAGCTCATGCAGCTCAATATCAAAAAAACAAACAACCCAATCCAAAAATGGGCACAAGGCCTAAATAGACATTTCTCCAGAGAAGATCTACAGATTGCCAACAAACACATGAAAGGATGCTCAACATCACTAATCAAAACTACATGTTTTGATGTAAATCAAAACTACAATGAGGTATCACCTCACACCTGTCAGAATGGCCATCATCAAAAAATCTACAAACAATAAATGCTGGAGAGCGTGTGGAGAAAAGGGAACCCTCTTGCACTGTTGGTGGGAATGTAAATTGATACAGCCACTATGGAGAACAGTATGGAGGTTCCTTAAAAAACTAAAAGTAGAACTACATATGACCCAGCAATCCCACTACTGGGCATATACTCTGAGAGCACCATAATTCAAAGAGTCATGTACCACAATGTTCATTGCAGCTCTATTTACAATGGTCAGGAGATGGAAGCAACCTAAGCATCCATCGACAGATGAATGGATAAAGAAGATGTGGCACATATATACAATGGAATATTACTCAGCCATAAAAAGAAACAAAATTGAGATATTTGTAGGGAGGTGGATGGACCTAGAGTCTGTCATACAGAGTGAAGTAAGTCAGAAAGAGAAAAACAAATACCGTATGCTAACACATATACATGGAATCTCAAAAAAAAAAATGGTTCTGAAGAACATAGGGGCAGGACAGGAATAAAGATGCCAACATAGAGAATGGACTTGAGGACACGGGGAGGGGGAAGGGTAAGCTGGGATGAAGTGAGAGAGTGGCATGGACTTATATGTACTACCAAATGTCAAATAGATAGCTAGTGGGAAGCAGCCGCATAGCACAGGGAGATCAGCTTGGTGCTTTGTGACCATCTAGAGGGGTGGGATAGGGAGGGTGGGAGGGATATGCAAGAGGGAGAATACATGGGGATATATGTATATGTATAGCTGATTCACTTTGTTATAAAGCAGAAACTAACACACCATTGTAAAGCAATTATACTCCAATAAAGATGTTTTAAAAAAACAAACACAGAGAAGACGGTTACTTTCTGTGTTTCTCCCTGCCCCTTTTTTTCTCGCTTTCCCCCTCACTGCGATATTCCTGAGCTTCCAGTCTCCCTCTCATCTTCTTCCACAACTTCAGCCAATGCATATAGCTACTGCCCTCAATTAAAATCTTCACTCAGAGAACCCCCAAACCTGTAGCTTTACTTCATCCTTCTTCCAAGTTCTAATTCTGAATTTTGAACTTTTTGTTGGAGATATCCACTTCAAAATCAGTATGTCTAATGTCAAGCTTATAATCTTCTCCCTAAAATCCATTCTCCTTTTAACATCTATATCTGTGTTTTTAGTAGTATCATAATCCTCCAGTCATCCAGATCTGAAACGCAAATCCATCTTTGACTTCTTCCTTTTCTTTCCCTTTCCCCATTTTCCATGGGTCACTAAATTCTGTTAACTCATCTCAGAAATACGTCTTTCCAATTCTCAACTGTTCTATATCAATCTCTCAGCTGTATTTCAAGTTCTGGTTACCTCGCCAATGGCAATTTCTCTCTTTAACTGATCTCCTTAACTCTAGTATCTCTGTTTCAAAAAGTCCTATACAATATCACCAGATTGCCCTTCCAAAGTAACATTCTGAACCTGTCACTGTGCTGCTCAGAACCCCCATGGCACTCTAGTCCCTGCTAAATGAAGTTCAAACCTCTTCACCTGACACTTAAGCACCCTCCATACGTTTTCACCAGTATACCTCTTCTTCTGTTTTCTTTCATCACTATCCAACTTGCATTCTAAACTGCAATCGAATTGGATCTGCTAGTCTTACTGTGTGAAACAATTTTCTCACACACGGTAAAGAGCTTGGGCTCTGGAGTCAGACAAATAAGGATTCAAGCTACGATCGCCATAACTTGTAGCTGTGTAACCCTGGGTAAATTACATAACCTTTCTGGGCTATGGTTTTTTTCATCAATAAAATGGAAACAATAATGGTATTTGTTTGGTAGGCTTGCTTTAAGGATTTAAGTAGATAATGCACGTGCAGTGCAGAGTTAGCACAGTGCCTGCCACAGTGGAAGGGATTCACTATCTTTTAGCTAGAATATCGCTAATTATTTCTCATTCTTGGGGCATGATTTATGCTTTCCTATCTATGTCTTCCCCATGCCATACCCGCTTCCTGGAATGCCTCCACTCCACCTCTGTTCATTGAAATCACACTCACTCTTATAGGGTAGGGTGAAATCCTTCCCTTCTCTGAAGCTTTCTGGACTCTTGCTCTGAAGTGATTTCTCCCTTCTCTAAAATCCTAAGAAAATCTGTATCACTTTTAGGAGGTTTATCACATTGTATCACAGTCCTTTTTTAGGAGGCTTATGACAATGTATTTTAGTTCTTGGCAAGTTTTCTCATTTCTTAACTCAACTCAAAGCCACTTGACCCATGTTCATTGTTGAATTATCTACTGTGCCTGGTGCAGTCTCTTGCCCCCGGGAAATATTTGTTGAAGCAATGAGTAAATAAAGTTTTGATTTTACTTTCCTTAAGAAGAATAGAAAATACCCACAACATAAAAATAACATGAAAGTTAGTAGTTACTGACATTTTACTGAGCACATCAGTGTACTTCCCCTGGGTCAGGCACTGCTAAGCATTTTATGGCACGTTAGGCATGCCATAAGGATAGGACTTCCTCATATATTTTAATTAATGTAACTTGGAAAAAAAGGATTGTTTTCTTAGCTATTTCACATACAATTTGATTGATCCTCAGCAAAAACACTGGCAGCAACTTAATGCCTCTCAATACTAATATCTAAAAAGTGCTTGTTTAAATACGTCCTTCAAAAAACGGCAAGGCCCCAATAAAATCAGACCAGAAGAAATGCAAAATGTAAACTACATGTGGAAAAGTATTTATTCTTTCTAAAGATACGTAAATGTGAATCAAAGCAACCTTAAGGTATTTACCAATTAAATACAAAGAAACTTTTTAAAAAAATCACTGAATCCTGGGATTATGATCAAATAGGCACACACGTATACTATCCGTGAAGTTATAAAGTGAGAAGATGTCTTGGAAAAGAAATCTATGAATATGTAGTTGGAGTCATGAAGGCTGTAATATTCCATTCAAGACATGGCTCGACAGAAGCAAAAACATATAGGCATACATATGTTACTGTATAAAATAAGAGCAATCTGGAAGTTACTGTGACTGCCCGTAAAAATAGAAAAAACCTTTTTAGAAATAGCATCAACGTGACGGAATATTATGCAGCCCTTAAAGTTCATAATTATAAAGTCAATCATATCAGACTCTTGTCATCCCTTTTGGTTGCCTGGCATTTGAGCTCCTTCCTAACAGTGGGAGAATTCCATACCTTATGAGTCTCACTGAGAGGCTCTAGAAGCAGGAAATGCCAGCTCCTCATTTCCCTAGCCTTCCCTGCAGCTAGGGCATGGGCATATGTCCTAGAAGTCACTGCTCAGATGCCCCTGCCATGCTTTAAAGAGGAGCTGGCAAGCCAGAAAGAGGGGCCAGGGAACCTTTCTCTCTGGAGACAGCGAGGACAGTGAGTAGGTGATTCGGGTGTGAGGAGCATATTAGTTTGCTAGAGCTGCTGCATCAAAGTCCCACAGACTAGGTGGCTTAAAACAACAGAAATGTATTGTCTCATGGTTCTGGAGGCCAGGCGTCCAAAATCAAAGTGTTGGCAGGACCACGCCTCCTCTGAAACCTGCAGGGGAAAATCATGCCTTGGTTCTTCTAGCTTCTGATGTTTGCTGGTGACCCTTGGCGCCCACTCTGTGCCTTCATCTTCATGTGGCCATCTCTTCCTTGTGCGTCTCTCCCCTCTTACAGGGATATCAGTCATATTGGACTAAGGGCCCACCCTACTCCAGTAGGACCTTATCTTAACTAGCTACATCTGCAACTATTTCCAAATGAGGTCACCTTCTGGGGGTTAGGACTTTAATCTCTCTTTTCGGGGGGCCACAATGCAACCCTTGGCAGGTGGTATCTACCAACCTGTGCCAGTCTGTCTCCAGTGCAAGCTTCAATGTCTAGTGCTTGGTGGCTTCCTCCTCATGCTGGAGACCTGACTGGGACCTTGCTTTGGGCTCTCTAGCCAATTATCGACCTCCTGGAAAGTCTAGAAGCTGATGTCCTTTAATAATGTCCTTTAATAATTCTTTTTCTACTTAAACTAGCTGCATTTCTGCTGCTTTCAACCAAGAATGCTATACAACTATTTAGAAGTATAAAAATATTATGTAACTATGGGTTTTGATAAAATTTTAATGACATGTATCTACCCATATAGAATAGTTTCACTGCCTTAAAAATCCCTGTGCTCCACCCGTTCATCTCTCCCTCCCACCTCACCCCTGGCAACCACTGATCTTTTTTACTGTGTCCATAGTTTTGCCTTTCCCAGAATGTCATCGAGTTGGAAGCCCGCAGTGTGCAACCTTTTCAGATTGACTTCTTTCACTTAGCAATATGCATTCAAGTTTCCTCCATGTCTTTTCTTGGCTTGATAACACGTTTCTTTTTATAATTGAATAATATTCTGGATGTACCAGAGTTTATCCATTCATCAATTGAAGAACAAATGTACAACACAAAGAGTGAACCCCAGTGTATGCTGTGGACTGTAGTTAATAACAGTGTATCAGTACTGGCTCATCAAGTGTATTATAACAAATGTACCACACAAATGCAAGAAGTCAATAGAGGAAACTGTCGGCGCAGGGGGTGAAGGTAATATGGGAATTCCCTATACTTTTGCCCAATTCTACTGTAAATCTAAGACTGTTCCCCAAAAATCTACTAATTAAAAATATATTTATGTAGCACATTAAATGAAAAAAGTAGGATAGAAAACAGAATGTGTTTTATGATTGTAAGCATGTGAAAATATGTTCTTAGGTAGCCGAAAACTGGAAATTAGATGAATATTATATTGAGGTTGGGGTGAGGGAATAGCTCTGCTTTATCAATTTTTCATAATGGTCTTCCATATTATTATATAATTTTCAAAACTTCTGGAAGAAATGAGAAGGAAGGAAACAATGACTCAAAGTCTGCCTCCAATCTGATACTATAATTTATTATTTTCTTAGTAGGAATTTCAAAATAGTGTTTGGGGATAGGGAATCCATCTACCACTCTGGTCGTAAGAAAAAAAACATATCACGCATCATTCACAGAATAGTTAAGAGTGACAGCCACTCAACCAAGCTCTCAAGTCAAACTGAATCTTAACTATTTTGTGTTAGCACGTAGCACAGGCATCACAAACAGAAAATGCTTAACAAATAGTTGTTGTTGAATGGTTAAATTATTAATGATTATATGAGTTAACAAGTGTCCTTGATGTAGGATTAAGAATTTATTCTCCCACTTTTCTGTTTCGATTTCCAATTTCTTGGCTCTGCTCAAACTGACACCAGTTGATGAATAAAAAGTTATGCTCTTAAATCCATTTCTGCACTCATTGTTTTTCATCATGATCTCAATTATATGGTAATCAGAGTTAACATTCACTAGTGGTATAACGATATGGGGCAACTTGTTTTCTTCTCAGGCTGACTCATGAAGAAATGCTAACAACCATTAAATCCAAACACATCCTGAGCAATGCCATTATTAAATATTGGAAACACACTCATTTGAAATGGTGGATAAAAAATTTTAGATGGCAACATTATCTGAATTTGTCAAAGTTCTTTTTAAATCAGTAAGAGAATTCAGCCCTCAAAACTGAAGCGTTAAGGCGGCTGGTTGGCAGCATGAAATTGAATGCAACGAGCCTGTTTTGGATCACTGCTTAGCTGCGAAGGTCAATACGACTTTGTGCCGTCTACAATTTATGCATAAATCTAACAGCATAAAGAGATACTCCAGCCAATTTACATTCTCGACAGCAACTCTGCTTTTACAATTTGTTTCTGTCTTCTGAAAGGGGGAAAAAGAACAATTTAATTGATTGCACATAGTGTCTCCCTTACAATTTTCTTAAAAATATCAGGCCAGCTGGGCTTCATTTCAGAGTTACCTGTCCTCAGATTGGGACACAATCATGTTTTGCTCAGAATATAGAGGCTCCGAAGAAATGCTATGAAATGCCTAACAATGTTCTCCTTCTGCGGGATCCTTTAAGAAAACCACACAGAAATTCCTCTGCTATGGATCCTGAAAAACTCATCAGCTGCAATTTCCTCTTCTTATTCCTGAAGCTATATATGTTTCTTAAAATGCAAAATGGAAATTCTAATTAAGAGCATATTTTTCACATGGATAAAACATGAAAGCTGCTGTGACTGAGGGTTAATCATTTTCCGTATAACTATGGTTCTCCACCTACTATTCACACTAAATGCCAACAAACAGGTTTCAAAGAAAAAATGAACTTTTGTGTGATACAGGTCTCTTTCACTGTAATAATGGAGAAATGCCGTGCCACATTTAAAGGAGATAAGGGATTCATTTAACTAGCCCATCTCTACTGTAATATTATACTTCTTTAAAGTCTGTCTTTCTAATAAGCGAGAGAGTTTTATACTTTAAATCACTTCTTCTGCAGAAAAGAAATTAATCTGGCAAGTGGGTCAAATGGGAAGTTAAAAAAAAAAAATTTCCTAGCAAAAGGTGATCCTGTGAATCGGAAGCCTTGCCTGGTGTTTGACAATGATGGGAATAGAAAAGAGTCATAAACAATGACCCTAAGATACTAAAAACAATGTGAGATGGTATTTCTATGAGTAAACGTTGTTTGTAGTGAAGAACACACCACCATTTGGGGCATCCCAGAAGGCTTCTACCAGAGGTGAAGAACACAGAGCCAACTTCTCTTGGAGAAGGCAGGAGTGCACTGCTCAATAGCATGGCCTCTGGAGCCAGACCCCCTGGGTTCCAATTCCCACTCTACCTCTGACTATGTGACCTTAAGCAAGTTATCTTACTGCTCTGTGCCTCAGTTGCCTCACCTACAAAATAGGATCTCCCCCATAGGGTTGTTCTGAGAATTAAATGAACTAATATAAAAAGACCTTGGAAGAGTACCTGACAAATAAGTGCTTTCTAAACCTTAGTATAATTATTTGTGGATGTTGAGGATTCAGAGAAGAACCAAATTATGAGGGCCAACTGGAGAAACAGGCACTTCTTAGGCAAACAATGTAGGGATGTGACACATATATCACAGCCTTTATGTCAATGTTGGCTTAACAACATCAGATTCATTTGAGGGAAGAAGTTGGTCAGCACCGTCTGGGGCCTCACTCTGCTGGCTGATGCTGGCCACCAACCTGACTGGTCTGATGAGGAGGGAATCTGCAGGTGGCAATAAGTCAGAGCCTATCCCTTTCCTTTCCTTTAACTGACATATTCTAAGCCAGTAGTTGATTTTGCAAAGAGACCAGTAGCTACCATTTCTTCCTCTAAGCTTGCAGGTAGTAAGTAGATCAAGAGGAGGTTTGCTATCCATCCTCTTCTGTTATTGTGCATGGGTTGTGGGGTGGACCAGAAGGGGATGAAGAACTTTGGAAAGAAAGAAGGCAGGTGACCGGTTCAAATCTCCTTATAAACATGCTAATGACAGACCTCTGATAAATAAATGGTATCTACTTGAAAAAAAAAAATATATATGTATGTACAACTGAATCACTTTGCTGTACACCTGAAACTAACGCATTGTAAATCAACTATACTTCAATAGAAAGAAAAAAAGGAAAAAAATGGTATTTATTAGCAGAAGAGTCCTTATCTATAGAATACTTTTAGTAGAATGTAATAGGGCAGCCTATTTCCATTGTTCTGAAACTGTTACTTCTAAGCCTCAATTAGGTCTATAATGGGTGTTTTTAGGAAAGAGTGGGGAGGGTCCTTGAAGGACATACATGCTACCTGTATGTTTCAGAGAATTAAGACTATTAAATTCCAAAAACATACAAAAGCTATATAAATTATCTTTCCCGGGCTTCCCTGGTGGCGCAGTGGTTGAGAATCTGCCTGCTAATGCAGGGGACACAGGTTCGAGCCCTGGTTTGGGAGAATTCCACATGCCACGGAGCAACTGGGCCCATGAGCCACAACTATTGAACCTGCGCATCTGGAACCTGTGCTCCACAACAAGAGAGGCCGCGATAGTGAGAGGCCCGCGCACCGCGATGAAGAGTGACCCCCGCTTGCCACAACTAGAGAAAGCCCTCGCACAGAAACGAAGACCCAACACAGCAAAAATTAAAAAAAAAAAATAATTTTAGGAAATAGAGTATATGCTCTTAAAAAAAAATTATCTTTCCCTCCTACCACCTTTTGTCAAAAAGTTACGCTAATAAGCCTTTTCCATTGTTCTCCTGTGAAGGATATATCTAGCCAAAATAACCTGCCATTCTGAGTAATGACTTCAAGATATTCATAATACAGCCAATGGCATAATAGCTATCTATTCTCTTGTTAATCCATTCACATATAAAGATAAGTGATCAACATTATTATCAATTAAAAAAACCTATTGGAACCTAGAGCTGAACTTGTAAGTCATAAATTGAGAGGTTAACACATTCAAAACCAACTGATCAAGCATGAGAACAGAGTTATGTTTCATACAGCTAAGCTCATATTACATCTTAAGTTAGAATACCCTCACTGAAAGTAATCCATTTGGAAAGAGTCTACTTTTATGAGGACACAGTCAGTATGCCTTCTCTATTCTGCAGTGTTTAAAGCACAGAAGATATTTTCCATTAAAATAATTTCTGGTTGGGTTCTATAATACTCTTACATGATTGAGGAAATGAATCACTTCTGAAAATCACTCAGAATCACATTGAGGCGCTCAAGATACATCAGCATTAGACATTTTGCTTTGCCAATCCATCCTTCAAATGTTTTAATTTACATGTCTACTAATATCCTTTTTAGCTGCTTCCCTGTAGAGTTATCAAGATTGTTTGGTGATTATCTTTGTATCATCCATATTAATCAACACAATATTAAGTACATTATCACACATACTTGTCTCTCTGATGCAAAATAATATACTGTTTATGTCCTTTTCATGACCTTGTTTGAATCTTTAATAAGATGTGTTATAACTCAAAAATGACTTGGTTGGTCAGTTTAATGGTGCAACATTTCAATTTATGGATTATTATTCCCTTTATTCACTAAATTTATTATTCCCTTTATTCACTAAATTTAACTTGTTTACACATTCATTATTTTATGTTATCCAGTTGATTCTCATAGCAACCCTGTGGACAAGTTGGGTTCTTCAATGGATAATACAGACACAAAGAGAAGTTAAATAATTTGTTCAAGTCATGCAGCTGGTTAGTGAAGGAATCAGGTCTCCTGGTTTTGTTCAAGTGCTCTTCCTAATAATCAGGAAATATCACCTCACACCTGTCAGTGGCTGTTATCAAAAAGACAAGAAATAGCAAGTGTCGGCAAGGATATGGAGAAAAGGGAACCCTTACACATTGCTGGTAGGAATGTAAATTAGTGCAACCACTCTGGAAGACAGTATGGAGGGTCCTCAAAAAATTAAAAATAGAACTGCCATATGATCCAGCAATTCCACTCCTGGGTATTTACCTGAAGGAAATGATATCACTGTCTCAGAGAAATATCTGCACCCCCACGTTCACTGCAGCATTATTCACAATAGCCAAGACATGGAAACAACCTAAGTGTATGAAACTTGAGGGCATTATGCTAAATGAAATAAGTCAGAAAAAGAAAGACAAATACCACATGATCTCATTTATATGTGAACTCTAAAAAAGTCAAACTCACAGAAAAAAGGTAGAATGGTGGTCATGAGGGGCTGGAAGAAGGGGGAATGGGGAGAGATTGTACAAACGGTACAAACTTCAAGTTATAAGATGAGTAAGTTCTGGGGATCCAATACACTGCTTAGTGACTACAGTTAACAGTACTTTATCATATACTTGGAGTTTGCTAAGAGAGTAGATCTCAAACGTTCTCACCATACACACACAAAAAGGTAATTATGCGAGGTGACAGATGTGTTAACTAACCTTATTGTGGTAATCATTTCGTAGTATATACAGTTATCAAATCATCTGTTATACACCTGAAACTTACACACAGTTATTTTGTCAATTCTATCACAATAAAGCTAGGGAGGATCAAAGTTAATGCATATGCACGGAAGGAAATGAATACTGAAAAGAAAAAAAAAGAGCATCTGGCTGTCAATCCCTGACTCAGCCTCTTTCAGGCTCCTTCTAAGATACCTACACACACACACACACACACACACACACACGCACACAGCTAAATCATGAAAACATAAAACAAAACAAAACTTGGGGTACTACCACGAAATTTGGAGGAAACAGGCCAGTGGAGTTGAACTGAGAATCTGAACTGGAACCTACCATATACTTCCCATTGAAATAATACTAACAACTTTGAGAAGACAGACAGATGTTCTCCCCTCCTGCCCCCCACTCTTCCTGGCCCCTGGCCTCAGTAATCCAGCCCCGGAACCAATAAAAAACCTTTGTACCATCTCTCTGCTGTGAATTTGCTGCATATGGTCACTAAGTGTCGGCACCACCCCTCTCTTTGGATACCTCCCTCTGCATTCATTCTGTAATTCTTACACCCAGAAAACTATAGGAGCTAGAGCGAGGAGGGGAAGAGCATGAGAAAAGGAGGTACACCAGCAGTGCACTGCTTTCTGTGTAAATTCCACCAAAGTTGGCAGGAAAGCAAATGGATACAACCGCTCTAAAGAGAAATCTGATAATCTGTAACCAGACCCTGCTCATCTATAATATCCCACTAATTCCATTTTTAGGAGTCTAGAGAAATCGTCAAACATAAAAGCAAAGATCTGTGTTCAAAGATATTTGTCACGTTATTTATAATAGCAAATCACCTGGACATCCAAAAAAAAAGGGAATAGTTAAATGTTTTAATCATTTAAATACAATGAAATAGTATGCATTCATTTTATTTTCAAGACTATTGAACAAATGAGAAAATGTTTAAAATTTGCTCGTAGGATAACATGTGCTCACAGTACTTATCCCTAGGTAATGAGATCATGAGAGATTTTAAATCTTTCTTAACTTTTCAGCATTGTCTAGAATGTTTTATTTTTTTTTAAAGTCTAGTCTTGAACAAAAACAAATCTTCTGAGAATCAGAGCAACACCAAGGGTTCACCCAATACTCCTTCATATTTGTACGACTTGATAACTTTCAGACACATGTGCACACGCACACACAGTTCTAAACTTTCTGATAGATTTTTATCAAATCAAATGGAGGAAGGCCACTTTTCTGGTTTTCTGACAAAGAAGCAGGGTCTGAGAGCTATCCTCTCTTTCAACAAGGTTGGAGGATTACTCCATTAGTGCTGCCACTCCTTTTCTGTCCCACTCTCCCCACCACACAAAAGGCAGGCATTGCTAGTCTATCACAGAGCTCATCCCAGTGAGCATGGACATGTCTCAGACTTTTCTGCCTTGAGTGTCCAGATAGGCACTATCCAGTTGTTCAGAACTGGCATGTGGAGTGTAACCTATTTGCTATTTCTGAGATAGACTCTATTGATCGACATTATGAAGTTGTGATGATAAAATGAATTTGGCCAAATAGCTTCCTTATTGGTTTCAAGGGCTTATTTCCAATAATACTCTGCTCAATTCATATGACACCAGGGTGGAACACCAGAGTTGTATCGTAGTGTCCAACATTGATCAATATTTGGGGGATACAGAAAACTATCAAATTTATTCCAGATATCTGAAGATCCAGTGAGTAAATTACCAGCTAGTATGTATAAACACCACAAATTCACATGTGAAAGTTAAAGTTAAAGTTAAATCCAGTCTGGAGAAAAACTGCTCCCACAAGAACAAGGTAGCTCAAAAATTGACCCTACTATTGGCTGAAATTGAAAAACAAAGGGATTCTGAAATAACAAAAATGGAAAAAATACATTTCAAACATACTGTTCTGGCATAGATTAGAAATACTGTTAAAGCCAGAAAAGAAGGTTCAAAGATCAAAAGAATGGACTTAATCATTGCAAACTCTGTTGGATAATAAAATTGGGTAAGAAGAGTCCCACTCCCATGTCTCTGGGTTAGTTGGGCTAAGCAAATAGTCCAACCATGTGAAGCAGGGAATTTCTGGGTTTCCTAATCCATCCCATCTGGGGAGAGGGCTCAAAAGAAAAACAAGCCATAAACTATCTAATTGTAGTCCTGTCCCAAAGAGAGTGAAATTAGATGATAGCCACTATGCTAAAGTGAAAATCATTGGATTTAGAATGATAATAATACATGGGTTCAAGTCTAGACTATGCCACTTACTGGTTGTTCACCTTTTATTTTTAAGATGAAAGAAATGAACACTTTTTATTGTTAAGAATTATGTTAATCCTAGAAATTAAATCTATACATCAGCACTTAGAGGACATAATTGAAAGCTTATAATGGAGAGATTAAAGATTCTGCTTTTAATCAGGAAAAGAGAAAAGTTACTCTTACTTTATTTCAAATATATAATGCAGCTAAGGATTGAGGAGAATCAAACTATACCATAGCTGCTTCTGTGGGTTAATCTACCTTTTTATTAGTTTATAGCCACTTTTTAGACTATTGGGCTTCCTTACTTTATTTAGCAAAAGTAAAATAAATTAAAAATCATAATTCTTTTAAGCTTTACCTAGGTCAAAACTAAGTTTTATTCTCAGATGAGTTTAGACTTGGATAGTGAAAATCTGTCCCAAATTTTTAATTAAATTTAAATTTAATATTCATACGTTTTAATGTATCTGAAAAAATACATTAAATTTCTTTAAAAAGTACACTAAATTTTTTGAATGATCAGCCCATAATCCTCAATTTGAAAAGCTGAAAACTATAAGGCAGCCATGATTATATTATCTAAAAACCAGAGTAGCAATCCTATTTTGCCCCCAGCTACTTCCCTTTCTCTTCCCATCTATAACAATTTTACAAGCTCTTCATTTCACATTTAGTTTTTAACTACTTATATCTATCTGCCCTCTGCCATCACTACACTAATTGGTCACCTTCTACTTTGTGTCTTCTTTTTGCAAAGTCTTTGTTCCCTTGACTTTACTTACATTATTCTCTCCTAGTTCTTTCTTCTTTTCTTTCCCCCACCCCCCAGGCTTCTGCATTTCTACATTTGTATTTTTATCTGCTTGCCCTTTTAATCTGTTTTCTTCCATTTAAGTCACGTAATTTTCTCTTTTTTAAAAATTTATTTCATTGTGGTAAGGACACTTAACATGAGCTCTACCTTCTTAAATTTTTGAGGGTACAACGCATTCTTGTTGACTATAGGTAAATGTTGTACAGCAGATCTCTGGATCTTATTAATCTTGCTTAACTGAAACTTTATGCCCTTTGATTAGTAACTCCAAAGAAGACATACAAATGGGCAACAGGTATAGAAAAGGTGCTCAACTAATCACCAGGGAAATGCAAATCAAAACCATAATGAGATATCACCTCTCACCCAACAGTATGGCTACCATCAAAAATAAAAGCCAAGTGTTGTTGAGTAAATGGAGAAATTGAAACCCTTGTGCACTATTGGTGGGAATGCAAAATGGTGTAGCCATTATGGAAAACAGGATGGAGTTTCCTCAATATATTAAAAATAGAACTGCCATATAATCCAGCAATTCTACTGCCAGTTATTTATTAGAAGAACTGAAATCAGTTTCTCAAAGAGATATTAATACTCTCACATTTACTGCAGTGTTACAATAGCCAAGATGTGGAAACAACCTAAATGTCCATCAGCAGATGAAAGGATAGAGGAAATGTGGCATACATCAGTGGAATATTATTTAGCCTTTAAATAGGAGAAAATTCTGCAATATGTGACAACATGAGTGAACCTCAAGGACATTACAGTCAATAAAATAAACCAGTCACAGAAAGATAAACACTGCATGATCTCACTTAAATGAGGTATCTAAAATTGTCAAATTCATAGAATCAAAAAGTGGAATGGTGGTTGCCAGGAACTGTGGAGAGGAAGAAATGGGGAGTTATTAGTCATCCAACTTTTACTTAAAATTTCTAGATGGTTTTCCATGAAAGACAATGGGCTAATTTAAATAAAATTATTTCACCCTGAATGGGAAATGAGGCACAAAGAACTTAGCTGATGTCTACTGATTTTGTTCCCACCATCTCTCATACTGAGATCTTAAACATCCTTCAAGACCTCAGTCACACCCCAGTGACACCAAGGTTTTCCCCATTCTCCATTTCTTTTGCTTCATAAGATCCACACAGCAGTATCTGTGCCTTTCTTACAGAACTTATCCTATCTACTTTTAAAACTATTTTTGTTCTTGACTATCACCTCAAAACTTTAAATTACTTAAGGGCAGGGATTATGCTTTATAATCTTCCACCAACCACAGAACCTAGCAGAGTGACCTGATCTTTTAGAATTAGCATCTAAGTGAGAGTAACCTGAAGAAAGGAGGAGTAATTCTTGTACCCCGCAGAGGGTCAGACGTGGTTACATGAGATGTCATTGAGCCCTCACTTCAACCTCATGAGGTAAGTCCTGTGAATGCCCAGCTTACAGACAGAGCAACTGTGGCTCAGAAGGGTTCCTGAGGGTAACCATCATCCAACAGCTATTAAGCGACCAAGCAGGAATCCAACCCATATCTTGGACTCCAAAGTCCAAGGCCTTTCTAACTCATGACCAAAGAGATACAGGTTAACAAGCACAGGTTTCCAGAAAGACAGACAACGCGGGTACCCTGGAATGTTCCCTAAATTATACATTCCCTGAAAGCAGGGTGTGTGCTGTATGTCTTTTTGAATCCCACTGGTTTTAGCACACAGCCTTTGGCCACAAGAAGAGATCAGTGAGTATCTATTGTCTCCATTGCACTTCCCGGTCAGTCACCTGGGACAATGGATATGAGTTGGCTTCCGTGCAAGAGCAATGACATCACATTTTCTTTCTGCACACCTACACGTGTCTTTCTCAAGAAGAACAAATTTAGTTCAGTAGAAAGATCATGGGCTCTGGAGTCTGACAACCTGGATTTGAATTCTACTACACAACTGTGAGAATGTTATTCACCCTCTGACTTTAATACATGTGTCAATTAAATGAAACATGGTCTCAATTTGTGGAGACAGTTATAACAACATCCTAGGTGATTCTGAGGAATCAATGATAGAAAATATATGAATTTCCTGGCAACTAGTGGTAGGCAATTGTCTTAGTCTGTTAGGGCTGCCATAACAGAATACCATAAACTGGGTGACCTATAAATGACAGAAACTTATTTCTCACGGTTCTGGAGGCCGGGAAGTCCAAGATCAAAGCACCCTCAGATTTGGCATCTGGTAAGGGCTGATTCCTGGTTTGTAGATGGTTGTCTTCTTGCTATGTCCTCATATGGTGGAAGGGATGAGGGAGCTTTCTGGGGTCTATTTTATGACCGATTCAGCCCCCAACGGCCCCACCTCCTAATGCCATCACCTTGGGGGTTAGGTTTCAACCTATGAATTTTGTGGGGACACAAACATTCCATTTATAGCAACAATACATATTGGCTCTCTTTGACCCTTCCTTGGACAATCGCTGCTAGTGTCGGCTATGAAACTGTTCTCTTAACATGTCCAACTCGGCCTGCATTCTGAAGGTAAAATGCTCCCTCTATCCCCTGCCTGGAAGGATGCTTTGCTGATCCAAGTCTACGATCTTTGGACTCACACTCTCCATACAAATAGGAATATATCTGCAGCACAATTACACCTCCATTCAGCTGGGTCCCAGCTCACTAGGAAGCTCCCAATTGGCAAGGGTCTGGGTGGAAAGTGGCTGCGTTATAAATGGAAAGCGTTAAATTAGTGAATGACTAAGATTTGACAGCATACTTGTGAAAAGTTATGACTCCTTATCTAGAGGACAATAAAGGAAAAAGAAACTCTTAGCCAGATACATCCAGAAATGAGTCACTGTGCTAGAATTCTAGCTGTCACTTCACCTGTTTAAGTCAGGGAATCTTGCTAACCTCCTAAAGGTTCCATTTCCTATTTTATAGACAGGAATTATGAATCTTACATTTCAGCGCTCTTGTGAGGAATAAAGGGAATTATAAGAAGTGAATGCCACTGGCCTATGGTCTAACATACAATAAACACTCAACTAATATGTGCTGAACTGAAATCTTCTCAAACATATCCATGCTTTAAATGTTCTGTTTTGTCCCAGATCTAAAAACAAAATTTATAATTAAAAAGTTGCCAGGAAGATAATGATTGGGAGGCAATATAGTATAGGGGTTAAAATCTTGGACTTTTGATGTAAACAGTTGGAATTTGAATCCTGAATCCACTGTTACTGTGTTAGACAAGTTACTTACCTTCTCATTGCCCAGTTTATAAAATGAGGATAATCACAGTACCTAGTTCGTTAGACTATTGACAGGATAAAGAGAGAAATTTTATGTAAAGCACTTAGGAGAATGCCAAGTGTATAATAATTCCCTGGTAAATGTTAGCTGTCATTATTTGGGAACATCTGTTTTTTTTTTTCAATTGAGGTAACATTGGTTTATAAGTTTCACATGTACAACATTCTATTTCTACTTCTGTACACACAACAGCATGCTCACCACCAAAACCCGACTTTCCAACCATTACCATACAGTTGATCACCTGGATTTTATTCTTACTTTGGCACTCATCTGATAAATTAAATATTAAATGTACTACTGAAGTCAGCAATGAAAAACATTTTATTTCCTGTCAATTCTACATTATTAAAAAGTAAAAGTGCAGGGAGGATAGTTTTTATACCATAAAATATTAAACAGGAGAAAATAATATCTCAAATGTCATTATTTTCTTCATTTTATAATTCTGTAGTACTGAAATTGTTTTGCTAGGCTCAAAACTCTAACCACCAGAAAAGTAGACTGACAAATCCCATCACGATTTTACCTTAAGTATAAAAAGTAAGATCTCACAAATAGGATCAATACTATTTTGAAAAACTACCCACCTGAATTTATTAGAAACACATAAATCACGCACACACATACACACACACACTCACCCACACACCCCTCCTTAAAAACTCAAGTAACTAAAGTAAGTGTAAGAACCTGTTGAGTAGGTTTGATGGCTCTGATCAGTTAATTGCCAAATATCAACAAAAGACCAGGGAGAAAAAACAAATTTGAGAACAACCTAATTTCCACCTCCTTTGTATTGGTAATTCTAGAGAAGTTGTTTATTTTTACTTGAACTACAGGGATACTAAGCTATGCAGTCAAGGAACTTAGAGTCCCTGTAAGGTAAAACAGGATAACACAAGATAAAAATACAAAATATTTCAATAAATATTTAGCTAGGTTCACAGGTAGCTGGTTTCCAGCAAAGAAAAGGTGCCACCTACTCACCTGAGTTTTTCAATTCAGACTCATGGAGCTCAGCTACTCTGCCTCCTAAAAAGGTTCTTCTCTGACACAGAGAGAGTCAGAAAACCATGGAGACAAAGTACGCATTTGAACAGTGCAGTTTGTCTTACACTTTTATGGCTCAATTCTGATTCCTTTTAAGACTGGAGAGGTGACTACGGTGATTTACTGCTACTACCCAGAGTCAAAAGTCAGTAACCTTGATTTTCAAGCCAGACTTTACCTCTCAAAATACTCTCTCTAAAATATAGTGTGCATTTCTCAAACAATCTTACTTCAGCAAAACTGGACCTATAATCAAATCATTATTGATCTCTAATGAATCACATAAGCATTTTTTTAAAAATCTTTGTTGAATTTGGCTAAGAGTCTAACTCCAAAGAAATTTAATTCAATGTAATTTTATTTTGAAAATTTAAAAATGTTTAGCTTCAAATTTAAGCATGGCTATTTCACCCATATTACAGAAAGTAGGAAAACCAGAAAATAATTGTCAAAGTGATCTCATTAAAATAACTATTTAAAGATTTAGTTTATCGATCAAGATACAAGATACCATTTTTTTCGAGAGTATGGTGAAACTCTATTATCTCTCTAGAGCAAGCATCAACCAAGTTTTTCTGTAGAGGGCCAGACAGATCTTTGAGGCTTCAGGCCAAATGATCTGTCACAACTCCTCAAATTATGTTGTTTTAGTACAAAAGCAACCACAGATGATATGTAAACAAATGAGCATGGCTGTGTTCCAGTAAAAACATTGATTATGGCCACTGAAGTGAGATTTTCACATTATCACAAAATAGTCTTCTTTTGATTTTTTTCAATCATATAAAAATGTAAAAATCATTCTTAGATAATAAGCTGTACAAAACCAGGTGGCAGGCCACATTTGGCCAGGTAGCTGTAGTGTGCCAACCTTGTTTCTAGCCATCGGAAAGGAATGACACCTCTGTTACAGGCTTTCTGTCTCGTAGTAAGAGAGACCGAGCACCTAGGCTCACAAAGGACATACTTTGATCCCCTGTGCCGTCAAAACTGCAGTCAGTTCTAGAGTGATCCTGGAGGTTCACTTTATAATCTTTCTCAATTTTTTTTCCTCCAAAGATATCTTTAAGCACATTTGTAAAAACGTTGTCAAGAGATCTGAGAATTAAAAATGTATCCAAAGACCAAAGTGATGCCCTCGAAAGGAGAAAAGTTGAATAACTCCATCATTAATTGTACCTTTTTCTCATTCATTCTTCCAGGTAACAAAATTTTGCAGAGTGCCTACTCTGTACACAGGGCCTTGCTAAGTACCAGGGGTATAGAGATGAGTAAGACACAGTCCTTGTCCTGAAGGAGACCAGGGTCCAGCGGGGGAGATAGGCAAGTAAACACAGATTCCACACACTGTGCTCTGTGCTAGGGTGCAGGCATCCTCCCTCCGCCTCAGGAGGACCCAGCTCAAACGCCCACGCCTCGCCTGTGTGGCCAAGCCTTCTCCAGTACCATACGTAACCTGAGTCTCAAAGAAAGAGTTTGCCAGATACGGTGAACTAGAACAGAATAAGCGAAGTCTATTGTCACAAGCCCTTGGCTAAGCAAGCCAATTCCCTACTTTAAACTTTCATATAACTTTACTTTAATTAGGTTGTGGGATCTCCCCCAAGTGAAGAAACTAGTAAGTAATAACAAAGAGGACCATATCTGTTTTATTTGCTCAGAGAGCTCACTGTTTTAAAACCTGCAGCACTTCCAGTAGGAGTAAATATTCAGTCATCCAAAAGTATTCACTGGTTGGAATCTTTTTTCGATAACCTTTTTGAGTTTATCCTATTATTTTTGATTATACCCATGCGGCATCATGCTAAATAATTCTTCTTTCTCTCGGTATTTTACTGTTTGTAGACTGTTTGTAGACTGTTATTATAACTCCCCTGTTAAATGTTTGTAGACTGTTATTATAACTCCCCTGAGTCACTTCTAAGCAAACCTAGACATTCTTTGCTACTTTAGTCTCTCCCTGTAATTTAATTCCATTGTTCCCTTAATAATTTCTACTATTTGTTTTCTCTTCACTGGGTTCTGGCTTCAATTTTCTGAATCTTTCTCTTAATGAAACATCCACAGCTGAGCCACTCAAATACCAAAAGCAAAAAGAGAGAATGTATACGTTTATTTATGGCTGTTTTTAGTATAAATCTAGTTTGTCTTGACTTGTATTTTCCAAATATTCTCCTTTCCAAATTGAATTTCTGAAAAATATCTGGCACTGGGTAGCTTCCTCTTCCTTAAATAAAACTGAGTTTAGGGTTTCTGCTTTTGTTTTCAAATTCTAAATCATTCAAGACGTTATGTTTTTTTTTTTCTTCTCCATTGTCCTTTTCTATGTGGTAAATACAACTTACTTTCTGCTCTTCTGAACACTGCTGAAATTGATTTTGCTATTCTTATTTAACGAAAATATTAACTTAACTGTTATGCCAAATACATTTCTAAAAATTCCATCCTTTGGGCCCTGAACCAAGATGGCAGAGTAGAAGGACGTGCTCTCACTCCCTCTTGTGAGAACACCAGATTCACAACTAGTTGCTGGACAATCATCGACAGGAAAACACTGGATCTCACAAAAAAAAGATACCCCACATCCAAAGACAAAGGAGAAGCCACAATGAGATGGTAGGAGGAGCACAATGACAGTAGAATCAAATCCCATAACTGCTGGGTGGGTGACTCACAGACTGGAGAACACTTCTACCACAGAAGTCCACCCACTGGAGTGAAGGTTCTGAGCCCCATATCAGGCTTCCCAAGCTGGGGGTCTGGCAACAATGGGGGAGGAATTCCTAGAGAATCAGACTTGGAAGGCTAGCGGGATTTGATTGCAGGACTTTGACAGGAGTGGGGGAAACAGAGACTCCAC
The DNA here is from genome assembly GCF_949774975.1 of Lagenorhynchus albirostris. NCBI lineage: Eukaryota > Metazoa > Chordata > Mammalia > Artiodactyla > Delphinidae > Lagenorhynchus > Lagenorhynchus albirostris. Next base: position 87,206,903 of record NC_083102.1, on the reverse strand, counting down.
TCTTGGAGGGCACACACAAAGTAGTGTGTGCATCAGGACCCAGGGGAAGGAGCAGTGACCCCAGGGGAGACTGAACCAGACCTATCAGCTAGTGTTGGAGGGTCTCCTGCAGAGGCGGGGGTTGGCTGTGGCTCACTGTGGGGACAAGGACACTGGCAGCAGAAGTTCTGGGAAGTACTCCTTGGCATGAGCCCTCCCAGAGTCTGCCATTAGCCCCACCAAAGAGCCCAGGTAGTCTCCAGCATGGTTGCCTCAGGCCAAACAACAAACAGGGAGGGAACCCAGACCCACCCATACGCAGTCAAGCAGATTAAAGTTTACTGAGCTCTGCCCACCAGAGCAACAGCCAGCTCTACCCACCACCATTCCCTCTCATCAGGAAACTTGCACAAGGCTCTTAGGTAGCCTCATCCACCAGAGGACAGACAGCAGAAGCAAGAAGAACTACAATCCTGCAGCCTGTGGAACAAAAACCGCATTCACAGAAAGTTAGACAAGATGAAAAGGCAGAGGGCTATGTACCAGATGAAGGAACAAGATAAACCCCAGAAAAACAACTAAATGAAGTGGAGATAGGCAAACTTCCAGAAAAAGAATTCAGAATAATGATAGTGAAGATGATCCAGGACCTCGGAAAAACAATGGAGGCAAAGATTGAGAAGATGCAAGAAATGTTTAACAAAGACCTAGAAGAATTAAAGAACAAACAGACAGAGATGAACAATACAATAAGTGAAATGAAAAATACACTAGAAGGAATCAGTAGCAGAATAACTGAGGCAGAAGAACAGAGAAGTTACCTCCAAGACAGAATGGTGGAATTCACTGCTGCAGAACAGAATAAAGAAAAAAGAATGAAAAGAAATGAAGACCACCTAAGAGACCACTGGGACAACATTAAATGCAACAACATTTCCATTATAGGGGTCCAAAAAGGAGAAGAGAGAGAGAAAAGACCAGAGAAAATATTTGAAGAGATTATAGTCGAAAATTTCCCTAACATGTGAAAGGAAAAAGCCACCCAAGTCCAGGAAGTGCAGAGAGTCCCATACAGGATAAATCCAAGGAGAAACACACTGAGACACATAGTAATCAAATTGGCAAAAATTAAACACAAAGAAAATGTATTGAAAGCAGCAAGGGAAAAATGACAAACAACATACAAGGGAATTCCCATAAAGTTAACAGCTGATTTCTCAACAGAAACGCTACAAGCCAGAAGGGAGTGGCATGATATACTTAAAGTGACGAAAGGGAAGAATCTAAAACCAAGATCGCTCTACCTGGCAAGGATCTCATTCAAATTCAAAGGAGAAATCAAAAGCTTTACAGACAAGCAAAAGCTAAGAGAATTCAGCACCATCAAACCAGCTCTACAACAAATGCTACAGGAACTTCTCTAAGTGGGAAAAACAAGACAAGAAAAGGACTTACAAAAAAAAACCCAAAACAATTAAGAAAATGGCCATAGGAACATACATATCAAAAATTACCTTAAACATAAATGGATTAAACATTGCAACCAAAAGACACAGGATTGCTGAATCGATACAAAAACAAAACCCATATATATGCTGTCTACAAGAGACCCACTTCAGACCTAGGGCCAGATACAGCCCGAAAGTGAGGGAATGGAAAAAGATATTCCATGCCAATGGAAATCAGAAGAAAGCTGGAGTAGCAATACTCATATCAGATAAAATAGACTTTAAAATAAAGAATGTTACAAGAGACAAGGAAGGACACTACATAATGATCAAGGAATCAATCCAAGAAGAAGATATAACAATTATAAATTTATATGCACCCGACATAGGAGCACTTCAATACATAAGGCAACTGCTAACAGCTATAAAAGAGGAAATCGACAGTAACACAATAATAGTGGGGGACTTTTAACACCTCACTTACACCAATGGACAGATCATCCAAAGTGAAAATAAATAAGGAAACACAAGCTTTAAATGACACAATAGACCAGATAGATTTAATTGATATTTATAGGACATTCCATCCAAAAACAGCATATTACATGTTCTTCTCAAGTGTGCACGGAACGTTCTCCAGGATAGATCACATTTTGGATCACAAATCAAGCCTCAGTAAATTTAAGAAAATTAAAATCATATCAAGCATCTTTTCTGACCACAACGCTATGAGATTAGAGATGAAGTACAGGGAAAAGAACGTAAAAAAGACAAACACATAGAGGCTAAACAATATGTTACTAAATAACCCAGAGATCACTGAAGAAATCAAAGAGGAAATCAAAAAATACCTAGAAACAAATGACAATGAAAACACGATGATCCAAAACCTATGGGATGCAGCAAAAGCAGTTCTAAGAGGGAAGTTTATAGCTTTACAAGCCTACCTCAAGAAACAAGAAAAATCTCAAATAAACCATCTAACCTTACACCTAAAGGAACTACAGAAAGAAGAAGAAAAAAAAACCCTCAAAGTTAGCAGAAGGAAGGAAATCAAAGATCAGAGCAGAAATAAATGAAATAGAAACAAAGAGAACAATAGCAAAGATCAATAAAACTAAAAGCTGCTTCTTTGAGAAGATAAACAAAATTGACAAACCATTAGTCAGACTCATCAAGAAGAAGAGGGAGAGGACTCAAATCAGTAAAATTAGAAATGAAAAAGGAGAAGTTACAACAGACAATGCAGAAATACAAAGCATCCTAAGAGGCTACTACAAGCAACTCTATGACAATAAAATGGACAACCTAGAAAAAAGAGACAAATTTTTAGAAAGGTATAACCTTCCAAGACTGAACCAGGAAGAAATAGAAAATATGAACAGACCAATCACAGGTAGTGAAATTGAAACTGTGATTAAAAATCTTCAAACGAACAAAAGTTCAGGACCAGATGGCTTCACAGGTGAATTCTATCAAACATTTAGAGAAGAGCTAACACCCATCCTCTCAAACTCTTCCAAAAAACTGCAAAGGAAGGAACACTCCCAAACTCATTCTATGAGGCCACCATCACCCTGATACCAAAACCAGACAAAGATACTACAAAAAAAGGAAATTACAGACCAATATCACTCATAAATATAGATGCAAAAATCCTCAACAAAATACTAGCAAACAGAATCCAACAACACATTAAAAGGATCATACACCATGATCAAGTGGGATTTATCCAGGGATGCAAGGATTCTTCAATATATGCAAATCAATCAATGTGATACACCGTATTAACAAATTGAAGGATAAAAACCATATGATCATCTCAGTAGATGCAGAAAAACTTTTGACAAAATTCAACACCCATTTATGATAAAAAAAACTCTCCAGAAACTGGGCATAGAGGAAACCCAACTCAACATAATAAAGGCCACATACAACAAACCCACAGCAAACATCATTCTCAATGGGGAAAAACTGAAAGCATTTCCTCTAAGATCAGGAACAAGACAAGGATGTCCACTCTCACCACTATTATTCAACATAGTTCTGGAAGTCCTAGCCATGGCAATCAGAGAAGAAAAAGAAAAAAAGGAATACAAATTGAAAAAGAAGAAGTAAAATAGTCACTGCTTGAAGATGACATGATACTATACATGGAGAATCCTAAAGATGTCACCAGAAAACTACTAGAGCTAATCAATGAATTTGGTAAAGTTGCAGGATACAAAATTAATGCACAGAAATCTCTTGAATTCCTATACAATAATGATGAAAAATCTGAAAGAGAAATTAAGGAAACACTCCCATTTACCATGGCAACAAAAAGAATAAAATACCTAGGAATAAACCTACCTAGGGAGACAAAAGACCTCTATTCAGAAAACTATAAGACACTGACAAAAGAAATTAAAGATGATACTAACAGATGGAGAGATATACCATGTTCTTGTATTGGAAGAATCAATATTGTGAAAATGACTATACTACCTAAAGCAACCTACAGATTCAATGCAATCCCTATCAAATTACCAATGGCATTTTTTACAGAACTAGAACAAAAAATCATAAAATTTGTATGGAGACACAAAAGACCCCGAATAGCCAAAGCAGTTTTGAGGGAAAATAACGGAGCTGGAGGAATCAGACTCCCTGACTTCAGACTATACTACAAAGCTATAGTAATCAAGACAATAGGGTACTGGCACAAAAACAGAAACATAGATCAATGGAACAAGACAGAAAGCCCAGAGATAAACCCATGCACCTATGGTCAACTAACCTATGACAAAGGAGGCAAGGATATACAATGGAGAAAAGACTTCAATAAGTGGTGTTGGGAAAACTGGACAGCTACATGTAAAAGAATGAAATTAGAAAACTCCCTAACACCGTACACAAAAATAAACTCAAAATGGATTCGAGACCTAAATGTAAGACCGGACACTATAAAACTCTTAGAGGAAAACATAGGAAGAACACTCTTTGCAAAATCACAGCAAGATCTTTTTTGATCCACCTCTTAGAGTAATGGAAATAAAAACAAAAATAAACAAATAGGACCTAATGAAACTTCAAAGTTTTTGCACAGTAAAGGAAACCAGAAACAAGATGAAAAGACAACCGTCAGAATGGGAGAAATTATTTGCAAACGAATCAACGGACAACAGATTAATCTCCAAAATATATAAACAGCTCATGCACCTCAATATTAAAAAAACAAACAATCCAGTCCAAAAAGGGGCAGAAGACCTAAATAGACATTTCTCCAAAGAAGACATACAGATGGCCAAGAAGCACATGAAAAGCTGCTCAATAGCACTAATTATTAGAGAAATGCAAATCAAAACTACAATGAGGTATCACCTCACACCAGTTAGAATGGGCATCATCAGAAAATCTACAAACAACAAATGCTGGAGAGGGTGTGGAGAAAAGGGAACCCTCTTGCACTGTTGGTGGGAATGTAAATTGATACAGCTACTATGGAGAACAGTATGGGGATTCCTTAAAAAACTAAAAATAGAATTACCATATGATCCAGCAATCCCACTACTGAGCATATATCCAGAGAAACTCGTAATTCAAAAAGACACATGCACCCCAATGTTCAGTGCAGCACTATTTACAATAGCCAGGTCATGGAAGCAACCTAAATGCCCATTGAGAGACAAATAGATAAAGATGTGGCACATATATACAATGGAATATTACTCAGCCATAAAAAGGAACAAAATTGGGTCATTTGTTGAGACGTGGATGTATCTAGAGACTGTCATACATAGTGAAGTAAGTCAGAAAGAGAAAAACAAATATCATATATTAACGCATATATGTGTAAGCTAGAAAAATGGTACAGATGAACCGGTTTGCAATGCAGAAATTGAGACACAGATGTAGAGAACAAACGTATGGACACCAAGGCGGGAAAGTGGTGGGGTTGGGGGGGATGGTGTGATTAATTGGGCGATTGGGATTGACATGTATACACTGATGTATATAAAATTGATGACTAATAAAAAAAAAGAAAAATGAGGAAGAGGAAGAGAAACAGGAAATAAGTATATTGTTAATATAGTGAAATAACAACAAAAATATTCCATCCTTTGGAAAATGCACAAAAATAATATTTTCTCTAAGATTTTCTTTTCCTCTAAGAATTTCAGGAATCTTTATAAACAAAATTTTAGATAAATACTAGGAATGAGCCTATAAGAGCCATGTTCTATTGAGTTTAGAGTTTTTGCCTGAGAATATCTATTTTCTCCACACATAATTCATTACTTGTGCTACTTCCGATCACTATATAGGGGCTGAGAGTCCTTACCAATGACAGCCAAGCCCAGGACTGGGCCCAGTCCCAGACTACAACTGGCCCTAGAGCTTCCTCTCCATGTAACAAACAAGAAAATTTTATACATTCTGTTACTTTTATAGGACTCCAGTGCAGATGTCAATATAAAATTCATAGCTCTAAATTATTTACAGCAGTGTAATAAGGCACATGGTTAGTTCAGTAAACCCTTACAGATGGTGGCTGTCCTCACCAACAGGGGGTATTTATAAAAATGATGTAAAATGGAAAACCCATAAATAGTTCTCATGAAAGGTTTTCAGAAGGAGGAGGTTAAAATTTTTGAGTTGAAAATACTGAGAAATTTTTTTAAATGTCTGTCGTTTTCACAAAAATTTTAAGAAGCTGGGACAGTTTAGATAGTGTTAAAGGGTTTTTGAGTTTGTTAATTTGGTTGAGTACAAATGATATTGCCTTTGAGGTCAAATGTCTAGATCTTTTTTCATTTAATATTTATGCACTCTGGTAAAAATCAGATGTAATGTAATTGAAATCTGTAATTTTTCAAGCATAACTCATAAACTAAGGAACTTCTGTATGCCCGATGTAAAATATTTGATTTTCTTCAGTAAAATGGTAACCAAATGGCTTTCATGATGAATAACCTTAAGAATATGCCCCTATGTAAATCAACTACACTTCGATAAAATAAAATTAAAAAAAAAAAAAGAATATGCCCCTAGGCAGATGAAAAAATTGACCTACCAGATAGGGTTAATTATATTCTCCCATTAAATGTTGGACAAACTCCACCACATACAACTTCAGTTGCAGTATAATTTATGACAGACTGTTCTTTTTAACAATAGTTAATTGGCAGGTTCAGACACTTCTTGTGTCCATCACCACATCTGAGAATACATGTCTTCTTCTTTGAACTTCAATAAGTAACTTGACCCTGGATGACTGCTCAAAGACATCAATCTGTAAAAACACATGGCAGGTCAAGCTCTAATTCTCTCATGGAGTCTTTCTATAGCCCTCCATACAAACGCTGGGGTACCTGGAGTAGCCACTTCAGCGTAACATAACTGCCTTAAGAACAGAAAAACACAATGGAATTCGTAAACAGTTTACTCTGATCTCACCCAGTGACAGAAGAGATGTGGGAAAACATCATTTGAGCAAAAATAAACAATAAATAAAAATCTTAAGTTACCCAGCAAAACTAAAACTGCACAAAATACCAACATTCACTCTGATTTCAAACAACTTAGTACCTAGATGCTTACCCTAGCATCATGGAGCTGCACCATGGCCTCGCCCACCTGAGGACCTAGGATGTCCAGGGAAGTGAGAGGACAGCAGGGCTAGCACCTTCTAGGCCAGCTCATGGAAACTCTCCATCCCTCAGAAAATTCCAAAGGAAGTGACTTCTTACCCCCCAGTTCCTTGCCATCTTTCAGCAGCTCACAGAAGCTCCAGCAAACTGGTGTTTTTACCCCCACTATGACTATAAGCCCAGTCAATAGAAAGGAAATTAACCATTTTTAAGCACCCACTATATGTCAGACTCTATGGAAGGTACTGGGGACATCGAAACAGATAAGAACTTAACCCATGCTCTCAAGATGCTAATGTTAGCAAGGGGAAAAAAAACAGGCAAACAAATCATAGTAAAACAGTGTGATAGGAGCTGTGATACAGTGACATGTAGCTTGGATGACAGCACCCAGGAGACACTCTTTTTGTCGGGGAAGGTTTCCTGAAGGAGGAAAAAGAGAAGTTTGCCAGCGAAGGAAAGAAGATTAAGAGTGAGGAATGGGATATGGCAGCTGCTGGGCAGGCTCCCCCTGTCTATCTATCATGAGAAGCTGTTGAAGTGGTTCTGGTTTTTGCCACCTCCATGGGGCTCAAGATAAACTTTCTACGTACAGGAGCCTTTACTTAGGCCCTTTTCTTAACATGGAATGCCCAGTCCCTATTCACTATCAAATTCCCACTCTCCCTTCAAGGTTCAAGTCCATTGTCAGCTCCCTTTGAACTAAACACTCCTTGGTTTAGTTCAAAGCAACTTGGTCTAGGACACTGCTTCTTTTCTGGTTGCTCACACCCCTCCTTCTGCCTTTCAAATCGTAGATGCTCTGTGTTTGCTGAATAAGTGGGTTATTGGAGGGTAAGAAATGTGCCTTCTTTTCATACCATGAGGTATGTGCAGGGGGAGAAGAAGGATGGACTGCTCTCAGAGAAGGCAGAAAGGGCAGTTCTGTAACTTGGCAGAAATGAGGGGGTAATGTGATGAAGTGGCTGAAAACTCCCTGATCAACAGTTACATGTTTCTTCCTATGCTGCCACTGTAAGCATGGCCACGGCTTCCCAGGAATTCCCAGGGCCCCAGGTTTTCTTAGGTGGTGTGGGTGGTGAGAAGGTCAAAAATTAATTGAGATTCATATACAGGCATACCTCCTTTTATTGTGCTTTGCTTTACTGCATTTTTTTTTTTTTACAAATTCAAAGTCTGTGGCAACTCTACATTGAGCAAATCTATTGGCGCCATTTTTCCAACAGTACTTGCTCACTTTGTGTCTCTGTATCACATAATTCGCACAGTATTTCAAACTTTTTCATTATTATATTCGTTATGGTGATCTCTGATCAGTGATCTTTGAAGCTACTATTGCAAAAGATTATGACTCGCTGAAGGTTTAAATGATGGCTAGCATTTTTTAGCAATAAATTATTTTTAAATTAAGGTATTATGTTTTTTAGACATAATGTTATTGCACACTTAATAGACTACAGTATAATGTAAACATAACTTTTATATGCACTGAGAAACAAAAAAATTCATGTGACTTGCTTTATTGCAATATTCACTTTATTGCCATGGTCTGGAACCAAACCCACAATATCTCTGAGGTAAGCCTGTAAAAACAATTTTTTAAGTGAAATAACTAATGGAAGTTAAGAGGAACATGGTGAAATGATTTGTTGGGTAATGAAACCAAAAACACAATAATAAGATTCTCTACTCTTAGTGTTACAGCTCTAGAGTAATTTTTAAGATGAGAATGTTACATGATATAAAATTATAGTCTATAATTTTTACTTTAATGAAATTTGTATAATTTTATTGGAAAATTCACTTGTTACTAATTACTTTAAATTAAATATGTCCCAAACTCTATAAAAATGTTCTTTATGCACTAATAAATTTATTTTTGTATTTGATTTTATTGTCAGTCCTCTCTGATTTCCACATTATTACTGGGACTCCTTGGATATATTAATCTAATGATTTTTAACCCAACCAAGCCAAACATTACAACTAAAAAAATAAAATAAAAAGAATAAAATCTCTGCATATTTTTCACCTTTCTTTTTCTTAACTATTCATCATTGTGCTTTTGTACCATATTTCATTGTAGAAATATAGGGGATCTAATGAAGAGTATGGGTTGGCGAAAAGAGGATGCCTCTGATTTCCCTAGATTGAGCTTTGATGAACCTTTAATATAATAGCTCTGTCATTCCTTCCCTTGAGGAATTCAGATTTATAGCATTATAACTCTACGCTGGCTGGCTACACCCTCTGCTTTCAGTCAGTTGAAATCTTATCAACTTTTTCTCAGAGGTAAAAAAATTAATAAACAGAAACCTCAATTAAATAGAGTCGGGAAACCGGAAGGGGGAGCTCTCACACCCTGTGACCATAACAGAGTCCAACAGGAAGAAGAAAGACTCCTCTTCTTTCCTGGCAAGGACTCAACCAATGAAAGGCCATGGTCTCTTTGTTTACTGAGCCCTCCCAACTTCCTTTTCCCCCCCGCTATAAAAGTGTGCCCTTTCCCTTGCTGCTGGGGGACTTGCATGTGGCTCACATGGTTGCAGGCCCTGATTGCACTTCTCTGCTGATCCCAAATAAACCCGTCTTTGCTGCAGAAATGTCTTGCAGTTTATTATTATTTCAGGTTAACAGAGGTAATGGAGTTGCCATGTTTTCTACGTGGACCCAAGGGCAGGAAAGGGGCCCTACAGAGAGAGAAGAATGAAGAAGAGGGGCCTTGGTGTTCTTCCAATATGTCCTTCCTTCAGGCCTACCTGCCTTCTTGTTCTTGAGGCCAGTAAGACAATCTGGATCCCCTTTGGGTTTTAAATTTACTTGCCTATTTCTATCTCTTTTAGCCAGAAAGAGCTTTTATTAGTAAATGCACATTTATAAAAAGCAAAGGTTTATTTTTGAGGGTGTTATAAGATCTAAAGGTAGATGAACACCATGAACATTAGGAAATAAAGAGTAAATCTCATTATGACTTAATCCAACATGTGAAATCACCTGGTGCCTTAGAAAAATCCAAGCTGAGGAAATTTATTCTCATAAAGTATATTTGAGACCGAGCGGAAACTGAGACAGAAAAATGCAGAAGAAAGTATCTCAGTGGCAGGCAATTTATTTCTTCCACCTGTTGTCCAATTACTCCCATGTCTCCTAACTGTTGCCTCTCCTGTCAGTCAGTGGGTCCTTCTGATAACTAAGTAGATAAAAACTATGGAGAGCGTCTCTGGGGTAGGAGTGGAGGAGGACGTCTGAGAGTAGGTGGCAAAGAAACTGGCTGCCAGTTTCAGAAAAAAATTATTGCCTATAATGATACAAGTGACACTAAGTGGCAGACTGGCTGGGCACATAGGTAAGTCACTGAATGTACTAAAAGAACATGGAGCATGTGAGCAGACAGGAGAATCCAGCTATTGCCACAACTAAACAGCTCTGAAGTCAGCTTTTTTAATGGACTGTGGACTCATGTATTTAGGAAAAAACTAGAGTTAATTTTTAAATCTCCATGTTTGTTGATCATGCTAAAATGAGCCTTGTAATTTAGTAAGCTATCCAGTACTTAATAAAATAACTACAAGCTCCTTAAAAATCAAATCTTTAGAATCTCTTCCCCTTTGGTGTCTTTCATGGCAATGAGACATATAGTAAATGTTGGGTAATTGTAATATAAAATTAGCTCTCTGGGCAAGAACTAGTCACAGCATATGGCAGTGTTGATCCTTAGAAGATGATGGCTAGAATTATAACTAATTAACCTCAATCGACTTATTAATGCTAACCAGAATGTTTAAAAAGGAATATAAAATTAATAATAATATGAATATATATACTTTGATTTTCACCCATAACTTCTTTACAAAAGGAATTCTCCTGAAAGAAATAGGATAGATGGAAAACTAACACTAGCTTAAAATAAATATAACATGCTTGCAGAGGATTTCTTTTCCTTTTTAGAAATGGCTATTTACATCTTTTTGATTACTTAAAAAAAAAAAGAACTTTCAAAGAATCAGAAAACTTAGAAGGGTATAAAAAAGAAAATTTAAATGACCTAAATTTACATCACTAGGTCCATTAATTGATATTTCTGAAGTTATCCTTCCAGACTTTTTTTTTTTTGCAAGTCTATTAGTTTGAAGACCAGAAGCATCAACATTACCTGGGAGCTCATTAGAAATGTTGAATCTTAGGCCCCACCCCAGACCTATTGAACCAGAATATGCATTTTAATAAGGTTCTCCAGGTGATGTGATGTATGCTAAAAGTTGAGAACTACTGTACTAGGTAGAGTTTTGGTTTGCTTTGCCAAAATGTTGAACCAGAATTTTTCAAAACAGTTTTACTGATATAATTCACATACTGTACAAGTCACCCTTTTAAATTATACAAATAAGTTTTTAGTATATTCACAGAGTTGTATAGCCATTGCTAATACCTGATTTTAGAATATTATCATTACCATTAGCAGTTACTCCCCACTCCTACCCCCACAGTCCCCAGTAAACAATCTATTTTCTGTCTCTAAAGATTTGCCTATTCTGGAAATTTCATATAAATAGAATCATATAATATGTAATATTTGTGGCTAGCTTCTTTCACTTAGCATGTTTTCAATATTCATCATGTTGTAGCGTATATCAGTATCTCATTTCCTTTTATTGCTGAACAATATCCCATTATATGGACACGTGACATTTTGTTTATCCATTCATCACTTGATGAACTATTTTTTTCACTTTATGGCTATTGTGAACATTCATCTACAAGTTTTTCTGTGGACATATATTTCCATTTCTCTTTGTTATGTATCTAGACATGGAATTGCTAGCTCATATGGTAACTATGTTTAATTGTTTGAGGTCCTGCCAGACTATTTTCCAAAGTGACTCCACCATCTTGCATTCCCACCAGCAGTATACGAGAGTTCTGATTTCTTCACATCCTCGACAACACTTGTTATTATCTGATTTTTTTGATTCTAGCCATCATAGTAGGTGTGAAGTGATATCTCATGGTTTTGATTTGCATTTCACTAATAACTAGTGATGCTGAGTATCTTTTCATATGTTCATTGGACATTTGTGTATCCTTCTTAGAGAAATGTCTGTTCAGATGCTTTGCCTGTTTTTAAATTGGGTTATTTATTTTTTTTATTGCTGAGTTATAAAAGTTCTTTAAAAATAGACCCTTAACAAACAAATAATATTTTCTCTCATTCTGGGGGTGTATTTTCACTTTCTTGTTCATGTCCTTTGAAGCACAAAAGGTTTTAATTTTAACTTTGATGAAATCCAATTTATCTATTTTTTCTCTTGTGTTTGTGCTATTGGTGACATAGCAAAGAAACCATTACCCAATGACAGAAAGATTTACAACTATACTGTCTTCTAAGAATTTTTAACATTTAGGTCTATGATCTATTGTGAGTTTTGTATATGGTGTGAAGTAGGAGGTCCAACTTCATTCTTTTACAGGTGGATATCCAATTGTTCCATTACCATTTGTTAAAGAGACTATTCTTTCCCCACCAAATGCTCTTAGCATCCTTGTTTAAAAAAATCAGTGGACCATAGATGTATAAGAGTATTTCTGGACTCTCAATCCTATTTCCTGATTTATATGTCAATTCCTATCCTAGCACCACATTGTCTTGAATAATGTAGCTTTGCAGTAAGTTTTGAAATTGGGAAATGTGAGTCTTTTAACTCTGTTCTTCTTTTTCAAGATATTTTGGCTATTTTCAGTCCCTTACACTTCCACAGGAATTTTACGATCAATGTTTCAACTCCTGCAAAGAAACAAACTGAGATTTTCACAGTGGTTGCATTGAGTCTGTAGATTACTTTGGGGAGTGTTGCCATATTAACAATATTATGTCTTTGAATATGGGATGCCTTTCCATGTACTTAGTCCTTTAATTTCTTTCAACAATGCTAGTTTTCAGTGTATGTCTTAAATTTCTTTTGTTAAATTTATCCCTAAGTACTTTTTCTTCTTGATGTTATTAAAAATGGAATTGTTTTCTTGATTACGTTTTTGAGTGTTCACACATTTTATAGTGTTCATTGCTAGTGTACAGAAATACAACTGATTGTTGTATATTAATTTTTTATCCTGCAACCTTGATAAACTCATTCATTAGCTCTATTTTTTTTCTGGATTCCTTAGGTTTTTCTATATATAAGATCATTTATAGAGAAAGTTTAATTCTTCCTTTCCAATCCTGATAACTTTTATTTTTTTTCTTGCCTTATTACCCTGACTAGAACCTCCAGTAGGATGTTGAATAGCAGTTGTGAGAGTGGACATTCTTGTCTTGTTCCTGATCCTAAAGGGAAATCATTCAGTCTTTTAGTGCTTTTAATAGTCTCTTAAGTATGATATTAGCTGAAGGCTTTTCATATTTTTCTTTGTCAGGTTGAAGGAATTCCTTCTATACCTAGGTTGTTGTGTTTTTATCATGAAAGAATATTTTATCAAATGCTTTTCCTGTGTCTATTGAAATGCTCATGTTGTTTTTGTCCTTTATTCTATCAATAAGATATATTACATCACTAGTATTTTGTTGAGGATTTTTGTGTCTTTATTTATAAAGGATATAGGTCTGTAGTTTTCTTGTGATGTCTTTGTCTGACTTTGATATCAGGGTAATACTGCTCTCATAGAGGGAGTTGGGAAATATTCACTTCTTTTTTATTTTACATAAATTTGTGAAGGATTGATGTGACATTCTTTTCTTCGGGCACTTTGAATATGTCATTGCACAGCCTTCTAGTTAACAGTTTCAGTGAAAAGTCAGTTGTATATCTTATTGAAGATCCCTTGTAGAAAATGAATTGTTTTTCTCTTGCTACTTTCAAGATTCTGTTTGTCTTTGTCTTTCAATGGTTTGACTATAATGTGTCTAGGTGTAAACATCTGAATTTATTCCACTTGGAATTCACTGAGTTTCCTGTATGTTCAGATTGGTGTTTTTCATCAATTTGGGGGCAAGTTTGCCACTATTTCTTGAAATATTCTGTCCCTCGTTTTTCGCTTTCTTCTCTCACACCTTTCCTTCTGTGACTCCTACTATGCATGTATCGATATGCTTGATAATGTCACAGGTCTCTAAGACTCCGATCATTTTTCTTCATTCTTTTTCTTTCTGTTCCTCAGGCTGGATAATCTTTTTTTTTTTTAATTTTATTTATTTATTTATTTATTTATTTTTGGCTGTGTTGGGTCTTCGTTTCTGTGCGTGGGATTTCTCTAGTTGCGGCGAGCGGGGGCCACTCTTCATCGCGGTGCGCGGGCCTCTCACTGTCGCGGCCTCTCTTGTTGTGGAGCACAAGCTCCAGACACGCAGGCTCAGTAGTTGTGGCACACGGGCCTAGTTGCTCCGCAGCATGTGGGATCTTCCCAGACCAGGGCTCGAACCCGTGTCCCCTGCATTGGCAGGCAGATTCTCAACCACTGCGCCACCAGGGAAGCCCAGGCTGGATAATCTTAATTGTGCTTGATTCAGTTTTGCTTTTCTTTTTCTGACAGCTCAAATCTTCTTTTGAGCCCCCTAGTGAATTTTTCATTTCAGTTATTGTACTTTTAATTCCAAAATTTCTGTTCAGATCTCTATAATCTCTATTTATATTCCCTATTTAGTGAGACATCATCCTCATATTTTCCTGTAATTCTATAGATATAGTTTCTTTCAGTTCTTTGAATATACTGATATAGCTGATTTAAAGTCTTTGTCTAGTAATCCCAACATCTTGGCTTCCTCAGAGACAGTTTCCATTGACTGCTTTTATTCTTGTGTGGGAACCATACTTATTTGTTTCTTTGTGTGTCTTGTAATTTTTGGTTGAAAAATGGACATTTTAAGTAATATAATGCGGCAACTTTGGAAATCAGATTCTCATCCCCATCCAGGGTTTGTTGTTACTCTTCTTTTTTTCTGTTGTTGTTTGTTTGTTTGTTTAGTGACTTTCCTGAACTAATTCTATAAAGTCTATACCCCAGACTTCCTAGCTACAGAATTCTCTGCTCAGTTAGCTTAATGATCAGCTAATGATTGGACAGGGATTTTCTTAATTGCCTTGAACTTAGTTTCCCAGCCTTTACTGAGGGGCTCTGTGTGTATATTGGGGCACACCTGCAACACACTGGAAGTTTATAACTCTGCCTGGTGCCTTCACTTCCTGCTTCTACGGAGCCTCAAAATCAGCCAGACATGGTAAATTATGACATTCTCTGGTCTTTCCTGACATGATCATAGCCTTGCACATATATGTAGCCTTCTATATCCCCAAGACTATGGCAGAGCTTTTCAAAAACTCCTATGGACATCTTACTTCTCACATCTTCTTTTTAAGTTTTTGACCAGGTTCTTGTTTACCCTAGTTGGCACTGTAGCTTCAGGCAGCAGTAATATTAAGTAATTACCACGATTATTTTTTTACACACTCCTCAGGGATAGTGATTTTCCTAGACAGTGAGGTCCAAATCAGGTCAAATAACGACAGTGCCCTATGAATATAGCTTTTTCAGGGAACTGTGGGAAAGGTCAAGTAATGACAATACTCTGGAGATAGGATGTTTTGGAGAGTCCCAAACCTGTTAGCCCTCTCCAATGGCTACTAGGTTGCTGGTTTTCACAACTACAATTGTTGTGAGTCTGCTAGTATTCAAGGCTACCACAGAGCTGGGTGAAGGGGGATGAGTACAAGTAAAAATGCCATAAAGCTCACTGTTCCTAATGAGATTCAGATGTTTTTCTGTAATAAATGCTTTTCAGATTTTTGTAAGCCTTTGGTTAGTTTCCAGAGCTCTGAAAAAGTTGATTTTGATAAACTTTGTCAGTGTTCTCACTGCTGTTATGGAGATGTAATTGTTAGAGGTCCATTCCCAAAGTTCTTCCTCCCTTCAAACTTTAAAAAGTAAGTATTTTAAAACTTACTCCTCTACTAAAAGTAACAAAAATGAGAACATGACATTTGATGCATTAATCTTCAATGTAAAACAACTTATAGTTCACAGTATTATAATGTAGGTAAGAAAGTGCAGTTTGCCTTAGCTCATCCTAGCATTAAAGTAAAACTCCCTCTATTTCTTGAAGCAATGAATGAGTGAATTGGTACATGAGTGGATAAATGAATGAATGAGTGAATGCATGCATAAATGATGAATGTCCATCCTCCCCAGGAGTTCAAGTGTTACCAAGAAAGGAAGGCTGGCAGCCCACCAAGATGCCTTCTAGAGAGGCAATCATTATCTTGGTGATTTTACCCTGGTGCCAAGTCTGGCCTTCGGATTTGCAGACTCAGCTTAAAGCCAGTCTGTCAACACATAAGTGGGGCCACACCTCTCAGACAGCTTCTCATTAACCCAGCTCAGAGAGATCAGAAAGCCAACTTATTAATTTACAATAAGAACTATAAATACCATGAGGACCACAATAATTATATCAGCAGGTCTAGTGAATTTTCTCCCTGTAGGTAGATCTAGATGGAAAGATAAATCCTTTTGAGATGTTTGCCAGGGGAGCACAGAAACAGGACAATAAGAATTGTTATAAAACACAAATTTTTAATGACATTGGGCTACTGAGGCCTGAGAATCTATTAAAACTTAGCTTCTGCCTTGTTCCTGTTGCTTTAGGAGACTAGAAATAATGGAAAGGTAATCTCACCATAAAAGACCCAAGACCCTTTTTACCTGGAGGAGGGAGTCAGCGGGGAGGTTAAAGAAAGGGAGGGAATAAACATTCTTCTTTGTACTTTTTTGGGCCACCACCAGTCTTTGTTTGGAAAGTTGGGCCCAGCAAGGAGTTAAGCTGGCAGGGCCCCAATTGGGATAGAGAGAGAAAGATGAAAGCTTAAACAAGAAAAGGAAGTGGTCTGACCTGGCAGAACATGATTTCCCTGAGCTTGAGAAGAGTAAGAAGGGGACAGGGTTTGGGAAAGTGGTTCCACAAGTGGCAGAGGCCTACAGCCCCAACTTCAGAAAGCTGGACATTCAATATCTAACTGCTCAAGTTTTCAAGTGGACCATTCTGAGGCAGGAGATTGATGAGCCCCAGGCTGAGCAGCTGGAGTTTGTCCCCTGAGGGCAGATACACCAAGATGAAGAGGAGGAAAAGCTAAGCCCTGCCCAGATAGGAGACCACATAGTTCTCATTCTCGAGGTCAAGGAGACCTTCCCAACTACACATGCGCAGAAAGGCTCCTCAGAGGTCAAAAGGGAGGGGGCGTCACCCCACAGTAAGTGATGTCAACCTACCCATAGATCTCTTCACTAGAATCCACCTTGGCTAAGAGATGTGTGCACACACATGGGAGAACCCTGAGATAAACCAAATACGGACTCAGAACCAGGCAAAGCAAGATGACTGGCCAAAGGAAACCCAGAAGAACTGCCCCATATAACCGATTCAAACTACCACGAGGGCGTAACTCTCTCTCTGAGTCCACCCGTGTGAGTCTATTCACAT
The DNA here is from genome assembly GCF_949774975.1 of Lagenorhynchus albirostris. Lineage (NCBI taxonomy): Eukaryota > Metazoa > Chordata > Mammalia > Artiodactyla > Delphinidae > Lagenorhynchus > Lagenorhynchus albirostris. The sequence goes on along the minus strand of NC_083102.1, from coordinate 87,189,378 downwards.
ATACCATTTTTCCTCCTGATAAACACTCTACATGTTTCACTACTTTCCATCTCTTTGTGGGAATTCATTTCTACAAAGCTGACAAGCCAGGGCCTTGTCACTGGCCACTGGTTTAGTGGCTAGGATTCAGGGCTCTCACTGCTGTGGCCTTACTTCAATCTCTCCTGCTTCAAGGTGCTGCAGGCTGAGGCCACCAGAGATCAGTTCCAGCAGTAAGAGTGAAGGCAGCCTGAAAACTGGAGGCCCAACTTCTCTAGAACCTGTAGAACTCCTCTGTCACCTGTAGAATTCCTCAGTGCAAAATGTAACTAAGATTTAAGTTCCCAACTGCTCCTTACTTTTCTGATGCAAAAAGACTTCCCTCTCCCGGGCAAAGTTTGAATGGTTCTCACCAAGATCCTTTTCACTGATTCCCCTTTTAATATGTGCCATTTCTGAGCGATCCCTCTTTTTCTAAATAAATTTATTTATTTACTTTTGGCTGCGTTTGGGTCTTCATTGCTGCGTGCAGGCTTTCTCTAGTTGCAGTGAGCGGGGGCTGCTCTTCGTTGCAGTGCACGGGCTTCTCATTGCGGTGGCTTCTCTTGTTGTGGAGCACAGGCTCTAGGCATGCGGACTTCAGTAGTTGTGGCACATGGGCTCAGTAGTTGTGGCTTGTGGGCTCTACAGCGCAGGCTCAGTAGTTGTGGCGCATGGGCTTAGTTGCACCACGGCGTGTGGGATCTTCCCGGACCAGGGCTTGAACCCGTGCCCCCTGCCTTGGCAGGTGGATTCTTAATCACTGTGCCACCAGGGAAGCCCGACGACCCCTCTTTTGATATGTTCATTCTTACTTTGGCTTCATTCAAGTCCCTCATATAGACTTAACAGAGCTGCTCCAACCCAAGTTCCAGGAGGCATCTCATTTTACCATCACATCTTGATTCTGCCACTCAGTTTTGTATTTATTATATCTGCATCGAACAGGTTATCGTCACATTCGGTGTCCAAATAACTGTCTAAAAAGACATCTGATCCTTCTCTTTTCACCTTTACCCTCTGTCTAGTCTTCGATCTCCCTATTCTTAAATCTTTTCTTTAATCTCCCTCAGTCCCTGGAGTTGATAACATTTCCTGACACGCTTATTCACTAGGTCTTTTCCTTCTCCCATCCTCAGCACCCTCAGTGGTTGGTTTCATTTAGTTTCCTTTGCCATCATTATTGACCACTATTTAACTTATTCTCCCCACATACTCTTCTTCCACATATTCTGCTCTAATTATTCAAAATGTCTCTCATTTCCATCTCTCCCACCCACATAGGTTGCAGATGGAAAAGTCAAGTGAATAATACTCATGTCTACCACACTTCCTGAATTCACAAGATGCCCTCTTGAGTGCTGAAAGAGGCTACAGCTAGAGGTCAGACAACTGATGACATGCTCAAAAATAATTCCACAAGACACACAGCAACAAGCCCTACTGACATTCAAGATTCAAAACTAACCTTTAATGAGGGTCCATAAGGCTTTCTCCATTCTCCCGATGAGAAAAGAGAGAAAAGAGTGCCACTGCTTTCTTGCATATTTATAGCTTTTCTTAAAAAAACGGGATAGCAATTCCTGTAATCTTACCTTCAGACTTTAAAGACCTGTCAAAAAGAGCAGCAAACTCACAACAAAGTCCAGGCTTCCTGAGAGCAACATTTTTCCATGTAGAAATCAAATGAATTTTAAATGTTGCTCTTTAGGAGAAAAGACCATTTCCTTCATAGAAACACTTTGAAAGAGAAGCCAGGTGCTGTGTATTTCATCAGCAAATGCTAATGAAATGCTAAGATCTTAGGGCATAAACTGTCAGACTGAAGATCTTCAAATGCTGGTTCAACTATCTGAACATCTGGTTAGAGGAAGTACACTCACAGGGGCCAATCAGCATGTATGTTTTTAAAAATTAACTTTAATGATGATTGACAAAGCCAGTCTATGTCTAAACAGATTAAGAAGCCGCTAATTTGTGAAGAATATTGACAATCCTATGTCCAAGACCCCAGCCATAGTTTGTCTTGGCACTTGAAACCTCCATGCCATTGTCACTGGGTTAGACAGGAGCCTCAATTAGAACTGACACTAAAACATACACAATTCACAAGAGAAAAGAAAGGGGAGGAAAAGCACAGTTATTAAAGTACTGCTAGGGTTTTATCACATTTGTGACTACATATGATCCTGTTACTACATATGATCTTCCCAAAACTCTCCCCAGGTCCAACTGCTACTATCATTATGATGAGGCATTATAGTATGGTGGTCAGGAGCATGGGCTGTAGAAGGAGACTAACTGGACTTAAAGCCTGGCTCGGTCATGTCCTAGTGCCTCACTGTGCCTCGGTTTTCTCATCTGTGAAAGGGGGCAAATAATGTACTTAGAGCACTGCTGTGAGCAGTAGATTAATTATTACAGATAAGCTCCCTTTAAGAGTGGCTGGCACATGGTAAGAATGTAACGAGTATTTTGATTATTATTTTTCAGATGAGAAAACTGAACCGTAAGGAAGTGAGGTAGCCTGCTGACAATCATACAGCAGGTAAGTGCCAGAGCCCTGAGCAGGAATCAGGGCCATCTGCCTCCAAGCCCAGGCATGTGCTTTGCATACCATCTCCCCACAATAAGATCTCAATGAAGCCGGCATGTGGAAATGGGACACAGAATATGTAAACTACGGTCAGATGTGGGGCAGAAAGAACAATGGTCTGCAAAAGTCTAGGTCAGTGATACTCAAACCTCTCTTCACAAACAAGTTCAGAGCTCTTGATACTCAGGCCACATCTAAGAACAATTAAACCCAGCGTCTTTGGAGGTGGGACCCACTCAGCAGGAGTGAGTAAAGTTCTCCAGGTGATTCCAATGTGCAGCAAGTTTGAGGCCTGCCAGACCAGAATCACCCAGAGAACTTGTTAAATACAAACTTCTGCCGCCACCCCCAACCCCCAGAGTTTCTGATTCAGTAGAGATGGGATAGGACCTGAGAATGTGCATTTATAACAAAATTCCACGGTGATGCTGATGCTGCTGGTCCGGGGAAAGCCCTTTGAGAACCACCGCCCTAGACAATTAAGAGGAGCTAGTAAGAGGATGAATGTATGCAGAGATAGGAGGAGCTAAGTATCTCAGACTGCAGTCTAGAGACACACAGTGGGGAACAAAACACACTCCTGCCCGCCTCAAAACTTCTTTCCTAAGGCTTGCTCAAATGATGAATAAGAGTTGACATTTTTATGCCAATCTTTGGTATTTTTAATCAAATGAGTGTCTCTCATCATTCCAGTACATCTGTTCCAGTGGAAGCAGTAATATTTCACCCAACACCAAGCTTTCAATGAAGGAGACTGGATTTTTTTTGGGGGGGGATATTTTTTAAAGTCAAAACCTACTTACCATTATTCATTTATAAAAATGTTTTATATTAATGCATGAGCAGAGATTCATTGGCAAATGGTGAAAAGAGGAATCTTAATTTGTCCTTAGATTCTAAATTCCATGAGAGTAAAGACGTAACTGTTTTACTAACAACTTCATATCCAGAACAAGTGCAGTGGCTGATAACACAGTAAACATTCAATAGCTGCATGTTGAACAGAGGAAGGAAAGAAGGGAGGAAGGCAGGAGGAGAAAGAGAGGAAAGAAACGTGATGCAAGGCAACAAACAACAAATGGGGCAAAGAAGATTAGGTGGGTATAGTCCACAATAAAGAGATAATGGTCATCAATCTTTATGTATTATGAATAGCATGACATGGAAATATGGAAAAGAAAAATGTTTAATGTATAAGGCAGAAATGCTAGAAGCTCAGCAGTAGGAGACCTTTTTGAGTCACCCTATTTAAGTCGGCTCTTACAGTATTTCACTGAACTCTCTTGTTAATCGACTTGATCTGTAAATCTTAGTCAGCATGTAAAGGAATGGCACCCAATTTAACTTACAGTCCTATGTGAATATAGTCATATGTGAACACTGGATTTTAATCTTGTCATCCTGCTTTATACTTTTTTTACTTTGTATTGTACTTTAATATTTCCTTCACAGTCTATTTTTGCAACATGGATTATATTTAATTCTTTTAATACTTTTTAAAAACAGCTTGGGACTTCCCTGGTGGTCCAGTGGTTAAGACTCTGTGCTTCCACTGCAGGGGGCACAGTTCAATCCCTGGTTGGGGAACTAAGATCCTGCAGGCCACTCGGCATGGCAAAGAAAAACAAATTTATTGCAGTATAACTTATATGCCTTAAAATTCCCCTGTTATACATGCCTATTTGCAGTCTCTATGCTTTTTGGAAGGTATAGTTCTATTTCTAATTCTACTTATAAGTATCCTTCAGCTTTAAAAAACACACTGAGCCTATGACACCAATTATCAGCAGGAGAGTGAAACAGTACTTTTCAACTCCCTCTCTTGAGGTTAAAAAATGAACATATTTACTACTTTCTACTTACTATTCCTCACACTTGCTATTTTTTTAAATAATTCAGGATTTTCTAACAAGCTTATAAATAATAAACTAGTATTTATTTTCTCTCAAGAATTATTTATTACAATTACATTCTCAGTAAACAAATTTTCAACAATTAAGGATTAAATCTGCACAACTGATTTCAATGTTCTCAGCTATTCCTTTTATGACATGAATTCCCCTCTCTTGTTTTCTTTGTTTTTATTCATTTCTTTCTTAGCTAGAGAATGCCTGTAAGGAAAATTTTCAGGATTATATAAAAATGAGATATTTTCTAAGCCCTTCTAAATCTGAGAATGTCTTTCTGATTCTTTCAGGCATATAGAGTTTAGAATTCCTCAGTCACAAATGTTTCTCCTAAAATTCTTTTGACACATGGTCTTCATCTTATGGAGATGTCTAAGACTTACTTGACTTTTTATTCTACTGTAGGAAACTTTTCTTTCCCTTACTGAATGCTTGCCAGAATTTTACTTTACTCTTGAAATTCACACAGATATGTTTAGACTACAGCTATTTTCATTAATTTTTCCTGAAAAGTTTTTCAGTAGATTCAGGTCTTCTTGAGCCCTGGAACATTTTCTTCTATTTATATCTATGAATTCTGCTTATGTTCCATTTCTTCTTGAACCTTGTTAGAAATACCAATTACCATGTGCTGGACTATGGTTTTTCATCTCCACCTCTAACAACTCTTAATTTTCATCTCTCTCTCTCCCTCTCTCTCTCTCTCTCTCTCTATATATATATATATATATATACACAAGGATATTATTTTAATATAATAGTTAATGTCTATTAAAGGACTCACCATGTGCTGTGCACATGGATTATCTGAATAAATCTTCACAAGAAAATTCTATAAGATGGGTCCTGTTATATCCTCATTTTGCAGTTGAGAAACTTGAGGCTGAGAGAAGATATAGTTACATGTTCAAGGTCGCACAGCCAGTAACTGATGGAGTTATGACGGGAAGGCAATCATTCTGGATGTTTGATGTTGTGCTCTTAACCACTATGCTTACTAATAAGCATATGATATGTATCATAATGAAACAGATAAGCATTTATAATAACACACACAAAGTATTCTTCCCATTAAATCTATGCCATCAGCAGAATTCAGTATTTCTGCTTTAGTCAGAGAATTTTCATATAACCAGTCCAATAAATACACAAATATGGCATTTCCCATCATGATAAACATGAGATTTCATAAAACCTGGGACAGCACTGTAACTGAGGGTCACAGACTGTGGCTTCAACCACATCCATTGCTTCCTCTACATAGCAGATCATCCCCTTACCCACCATTTCTGTTTCCCCTAAAGTTCAGAATGGATCTACACATATGCATAAACTTTTGTGACTTCTTCCCTGATAGTTCAGTGGCTTTCTTCTCTATTATATCTTGTCCTAGAAGCATTCATTAACTGGTGAACCTACAGGAAAGTCCATTAGCCAATGTGTCTATTATACCACCCTCCTCCTCAGATGTCCTGCTTCCTTACTTGGACAATTAAAATAGTTGACTAGTCCAAGATTTTAAAAAAGAAGCACTTTATTATTCAGATATGGTACTTCTCTCGGATATATCATGATCCTTAAGAAACCCCTTTACTAGCCTCTTGGAATAAGGAAGGGACTCCATTTTCATGTTCGAGAAAACATCAATAATGGACAGGCACACTTACAAACTTACAAGGGAAATACTCCAACATCGGCAGTTAGTTTGGTCTGGCTCAGGCCGGCCTTCAGTAAGGAATGCCCAGGAACTGTGGAAGGTTTCCCCAAATTACCTCAAGTTCCCTGAGGTATCAATTTGGAGACCTGGCTCTGTCATGCAGCAGCTTCAGGGACCTGCCAATCAATCTGGATTTACAAGTTTGCCCTAGAAGTGGACCTGGTTGCACTGAGTTGGCAAGAAGGAGCAAGGTCTGTATCTCCGGGCCATCTGGCACTATTTCTTTCAAAACTTCTATGCTAAGTTTATAAAATAAAAGTCAGCACTCTTGCCTGATATAATTGGTGCTTGGTTTCAGAATTCAGGAGCAATATACTGGATGATATGTTGGGAGACAAGAATAAATTGAACCCAAAGCATAAAAGAAAAACATTGATAAACTAGACTCTTTGAAAGACTCCGTTAAGAAAAATGGAAAAGGCAATACACAGACTGGGAGAAAAGATTCAAGATCTATATATATATATCAAAGGACTAGTACCAAGGATATATGAAGAGCTCTCACACCAAACTCTTACAATAGATTTGAAAAGACACTTCACTGAAGAAGATATACTAGTGGCCAAGAAGCACATAAAAAGTTGCTTAACATCATCATTACTCATCAGAGAAATGCAAATTAAAACAATGAGATACCATCATACATCCACTGAATGGCTATATTCAAAGCAATGTCAATGACAAGTGTGATGAAGATGTGGAGAAAGTGGAACTCTCATACGTTGCCAGTAGGAATGTAAAGTAACACAGCCACTTCGGAAAACAGTTTAGCAATTTCTTAGAAGTTAAACATGCACTTACCCTATGTCCAAGAAATTCCATTCCTAGGTATCTACCCAAGAAAAGTGAAAGTATGTGCATTCACAGACTTGTACATGAATGCTCATAGTAGCTTTGTTCATAACAGCTAAAACCTGGAAACAACATAAATGCTCATCAACAGATAAACAAATGTATATCCATATAACCGAGTACTATTCAGCAATGAAAGAAAATGAACTACTGATAAACACAATCATTTTGATGAATTTAAAAAGCAGGCTCTGCAAAAGAAGCATAAGACCAGTACACACTGTGGTTTCCAATTCTCTGAAATTCAAGAAAATGTCAACTCATCTACAATGACAGAAAGTAGATCAGTGGTTGCCTAGGTCAAGGATGAGGGGAATGACTGCAAAGGGGCGAAAGGAAAGATCTGGGTGTGATAGAAATCATCTACCTCTTGATTGTGATAGTGTTAGTTAGGTGCATAGTTTGTCAAAACTCAACTGTACATTGGAAGTAAGTCATTTTATTATATGAAAATTATACCCCCAAAGAGTTGATATTTTTTTAAAAACTAAGCTGAGGGGCTTCCCTGGTGGCGCAGTGGTTGAGAGTCTGCCTGCTGATGCAAGGGACACGGGTTCACGCCCCGGTCTGGGAAGATCCCACATGCCTCGGAGAGGCTGGGCCTGTGAGCCGTGGCCGCTGAGCCTGCGCGCCCGGAGCCTGAGCTCCACAGCGGGAGAGGCCACAACAGTGAGAGGCATGCGTGCCGGAAAAAAAAAAAAAAAAAAACTAAGCTGAGAGTAAATTTCTTTCAGGAAAGCTCAGAATTCTAGTGCAGTGCTCCATCCATTTTATTTTCACAAGACGGAATTTTTACAAGAATTGAAGAAGCCACAGAGAAGTAAAGTTTAGGTTTCTAAGTTGAAGGCAAATAAAAACTTAGCTCTTATTCTTGAGAAGACACAGGAAAATTCAGAAAGCATTATTATATTTTAATATGCAGATTTGTCCTTCCCAGGGGTTATGTAATGCTGAGAAGACACTGCAATGATTTGGGGTGGGGATAAAGGTGAAACATGGCGCAGTCACTGTTTTGCCAACTGTCACAGAAAATGGTGAAAGAGTCAACTTATGCTAATTGACCCAGTTCTCACAGGTGCGAGTTGATTCTTCAGAAAAGCCAATAGATGGTTTTAAGTATTCCAAGCAATTAGGCTTCTGTCATCTCTTTAAAAATTGATTCCAAAAAATAAAGATATTGTGATGAAGAGATGCTTTTCCAAAGCATTTGGTTTGAAATGCTTCATTCCTTAAACTCTTCGTTTTCCTCCTACCTATGTGTGCTTGGTGACACATCAAAACCTGATTTCTTTCCTTTTCCTATAACGAATGGAGTTATGTCTCCCTTCAAGTAACAAATAAGCAGGGAAACAAAAGGACACTGTAACCATTAAGTGTGTTTTGCAAGAGGTATTCAGCACTATCAGCACCCCGTGATCCCTCTCTGGGTCACCTTTCCTAAGGATGGTTTAAATCAGGCACCTTCGAGGATGGGAGGTGAGTCAGCAAATTCCTCCCTTCCATCCTGTGATTAAACAAGGCATGGAACTTTAGAAGATGTCACGGCGAATCCAGTCCCCTACCACCCACAACAACGGGGATATATCCGACCTTCCTGCAGTCCTAATGGAGTTAGCTGGGAACTGGAAACATTCCCCCAGATATTTGGGGAAATGTAGCCAATTCGTGCTATTTCCTTTTTGCCCTTACCAAGCAAAATTTCCAGCAAGAAAAGTAAGCTTTCTACATAATATATCAAAAATTTAAAGTCATAACTCAGGTGTACTACATACCAACAACAATGCTAACTTGCTTTGCAGGACTCCTAGAACTTCTAAGGAAAAAACTACATATTCTGAATTGTAGATATATAAATACTACTGGTAAGATGACTAAAATAGCATAATTCACCAATATATTCTAGCAATGAGGAGTATAGCCACAGCTTCCCTGCCAGCCCAGAGTAAGAGAGACTGCCCTGCAGACACTTCACCAACTTTATTTTCTTCCTGATGTCCAACCAAGGAGCACATTTTGACAAAAGCTTTTATAGAGCAAAAATTCCTTCTCCTATTGCAACTTTTCACAACCCCCTGCCAGTTCAGCCCTATCTTATCACCATGACAAGAAAAGCAACAGGGATATTATCAGAACAATGGAAAGGAGACAGCTTCCAATGTTACCCTTGCCCCTACTGGGGGAGATGACTGGTTTCAGAGATCTCATCTAACATCTCCCTTCCTGCAGGCTCTTGGCATTTGATGATACACTGAAAAGTTCTATATGAAAACTTCCTTACACTTCATTCATCACAGTTAGCACTACCTGAAAATATATACTTTTTATTTGTGTATAGTTTAACACACAAGATGAAGGCAGGCAGCTATGATAATGGTAAGACAATGAAGGATTGTTAGACAGCTGTAATGATGCATGCTCTGGAAAATAAAGTGAGAAAAATACTAGCCCGTGCAGGCTTGCCTCCAGAAACCCATTACTGAAGAGGAGGACCCACGATAGTGGCTGTGAGGTTTCCTTTGCACACATTGTTTCTACCAAATCCATTTATTTTTTCTGGGGTCAAGTCTTACAAATGTAAATGCTGTCAAGAACTCTTAGCCAATAAGAAATTTAGCCATGTGTAATTTTGAGTCGTGTTAATTTTATATTACTTTGATTACTTTTCATCAAGTCCAATTTTTCCCAGGTCAGTTTTTACAGATTTCAATTTTACCAAACAGATTTGGTCTTACAACTAGTTTGCCAAACATACCAAATGTTACCATGTGCAGTGTTTATCACTTTCATTTTCACTTTGAATTTTTATTTCTACTGATAAAATTCATTATGAATTGAACTTTAAATAAACTAATAGTTTGTATTTCTTGCTCAAAGCAAATAGCATTAGTAAGGGATAAAAAATGATCCTAATGATAGGTGGGGTCAAAACACTCTGCTTCCAATTCTAGTCATTCATCAAAGACTCAAAAAAATAATTTCCTGTTTATCATGTGCCTAGCACTGTGCTAGGATCTAAGAGACCAAAAAAAAAAAAACACACACGTAAAGACAATCCTAAGAAGCTCACAGTCTGGTGGAGGAACCTGTACTTCTAGTAGGCTCCAAAACTATTCGCAGTAGCGTTAGTCCCTCTGATGCCATTCATCAGAATTGGTTACAAGACCATCCCATTAGATCAAGGCAGGGCTCTGTGTGTTTCTAATACCCCAGACAAACCCCACCTAGTACTTCTCGTGCTGTGTCTTAATTTCCAGTTTTCCCACCCACCCCCATACCTATTCTACAAAGAAGCTTTAATATCCATTCATAGATAACAGAATTACCCTCCAAATCAACAGATATTCAAGACATGTTTATTCCCAGCTTGGGAGCAGGTTATAACACACCATCAATAAATAGAAAGCAAAAATAATTCCAGAAATATTAAAACATATATAATACTTTTGAACCAAGTGTCTCCTAGGTTCATCCAACTAAAACTTCATTTCATTTATTTCACAGTTTTTCCTGAAATGTGATACTGTGCAAATAAGACTTTTTTTCTTTGATCTTATTTCCAAGTAAATTTCAAGCACCTTGTCTTGAAAAATTTGCTTAAAGCACAATATGCCAGTGGACACACTATTCCGTTAGATATTACATGGAGGAAAAGGTCTAACAGTCGAATAAGTAGAACATGTTGGATTAACAGAGTTCACCAGCATTATGTACTGTGGGACTTCTCAGAACCTTTAATAGGTTAGCGCGCTTTATGAATCATTAGTAGAGGATGAACTCATGCAGCCGTTCACAGACTTACTTGCCTGTGGAAGTGTTTTTCTTAAAAAGCATCTCTCAAGAAAAAAATTTTTGCATGTTTAAGCCACAGACATTTTCCTTTACTCAGAAGTATAGTCAGTGACAGGCACGGAGTGTTTTATTTGGGTTAATTCATTATCCACCATTCACTGGTTAATGTATACTAAAATCACAACCGGCTGATCCTAGGATGAATAGGATGTGAACAGCATCCTGTAAACACTGAAGTCAAAGCTGCATCAAGAACTATGCTAAGGGCTGCAACTTTCACTGAAAGGAAAAAAGGAATTAACTGGCCATTAGCAATCCACCCACCAAAATTTTTTATCCTTTCTGATGTTTTCAATGTGAAGTGAGATAATTCTGGTCTTCAGACTTTTGATCTGGATAAATCCTACAGGTATATTCATAGAATCCGGGAACATTCATATGCTATGTGCATATCAAAATAAAGTGAAACAGCTCACTTTACTTTGTTGCAACACTATTTTGTCTGTGCAAAATTATGTTCCTGTACTCTTATAAGTACTCTTTAATGTCACTTTCAAATTCTAAGCATACAAGTATCACACAGCCTATGAACCAATTATGTATGTGTAGCATTCATACTGTGAGTCACCTGGAAAAAGGGAAATTTTGCCTAATTTCTCAGTTGGGGAAAGTCATGGTAATATCACTACTCTAGAACTTGCAAGTTAAGGAATGAAAGCATCAAGTTCAAGTCCAAAGTGAAAACAGTGAACCATATTCTGAGACAAAGAGAACCAGAAAGCAACTAAAAAATAGGAGAGAAAGACATAATCAACTGGAAAACACAGAATCAAGTGAATTAGACTCTTTCCCTCAGAGAGAACCATATCCAAATGATTCTCCTCTAATGTCAAATTCTCCCATCCCTCGTGGGTCATTCTGGGGGAGAAAAAAACATATGCCCTTGTTAGTAAACCATTCCGATCTTGCAGGAAGTGGAGAGTTGAAAGTGAGAGACAGAGTTATTTTTTAAAAAGCAATAATCCAGGTGGATTGGTTTCTTTTGAAGACTGGAGCCAAAGCTCACCGTCTGGGGTCTCTCTCATTAGGGTCTAGAATTTTATAATTCTCTTATGCATTCAAGAATTCAGAAGAACTATGGTAGCTTTTTCTCAACTGACAAGACCACAGAACCACCAAGATCCAAGAGCTCAAAACAGGAAGGAGCATTGTTTGCAAATCATGTTTTATGAAAACATGTGGCTGGATGAGAGAGGCAGACTCTGGAGCCAGATATGTGAGCTCAGATCCCAGCTCTGTTCCTTATCAGCTTGAATATCTTGCGAAAGTTACTTCGTTGTTCCTCAGTTTCCTCATCTGTTAAAAGGGAATAACAGTACCACCTACACATGCTGGCCACTAAGCTATTTTCTTTTTTCATTTTATTTTACTTTCTTTATTTATCTTTGGCTGTGTTGGGTCTTCGTTGCTGCACCCAGGCCTTCTCTAGTTGCAGTGAGAGGGGACTACTCTTCGTTGCAGTGCTCGGGTTCTCATTGCGGTGGCTTCTCTTGCTGTGGAGCATGGGCTCTAGGCGCAGACTTCAGTAGCTGTGGCTCACGGGCTCTAGAGCGCAGGCTCAGTAGTTGTGGCACACGGGTTTAGTTGCTCCGTGGCATGTGCGATCTTCCCGGACCAGGGCTCGAACCCGTGTTCCCTGCATTGGCAGGATTCTTAACCACTGTGCCACCCTGGAAGTCCCTAAGCTATTGTCTTGAAGGGAGACTACAAACTCTCCTTTTTATACTCTATTCTTTGGTGCTGGGGCTAGGACTCTGCAAGCCACGTTTCTACTTCGTCATTATCCTCCTTTTTGGCTCTGCCAATGTGGGGGGAGGGGGGCGGAAGAGAATGGAAGGCTGGAGGAGGAAAGAGGGACTTCTTGATCTTCCTTTCAGTTGCCCTAATCTTTCTTCTTCTTCCCATTAGTGGCAGTTAGTTCCAGTAGCTGCAGTTAACTCCAGTTTGCAGTTTTTCCAACTCCAAGAACTAGCTTCACCGTATCCCCTCATAGACACCGGTACCAACTGGGCAGCATCCTCTCCTTAGAGGACCGAGCTCCTTCCCTAAGCTTCTAAGCCTTATAATTTTAACCTCTTCCCTTTGTTCCTCCATCCTTAGAGGTGTTTGCTACTTCTTGCAGCAGGTGCCTCCATGAAGCTTTTGCATTCTTTTTTTGCCTTTTCAGTTCTTCAGTACATGGTTAACACATAAGGTTAATAACATGGTTAATAATTCTTCATATTAAATTCTCTCTATTAAAATAATTGACGTGGGAAAAGACCAGCTAGAGCCTGGGAGAAATCATTTGCAAATTATGTATCTGATAAATAAAGAAGTCTTCCAACTCAAAACTAGGAAGATAACAAACAAGAGACTTGAATAGATAATTTACCAAATAAGATAAGTGAATGGCTAGTAGGCACATAAAAAGTGCTCAAAATCATTATTCTTTTTGAGAATGCAAATCAAAACCACAATGAGATACCACTAAACACCTATTAGTAATGCTATAGTCAAAAGGACAGATAAAACCAAGTATGGACAAGAACGTGGAGAAACTGGAACACTCACACATTGATCACGGGAATGTAAAATGGTGCATACACGCTGGAAAATAGTTTGGCTGTTTCTTAAAAAGTTATTCATAAACTTACCATATAACCAAGTGATTCCAGTCTTAGGTATCTACCCAAAAGAAATGAAAACATATGCCCACACATTATTCATAATACTCAAACTGGAAAAAATGTCCATCAACTGGGGAATTAATAAACAAAAAAACAGTATAACCATATAATAAAATTCAACTCAGCAATGAAAAGAAATGAACTTCCGATACATGCAACTACGTGTGTGATATTCAAAAGCATTATGCTAGTGAAAGACACCAGACACAAAATACCACAGATTGTAGGATTCCGTATTTATGAAATATCCAGAAAAGGTATATCTATATGGATATTGAGGAAATGAGTAGTTGCATGAGGCTAGGAATGGGAGCAAGTATTGTCTGTAAACAGACTCTAGGGAGTTCTGGGAGGTGATGGAAATGCTCTAAAACTGGACTATGGTGACAATTGCACACGTCTATAAATTTACTAAAAATCACTTATGTAAACTTATGATGTAAACTTATAAACCATAAACTTGTGATGGATAAATTTTATGGTATATAAATTATACCTAACAAAGCTATTAAAATGGTATGGTTTCTGTCTTCTAGATAGACCTGACAGATATAACCCTCATAGGGTAGCTGTGAATATAAAACAAGTTAATATGTAGGAGGTGTGTAGAATAGCACCAGGCACGTAGTAAGTGCTATGTAAGTGTTAACTCTTACATTATATTACTTTGTTCTACCACAAATTAAACATTGTATGTACATTGCTCTTGGCACATAGTAGGTATCAGTGCAGAACAAGCTGGCCATGCCCTTCTAAGAGGCTGGTATGGAGGCATCCATACCGAAACCGTAGAACCATTGGTGTGGGAGTGCTATGCAAAGAAAAACAAAACAGCACACGCACACGCACGCACACACACACACCAACCATATTTCGGAACAGGACAAATATACTGGGGCTGGGAGTCAGGGACAGGAAAGGAGAGGAAAGACTCAGGCAGCGGCAGGAACAAAGAAATAAATGAAAGGCCGGAAGTGCTGGTGAGCATAAAGGGACAGACTGCAAACCAGAGAAGTGGGTCCCCACCTCCCCCACCCCATTCAGGTAGGTCAGTGTCTACAAGCATCTTGCCTTGGCCAAGGTCCTGCAACTTCCTGCTAAGCTAAAATCGGAGACTTGAAAGTCCCAAACTGAACCATTCAGGTCCCTTTCTTCCTTTCTCCCTCACATTTTCTTTCAAAAGAAGCTGGACAGAGGTTTTAACCACAAGGAAAATGTTATTCAAACCCAAATTGTCCTGCTGGGGAAAATAAAGTGCAGGACCCACAGCAAAGGCTGCCTGGCGAGGTGTCCTAATACAGCCCTCCTGAATTCCACAGTATACCTACATCACATGCCCCCTGCTAACCAGCTGACAGCTTCACTCAATACTGCTCTGTATGGATAAACAACCGAGCAAAGCCCAATGAGAGGAAAGCTGGGTTCCCAGGCAAGAAATGATAGCCAAAGAATTACAATGACAAATTTCTAAGTGCTTCTGGGCTAAAGGCTTAAAGTTCAGAAGTACAAGGGGGAAAGTAAGCACTGGGGATATAGCTACTTCTAGTAAATGAACCATTACAGACATAAAATGTTTTCCTTGTATCTTTAGATGAAATTCTAAAAAATTTTTCCTGCGGGATACTCTCCCCTCCTTAAGTCCCATCAGTCCCTCAGCAACGGCCACTTTCATCTGCAAGTCACAAAAACTCAATTTTATTTGCCTGGGCAGCCAGAAACAAAAACAAACAAATAAACCAAAACATACTTTTTCTAACATGATGTGAATAGCTCTAGAATTTCCAAGTTGGAAAACACATATCCATTGTGCTGATGTTTCCAATCCCACTATATTTTACTGTGGTCATCATTATGACAGCAGCCTCCCTCTTCGACCTGCTTAAAATCTAATAATCTATATCCTCAAACCATAAACAGCCCATTGTATCTGACCTAACATTAATACTAGGTAGGGGTTAAAGTTGAATCCCATCTTAAGACAAAGCTTGAGTGTAACAACACACCAATTCACTAATGTGGAAACAGGAGAATGAGGAAGACGTTCACTCAGGTGACAACTTAAATACAGGGCATTTAATCTCCAAGCTGGAAATAAAAGGGCTACCCTGACATTTATAGCCCATAAGGCTCCCAGAACTCAGCATCGAAATAGTTCTCTCTGATGATCAAACATGTTATTTGTATGCAGTAAAGGTAGAAACTTCATAGAACCTCTCAAAAATGTCTCTCTGATATTTTAGTTTGATCATCAGAACCTAGCTAAATGCACCCCAATATAATTAACCCACAAACTCCAGAGCAAACTTAAACCACTTCTCAGATAAATTTTAATAGCAAAATAATGGGGCAGGAGGGCCCCAGGCAGTCCAGACTTCATTACATTTAGAAAACATGCTTCAGGACATTCATAACAAAGCTATGAAGTAATTTCATAAATATGTAATTAACGACCATCCACACTTGGCAAAATAAATGAAAAAAACCCTACATTCGGCAGTGCTGGCTGTTTGATTTGTTTTCTCTTTCCCGGCTATTTTGCAAAATTCAACAATCCACAAATGGATTCACCCATCTCTAACATAAGTTAGCTGAGTTCTCATTTCTCTGTACATATTTACTGAATCTCCTGAAATGACTCTTTATCAAGAAGCCATGACCATCAAATGTATTCATGCAGGCAAGCAGAAGGATATAATTTTGTATCAGGGTGAGAGCAGAAAAGCTTCCTATAGAAGTGGGAGGCAAGGCTGGTATAGTTAGGGAAATTACCCCTTATGGTGGAGCCAGTCATAAAGAGAGGAAAGGAAAGCAGTGGATGGGGTACTTGGCAGGAGAAACTAGGTCATCTCCTCCGAATGAGATGAGAACTTCATGTGTCAATTCTGGTCTACAGCCTGGTCACTGCAGAATTTTTTTCCTGATTTCATCTTTTGCCATCATCATAGACAGCATTCAGCTTACTTTGCTTCCAAGAAGATCGACTGAGCATCTACTCTGCGCCCGACGATATACTAAGGGCTGGGATATCAAAATAAAAGAGACTTTTGGCCCTGGCCTTATTGGTCTCATAGTCAAGTCCTCTGCCCTCCCTATTCCTCAACCTTCTCAAAAAGAGAATGTAATTTCCACTCTATTTCAACCACTCACGGGTCTTAGAGCATCTTGGCTGAGTACTGTTTTGCATCCAGTGTTTCCTGCGTGTTCAAGACATCCTCTCCTTCCAACTGATCCTTCTCTACTCCCTTATAGAGACCACAGAAAACTTCAAACTCTTCTGTTTTTCTCCCAAGCCAAGTTGCCAAGGGCAGTCATTCCAAGGTGGCCCCGTCTTCCATTCGGGCTCCCTCCACCCTTGTCCTTGTGTGTCAAAGTATGAAAAATGTGGTAACTGAGTACACCACCATTCCTGTTGTTCAATTTCATGTGAGTCCTTGAGGTGCTCCAAAATGTTTCTATTCCCCTCTTGGTAACTCTCTTGATTCCGCTCCACACAGTTGTTCCAAACTTTTTCTCTACTCCTTACTATGTCCATCTCCCCTTCCTGCCCACATATCCTAGGCAGATGACCAAGCTGGCACGAAGCCTTTTATCTTCCTGACGCCACCTCACCCTGTTCACTACCCGTATCTCCACCCACTGTGGCCCCGCTCCAGCCTGTCTCACCTTTCTGGACTGAATCTTCCACATTGATCTCCTGATGTCACTCTCTCCCACCTCCTTCACAACCTTGCTACAGCAGAAATTTTCTTTCTCCTGCACCTTCAGTAACTCTCTCAACTAACTCCTTCTCTCAGTCTAAGTACAAATACTCTGAAGTCTCTTCTAGTCTAAAAAGAAATTTCTCAGTCCTGCTGTCCCTCTAAACTTACAATCCCTTGCTTTATTTTCATTGCCAAATTTCGAGCTACAATGTTCTCCTCCAGTTTCATCTTACAAGTGAAGAAAGCAAAGTTACATAATTTGTGCATGTGTGAGTGTACCTAAACACAAGGATGCTACAACTCTGATGATTCCCTTCCTCCTAACATTGCTCTCTCCAACACCTAAATTCTAATCATGACTGTGCCGCACCATTTTCCACTTCTAGAACTTGCCCCCAAGACAAGAGTAGAATTTTGGTAGATGATCTGGGTTCTTTGGGCTTCTGAACAGTGCTAAGCAGACATAAAGATCTAATATCTACTATCAGCTTTGCTATTACTTGTTCAAAGCCATTTTTCTTCTGGCAAAACCTCTTCAAAATGCATGTGCTGTGTGTGTTTGTGTGTGTGGCTAATGTTCCTTTTACATTTATTCTGTTTGGTTGTGTTTCCAGCTCACAGAGAAAATGCAGCCCACAACAAAAGGAGCTGCTGGAACACATGCTGAAAAGGGCAACCACTCACAAACAAGCCCCCCACCATCATCATGCTGTAATATTATCAAGCTGTGCCTACTGCCAAAGGCTCTTATTACATGTTCTATACAAAAATCTTTGAGTAATATTTGCCTGTCTGTCTCCTCTGTCTCCAGGCCATCTAGGAAACGGCTAAATCCCAAGATTAGGTTTGGGCTGCTGATTTGGGGGCAGGAACTTTTACAGAACATCCTCCTTGTTACTCTGCTTCTAAGACTGAAATATAGGAACCTTCAGCTACAGCACTTGGTTTCTCTGAATTTTCATGAGTCCACATAGGAAAGTCAACATCTGAATTAAATATATTCCAAGCCATAATGACCTTCTTAATAGCTTAAACTAGTTAACCTATTAACAAGTAAAGGAGGAAACTTGTGAAAATCAATTAAATCAAGCCTACTCTGGGAGACTCTATTATCGTTCACCAACATCTGGTGTCCTTCCCACTTTTTCAATGAAATGTGAACAGAAGTAGCATGTCAACCCTTGGTGAAAGCTTTAAGAGGCTACATGTACTTCACCAAGCCCTCTTCCCTCTGCCCCTTGGACCGAACTATGGTAAACGAGGCGAGGTGCCTATAGTATAAAACGTAGGAGACACTCATCCCCAGGGTCATGTAAATGCAGGGTTGGCTCTTGTACGGCCCTGAGAGTGAGTGCCAGTGGTGCCTCGCTGGCCTCACCCTAGAGCCAGCACCACCATAGCGGCTGCCCCATGAGCCTGGATCCCCAAGGGAGGACGCTATCCACATGAAGCCACCCTGCCACCCACACGGACATGTGGTGAGAGGAGTAAGTTGTGGTTAAATCACTGAGATTTTGAGGGTTATTTGTTACTGCAACATAACCTCCCAACATACACTCATCCTCCCAACATTACAAATTAAAAACGTAAAATTTTAGTAGGAGGCAATTCTATTCTTACACAGCATAGAGGAAAAAGCATGAGCGGGGCTGTCAGGCAGACGTGGATCTGTATCCTTGGCCTAAAACTTACCAGCTAGGCGACTTTATGTCATTTATACTAACTCCTTGGTTTCTTGTAAAATGTGACTAAAGATACTTTTTTTCCCAGATTTTTTCAGAATTAAACAAAATTACTTAGGCAAAGGTCCTGGCACAACTAATTCCAACCTCCTTAGGAATCCGAGGCTTACTCTACACAGAGCCTCAGAGGGTCCCAAGAGGATGGAGTCCAGGTTGTCCACAGGTTAACCATCCCTGAAGAGATATAATAGAAAGCCTGGATTTGATCCCAGGAAAACACCCTCTATTGGCTTTTCCTCTTCCTTCTCCTAATCTCCCTGTTCCTCACTTTTATTTTTCAGGAGCGCCTCCCCAAAACTGTCTTTCTACAAATCAAGACAGATTTATGTATCTTGAAGTAACAATAGTCTCCCTCATGGCTCCAAGATTTCTATGCTAGTTTGGCCGCATTACAAACACACATTTAATCATCAAATCTGAATTGTTTTACTAGAAACCTATTATTATGTGAGTCAGAGATGAAGATCATTACCTCAGGGCCCTCTGTGTGCCATTAAAAATAATGTCTTATACTGATCGCCGCATTTCCTCAAGAAGCACAAACACTGCCGATACATTATCTCATAAATTCTCATGGCAGCCTGTGAGGTAGTGTGGGGCAAAGGGCTGCTATTACCCATCCCACCCTTTCTCTTCAGTGCCCACTCTCAGATGGAAAAGTTCAAAAGCAATTGAAAAATTAAAGTTCTTTTACCCAGATCAATCATGAGAGATTTTCCAGATGCTATTTAGAATGTACCTTCACAATGTACAATTATTCCAGCCCTTCACGCCAACACACATTAAAGTTGCACCATAAAAATCAATAGAAATCTATAAATGCGATCAGTCTGCTCTGCTAGAAGGCTCCTGAAACAATGCTATTGTTTTCCCACCAGCCTTAAAAGGGGATGACACTACTGTGGCTTAGAGCAGAGATTGGCAAACTTTTTCTGCAAAGAACCAGAGAGTAAATATTTTAGGCTTTGTGGGCCATAAGGTCACTGTTGCAACTACTCTACGTCTGCTCTCATAGCAAAAACAGCCATAAATGAATAGGCGTGGCTGGGTTCCAATAAAACTTTATTTATGGACCCTGACATTTAAATTTCATATAATTTTCAAGTCATAAATATTCTTCTTTTAATTTTTTCAACCACTAAACAATGTAAAGATCATTCTTAGCTCAGTTTTTGTAGAACTGTACAAAAACAGACAGCAAGAGGGATTTGGCCCCCAGGCTCTACAGCTGCCCAGTTATTAGCTTAGAGGCCAAAATGGGGATTTTTGAGTCTACAGAGCAGATGATCTCCCCATTTTTCACTCTCCCTGAAGTCTTTCTCTGTACTCTTTCATTGTTTTCATCTTGGGCAAGAATGTATGTAAATATTTAAGTGCACACACACACACACACACACACACAAACAGAAAGCACTTATTTAAAAAATATATATCCACTGTGGAAATCAATTTCCCTAAAGCTAAAAATACTATGAATGGAAAGGCTGGATTTTATCTTCAAGTCTGTCATTGCGTTTATGTTTCAGGTGCCAGCTGATCCATCCTCAGGCATAGAAATTGGTGGCTTGTCTTCAAGTCCGGTTAGCTCGTCCCTGGTCTACTTCCCCTGCCCAGTCTCCCTCTGGCCTTCCCTTCGTCCAAGATGCACCTGGATGCCTTCACCTGATTAATTCAATACACACTCATTCAGGTCTTAAATTCTATGCCAGGCTCTGTGCCAGACACCATAAATGATGACAAGTATGACTATAGACACATGGGCGAGTGTACAGCCAGCACTGGGGAGGGTGTGGTTAACTGTAGGACATGACACCTGGGAACACAAGGCTCCAAAGAGGAGGTTATGCTTAAGGTGTGTTTTCTAAGAGAACAGAAACTCTTCAAGTAAATCACTTGCCATTGCCCTGGTCTTCTATCAGGAAACATCCCCTGGATTGCCCTGTCTCCTTTAAAACTGTAGGTGCTCTATGCCTTGTTTTCTGGTGACTAGATGCTATGGGCTGAGTGTTTACGTCCCTCTCAAAATTCATATGTTGAAATCCTAAACCCCAAAGGTGATGGCACTGGGAGGCAAGGCCTTTGGAACGTGCTTAATTCATGAGGGTAGAACCCTCATGAACGATATTACTGCCTTACAAAAGAGGCCCCAGGAGCTTGCCTGCACCTTCCACCATGTAGGGACACAAGGAGAAGTCTGTGACCCTGAAAAGTGCTCTCTCCCAACCATACTGGCATCCTGTTCTTAGACTTCCAGTCTTCAGAACTGTGAGCAATAAATTTCGGTTGTTTACAAGCAACCCAGTCTGTGGTATTTTGTTATAGCAGTTCGAACAGACTCAGACATTAGCTCTGTGGCTAAAAACCTTGCTAGAATGGTGCAAGGCAAGGACTCCCCTGGTGGTGCAGTGGTTAAGAATCTGCCTGCCAATGCAGAGGACACGGGTTTGATCCCTGGTCCAGGAAGATCCCACATTCTGCGGAGCAACTAAGCCCGTGCACCACAACTACTGAGCCCGAGTGCCACAACTACGGAAGCCCGCGTGCCTAGAGCCTGTGCTCCACAACAAGAGAAGCCACTGCAATGAGAAGCCCGTGCACCGCAACGAAGAGTAGTCCCAGCTTGCTGCAACTAGAGAAAGCCCACACACAACAACAAAGACCCAACTCAGCCAAAAATTAATTAATTATTTAAAAAAATGAATGGTGCAGAGCAAAGTAACAGAGTTTGAGAATCAGACTGTCCTGGGTTTGAAGTCAACTTTGACACTATCTGTGTGACTTTGAGGGAGTTATTCACTTTTCTGAGTGTCAGTTTTATGATATGATGCATAGCAAACAAAACTGTTAGAAAAAGTAAAATCAGAGGAAAGGCAAATATTCAACATGGAGGCAGAGGGTGATAAGCTGGAACTGATGCTGTTACGACCACTGACTGAAGAAAAAAATTGCGGCACAGCAATTAAGAGCTCACATGTCAGACTTATGAAGAAATGGACTTGCAAAAGGGAACTCTAATGGGGAAGAAATCAATTCCAGAGAGATTTAGGAAGCTGTATTGTTAGCACCTGACGGCTGTTGGTAGGCAGATGACAAAGGAGAGCTGGCTTGCGTGACTGGATAGTGATGCCTTCCACAAGAGAGGGGAATACAAGAAGAAGGGCAGATGTTGTATTAATAAAGTTCAGCTAAAAGGATGGAATGGAAATAAAGAGATTTTTAAAATATATGCAGGGGGCGGAGTCAAGATAGCATACTAGGAGGACGCAGAATGCACATCTCCTCACAACTAGGGCACCTACCAGGCACTAGTGGGGGACCACGGACACCTGAGGGGATGGGAGGAACCCCCAGTGACTGCGTAGGATGTGGGGCATGGGGGGGAGTGAGGGGAGAGGAAAAGTGGAGGGGGGATGGGACCGGCGCCCCTCAGGGGCAGCTGGGGAGGGGAAGGGATCCCACGCTCAAAGGGGGAAATTGGGGAACCAATGGGAGGGCAGAAGATCAAAAGGGAGCGTGGCCAGGTCTCCCCTGCCCACTTGGGCCCCCCGGGAGCCTGTTGAGATCCCAGGCCTGATCGTCTGCCCACCAAGGCCCCCTCCAGCCGTGTGGGTCCTGAGGGAGTGGGAGGAAGGGACGGGGGAGCAAAAGTAAAGGCTGGACGTCTGGGACCAGCACCCCTGAGGGGAAGCTGGGGGAGGGGAGGAGTTCCTACACCCAGCGGGACCCACCCACCATCAGGGGTACAGCGGCGACAGGGGAGACCCTGGGGGAGACAGTGGGTGAGGGGCATGAAGGAACGGAAGGGAACGGGGCCAGCCCTTTCCCTGTCCACATAGGCATCAGGGAGCCTGTTGGGCTCCCAGGCCTAATCCTCTACCCTGGAGCCTCCCTCCTGCTGCTCAGAGCCCAAGCCCCGCCCCTACACCCCCACCCAGGGCCCTACCTCTACACTCGGAGACCCCCCTCTGAGACCCCCTCCAACGAGCTGGGCCTAAACTCCACCCACACACCCTCACTCAGGGCCCGACCTCCAAATTCTGGAACTCCACGCTCCAGAGGCCCTCCTTTCCCCTTCTGCACAGGTCCTAAGTATAGGCCCTGCTCCACGCTTGAATGTTGCCCTGCCTAGCCCCGCCCTATGTTCAAACATCACCCACCCACCCGCCTAGGTCCCAACCCACCCTAAATCCCACACCTGCCTAAGTTCCACCCCCCCACCTAAACTCCACCCCCATAGCCAAGGCTTTTTTTTCTCTTCTTTTCTTTTTTCCTATTTTAGATTGGGGTTCTGTTTTACTTTGTTGATTCACTGCTGTTGATTCTTTTATATTTTCATTTTTCCTAACAAATCTTTTATTTTTCTAATTTTATCTTATTCTTTATACTTTGGAAGTGATCTCTCCTTTGGGCTTGTTGCCCCCTCCCCCTTTTATTTTCTTTTCTCTGCTGTGGTTTCATTTTACCTTGTTGGAGTTGTTTCAATTATAGTTTTATTTTTCCTAATATATTTTTTATCTTTCTAATTTTATTTTATTTTTTATTCTTTGATACTATACTGCTTTTTTTTATTTCTTCCTTCCTTTTTTTTTTTTTTTTTAACCAAACCACAAAGCTAGAGGGATCTTGGTTCCCAGGTCGGAGGTCGGGCCTGAGCTCCTGTGGCAGGAGCTCCGAATCCAATCTGCTGGACTAACAGAGAACATTACCCCAGGGAATATCAATCACAGTGAGCCCTGCCAGAGGTCCTCATCTCAGCACCAACAACCAGCTCTATCTAACTGCCTGAAAATACCAGTGCTGGATGTCTCAGGCCAAACAACCCATGAAAAAAAAAGAAACAATAAAAAAATACGTTACAGACAAAGACGAGGGAGCAACGTAAAAACCTACAAGACCAAATAAATGAAGACAAAATAGGCAACCTACCTGAAAAAGAATTCAGAGTAATGATAGTAAAGATGATCCAAAATCTTGGAAACAGAATGGAGAAAATACAAGAAACATTTAACAAGGATCTAGAAGAACTAAAGAGCAAACAAACAGTGAGGAACAACACAAATACTGAAATTAAAAATGCTCTAGAAGGAATCAATAACAGAATAACTGAGGCAGAAAAATGGATAAGTGACCTGGAAGACAAAATGGTAGAAATAACTGCTGGTCAGCAGAATAAGGAAAAAAGAATGAAAAGATTTGAGGACAGTCTCAGAGACTGCACCAACATTCGAATTATAGGAATCGCAGAAGAAGAGAAATAGAAAGGGTCTGAGAAAATATATGAAGAGATTACAGTTGAAAACTCCCCTAACATGGGAAAGGAAATAGTCAATCAAGTCCAGGAAGCACAGAGAGTCCCATACAGGATAAACCCAAAGAGAAACACACCAAAACACATTAATCAAACCATGAAAAATTAAATACAAAGAAAATATATTAAAAGCAGCAAGGGAAAAGCAACAAATAACATACAAGGGAATCCCCATAAGGTTAACAGCTGATTTTTCAGCAGAAACTCTGCAGGCCAGAAGGGAATGGCAGGCCATATTTAAAGTGATGAAAGGGAAAACCTACAACCAAGATTACTCTACCCAGCAAGGATCTCATTCAGATTTGATGGAGAAATTAAAACCTTTACAGATAAGCAAAAGCTAAGAGAAATCAGCAGCACCAAACCAGCTTTACAACAAATGATGAAGGAACTTCTCTGGGCAGGAAACACAAGAGAAAGAAAAGACCTACAAAACCAAACCCAAAACAATTAAGAAAATGGTAATAGGAAGATACATATTGATAATTACCTTAAATGTAAATGGATTAAATGCTCCAACCAAAAGACATAGACTGGCTGAATGGATACAAAAACAAGACCTGTATATGTGCTGTCTACAAGAGACCCACTTCAGACATAGGGACACATACAGACTGAAAGTGAGGGGATGGAAAAAGATATTCTATGCAAATGGAAATCAAAAGAAATCTGGAGTAGCAATTCTCATTTCAGACAAAATAGACTTTAAAATAAAGACTATTACAAGAGACGAAGAAGGACACTACATAATGGTCAAGGGATCGATCCAAGAAGAAGATATAACAATTGTAAATATTTATGCACCCGACATAGGAGCACCTCAATACATAAGGCAAATGCTAACAGCCATAAAAGGGGAAATTGACAGTAACACAATCATAGTAGGGGACTTTAACACCCCACTTTCATCAATGGACAGATCATCCAAAATGAAAATAAATAAGGAAACACAAGCTTTAAATGATACATTAAACAAGATGGACTTAATTGATATTTACAGGACTCTCCATCCAAAAACAACAGAATACACTTTCTTCTCAAGTGCTCATGGAACATTCTCCAGGAAAGACGATATCTTGGGTCACAAATCAAACCTTGGTAAATTTAAGCAAATTAAAATCATAACAAGTATCTGTTCTGACCACAACGCTCTAGACTAGATATCAATTCCAGGAAAAAATCTGTAAAAAATACAAACACATGGAGGCTAAACAATATACTATTAAATAACCAAGAGATCACTGAAGAAATCAAAGAGGAAATCAAAAATTACCTAGACACAAATAACAATGAAAACACGACAACCCAAAACCTATGGGATGCAGCAAAAGCAGTTCTAAGAGGGAAGTTTATAGCAATACAATCCTACTCAAGAAACAAGAAACATCTCAAATAAACAACCTAACCTTACACCTAAATCAATTAGAGAAAGAAAAATAAAAATCCCCAAAGTTAGCAGAAGAAAAAAATCATAAAGATCAGGTCAGAAATAAATGAAAAGGAAGTGAAGGAAACAATAGCAAAGATCAATGAAACTAAAAGCTGGTTTTTGAGAAGATAATCAAAATTGATAAACTATTAGCCATACTCACCAAGAAAAAAAGGGAGAAGACTCAAATCAACAGAATTAGAAATGAAAAAGGAGAAGTAACAACTGACACTGCAGAAATACAAAGGATCATGAGAGATTACTAAAAGCAACTATATGCCAATGAAATGGACAACCTGAAAGAAATACATAAATTCTTAGAAAAGCACAACCTTCCAAGACTAAACCAGGAAGAAAGAGAAAATATAAACAGACTGATCACAAGCACTGAAATTGAAACTGTGATTAAAAAGCTTCTAGCAGGGCTTCCCTGGTGGTGCAGTGGTTGGGAGTCCACCTGCCAATGCAGGGGACACGGATTTGTGCCCTGGTCCGGGAGGATCCCACATGCCGCGGAGCGGCTGGGCCCGTGAGCCATGGCCACTGGGACTGCGCGTCCAGAGCCTGTGCTCTGCAGCAGGAGAGGCCACAGCAGTGAGAGGCCCGCGTACCACAAAAAAAAAAAAAAAATCTTCCAACAAACAAAAGTCCAGGACCAGACTGCTTCACAGGTGAATTCTATCAAACATTTAGAGAAAACCTAACACCTATTCTTCTCAAACTCTTCCAAAATATACCAGAGGGAGGAACACTCCCAAATTCATTCTACGAGGCCAACACCACCAGGAAACCAAAACCAGACAAAGATGTCACAAAGAAAGAAAACTACAGACCAATATCACTGATGAACACAGATGCTAAAATCCTCAATGAAATACTAGCAAACAGAATCCAACAGCATATTAAAAGGAGCATACACCATGATCAAGTGGTGTTTATCCCAGGAATGCAAGGATTCTTCATTATAGGCAAATCGATAAATGAGATATACTGTATTAACAAATTGAAGGATAAAAACCATATGATCATCTCAAAATCAGAAAAAGCTTTTGACAAAATCCAACACCCATTTATAATAAAAAGGCTCCATAAAGTAGGCATAGAGGCAACTTACCTCAACATAATAAAGGCCATATAAAAAAACCTACAGCCAGCGTTGTTCTCAAAGGTGAAAAACTGAAACCATTTCCTCTAAAATCAGGAACAAGACAAGGTTGCCCACTCTCACCACTATTATTCAACATAGTTTTGGAAGTTTTAGCCACAGAAATCAGAGAAGAAAAAGAAATAAAAGGAATCCAAAGCAGAAAAGTAGAAGTAAAACTGTCACTGTTTGCATATGACACGATACTATACATAGAGAATCCTAAAGATGCTATCAGAAAACTACTAGAGCTAATCAATGAATTTGGTAAAGTAGCAGGATACAAAATTAATGCACAGAAATCTCTTACATTCCTATACACTAATGATGAAAAATCTGAAAGAGAAATTAAGGAAACTCTCCCATTTAACATTGCAACAAAAAGAATAAAATACCTAGGAATAAACCTACCTAAGGAGACAAAAGACCTGTATGCAGAAAACTGTAAGACACTGATGAAAGAAATTAAAGGTGATACAAACAGATGGAGAGATATACCATGTTCTTGGATTGGAAGAATCAACATTGTGAAATGACTCTACTACCCAAAGCAATCTACAGATTCAATGCAATCCCTATCAAGCTAGCAATGGCATTTTTCACAGAACTAGAACAAAAAATTGCACCATTGGTATGGAAACACAAAAGACCCTGAATAGCCTAAACAATCTTGAGACAGAAAAACGGAGCTGGAGGAATCAGGCTCCCTGACTTCAGACTATACTACAAAGCTACAGTAATCAAGACAGTATGGTACTGACACAAAAACAGAAATATAGATCGATGGAACAGGATAGAAAGCTCAGAGATAAACCCATGCATATATGGTCACCTTGTCTTTGATAAAGGAGGCAAGAATATACAATGGAGAAAAGACAGCCTCTTCAATAAGTGGTGCTGGGAAAACTAGACAGCTCCATGTAAAAGAATGAAATTAGAACAGGTCCTAACACCATACACAAAAATAAACTCAAAATGGATTAAAGACCTAAATGTAAGGCCAGACACTATAAAACTCTTAGAGGAAAACATAGGCAGAACACTCTATGACATAAATCATAGCAAGATCCTTTCTGACCCACCTCCTGGAGAAATGGAAATAAATCAAAAATAAACAAAAGGGGGGCTTCCCTGGTGGCGCAGTGGTTGAGAATCTGCCTGCCGATGCAGGGGACACGGGTTCGTGCCCCTGTCTGGGAAGATCCCCCATGCCGCGGAGCGGCTAGGCCCGTGAGCCATGGCCACTGAGCCTGCGCGTCCAGAGCCTGTGCTCCGCAACGGGAGAGGCCACAACAGTGAGAGGCCCGTGTACCGCAAAAAAAAAAAAAACGAAAAACAGAAAACAAATGGGACTTAATGAAACTTAAAAGCTTTTGCACAGCAAAGGAAACCATAAACAAGACAAAAAGACAACCCTCAGAATGGGAGAAAATATTTGCAAATGAAGCAACTGACAAAGGATTAATCTCCTGAATATACAAGCAGCTCATGCAGCTCAATATCAAAAAAACAAAAAGCCCAATCCAAAAACAGGCAGAAGACCTAAATAGAAATTTGTCCAAAGAAGACATACAGATTGCCAACAAATACATGAAAGAATGCTCAACATCACTAATCATTGGAGAAATGCAAATCAAAACTACAATGAGGTATCACCTCACACCAGTCAGAATGGCCATCATCAAAAAATCTACAAACAATAAATGCTGGAGAGCGTGTGGATAAAAGGGAACCCTCTTGCACTGTTGGCGGGCATGTAAATTGATATAGCCACTATGGAGAACAGTATGGAGTTTCCCTAAAAAACTATAAATAGAACTACCATATGACCCAGCAATCCCACTACTGGGCATATACCCTGAGAAAACCGTAATTCAAAGAGTCATGTATCACAATGTTCATTGAAGCACTATTTACAACAGCAGAACATGGAAGCAACCTAAGTGTCCATCGATAGATGAATGGATAAAAGAGATGTGGTACATATATTCAATGGAATATTACTCAGCCATTAAAAAGAAATGAAACTGAGTTATTTGTAGTGAGGTGGATGGACCTAGAGTCTGTCATACAGAGTGAAGTAATCAGAAAGAGAAAAACAAATACCATATGCTATCACATATATGTGGAATCTAAAAAAAAAAAAAAAAAGGTTCTGACATAGATGTCCTGGCCTATTGTAACAGAATATTCATGTACTGTCAGTCAGTCAAATGTAAATGAATGCACTTTGGAAATTAAAGGACAGAAAAAATATTTGTATTATATTTAAAAAAAAAGAAAAAGTAAAATCATGTGTAAAGAGTGCCTTGCACATCTTAGACATCCAACATACTACATCACACTCAAACAATCATCTTTCAATAGGTGTCCCCTAGAGATAGGCCAGCCTGAAGCCTGGACCTTAACGGTGGCCACGGTTGATACAGTCGAGCAGAATTCTCCCTCTATAAGTATAAAACTGCTGCTAGGTCCCCAGGTGCAGCACTCAGAGACCTGAATAAACAGAAGGAGGCCTGAGATGTGTAAGTTTGCTGATTCAGTTTTGTGGAAAGGACCATATCAAATTGTACTTAGCTTTTTTATATGTTTACTGAGTCGTTAAGGATGGGAACATTCACACCTCAAAAAATTTATTTTGTCTAAAATTTGTTTTTTAAAGGCTGAAATCAGCAATTATGAAATCAGCAATATATGATGGTTAATAGTAACTTTTAAATTTCATTTTCAACTTGTAAAAATGACATAAAGGTAGCCCAACATAGGACCTCCCAAAGATTCTTTGAGTTGTCTGAAGTCCCGCTTATGCCAGTAAAAAAATTTTTCCTTCACAACTTCAAATACTTAACGTTGCTTCTAAAAAACCTGAAAATATTTCCAAGGAGAAATCTCTGTATTGAGAACATTAGACATGCAATGCGTTGTTTCCAGTTGAGAAGGAAGAAGCATGAACACGAACAGAAGGACATCCCGAGCTGGCCCTCTTTGTGCGGCTCTGCACGTCATCTCTGAACATATGCTCCATGCAGCCTCTTCCAGGGAAGGCCCATTTTACTCCCTGGCCCCAGGGCACTGTCAGAACCCATTTTCTTGGTGATCCATAACTCTAGCTGGGAATTCATCTCTGTCTGTCAGTAGCAACAAATTTGAAAAACATTTCTCTGAACTGTCACCACTGCAAAAGGATCATTATGCTGACATCCACCGTACAGCAAGTGAGAGCTCATGCTATACACAGAGGAAAGGACCCACACATCACAGTTCCCAATAAAAAGCGAGCATGAAAAGCATTTACTATGAAGAAAAGAGCCATGGCAGTAAAATATTCCCAGGAACCCAAGTACAACAGCCAAGCTAAACCTCAGTTTTCTGACAGCCCAGAGATTCATGACCGTCTTCCCAGTCGGTGCACTCTAAACAGAAGTTCCCTGTATCTGCAGATCTTCATCACTGGCTCTGTGAAAGCCACCCAATTCTGTATTATCTTTACTACTCAATATGCTTTCAAGCTGTCTAAGCAAAGCCTGCCTGTGCCCTCACATTATAAGCTGGGGATTCAGAACAATAGGCTTGAACAATGTCCATCTCAAGTGTGTAAGGGAGCTGAGGCTGCCCCTTGTCAAGGACCTGAATCCCTTGCTTAAACAAAGGTAAACACAACAAATTGGCACTTTTAAATTACACCTAACCAACCCACAATAACAGGTGTGTTCTAATTTGGGCCCTCTGCAGTTGGCTATGCAGAGCACTGTTAAATGACAATAACATTTGATTATTTTTTAATAATGGTAAAAATACATATCACATAAAATTTATCATTTTTAAAGCATACAGTTCAATGGCATGAAGTACATCCACAATGTTGTGCCGCCATCACTAATCATTAGAGAAATGCAAATCAAAACTACAACGAGGTATCACCTCACACCAGTCAGAATGGCCATCGTCAAAAAATCTACAAACAATAAATGCTGGAGAAGTTGTGGAGAAAGGGAACCCTCTTGCACTGTTGGTGGGAATGTAAATTGATACAGCCACTATGGAGAACAGTATGGAGGTTCCTTAAAAAACTAAAAATTGAACTACCATATGACCCAGCAATCCCACTACTGGGCATATACCCAGAGAAAACCATAATTCAGAAAGATACATGCACCCCAATGTTCACTGCAGCACTATTTACAATAGCCAGGACATGGAAGCAACCTAAATGTCCATCAACAGATGAATGGATAAAGAAGATGTGGTACATATATACAATGGAGTATTACTCAGCCATAAAAAGGAACAAAACTGGGTCATTTGCAGAGACATGGATGGACCTAGAGTCTGTCATACAGAGTGAAGTAAGTCAGAAAGGAAAAAGCAAATATTGTATATTAACACATATATGTGGAATCTAGAAAAATGGTATAGATGATCTTATTTGCAAAGCAGAAATAGAGACACAGATGTAGAGAACAAACATATGGATAGCAAGGGGGGAGGCAGGGGGTGGGATGAATTGGGAGATTGGGACTGACATATATACAGTACTATGTATAAAATAGATAACTAATGAGAACCTACTGTATAGCACAGGGAACTCTACTCGGTGCTCTGTGGCGACCTAAATGGGAAGGAAATCCAAAAAAGAGGGGATATATGTATACGTATGGCTGATTCACTTTGCTGTACAGCAGAAACTGACACAGCAGTGTAAAGCAACTGAACTCCAATAAAAAAAAAAAGACAGATTACACATTTTATGTGTGGTCGTGGAAAGCAGTATTAGGACAAATGAGTAGAAATTAGAGAGAAGCAGATTTTGGCTCAATATAAGAAGGGCTTTCTAATAATCAGACATATCTAAAATTTTATAAACAATGTAAAGTATTTTTCTGTTAAACAAAACTTTACTTGTACAAAGTGGCATTTCAGTTCAGTCACTGAAAATCTAGCATCTGAACTGAGATGTGCTTTCTTTGTTAAATACGGATAGGATTCTGAGGACTTATTATGGAAAAAAGAATATTAAATATCTCATGAACAATTGTTTTATCAATTACATATGGAAACAAAAACATATCTATTGAGTTAAATAAGATACATTATTGAGATTAATTTCACCTGTCTCTTTTTACCTTTTTTTAATGTGGCCACTAGAAAATCTGAAATTACATATGTGGCTTATATTATATTTTGAATGGACAATGCTTATACAGAGAGATGGGCAAAGCTCTGACCATGAACTTCACCCCATGAACTGGAACACAGTTTAACAGCAGAAAAATTTCAGCTAACAAGCATATAAAGAGATGACTTTTTAAAACCATTAAAAATCTAGAGAAATGTAAATTAAAACAAGGAGATATGACATTACACATACAGACTGACCAAAATTAGAAAATTACAAAAAGATGAGAAAACTGGAGATGCCAGTGGAGATGAGAGGGTCCAGGAGCACTCCTGCCCTGCAGGTGGACATGTGGACTGGAGTGGCCTGCCCAAATGGCAAACTGACCCAAAACAGTCAAAGTTAGCATGTGTGTGCCCTACAGTCCTGCAATTCCCAAACAATCCCACACAGGTTCATCAAGGGATGTGGACAAGATGCTCAGTGCAGGGTGGAGACCTAGAGGTAATCGGGGTGTCACCAGATGAAATATGGTGGATACCACTGTGGAGTACTGTGCAGGTGTCGGTAACAATGGACCAGAAGTCCCTACAGCCAATGGGTGGATCTTCAAAACCTGGTGCTGCACAGCAAAAAGTTTTAACTAGATGCATGGATAACAAAGAGAGAGAGAAATCTATAGCAGAATACCATTTACTGAAATTAAAAATAGAGGAACACAAAAGAGAAGTCTTTTTTTACAAGAATCCATACAATCGAAAGGATACACTTCAGACTCCTTACAGTGGTTTGTCAGTGGGTGAGGAAGGCAATGGGAGGGGGAAATGAGGAAAAAAGGGAGTAACTAGAAAAAATACATCAAAGAAGAGAGACAGAATCAAGCCTTGCTTTTGCACTTACCACGGTGGCTGTGGACAAGGGGCATAACCTCTCTGAGCTTCAGTGACATCATCAGCAAATAACAAAATCTATCTTGAAGGACTGTTAAGAAAAGTCAGGGTGCCACATATAAAGCACCCAGCACAGCGCCATTATATCCCAGGGCTCCTTAAATGGCCACAACGATTATCGCTGGGAGTTTATACAGGTTCTGCGCACCCTTTGAAGCACGTGCTCCTGCTCTATTAGGCACTGATGCTCACAGCTTAACTCCAGGCTAACCAGGCATTAAGGAAGAAAATAAGGTGACATAATTCAGATTTTAGGTAGTTTGAAAGGATTATCCTTTATCTTACAGGAATTACTCTCACTCTGCCAATACTTCTTCCATCCAGAATCTTCTCTCTCTGCGTATATACTGTACAAATGAATAATTTATCACTGTATCTATCAGAGACACAGACCCAAACTAAGGCCTGAGGAAACATAGATAAAAAGAACTATAGCTGATTCACTTTGTTATAAAGCAGAAAGTAACACACTATTGTAAAGCAATTATACTCCAATAAAGATGTTTAAAAAAAAAAAACTAATGTGATTCAATGACAGAAGTTCTGAGAAAACTGTGATCCCTCCCACATATTATGTTCCTCATTTAGTCTCATCGAACATCTCTGGCAGCACGGCGCACCCTAATTTACCCCCTCTTCAGTGCCGCTGCCTATAAGCTCAGGTAGCTTTAAAAGGTGAATTCCTCCAACACTGTCTCCTGCTGCATATCTATCTTACCCTTCCTCACAGAGTGGCCCATAGTGTGACAGTGTGATAGATGTGCATATATACCCATATATAAATTATATATACATTACATACATATGTAATATAAACTGTTCTCCTGAACTCCTCAGAGCTTTTAGTGCTTCCTCACAAATCCACTGCAAACAGAAATCAGTACATTTCAACCCCTTCCAAGCCTCTGTGAGGCATCCAGACAGAAGAGGAAACACAGCCTTTCTGTGTAGCCCTCACAGGCACCCCACGGAAATCAGGCGCCTATCCAGTGCAGTTGGAGACTCATCTCCTCTCAGCTGCCAACTTTCAAGCTTTTTTAGATTGTTTTTAAATGGGGTTGGGAACCCCAACTGTTACTGGAAGATTAGCCAGGAGCATGTGGCTGGTTCTACCTGGATCCTGCCCACACTCACTGGACCCAGACTTGTGGCTGGAGTCCTGGTTTTGGGCCCACATGATCCCCCCTACACTGAGGGTAAAGATTGGAGAAAGCTCCACCTCTGGAGAAACAGGCTTATTGTCTTCTGCCTTGAGGCCTTCCCTTTAGGTTATAAACAGGTGAAATCTCAACAGTGCCCTAGTACAGGATATTAAAAGGGTTTTCAGGGTATAGGAACTCCTGAAACGTGCAGGATAGATGAGGAGAATTAGGAGGAGAATCAGTGCTCACCAAAGGAGACATGTTCCGTATATGAGTTGTCGGGTACAGGGGCAGGATGGAAGACATGGGTGGGCTACAGCAAGAAAGGGTAGTATGCTAGAGACAAGACCTGCTTAAACAAAGCAGAGAAAGGGAATAGACTATTAGGGGTAATAATGATAACAGCTATTAGCATGTACTTGGTAGTATTCAAAGAATTTTACATGTAAAAGTAACTTACATGTAAATTGCTTGGAATACAAATATAAAAGTAATACTTTATATTAATTCATCAACTTACTTTGTCCTCACAAATAAGAAGAAAGGGGAGTAGTCATCCAGTTGTACTAGATCTTAGAGAAAAGGAAAGCATGGACTTGGACTTACAGGATGTAAGGAACAGTGCCATAGTCAGGAAGGGAGGGTGCTCAGGAAATCCTAGGAACTGCCTTATGAATTAAAGCTTTCCAAATACTTGGCAAATGAGAAGCTGAATGTATCCTTAGGGGGTGTCAAGGTGGCTGTCTTAAAAAATTTAAATTTACTCAGAGACTTGGGATTCATTTTCTATGTTTGATGAAACTATTAACAATTAACAATTAAAATCATAAGTCTGTTGATTCCAGGAGTAAAATTTTAGACTATGATTTAGTTTCTTTTCATCTTAATTTTTTTAATTTAATTTTTATTTTATATTGGCGTATAGTTGATTTACAATGTTGTGTTAGCTTCAGATGTACAGCAAAGTGATTCAGTTATAAATACATATATCTATTCTTTTTCAGATTCTTTTTACATATGTTATTACAGAATATTAAGTAGAGTCCCCCGTGCTATATAGTAGGTCCTTGTTGATTATCTATTTTATATATAGTAGCGTATATATGTTAATCCCAAACTCCTAATTTATCCCTCCCCCCCCATTAATTTTCTTCTAGGAAGAATTTTATCAGCCTGGCTTTACATATAGTAACTTCTGATCTGGTAGGCTTGTCTATATTTATTGGCGGGAGGGGGCCAAGAAAAGCCAAAAGACTTTTCCAACAAATATGATCCTGTAATCCCATTGAGACAAGGTTAATCATAGAGGGGTGTCAAGATTTGCTTTGTGTTGCAAAGTCTGCAAACTATAAAATCAATAATATCTGGCTCAAAGGAAAATGTATAGAAACTGGGAAAGAAAGATGACATCACACCAAGGGTGAGAAAGGCTGAAGAGATGAGATATGACAACAGGGAAGAGAAGGAATTTCTGTGGATGCCTGCCATCTTATGTGGCACTGAACAGGTTAACTGAACCCACTGATCTCTGCCTCAGGGCCCTTGCACTGCTACTCCCACTGCCTGGCTTGCTCCTCTCCCACCTCTCTATGTCTTCT
Organism: Lagenorhynchus albirostris; assembly: GCF_949774975.1. Taxonomy (NCBI): domain Eukaryota; kingdom Metazoa; phylum Chordata; class Mammalia; order Artiodactyla; family Delphinidae; genus Lagenorhynchus; species Lagenorhynchus albirostris. Next base: position 87,153,640 of record NC_083102.1, on the reverse strand, counting down.
TTCTCCTAGGTCTCTTCTTAAATAGGGTCTCATCAGAAAGACTTTTCATCAGCACTCCCCATCATCATTCTTACCATGCTTTGCTTTCTCCACAGCACTTATTGCATTTGATATATTATATATTTAGTTGTGTGTGTCTGTCTGCCCCCAGCAGAATGTAAGCTCTGTGAGGTCAGAGAATCCATCTGTCTGGTTCACTGCTGCACCATCAACAGCATCTAGAACAATATCTGTCTCTCCTCAGGGGCTCTATAAATATTTGTGGAATGAATGAATAAATGTCCCATTCCATCTTTAGTCATGAGTCTTCCCTTTATCCTTTAGGTTAACATCAACACATAGACTCTTGGTACCAGTCCCTTGATTGTTACTGGAAGGGGGAAAATAAGATAGTTCAGTGCAGTTCTGAGTGTGGACCCTGGAAGCAAACCACCTGGCTTCAAGCCTGGCTTCACGACAGCACTGCCCAACAGAACTTTCTGCCATGATAGGAATCTTCTGTTCTACACTGTCCAATAGAGTAGACACAAGCCACGTGGACCTACTGAGCACTTCGAGTGTGGCTAGTGTGACTGAGGAACTGAATTTTTTATTTAGTTTAATTTAAATTTAACTAGCTGCATGTAACTAGAGGTTACTGTATTGGACAGCACAGTTCTAGTTGTATAATCCTAGACACGATTTATTAATCTCTCTGTGCCTCCATTTCCTCATTAGTGAAATGGTAATAATAATAACAATGACAGCAGTAGCAGCACCCACAGGATTTTGTGAGAATTAAATCAGGCAAAATGCAGTACCCTAAAACAGTACCTGGTACATAGTGAGCTCTCAGTAAGTGGTACTATTGCAGGCAAAAGGAGCTGGCTTTGCAGTAACACTGAATCCTTATTGAGACATAACAGCAATATTAATCTAACATATAAATAAGCAAAGGGAAACTTAGGCATTTCCAGAAAGTAAGATTATATCAAATATGTGATAAGTCAGAAAATAGGGTAAATGTAAGGGAAATCGAGAATCGCATGCCAACAAGTTGACAATTTTAATTGACTGTAAATGTTACTCTTTAATAAAAGAGCAGTTACCATAGCAGCCAGACATCACAAAGTCATTTCAAAATCAAAGACAATGAGCATCTTCTTAAATAATCCTTGTGAACAATGTAACTGAGCAATATCATGAAAGGGCTCCCTTGTATGTCTGGGGTTTATCGTTGAGAACAGTTCATTTCCCAACAATTTTCTCCGGTTTCCCATCTCTACTTTACACCCAAGATTCTACACATCTTTCTTATTTCTGAGGGTTTATTTAGATGTCTTCTAAGAACTCATAACAATGAACAGGTAAAAAAATTATTTTATAGAAAAACAGGATTATGAAGGATAGCTTATGACACCACTTTATTATTGCCCTAGGAAGCAGCAAACATGTTATTGTATTTTGAAGGAGGCTTGAATTAATTTTTCAGTATTGTGTATTTTTGTGAGCCTCCAAATAAAATGTTCTTTCCCTACCTCTACAGGTTTTATTTTTTTTATATACTCATGCTTTTCTTCCTTCCCAGAGAATTTGAATGTCAAGCCAAATTTGAAAAGAAGAGCAGGAGGATGGGGCAGAGGAGGATTAAGAAAGATTATTTTGCTCCCTGATTAGACTTTACCAGATCAGCTCTCCTCTTGCTACCATTATATAAACGTCCGTAACTGAAGCAGGGATGGCAGAGACCACAGAAGATTACTCCTGCCTCTGTCACATGACAGACCCATCTGTCTAGCTCCTTGAACTGTATTGCTCTCTTCTGTCTTCCTCCTTTGTCTTCTAGATCATCCCATCTTGCTCTACTCTCAGATTTTATGGTCATTACCTTGAAGGCTGAGAACTAAAAGAATTTCTTTTGGAAAACAGTCTGTTTAAAAACAAGGTTTATACTCACATATGTTAATGTTTACTTGGTTCTGTAACATTTTCATTCTTTGTGTTAAAGGTCAAAAATCACAAAGCATAGGGCCCACATATCTGATTTTAATAAAACATCTATTTGTTCAGTGCCAAATTTCTCTGGTCAAGGTGAGCCATTTAGAATGTGTCATTCCATATTCCTACACACAAGATAGTAAAGCATAATCAAGTTCGGTTCATAGTTCATTGTTTTGAAACGTGAAAAAAAAATAGGACCTGTTTTCTTAAGGAGAGCTTAAATCATACAGAAGTGGTAGGATCTCTAGTTGCACTGACTCTGTGGGGAAATCCCTATGTTGACCCCTTCTCTAAAAAGAGCTGTGAAATTGTCTTTAGATCAATTCCTAGGATACAGCTTTGTATTGTGGCATACGTTTAATGTACTGGAAGGTAAAGCAAACTTAAAACAACAAGCATCCTAGGCACTAAATGCAGTGGTGAATAAAACAGCCATGATCCCTGTCCTCGGGAGGCTCCCAGTAAGAAGGGCACAAGGAGATAAATTGCTAACTGCTACACTTCCTGTCCGAGCCCTCATGATGTCATTCTACAGATCCCAATCTTCAAACCCAAAAAGAGGGCTAAAAGGGCATCCACTTGAGGGAAGTTCCACATCTTTCTTTGTTCTCCTCTCACTATCATAAAATCCTCACAAAGGCCTAGAATGGAAAGGGCTAAGCTTACCCAACAAAAAATGGAGTAGCAATGAATTGACAGCTTCAAAATGTACAAGATTCCTTTTCTAGATAAAAGAGAAATAAAATTTCGAGGTCATGTGGGAGTTTTATAGAACAGCAATCTACTGTGCTCTTTACACTTCTTTTTGTTTCTTCTGGGACTGCCTTTCTAGAGTGATGATAATGACACAGCCATCATAATGGTGATACTAATATCTAACATTTATGAGTGTCTTAGGTACTTTTTTTGTGTGTGTGTGGTACGTGGGCCTCTCATTGTTGTGGCCTCTCCCGTTGCGGAGCACAGGCTCTGGATGTGCAGGCCCAGAGGCCATGGCTCACGAGCCCAGCAGCTCTGCGGCATGTGGGATCTTCCTGGACCGGGGCACAAACCCGTGTCCCCTGCATCGGCAGGCGGACTCTCAACCACTGAGCCACCAGGGAAGCCCAGAAAGGTACTATTTTTAACCTCATTTTACAGATGAGGAAACTGAGGCATAGATAGGCTAAAGAATTTGTCCAAGGTCATACAATGACCTTGTAAATGAAGCAGCCACCACACAAACCCAGGTATTCTGGTTTCAGAGCTTATGCACTCATCTAGTATGACAGAGCTGCCTCCATGTTTTTCTTCTTAGTAATGCAATATTCTTTCCAATCCTGAGAAGAAAACCAATCACAAAGAGATCCTTAATATTAGAAAGCATTTTAGTCTTCATATCATCTCTAGTATACATAACAGGCACACAATAAGGAAGGATAAATGAATAAATGAAAGAATAAAAGAAAAACTAAAAACTCAATCACAGTATTTCTGTTATTTAATCTGGTACTTTTATATTAAAACTAAGAGAAAAAACAAACAAACCAAAAGAAAAAAAACACAAAGAGAAACTAAAATACCACACCTTAAGATTTTAATTCCAATAAAAAAAGTAAAATTCGGGTCAAAAAAAAAAACTAAGAGAAATCTACATTACATGCATATGTCATTGGAAGTGGAGACCTTCAGTTCTTTGCTCCTAATATATAGCTCATCTTAGAAAAATATGATGCTAATTTGCCACAGGAGATTCATGAGTCTCGAGCAGTGGGTTCAGAAATTAAAACTGGTTTGCATGCATCAATCTACACTTCTCCAATCATCTACCCCTTTTAGCAATGGCATAAATTGGCTGACTGGGCACTTTGAAGTTTAGTTCTACGTGGTCATAGAACTAAGCAATGTCAACTAAATATTATCCATAGGATTTACATTTTGGGCAACATGGCAGATCAAATGTCCCTCCGCACCCCCACAAAATATCCCAAATAGAATACCTAAAAATGCTGGATAAAATTTCAAAAATATTTTTAATGTGCATGGCTTAGCAATAGTAAAGTAAGAGAAATCCATACAGATAAGAAAAATTTCAGAGAAGAAACTGAACACCAAAGCTAACAATGACCTTGGTGGCATCAACTGACCCTTAGTGGGTGAGGGTTTTTTCTCATGTTTTTCATACTATGATACACATCAAAAATGAAATTATTATAATATCAATTGCTAGAATAAATGGGAGAGTATTTGGGAGCATATATGTAACTTTGCAAAAACACTCATTATATTTACTTTATATAAGAAAAATAAATTATAAAGTATTAAATATATTGAATATATATCCAATATTAAATATAGTGAATTTGTATAAACCTGCCATTAGAATATTTGTAAATATTTTTAAAGTAACTCGAACTTTCTTTCATGAATGTATATATTTTTTCATTTTATGTCATACTTGAGATGGTTGCATGCAATTCCTAATAAAAACTTTTAAAGACGATCTCTTCAAAAGTCTCATTATGGATAAGCCATTTTTTCTGTAAGTTTGTAGCAGCTAAAAATCAATGAGCTCGGTAACCAACTAAGAAGTTAGAAAAAGAACAAAAGAATACGCCCAAAGAAAACAGAAGAAATGAAATAAAAAATAAAACTTAATGCTATAGGGGTTCCCTGGTGACGCAGTGGTTGAGAGTCCGCCTGCTGATGCAGGGGACACAGGTTCATGCCCCGGTCCGGGAAGATCCCACATGCCGCGGAGCGGCTGGGCCCGTGAGCCATGGCCACTGGGCCTGTGCGTCCGGAGCCTGTGCTCCGCAACGGGAGAGGCCACAACAGTGAGAGGCCCGCGTATCGCAAAAAAAACCAAAAACAAAACAATGCTATAGAACAGAGGAATGTAATGGAGAAGAACAACAAAGTTGGTTCTTTTAAAAAGACTAATTTAAAAAATTAAAAATAAATAAATAAAAAGACTAATAAATCTGACAAACTTTTGGCAAAATTTATCTAAAGAAAATAGGATGTCAATGAACAACTCCAACGATTTTAAGAGTATAGAATGAACAACTTTATGCCAGTAAATTTGACAGGGTAGATGAAATGGACAAATTCTTAGAAAAATATATCTTTAAAAACTGACTGAAGATGAAATGAAACACCTGAATGATTCTATAACAATTAAAGAAATGTAATCAGTAGTTTAAAATCTTCCTCAAGGAAACACCAGGCCCAGACGCTTTTACAAGGTAATTCTATTAAACATTCAAGGAACGGGTAATTCCAATGGTTCACAAATTCTTTCAAAGAAAAGAAAGAGACTTCTCAAATACTTTTATGAATTTTACATAACTCTGATACCCAAACTAGATAATGACAGTATGACAATGCAAAAAAACAAAAGCCTTACTCATGAAAATACTTTTAAAATAATAAATAAAATATTAGAGACTGCTGAGTCTCACAATGTATGTGAAAGTTGGCTTTGTTTTAAAAAATGCAATATTTCAAATCAGAAAATCCAGTATTGTAATTCATCTCATCAATATATACTAGTTGGAAGTCATTTGATTACCTCAATAGCTACAGAAAATTCATTCAATAAATTTCAATATATATTCACAATCTAAAAACTCCTTATCAATGTAGGAATACAAGAGAACTTCCTTAACCTAATAAATAGTATTTGCAAAAAAAATCTACAGTATATGTCATGCTAAATAGTGAAATATTAAAAACATTTCCTTTAAAAACAGAAAAAGACAAAAATTAAACAACATGTTACTCGGGAATATATACGTTAGTGATATAACTATAAGGAATGTAGGGTAATAACACAAAACTCAGAGAAGTGGCTACCTCTGGGTGGTTATAACCAGGAAAGTGGATAGCAGATACACAAATGCTCATTATTGTTTTTAAACTCTATACACAAACACACACAGGCACATACACACAATATAAAACATATTATTCATAACATGTTTGCAGATGAACTGAAACAATGATTCATTCTGCAAATGTTAAACAAATCCAGAATGATGGCTAGTCTAAATAACATTGTAACTACAATAGAAATTTAAATCACCTTATCTTCCATTGTACAAGTTCATGCTTGCCTTCATATACGTCATATTTCTACACTAAACTTATATCATAGTTTAACACATTTGGGAATAAATTCCAAATGAACTGCTCACATCCCAGTGAGACTTAGAAAAAATTATATATGAGACATTCTATTTCCTGAGTAAATCTATCACAATTAAAACTTCAGTGTAAAGGGACCACCTCCCGCATCTTTAGGTTGGTCTTTTAGAAACCTTTTGTAAAAAAAATCAATTCTTTAACAGTACACAAAGGAAAGGAACAGCCTTCATCAAATGAACTCACATTGATTGCAGAATTCTTCCCCTTTGTTCTATGCACGTTAAATTCAGCCCCAGAATGCTATGAGACCCCACAGCAATGCTTAGTGTGCTCTATTGAACCACAATATCCAGACAGTTCCAGATTTTCTGCTTGGTCTGTTCAGGCACAGACACTTTAGAGGGCACTGAAGGCAGAGTGGAACATTGGCGCTAACGAGGGGGAAATCTGAGGAGGATTAAAAAGAATGTTTTCTGAGCACCAGACTGTAAAAAAAAGGCTTGATATTGAGCAGGGAAGTGTGCTTTTTGAAAGTTTTCCTCTAAAGAACTTTCTGTACTTCTGGTTCCCAAAGAGACAAAATAGAAACCAGACTGAGTTCAGGTTCCATTTTTTTTTTAAAGAAAAGAACGGAATTTGTGTGTTCTTTGAGTGTCTTCCAGTGGAGAAAGTATGTGTGAATATAGCAGGCACTCATTCATTCTCTTTTTTGTTACTGTTGTGTTTAAGGAAATGGAGACTGGAATATGTAGGTAGGCACTAGTAACGAAATTAGGTGCCCAGTTTTTCATTCTGATCATGTGAAGCATTACTTGCTTATGGCTGGGGTCCATGTTCTAAGTTATTGTAAACATTATTTTTAAATTCTGCAAAGTCCCTAAAGTTTCCCAAGAAATGGTATTTCCAATTCTACATTTTTTTTTTTTTTTTAAATTTCAAAACATGCTCAGGCTGCTGCAGATGTAACCAAGCAGAACCCTATGGAATCCTCCCAGGACAGACCCCTCCCCCATATCCTCTGCTGTAGCTCCTCTCTGAAGTACCTAGATAATATCTGATGCACATTTCCTGAGTTGTTTTACAGAGCTAAAACCACGGCCAAATGGAAGAAATTAACTACTTGATGATCATGAGCACATAGCCCCCAGCCCTACTGGCGCCTAAGGATTGATAAAGTTAACCTGTGACACCACCCTGTCCTCACCATCAGCCAATCAGAGAATTGTGCATGAGCTGATCACATGCACACCCCTCCCTCACCTTGCCTGTAAAAATACTTTACTGAAACCCATCAGGGAGTTCAGGTGTTTTGAGCAGTAGCTGTCCTGAACTCCTTGCTTGGCGCCCTACAGTTAGCACTGCACTTTCCTTCACCACAACCTGGTGTCAGCAGATTGGCTTTACTTCGAGTGGGTGAGTGGACCCAAGTTTGGTTCAGTAACACAGAGACGCAACCTGCAACCATAATGCATCGTTCATGACCACCAAGATCAAACAGCTATTTAGAATCCTGCAGTTCTGTATGCCTCAACTTCTTTTGAATTCTACAGTAACCTACTATTAGTAGGTCTCCAGTGACCTGCCAATTCTCCGGGGATGTCCAAGTTATTGCAAAGTGTCCATCTTCAAGCTGAGAAACCAGAGCCAAAATGTTCAGAGGGGAGAAAGACCATCCCAATGAGTCCTCTAAAAAGAGTAGGTCAGTGGAAAGTCACAACAGCTTCTTAACAAGTCAGATAAGTTATAGAGAGTAATTTCAAAGAATTTATATCAAGGCAAAGGACTGCAAAAAAGTCCAGGAGGAGCTGGCTTTTTCCTCATAGGTAAATGAGTGTTCCCGTCTACTGCTTGCATTTTGGATGAATGCCTATTCTTTTTCAGCCTTCATATTTTATCCTCCGCCCTCCAAGCTCTAAAATGCTATCTTACACATAGTGTCGGGGGAAAATGACTCTGGACTTGACCCTATAAAAAGGAAAGTTCTGAGAAGATGACAGGGCTGGAGCTCCCTCTAGAGCCCATCTTGCAGTGCATGGAGGGGTCTTCAGGAAACTGAACCAGAGCTGGACAGATCCTGGCCCATTTCCCCATCCCAGCTCATCTTGCTAGAGAGCCCTTTCCAACAGACTGAGAGGTCTGCAAGAGCAGAGCTATTCACCATCCTCTGCAGGATGCAGTTGGGAGGCTGCCCAGCAGTGCTCACCAGCATCTCTTCACCAGCATCTCTAGAAGCAAATGGTCTGATCCAGAATGCTTATTTAATAAGTTCTCTTGTCAACCTCAGCTCTGGATATTCACCACCAAAGGGATCTTGATACTATGTAGAACAGAGAATGTTCATTTGTTCATTATTCAATCCAGCAGTTTGGGTCATAGTCATAGATGCAGTCGTAACAAATGGATACTCTCATTTTACAATAAGCTGATGACTTTAAACCTGAAAGGAGACTTTTTTTTTTACATCTTTATTGGAGGATAATTGCTTTACAATGGTGTGTTAGTTTCTGCTTTATAACAAAGTGAATCAGTTATACATATACATATGTTCCCATATCTCTTCCCTCTTACATCTCCTTCCCTCCCATCCTCCCCTTCCCACCCCTCTAGGTGGTCACAAAGTACCGAGCTGATCTCCCTGTGCTATGCGGCTGCTTCCCAGTAGCTATCTATTTTATGTTTGGTAGTGTATATATGTCCATGCCACTCTCTCACTTTGTCTCAGCTTACCCTTCCCCCTCCCCATATCCTCAAGTCCATTCTCTAGTAGGTCTGTGTCTTTATTCCTAGGTTCTTCATGAGTTTTTTTTTATTAAATTCCATAAATATGTGTTAGCATACGGTATTTGTCTTTCTCTTTCTGACTTACTTCACTCTGTATGACAGACTCTAGGTCCATCCACCTCATTACAAATAGCTCAATTTCGCTTCTTCTAATGGCTGAGTAATATTCCATTGTATACGTGTGCCGCATCTTCTTTATCCATTCATCCAATGATGGACACTTAGGTTGTCTCCATCTCCTGGCTATTGTAAATAGAGCTGCAATGAACATTTTGGTACATGACTCTGAAAGGAGACTATTAATAAGAAACAATGTTGAGCTTTTTTAAAGCCTTCTTTAGAAAAGCTAAAGAAATACAAGGAATTAACATGCTAATGAAAAACAGAGCAACACAATCTTCATTTGAGTATAAATCTGAGAATCTTAAATCACTATTTTCTTTAGGAGGAAAAAGATTCACAGATTCACATATTGAGAAACCTAATTTTCAATATATTACAGTTACCTGTAAAATAACACAGAATAAAATGCTTCTTCTGATTTGTTCCTATTACATGGTGTTATTAGAGATAGAGAATATTCAATTTTTCTTTTGTGAAGAGGGTAATACCTGATATTTCTCTGTCAGTGGGGGGGAACTTAACAAGAATGCCTAAGTGCTTAGGTCTTGACACAATCAGAAGATTGTCTTGTCCACATTGCCTTTAAAACATGGCTTCTTTTTTCAGGTTAGTTCAGTTGAACTTATTAAATATTTCAACATTATCTCCAAAATATATTCTTGTTACTTTTGAGTCACTGCTGTAGACAAATAAAATGGAAGAGCTAGACCCCGTCAACACAAAATTAAACTCTTAACTGAATATGGTGTTTTCTTAGTAACTGTACAAAATTTATTCTAAGAATCACAATGGCATTTATATAACACTGCAGTTTCTAAAAGGCTTTCACAGCCATTATCTTTCTTGATCCTCAGAATGAGGTAGGTCTGGCATATACAGGTTGTGAAATGAAATTATCCTTCTTTAAGTTGTGTATTGTGAGTCCAATTGTTCTGTCTACTAAATTTTCTGAATACTAACCACTTCTCCAGCCCTGCTCTCTTTAGTGGTAGTAATAACAACAACAATGCCAATCATAGCTAACATTTATTGAGTGCTTATTGTGTGCCAGGTCCAGTTTTAAGTGTTTTACATGCATTAATTCAATAATCCTAAGAATATAGGTGTTTTTATTTATTTATTTTTAATTCATTTATTTTGGGCTGTGTTGGACCTTCGTTGTTGCATGCTGGCTTTCTCTAGTCGTGGCGAGCGGGGGCTACTCTTCGTTGCAGTGCGTGGGCTTCTCATTGCAGCGGCTTCTCTTGTTGCGGAGGACAGGCTCTAGGCGTGCAGGCTTCAGTAGTTGTGGCATGTGGGCTCAGTAGTCGTGGCTCTTGGGCTCTAGAGTGCAGGCTCAGTAGTAGTGGGACACGGGCTTAGTTGCTCCACAGCATGTGGGATCTTCCCGGACCAGGGATCAAACCCGTGTCCCCTGCATTGGCAGGCGGATTCTTAACCACAGTGCACCACCAGGGAAGTCCCGGTGTTTTTATTTAAAGTCTCATTATACTGAGAAATCTAACTCTAGATATCTGTCTATAATTGTTCCCTACTTGCTTCCTCCTTTAATTTCACCCTGTCTTTGACGGTTTTCCTAATATTCACTTTATTGATAAAGGCACAGCAACACTTGGTTAGCAGATGATATGTTTTTAATGTCCATAACCTACAGCCTCTTTTTACGTATCCAAAATACAATTATGTTAACTTTAGAAAAATGACATCAAGAAAATGGAAAGTCAAGAGTAGTTAGACGACTTGGCCAAAATCATTCAGCCAATAAGCAGCCAAGTCACGATGTAAATCTATACCCAGTTCCCTAATGCCTCCAAAAGCTGCCCAAGTCTATTTTTACCCTTTCTGGAACTGTGTCTGTGACCTGGTGATCCTGTCTACCATCACCACCTTCACCATTGCCATCAATAAGCAAACCTATTAAGAATGTTTCTACATTTGACGCAGGGCAGAAATGGATGACACAGAGCCAGTAATGCGGACATTCCTACAGGAATTCACACTCTAAGAATAACAGCAAGGAGATCTGAGATATAACCAAGGGGACAAGGTGGGTAAAGAACCACTCAGGCTCTAGCTTATGAAAATGAGAAGGATAGGACGAGGAGTACCTCATCACACCTAAGTATGCTTGAAGAGGGAAGCCTGATAAACATGTAGATATCTTCCCTGTAAATACCAGATCCTTCCTTTCATGTTGATACAAAATGTTGCAAATGCACATTTAAGTTAGGAGGAAAAAGAAAGTGATAGAAAAGGCACTGCACTGGGAATCAGATGTGTTAGTTTCAACTCTATCAAGGTGTAATTTTGGCAAGACAATTTCTCTCAGCCTCAGACGCAAAATATTCTGTCAGACCGGGGAGAGTCTGATTTTGGTTCAAATCATTTACTGGCTCTGTGACCTTGAACAATTTTTTAAGCCTCAACTTCTTCATATGCAAATGTATATAATAATTCTAACCTTGTAGGTTTGTTGTGAAGGTTAAATATACAAACTAAATATACTAAGGTTTTTGCAAATGGTAGTTGCTTAATAGTATTTACCATTATTATTTCTTTATCGAGGAAACGAGGAGACTGCTAAATAATTTTTAATATCCCTCCAACTTCTAAAAGCCTGTGAGTCTATATTCACTTGGCACTGGGTTAATCATACTTATTTAAATGTTTGCTTAGACAGATTGTTGCTTTATGACCATGTCATTTTTTTTCACATAAATGGTCAATCAAATCACATCTAGAAAAAATAATTCCTATTTTCATTCAACCCACAATTTAATTGGGGTACATTAGCATTAAGTCATTAATGGAAGTGAGATAAGAAAAATGTCTCAAATTGTTTAGATTAAGTATAGGTAAAAACCTAATCTACCCTTTAATGCAAAATTACCTATGAATTGGTGCAAACTTTCACAGTTTTCCAAACAAGAGGTAATTATTTTTCTAAATTCATACTACATCATCTTTTCTCTGGAATAGTATCTTTCACACATTTTGAATACAGCCCATAGTAAGCAATACATTGCAATCTAGTCCACATACACATATGTAAATATTTTAGGAAATAAAGTTTTCACAAAACCCTTATTATCTGCATTGCATTCACATTTTGTATTCTTTTTTAATCCAAGCTTTAACGCTGATCATTATCTACTAAACTGATATCATGACCTATCAAAGGGTCACCAACCATGATTTGTAAAATGCTACAGTACAGCAATTCTTTCTCTATGAAGGTTTTTTAAAAATGCCAACTAGTCAGTACTACATCTTGTCCAGTCAACTGGTTAAAACATGGACATTCAGTTAAATAATATGTAGCATTACACAGACCACAATATTGCTGGTTATTAATCATCTGAAATTTAGATAAATTCAATTAATCTAGCTTATAACTATATATGTTCTTAAAATGCTCTGCAAATATATTTACCCTAAATGCTCACTGTAAAGGCATTATAGAAATCAATTTAGCTTCACAATCTGGAACTGGAATTTCAAAGAGAAACTGGAGGAATGCTATTTATCAAATTTTACAATGACCTTTTCTTTCTTAGGTTGACTTATTTAATCCTCATGTTTGCATCTGCCATACAAGAACCTCTATCATCTCTCTCTTTGTATAGCTTGATTTTAGAATCTACTGCAACTTCCTACAGGGGGGTGGATCCATAATTTTTCTTTCTTGACAATTGGGATTTGCACACAGCTTTGCACTGTAATGCATATTCCAGCTCTCTACTTATCCTGTGTCAATACATTTTTAAGCCATTGATGATATCAAATTCAACGGGCTTTTGATGTTATCAAATTTCACAGGCTTTTCAACCTTGAATTTCTTCATGTCTTCTCTATTCATACTTCATTTATTTTTGCTGTCACTCTTCTATGTCCCTGTCATTCTTCACATCTGGATCTATTTGCCTGTGTTTCAAATACTGAGCCTCCTGTCAATGATGATACACATTTCCCACTCTGATTTTTACAACCTCACTCTTGATCTTCATTGAAACCAAAAAAAGGCCATACAAAGCACCCCACCGCAGGAGTTTCCAGACACTTAAGTAAACGGGCCTATGATGCATTCTGTACTAAAGCCAAAGTTGAGTTCCCTTCAAGCTCCTGTTTGCCATCATTTTCTAGTGTGAAACTTTTCTGATTAGTTAAGTTCTGCATGTCTGCCTTTGAGCTAAGGCCTCTTTTCTGATCTACAACTATTTATTATTCATTTCGCTACCTTTCACTACTCTTCCACTAGCCCTTTCATTGATAAGTCATAATCTCAAAATTTCATGCAATTAGACTAACTTCACACAGCCTATCATTTAGGATCTTTTCTCCTATTAAGGACACACAGACAGTCCCTACACTACTGCAGACCTGGTTTCATTAGGAATGATATCAGAATCCAGGCACGAGAGACCCATTCTGGCAATTCCATGCCAGCAACTCCATTTCAAACAAGTTTGCTTTCTTTTTTCACCCTGCTCAATAGTAATTAGATATGGTTCATGTCTATATTGATCAAAAAATTATTTATCTTCCTCTTGCAAGCTACTCATTCTTCTGTTTTATTCTAGCAGAAGCAATGAGAAATGTGCTCAAGATTGCAGTTAGGACAATTTAACTATGGATGGCGCTGTGACCTTGTGCAGTACAGGCGTCACAGAATCGTAATTATAATTTGAGAGCTGCATGATATTAGTTATGTAAACATTTAGGATGCTGGGGGAGGAGGGTGTTGTTTCTTTCCTTCCTCAAAAGGCCCTAATGACTTTTCATAACAGCTTTATGTTTAAATCATCAAATAACTTACCTACTATTTGCTATGTGAACCAGCCTCTTAGCCTCTTAGCTTTCTGTCATTATTAATATCTTCTTGTTATTATTAAGAATAAAGGTCAGCACCTTGGTCTTTCCTCATATCAAATAAAAACTCCACTTGACTCATTATAAGGAAAAATCACATTAATTAAAGTTGGTGCTGACCCCCAAAGTTCAAATACATTATGGAAATTGCACTTTAAAACTCTCCCAGTTATCATGCTATGAAGCCCCCAAATTAGAATTCTCCTGGAGTGTTCTTTGCTTCATGCCAGTGCGATCTGAAGTTCTCTCTTCTCCTCTCCCCATAGTTTATCTCCTCACACCACACGCAGAAGGGCATTGAGCCACATGCAGCAACTATAGCTGTATGCTCTGCTGGGTTTGGGGTTTTTTGTTTTTTGGGTATTTTTCATTTAAAATTTTACTCACTTTTAAGATTTCTAAGGTATGTACATAAAATGTAACATACTGGCCTGGCCACCTGGATTCTCTTTACTGCATGATATCATCACACCAAACAGAAGCACCAATCACTAAATAATCATTTTCATGTTAAGTACCTGATACCATATTCTGGTTATGTATGTATGTGTATATATATATTATCTATAAATGCATATAAGCGCCTTTTTAACATTTTTACAATGGAAAAAAGCCGTTAAATGTGAAGCCTCACACCAAGAAAAGAAACCACCTAATAATATACCTATGGGCTATACGGGGTCTGTTATTTTTCACAAATGTTCACTTAAAATCTCACTGTTATAAAAATCATTTGATATTCACATTAATATGTTTTCCAACATCTCTTCATTGTCATAGTCCTTGTCATACTACATAAAAGCAAAAAAAAAAAACAGTTTCTAAATTCTCATTTCAAATCATTTTCTTGTAAGTTTGGCTTGGTAAATCGAAAATTCTTATAAGTGAAATGTGTTGTAAGAAAATGAAAACTGTCTTCCCTGGGAGTACACATTCTTCTCTGCAATCTGGGGGAGTATTTGAAATGCACTGGCAGAGGAAAAAACCCTCTTCAGGGCCATTCCATAACTCTGAACTTAGGATGGATTAGCAGCTCCAAGAGGCAAGACCTCACTTTCTCACATGCTCAGCACCACCCAGATAAAGAACTGGTGATGATGGTCCTGAACTTGAGTAAATCCAGACCTTGTCCTCTTTTCAGAGTTCCCCATCAGAGCTCTGCACATGCTGGGCCACCCATCTGAGCCAGCCTGCATGTCCAAGAAGAGCACATCTGCTCTGACGCCCAGAAAGAAGAAAGGAAAACCTGGAAGACATATCCTCTTCTCCTGTCCAGATTGCTCCTATAGGCGTGCAAGGAAACCCAACCTGGAACAGGAGTCCCCTCTATTATGAAAAAAAGGCCTGACCTTTTGATCCTTACATAAAACCTCCATTTTGAATAACATGATTTTTTTTTCCATGAGAAACTAAAAGGTTAGGGAAATTTTGCTGAATCCTAAGATATAATTAATTATATCCTAGCATTGTAATAAAGATCATTACCTATGCATCAGAAAAACCCTCCATTTGGGAATAAGCTCATCATGAATTAGGCTGTCAAGTCACAACCACTGCCATCAAAGAATTTTGGAAGAATTCCTTAAGTGCAATTACTGCTGATGCCACAAACCAATGAGAAAGATGAGCATCATGGCTTTCAAAGTATATGGTATTCACTTCTCAACATGGCATGTGGGACATTTTAAATCACTTCCTTCTCTTTTCATTCTTCATGCCATTAATCATTCATTTTTTTATTCATTAACTCAATAAAAATGAACACCTATTATGTGCCAGACATATACGTACTACTGTGTGCCAAGATACAGTAGTAATAATAACATAAGAACAGTAACCCTACCTAACACAACTATACTGCTTGCCTACTATGTGCCAGACACTGTTCTCCTGTATACCTTGGCTTATTTAATCCTTGCACCAATCTCCTGAGATAAGTACAATTATATGCTCACTCTGCAGATGAGCAACTGAAGTACAGAGAAATTAATTCCCTAGGTCATACAGTCAATGAGTAGCAGAGCCAGGGTTCAAACCCACATCTTTTTACTCCAGTGTCCATGATCTTGACCTCTATGCTATATGAAAAACAGACATGGATTTAAAGAAGTTTCAGTATACTGGGAAAGACAGACATTAAACAAATAAACAAACAAACACATTTGTAATCTCAAATGCTGATAAGATATATATGAAAAGAGCAAGGTGCCCTGAGAGAATGGTACAACATTGCCAAGGCTCTTCCTGCAGGCTAAGAAATGCAGTAATTTCCTCAGGTGACTCTCATCTCAACTAAATGACAAAGGTATAAAATTTAAGAAAACAAGCTGATTAAAAAGAGCTGGGGAAAACTAAGGCTGGGAGGCTGGTGAAGGTAACTAAGCAATTCAGCCCTTAACCCTTGCCACAGAGCCTCGCCATCTTGGTGGCCCTTCCTGTTGGTACACTCAGAATGACCAGAGATAGGGATCGGGTGAATGCAACCCCCTCCTCCTATCTTATCCCTACCAAATATGGAAATCTAACTGGATCCGGTGCCCCTTATTCACAGATGAAACCAAGTACCTCCTCATCTGCAGTTTTCCACCAAAAAGTCTGTGGTGGATGTCTAAAACCCTTAAATTCTGCCTTAATGCTTTAGCTTATTAAAAAAATAAAAGATTTCATTGGCCTATAATGGGTAAAACTTGCGTCTCTGAAAAAAATTTAAGACATGGTTGATAGTAAAACAAACAAAACCCCACCTTTATGAAACTTGGCTATTAATAGACTTGGAAACAGACTGAAATACTGATTTGAAAACAAATACATGAAAGCAGAGAGTCAAGCTCCCAGAAAGACAAAAGCCCCTTGCCATCCTGATTTAAAAAAAAAAAAAGATCTGTACTTTATTGCCCTGCTTGACAAGTACAGATCTACCTCTTTCTTATTAGTAGAGAAATCATACAGAAAGAAGAAACATCTCTCTTCTCAAGAAGTTGTCTCTCTGTGAATTGGGGAAATTTTGCATCTCTAATTGTTATTATTTATTTTATACATTATTTTTCTGTCTTCAGTCTTTATGTTTGGCATAGTCCCTAAGTATAGGATTACATCTGGAAGAAGTGTGACATATTAGCTCCTGATTCTGTAGTTTCACTCCACTGAGGTTAATGATGATTCAGAGGGGAGAGCGCGGAGAGGGCAGGTGTTCATAATAGCACCATTAATTATGTGCGCTTTGCACATCTAGGTAGAAAGCAACATCATTTTCAGGTCCAATAAATAAAGTAGTTTTTCTAGTTCATTGTTCAGAATCATAAAAAGAATAATTCTTGATGTTGTATTGCCACAAGAAAGTCTCCTGCTTCATCATCTTAGTGTATCATTTCATATGGGATATTCCACCTGGCTCTGATATACGAGGTTTAGTAAAATGCTTAGATAACTAAATACACAACTTAATCATTTGACTTCTAATGAAGGTTAAACAGTCTCAAGCAAACGGCACATTAAGTCTCATCTTAATAGTTAGAAAATTACACTTGAGAGGCCTAGGTACACTTAAATTATGAGAAGCCTTCTTAACATTAAAAAGAAATAACCTAAAGGTTAGAAACTAAACTTTGACAGTAACTTACAATACATTATGTTAAATTTACTGTTAGTGTCATGAGACTTTAAACACCTTAAAAGCACGTTAAACAAGACTTTATTCAGATATACCTTCTTTATCCCATCCTTTAAAAACATCTGTGAATAAAACTGACTTTAACTCTTAATATAATTGACTTTGATTCATAATCAATTCTTTTTTAATTAATATACTTCAGTAATAAATAAGATTATGTCCTCCTGTGGTTTACCTAGAAATAAAATACCAAATAAATTGAAAATAAAGATTTTTAAAGTACGCCAGAGACTTAGGGATCTGGACTTCTCCTAAAATGAAGTAAATGTCCTTATATCTTCATCAGTACAAAGGCTATCATTACATTTTACATTGGTATATGGGAAACAGGACAGTATACTGATGTCAAATTTCTGAAAACATGACATCATATTTCACTACTGCAGAATAAATGATTTTTGTGTGCTCTATTCCAGGAAGAGGAAAGAAAAAAACATTGTAATAGTTGCAGTTTGTATTAACTTCAAAATGGTAATTTTTTACCAAAGATAGTTTTCTTTCCTTTTTAAAACAACAACAACTTTGGTTTAGAGCACAAAATCTCACAAAAATAAAATATCTTATAACATGTTGAGAAATCACCTGCAAATTACTTTCAGGCCTTTGAAAAAGAATCTAATTTGAATCACCAGTCTAAATAGGTCATTTAACTTAGAAAAATTAAAATTAGCTGTGCAGGGTCAATTCTTTTTTTCTAAAGCATCTGCATCCTCAACGTCCTGCTATCTTCAAAGTCAAACCAGATCTAAGTGCCAAGAACAACAATAATATATGAATTTATTCCAAATCTCAAAGTTAGTCTGCTCTTGAAATGGCCATAAAAGACAACATTATATATAAAAATGGGGGAGGGTGCTTCAAGAAGCTGGGGGTGGAAGGACAGAAGGAAAAGCAGAAAACTCATATTTCAGAAGAATAATGGTATATTTTCTGGGGGGTGTGTTCTCTACTGGTGTACATTTCTTGCCTCTCATGTGCACATGTTCACGGTATATGGCAAATCAAAACCAGCTGAGGCATACTTAATACAAAGCAAATACTTCCAAACAAGTTCATTCTCCCACAAGCTTCTCCTACAGTAAACTAGCAGTATAAGATCATGAACTTAATGCTCTTGTCCGGCCCCCTTCAGGACTTAATCGTCCTGCAACATTCTGGTAAACTCAGGGATCAAAGCCCTACTCCCCAGAAAACCTTCCCAAGCATAGGAAAAACTACAAAATCTTGAAGGTAACACCTTTAAGAAAGAGAACTACAAAATAAAACAAAATACACATGAGAATGTGGCTGCCTGAGACATCCTATATCCCTTCACAACCAGACCATCCATAAAATCAAAACAAAAACAGGAGGGTGTCAAGTGTTGGAGGATGGAGTCTGCCTTTAGAAGGCAGGGCACCCAAGGTGACTAGCAGAAAGGGAATCGGGATCACGGGAGGTAGGGAAAGGAGTCAGTTTTGTTTCAGGATTCTCCAAAGCCACCAGGAAATGCACCCCCATCCTTTCTGGGTTAAAAGTAACTTTGATGCTCAGAAAAAGTACTCTCATATTCTCCAGCTAGCAACCATCTATCATCCACAGGCAAAGAGTGATCAGAAACACCAATGAAACAAGCTTTCCTCTCTGCCCATCTTCCTAAAGCCACTTCCCCAAAACTGAGATCTTGAGAAATCTTGATTCCCTCAAGATTTCTCTGTTTAAAGATGAAATGGAAGGACCTTTGCTCTGACAAGGAAGCAAACTGAAGACGTGACATTGGGGAATTGCGAAGGAACATTCTTAGCTACATTTTTTTCTTAAAAGGGTAAAACCCAAAACGGAATTCGAATTTCTTCACCTCCAGATGGACGATAAAAATTTTATAACTTCCCGGGACAAGCAACTTCACTCCAGCTCTCAACCACCCTCAAGAAGCGGTGACTGAAACCGTCCCAGAGAGCCACAGAGCAGGCTGACCCTCCCTGCACTACAATCACTCCAAATCCGCTTTTCGCCTCGCTGCCAGCTCCCGTTTAGTCCCTCAGCTCGCGCCCTGAGCCCCCGCTTCTTCTCCCCATCTCTAGTTCGTAGGGGACTCGGCCCAGCAACCGCCCTGCCTCCACCGCGTCCCTCTGGGTGGCGTGCCCCACACTTTGGAGGTTCTCGAAAGCCCCGGGACGAGGCGCTGGTGTCGAGGCTGGGGAACCCCGGGGATTCCGGCCTCCAAGGGCTCCCGCCAGAGCGGATTCAAGTTGCTCGGCCCCCAGCGGAGCGCACGGCCTCCCAGTCCCTCCCACTCCCGTCCCTCCCCGGCTCGAGCGCCCCGGGTCCCCCCGCCTCCGCGGAGGTGAGCGCGCACTCACCGGAGGTGAGCTGCATCCAGGCACAGATCTTGTACACCGTAGCCGTGTTGCAGAAGAAGAAGAGGGTAAAGCAAATGATGCAGGCGATGATGAGCATCATGGAGAGGCCGATAAAGAAGGAGGCGGCTTTGAAGGCTCCCGAGGGCAGCGTGGAGAAGTCCGTGAAGCTGCCCCTGCAGGTCAGCTCCCGAGAGAAGCCGTTGCCGATGCAGTAGTGGAAGAGCCCGAAATAGCCGGCTTGCGGGGTGTCCACGCCGTCGCCGATCCAGTAGGGCTGGATGAAGCACACCACGTTGACGATGGCAAAGCAGATGGTGAAGATGGCCCACAGCACGCCGATGGCCCGCGAGTTCCGCACATAGTTGGTGTGGTACAGCTTGGCAGCCTCCTGAGCCGGGAGCATCGCGGCGGCGGCGGCGGCGGCAGCGGCGGCGGCTCCGGGCATTCTCCCTCCTCCTCCTCCTCCTCCTCCTCCTCCTCCTCCTCCTCCTCCTCGTCCTCCGCCTCCCACCGCCTCTCCGCGCTCAGGAGACACACTCACCGAGCCGCGCGCGCTTCAACTCCCCTGCCTCCGCCTCAGCCCAGCAGCGCCAGTTCCAGAGTCTGCATCCTCGCTCCCGGAAGGAGGGCGGGGGAGCGCTGAGCACCCCTCCGGCTCGCCTGGCACAGCCTCCCGGCCCCCCTCCCTCCCTCCTGGTCCGGGCTGCAGCCCTCCTCACCGCCCTCCGCCCCTCTTCCCGCCGCCGCCGCCGCTGCAGCTGCTGCAGCTGAAGGCGGCAAATCCCGCGCTGGGCTGCGTGGCGCGCGAGCTCGGGCGCCCCCCCTCGGTTCCCGCCTTCCGCCTCCCTTCACGCCGCGAGCCCAGCGGCGCGTAGGACCTCAGCGACCCTGGGACGACCCTCAAGTGGCGGGCGTGGGCCGGGGACGCAAGCCTAGAGTTGGGGAGGGGGGACCTCAGGAGGGGGCGGGAGCACCCACAGGGATCCTAGAGGCGATCCCAGGATCCCGTTTGGTGTTAGTGGCCGGGCGCCGGAGGCTCGTTCTGAGAGCGTTTCAAGCACCGCACGGCAATGTGCTTCGACCTCTGCATCTTTGCAGACGCGCGAGGGGCAGCGCGGCAGGTGAAGGCGAGAGACGCCAAGGGAATAGAGGCGTGGTGCCCCAAGAGGTTCCCAGTGGCAACCACAGAACACCGCCCCCGGCTAACTCCTCGGTGGCCTTGGGTCGACGAGGTGGAGACAGAAGTTGGCCAGGAAACTGGCAGACAATAACGTAAAAGGCACACCTCAAGGGTGGTCTCATACCAGCTCAGCAGAGCTTATTTCCTCTTCGCGTCCCACCGCCCCGCCCCCCATGCAGCCTCATGAACAGTAGCCTATTGATGCCCTGCCATAGATGGGGCCTGTGGGGCATAGAAGTGGCTGTGTCACCGAAATGTATAGTTTTTCTGAAAACATCTGGTATTTTGGCCAGTGTTCTAATTCTTATACAAATATTCATTGGCAGCACTGGGCTGGGTGCTAAGGATACTACGACGACAGCAGATAGTTGTTTTTGTTCCTTGTCCAACTAACCAGAAAGTTCTTTTCAGAGTAATTTCCTCTAAATTATCCATATATGACCCCTTACATTTTCATGTGGCATTGCTGTTATACACGCCTGCACTTTGTGCTGTTTCCTTAGCTTAATGTTTTCACTTTGCAGTCTTTCTGTTGCTCTTTTAACAGTCCCTGCCTTTCAAACTCCCTTTCTTTGTTTCTATTTGTTACTTTTTTGGTTCCTTCTGGCTCTGATATAAAACGTGTAACCCCTACTCAAAGCAGTGAAACCGGAATGTTCAATGGCAGCATCAGATTTTGGTAACAAGCCATTTTGAACCATATGACTGCTGAATTCTCTGAGCAGAAGGGAGAGAGTTCAGTTAGAATTTGACCCTTAAATCTACACTTAATCACACACCTTATTATAACGCAGAAACATACGTAAGCTCCTTGACATTGTCTTGCCATTATGCCCAATCTGCCCAGCTTCTTAATAGGACAGTGAGACACGTGAGATACCAGGTAGAACATGAAGTTAGCAGGAAGAGGTAAGAACACTCAGAATGGTTCGGTTTGGAGGGGTGGCTACTGGGGACCAAGGAAGGAAAGCTCCAAAAGGCATTCGGCTACATAAGTGGCTATTATATGGAAGAGGGGTCACACCCTAAGTGGTGAAGACCAACCATGCCCCTCATCTAATAACCTGAAGATTTACGATTGTATGGGGAGAGGGGGGAGATAGTGGAAATAGGGATGTGGGACACAGAAGCTAAGGAAGGGATTGAAACTGGGAAAGAATTTAAAAGGGTGAGTGTTGGAATCTTACATTCAGTTTTTCCTACAGGCGTGAAGTTCAAGGTCCACGAGGCAGGACTTTGGAAGTCAAGAGGACAGCGTTAAACAGCAGCATGAGACCTGAAAGTTTAGACGATGACTAAGAACTTCTCACAAATCTGGTTGTAGACTCTCAGAAGGTCTTTTAAAAATCAGAGGGATTGGGGAGGGGGAGGGGGAGGGAAGATGACCTAAATATGACCCAGCCCAATATAACACTTGCAAGTCTCTAAAAATGTAATTCGTGATGATGCCCCGTCAGTGCACTGGTGGCAATGGAGGGTCAGGACTTCTGTTAGGTTGCATCTGTTTTAACTCCCCTGAAATTGCTGTTAAATCAGAAAATCAGAAGTGTTTTAACATGGAAGGAGGAAGAGGAAAGGTGAGGGTAATTGGATTTATGGGGCCATCTGGCAGGCCATGTGTCCCAGGGGCAGAGATAGCTTTACAGCAAGAACTGACAGTAATTTCTAGTGACTCTTCCAAGCCCTCAAATCTCCCAAACCTGCTTGTATAAAGTGGTCTTTCTGGGCTTCCCTGGTGGCGCAGTGATTGAGAGTCCGCCTGCCGATGCAGGGGATACGGGTTCGTGCCCCGGTCCGGGAAGATCCCACATGCCACAAAGTGGCTGGGCCCGTGAGCCGTGGACACTGAGCCTGCGCATCCGGAGCCCGTGCTCTGCAACGGGAGAGGACACAGCAGTGAGAGGCCCGCGTACCACAAAAAAAAAAAGAAAAAAAAGTGGTCTTTCTTTAAAATCAGTGCCTAAAAGAGATCTTACTGATCCCCTAGGGTGGTTGAGATGGAAGGTTGCTGAGAGGGGAAAGGCTGAGAATCAAAAAGCCTGGTTTAGATCTCAGTGCTTAAATTGACTTTACAGGACCAAGAAAAGACTGGCAAGTGACTCAGATTCAAATGTCGTGATTCAAAGAGCTTTTCTATTTGAGTCGTGCCCAAGGAGACTTATTCTTATTTCAGTTTTAGAATTGCCTCTGGGTTCATGCTCAGTATCACTATGCCAAGGGACACACTCAAGGTGTCCCCTCTTATCAACAGCAACTAGGAACAGACCAGTGTTGGTGTATTGCTGACCTAAAGTGACCCCTTCCCCGTGAGAATCAGAGTTGTTGCTCCTTGAGGTGAGGGGTCAGTCAAGGGTGTACTGAACCCTTCCAATGGCCTTTCTCCCCACTTTTATCCTTCCCTGCACTACAAAAGATTTCCAGGGTGAAGCAGGATCTCCCAAGACTCTTGGAACCAGGGAAGAACTGGAATACATGTAAACTCTTCAGTTGCCATCGATGAATGCAGATTGTCCTTCTATTTCTTCCCAAATCCCCCCGTTGCCCATCTCCAACCTTGCCCTTGGCAACCAGAAACCCCAGAGATAAGACTGTCCCTATCCTTAATCTAAAGCTTTAGTCTGGCACCATGCAGATTTTAGGAGCTCAGACAGCTAAGCATCTGGGCAACTAATTACATTCATCAAATGTGATGTGACCAGGACAGCTGTTTGGGGGAAGAGGAAATAATAAATCTAGCCTGGTTCATGCTAAGAAGTTACTATTGATAGAAAAGTATTTTGAAACTATAACATGATTCATATGTGCTAAATAACTAGTAGAAGTCAGTGGCATTGACAGCATCAAATTAGAAACACTGAGCACTCAAATCTCAAACTTCACTGTTAAAAATGTTTTTCTCTTACTGCCACAAAGGGTCAGTAGTGAGACCCAGTTTTACCCCAAACTGTGTTTTAATGTTAGAGCTATAAAAGAGAAAACAGAAGAAGAATAGTTGGACTGTGTAACACTACTCAAAAGATTCCTGGTGAGTAAAAGGACTAAATGTTTTGATCCCAAACTAATCTGTGACGGCTTGGGAGAGTATAAATGTTTTGGAGGGCAAGGGACTTGGGATCCAAACCCAGCACCGTCTTCACCTAATCATGAGAAACCAAGGCTCTTGGGGGTCCTTTCCTCATCTCTAGAATTATGGTGATGAAGAGGGAAGGGACATCAGAGGAATTCTAAGGTCCCTTTCTGCAGTAAAATTCTATTCTGTTCTACAAAGACTATTCCAGGATGACTTTGCAAAAAAAACCGATAAAACGCAGTACTTGAAAAAAAAATGACGTGAGATCTAACAAGAGATATCAGACTCTGATGATGCAAACATTTTATTTAAAATTGAGAATCCTTTCTGAGGATTGTTATAATTTTTCAGGCAGTGGGTACTTAGTATTCAGGGGAGTCATTGCTATGACCTTGGAAAATGGAGAAAAAGGTGATTTCTAAAATCTGTTACTTAATCAATGATTAGGGCCAATATTAGATCCCACTCCAGAATATAAAGATTCTAAAAATGAAGCTCTCTTCACTCACCAAGGGTTTCCCTCTGCCTCTCCCCCAATCCTTTTTTTTTTTTTAAGAGCTTTACAGAAATCATGAAACATTTCTTAGTCACTAGGTTAGCATTAGCAATCAGATGGATGGAGTGTTTCAATGCCCCATACAAATCAAGATCGAATGATCACAAGGCTCTGATTTCACTGCACCTTGGCCTATACCACTTTGCAATGAGATGTGGAACTCCACATACAGAGAAAAGTGGGAAATAGAAATATCATTCATTCTCTTTCCTGACCTTTTTCCTCCAGTTTGAATTGGATTATGTGTAAGAGTTATTCCTTTTATAAGTTCTTTTCACGTTTCCAGAACCAGCTAAAACCATAGGTTATTTTCTTATAAGGCTGAACACCTCCAGCAGCCTATGTTAGAAGAGCTATCTCTCTGTTAACCCTTTTAAGCCCTTGAGGATTTCAGAACAATT
Source organism: Lagenorhynchus albirostris (assembly GCF_949774975.1). Lineage (NCBI taxonomy): Eukaryota > Metazoa > Chordata > Mammalia > Artiodactyla > Delphinidae > Lagenorhynchus > Lagenorhynchus albirostris. Next base: position 87,128,540 of record NC_083102.1, on the reverse strand, counting down.
CTGTCTGAAGGTAAGTAGTAACCTCCATTGAGTAAAATACTATGAAAACGTGACCATCACTTGAGGGAGGATTTTTTAAGCCCGTCATGGAGTGCTATTATATTAAAGTTTTAAGTTCAGTATGTAGGTTCTGTTCTCTTTCAAGTTAGTGCTGATTGGTCTTCCTGATCTTCAAAAAAAATGAATTCTCTCTGCTATTCATTCTGAACCTGCTTCACGGAGTTTCCCATTCAAGATGCAACTTGACTGAAAATCAACATTTTCATTTGGAACATCTACACTTGTATTTTTAGTATTGGGCTCATATTTGAAACTGCTACTTGAATTCCCTGCTAAAGGCATCTTTATACACAAAACTTGTCTCTCCTACTAGGCAATCACTTGAGTCTCTCAAATCTCAGGTTCGGCCTTGGTGAGACTCTCCCCCAAGCCACATACTGTATATTTTAAGTCTTATAGTCCCAAACACCCCTCTAAATGTGAAGAAAACCCACCCAGATGCTTCCTTTTACTACTATAGTGACACAAAAATATTAATCTTGATAATTCAGTACTTTTATCGAAGGGGCACATTTTCATGCCGATTTTAGTCAGCTTTTGCTAGAGAAGCAAACCAAACTCTCAGTTGCTTATAAACACAAGCATTTTCTTTTAACCCACATCACACAATGGTTGTTGGTTGGCTAACCAAGGTCCAGGCAGTAAACCTGACTGCAGGTCTGCTTGTATTCTCATTCTGAAGTCCAAGTTGAAGGAGCAGCTCCTATCTGGGGCATGTTTTTGGCATAAGGACAGAAGTGTAAGAGGCTAAGGCAAATTATAAAACTGTATCTAAAAACTTCTGTTCAAATATAGCATGCGGCATGTCATCTCATATTCCATTGGCCAAAGCATGTCATAACAAAAAGCCAAAAGTGAAAGTGCTGGGGGCATATAATCCTCTCACCAGGAAACAAATGTGTGAAAAATTAAGAACTTTAATCAAATCCATCACATCCATCCTCTGACAAAACTTTAATACCAACTTACTTTTCAAACAGTTCAACTTCCTGGGAAGACTATATGCATATATGATTTTTGTTTTAAGGCTGTAGACTATTTCATTTTGAATAAATACTTCACCCCACTCACTGGTCTTTTTTTTTTTTTTTTTTTCGGCTGTGAGGCTTGCAGGACTCCCACTCAAGGAGTGACTATGATTAAGGCAAGACAGTTGGGCCTTATGAAAGCCCTTCATCCTTACTCTACCCGATCAGGGACTTCTGGGAGGAAGAATGACCTTCCCACCGTGGACAGATCTACTGACCAGGGATTGAACCTAGGCCCAATAGGGATACCTTGGAAATGAGAGAGCCATAGAAAAGCTAGATAAGCTCTCCACATACGTCCGGCCAAGGAATGACATGCACATTCAGAGGAGACAAAAAAGGATTTGATGGAAAGTAAAAGCTGAGGAAGACTTGAGAAATGCTGGAGGAATCCATTGTCAGAGGATTGAAGCCTTACAGGTTTGATGTATTTGAGCACAGTCTCTACGCAAATCATTTCCTGACCACAAAGCTATGCACACTTAAGGGAAAACTCTAGGAAGGCAGGCTAAAAAATAAATATAAAACTAATAATAAAAACTGAGCAGAGATATTAGCAGCCACACACCATGAAGGAAACAGATTCTGCAAGCTAAGTCCTAGCAAATTACTGAAAAAAATGCCTCAGGAGGGAGAAATGAGAATCGAGAGTTGCTATAATTTATTATTTAAAAGGCTCAGTTTTCAACAACAGCAACAAGAAAGAGACATGCAAAGAAATAGTAAAGTCTAGCCCTCACTAAGGAGAAAAATCAGTCAGTAGAAAGTGACTTTGAGTGGGCCCAGATGTTGTTTGTTTGTTTGTTTTGACACAATAGTGTTTTATTTATTTTATATATATATATTCTTTAATTTATTTATTATTTTTGGCTGTGTTGGGTCTTCGTTGCTGCGCACAGGCTTTCTCTAGTTGCAGTGAACAGGGGCTACTCTTCATTGCTGTGCACGGGCTTCTCATTGCAGTGGCTTCTCTTGTTGCATAGCACAGGCTCTAGGCACACAGATTTCAGTAATTGCAGTACGCGGGCTCAGTAGTTGTGGCTCGCAGGCTCTAGAGCGCAGGCTCAGTAGTTGTGGCACACGGGCTTAGTTGCTCCAGGGCATGTGGGATCTTCCTGGACCAGGAATTGAACCCGTGTCTCCTGCATTGGCAGGCGGATTCTTAACCACTGCACCACCAGGGAAGTCCCCAGTGGGCCCAAATATTGGTTTTAGCACACAAAAACTTCAAAGCACCTATTTAAAATGTTTTAACAATACATCAACAAGAGGTTAATATCCAAAATATACAGACAGCTCATACAACTCAATATCAAAAAAAAAAAACCTAATCAAAAAATGAGCAGAAGACCTAAATAGATATTTCTCCGAAGAAGACATATAGATGGCCAACAGGCACATGTAAAGATGCTTAACATCACTAATTGTTGGAGAGATGTAAATCAAAACCACAATGAGGTATCACACTGGTCAGAATGGCTTTCATCAAAAAGTCTACAAATAATAAATGCTGGAGAGGGTGTGTAGAAAAGATACCCCTCCTACTCTGTTGATGGGGATATAAATTGGTGCAGCCACTATGGAGAACAGTATGGCAGTTCCTTAAAAAACTAAAAATAGAGTTACTATATGACCCTGCAATCTCTCTTTTGGGTATATATCTGGAAAAGATGAAAACTGTAATTGAAAAAGATACATGCACCCCAATGTTCATAGCTAGCACTATTTACAATAGCCAATACATAGAAGCAACCTGGACATACATCAACAGATGATTGGGTTAAGAAGATGTGGTATATGTATGCAATGGAATATTACTCAGCCATACAAAGAATGAACTGCTATACATAAAGTAAATAAGAAACAAAGATATATTGTGTAGCACAGGGAACCATATTCAAAATTGTATACTAACCTATAATAGAAAGTAATCTGAAATATATACATATATGAATCACTTTGCTGTACACCTGAAACTAATACAATATTATAAATCAACTACAGATCAATAAAAAAATAAATTTAAAAAATATGTTTTAAAAAATGAAAGGAAATCATGTTTAAGACTTACCTAAAAGTATAATAACTATTACGTAACAAATAGAAAATTTCAATAGAGAAGTAGAAACTACAAAAAAGAACCAAATGGTGATTCTAAAGTTGAAAAATTCAATAACTGAAATGACAAATTCATTAGATAGGTTCAGCAGCAGATTTGATATGATACCACAAAGCAACAGCGAATTTGAAGATAAATCAAGAGAAAGTATCCAATCTGAAGAAGATAGAGGAAAACAACAACAAAAAAAAGATTAAAGAAAAATAAGCAGAGCTTCAGAGATCTGTGAGACAATATCAAGTGTACCAAAGATGTGTAATGAGAGTCCCGTATAGGGGCAAAAATTTATCTGAAGAAATAATGGCACAAAACTGTCCACATTTGAAGAAAAACATTACATATCCAAGAAGGTCAATAAATCCCAATTTGGATAAACACAAAGAGATCCATATCTAGGCATATCATAGTTAAATTGCTGAAGCTGAAAAGGAGGAAACATTGAAAACAGCAAGAGAAAAACACTTCATAGGAACACTGGAACAATACAATATATGGCTAATTTCTCATCAGAAACAATGGAGGCCAGTGGCATTGGGATGACGTATTCAATATGCTGAAAGAAAAAATAACTGTGAATCAAGAAGTCTATATCCAGGGAAGCTGTCCTTCAAAACTGAATATCAGGACTTCCCTGGTTATTAAGAATCTGCCTGCCAACACAGGGGACACAGGTTTGATCCCTGGTCCAGGAAGATCCCACATGCTGCGGAGCAACTAAGCCCATGCGCCACAACTACTGAGCCTGCGCTCTAGAGCCCGTGAGCCACAACTACTGAAACCCACACACCTAGAGCCCGTGCTCCGCAACAAGAGAATCCACTGCAATGAGAAGCCCATGCACTGCAATGAGGAGTAGCCCCCACTTGCCGCAACTAAAGAAAGCCCGCATACAGCAAGGAAGACCCAATGCAGCCAAAAAGAAAAAAAAAAACAAAACTGAATATCACTCAGCAATTTCAAAAAAGAAGCAAACTATTGATACATGGAGTAGCTTGAATGAATTATGCTGAGTGAAGAAAAGCCAATCCCAGAAGATTACTGTATATACTTTTTTGGGGGCCACACAGCACTGTTTGTGGGATCTTAGTTCCCAGACCAGGGAATCAAACCCAGGCCCTTGGCAGTCGGAGGGTGGAGTCATAACCACTGGACGGCCAGGGAATTCCCAGAAGATTTCATACTTTGTGCTTCTATTTATATAACATTGTTAAAATAAAAAAAATTATAGAAGTGGAGAACAGATTAACAGCTGTTAGGTGTTAAGGAAGGAGTGGGTATCTGAGGGAAGTGGGTGTGGCTATAAAAAGGTAATTGGGAGGGGATCCTTGTATTGATGGTAATGTTTTGTATCTTGACCGTATCAATGTCAATATTCTAGTTGTGCTGTAGTGCTATAGTTCTGCAAAATGTTACCAACTGGAGGAAAACTGCATGAAGGGTACACAAGAATATCTCTGTATTATTTCTTATAATTGCATGTGAATCTACAATTATCTCAAAATAAAAAGCTTAATTCTAAAAATTCTATGTAAAGATGTACATATTTTAAACTTAAAAAACAAAAACAAAGTGAATGGACCAAACTCTCCAATAAAAATACAGAGATTGTCAGACTGGCTAGAAGACAATCTAAACGTCTGTGAACTGGTAATGGATAAACAAAATGTGTTTTTATCTGTACAACATAATTTATTCAACCACAGACATGAAAAAACTACTGATACATGCTTCAAGATGGATGAAGCTTAAAAGCATTACGCTAAGATAAAGAAGCCAGGTGCAAAAGATTCCATTTACAGGAAATTTCCAGAAAAGGAAAATACCTAGAGCGAGTAGATTAGTGATAGCCTGCAGCTGGAGGTGGGAGCAGGGATTGATTCAAATGGGCACAAGAAAACTTTGGGGGGAAATTTAAATGTTCTAAAACTGGATTATGATGATGGTTGCACAACTGTAGAAATTTACTAAAAAAAATCCTGGAACTGCACATTTACAATGCTTGAATTTTATGGCATGTAAATTATACTTCAATAAAACTGTTTACCAAATTAAGTTTAATTAAGTCCCTATTCTTATACTTCTTTTGAAACCTACTCATACAATTATCAATCCAAAAGTCATCTACAAATTAAATATAGTCAAATCACCAAACTAATAAAATTCAAATTAACATTTCTAGGACACAACTGAGAAACTTAAAATACCACCTAATGAAAATCTTCTTCTTAAATATTATTTATTCACTTATACTAATACAAGTTGATATGCATAAAGACAAGATCAACTCAAGAAGTCCTCTCTCACTATAAATTTGGCCATGGTTGATCTGCCACAGGTTTTTTAGAGGCTGCAATGCCTGGACTACAATGTGCCCTATAGCAACTCAATTATCTCACCAATTTTCTCCCTCCAAACTACTGCAAAACTCTCCCTTGCACAGTTGGACCATAATGTGCTTTGGCTTTACTTGGTGCTTAGACATCATTCACTAGAATGTAAGCTCCACAGGACCGGGAACTTTTTCTGATTCACTGCTGTGTCCCCAAAGCATAGAATGGTAGTACATGGCATATTGCAGATATCAAAAGAATAAATGAGTGACTTTACACATAAAGACCACTCTATTATGTATTATTACTTCACAATATTATTCTGGTGTACTGTATCATTTACTTCTTTTTTTAATTTTTAAATTTTATTTTATTTATTTATTTTTTATACAGCAGGTTCTTATTAGTTATCTATTGTATACATATGAGTGTATTAGGTCAATCACAATCTCCCAGTTCATCCCACCACCACCCCCTCCCACTTTCCCCCCTTGGTGTCCATATGTTTGTTCTCTACATCTGTGTCTCTATTTCTGCCTTGCAAACTTGTTCATCTGTACCATTTTTCTAGATTTCACATACATGCATTAATATACGATATTTTTCTCTTTCTGACTTACTTCACTCTGTATGACAGTCTCTAGGTCCATCCACGTTTATACAAATGACCCAATTTCGTTCCTTTTTATGGCTGAGTAATATTCAATTGTATATATATACTACATCTTCCTTATCCATTTGTCTTTCAATGAGCATTTAGGTTGCTTCCATGTCCTGGCTACTGTAAATAGTGCTGCAGTGAACATTGGGGTGCATGTCTCTTTCTGAATTATGGTTTTCTCTGAGTATATGACCAGTAGTGGGATTGCTGGGTCATATGGTAGTTCTAGTTTTAGTGTCTTAAGGAACCTCCCTACTGTTCTCCATAGTGGCTGTATCAATTTACATTCCCACCAACAGTACAAGAAGGTTCCCTTTTCTCCACACCCTCTCCAGCATTTGTTGTTTGTAGATTTTTTGATGATGGCCATTCTGACTGGTGTTAGGTGATACCTCATTGTAGTTTTGATTTTCATTTCTCTAATAATTAGTGATGCTGAGCAGCTTTTCATGTGCCTCTTGGCCATCTATATGTCTTCTTTTGAGAGTTGTCTATTTAGGTCTTCTGCCCATTTCTGGATTGGGTTGTTTGTTTTTTAATATTGAGCTGCACGAGCTGTTTATATATTTTGGAGATTAGTCCTTTGTCCATTGATTCATTTGCAAATATTTTCTCCCATTCTGAGGGTTGCCTTTTCATTTTGTTTATAGTCTCCTTTGCCATGCAAAAGCTTTTAAGTTTCATTAGGTCCCATTTGTTTATTTTTGGTTTTATTTCCATTACTCTAGGAGGTGGATCAAAAAAGATCTTGCTGTGATTTATGTCAAATGTTTTTGTTTTCCTCTAAGAGTTTTATAGTGTCCAGTCTTACATTTAGGTCTCTAATCCATTTTGAGTTTATTTTTGTGTATGGTGTTGGGGTGTTCTAATTTCATTCTTTTATATGTAGCCGTCCAGTTTTCCCAGCACCACTTATTGAAGAGACTGGCTTTTCTCCATTGTATATCCTTGCCTCCTTTGTCACAGATTAGTTGACAATAAGTGCATAGGTTTATCTCTGGGCTTTCTATCCTGTTCCATTGATCTATATTTCTGTTTTTGTGCCAGTACCATATTGTCTTGATTACTGTAGCTTTGTAGTATAATCTGAAGTTGGGGAGTCTGATTCCTCCAGCTCCGTTTTTTTCCCTCAAGACTGCTTTGGCTATTTGGGGTCTTTTGTGTCTCCACACAAATTTTAAGATTTTTTTGTTCTAGTTCTGTGAAAAATGTCATTGGTAGTTTGATAGGGATTGCATTGAATCTGTAGATTGCTTTGGGTAGTATAATCATTTTCACAATATTGATTTTTCCAATCCAAGAACGTGGTATATCTCTCCATCTGTTTGTGTCATCTGTGATTTCTTTCATTAGTGTCATAGTTTTCTGAGTACAGGTCTTTTATGTACCATTTTCAAATGACAGTATCATAGTCACTAAATAAGAAATCAACATTTTATTCTATGAAAATGATTTTCAATTGCAAATTATCACTGTAAAAAAGAAGAGTGAAATTTTTTTCCTGTATTTGAAACTAATAAGAGTTGTGTAATAGTAGTTGTGGGATAAGTGTTATCTTCTTGACATCAGGATGTGTAGTAGGGCTGGACATTCTTACCAACACATTTAAAACTAAACTCTTTGGTGGATCCCTCAGCATAAATGCAATCATAAATATGGAGCCCTCCTCTGATCTAAAACTGTTCGTCAGTGCAGTCTTTCAGACAATAAGTGTATCAGATAATTTGAAATACGTTTGTATTAACTTTTAAATTAGCATCTAATTAAAAATTCTCCTACAGAACTCAAAAATGCTGAAGAATGTGTTGTGTGGATCTCAGTTTAAGAAGCACTGGCCTAGGGACTTCCCTGGTGGTCCAGTGGCTAAGACTCCATGCTCCCAATGCAGGGGGCCCAGGTTCTATCCCTAGTCAAGGAACTAGGTCCCACATGCCACAACTAAAGATCCCGCATGCCGCAACTAAGGTCTGGTGCAGCCAAATAAATAAATAAAATATTTTAAAAAGAAGCACTGGCCTAAATCATTACACATTTCACCTGACAGTATTCTGCAGTTTCATGAGCATTTATATTTCATTAGTGTCCTCACTAAAAGCATGAAATAGTGCTCCAACTAATTATTCTGTTGGGAGGGGTATTCTACTTAATAAATTTTTTCATTGAAAACCCCTGCTTTTAACAATTTTTCAGGCTTGATTCATTCCTACTGTGTTTTATTATGGAGAATTCTGAAATCTCAGTTGAGTATTTCTTCAAATGCTGAAGCAGATTCTTGGCCGGGGTGGAGGGGTAGCTGGACACTGGGGAGGGAGAGCAGGGAACAAAGACAGCTCACTGGGGAATTCCCTGGCAGTAAAGTGATTAGGACTCCATGCTTTCACTGCTGAGAGCGTGGGTTCCATCCCTGGTCAGGGAAATAAGATCCCGCTAGCCATGCAGCATGGCCAAAAAAAATTAAAAATAAAAAGTGAAGATCAAAAAAAAAAAAGAATGAGGTCTTAAAAAAATAAATAAATAAGACAGCTCACCAGCAACTTTCTGGTCTCTTCCATTGGCAGAGGCAATGGCAACCCCTTGGGGAAGAAGACTAGTTGTACTCCTAATCTTCCCCCACAGAATGTCAGCTCTGACACCTTTGCATTTGGGGGTCTTATACACATCGGATTCATTCCCTTCCTTCATTGACATAAACAAATACTAATTAGTGCCTCCTGTAGTTTGTACAGTGCGCTAATTGTTGGAGTTATGGATGTAAGCGAGATACAGTCCCTGACTGAGGAGGCACACACTATCAGGTAAAAGAGAGACAAATTGAGTATTGCAATGCATTGTGGTAAGTTCCAACATCGGATAGAGGTGCATTCTGAAGGCACAGAAGGGAAGCCTCTAACTAGCCTTAAATCCAAGAAAGCTCCCTTGATGAGGGATGGATTGATGAGGGGATAGAGAGAAGTGAGAACAAGCAGGGAAGATGTTACAAGAAGAGGCAGCAAAACCAGTAAAGGCACTAAGGCAGGAAAGAACTAGGGAACTTGGAACTGAAGAGAGATGTGCCCATTTTCTTATTCATCCCTCCGTCCATCCATCATCCATTCATCCAACAAATACTCAGTGTTAAATTATCTCTTAAATTCCAGATGCTGGGCTAAGTGGTATGGATTCAAAGGTTATAAAGATTTGACCCCCATTACTCTAGAGGAACCAGAGTCCAGTGGTTCAGGAGAGACCTAAATAAATGCAGGATCTCCTATCTATTTCTTGAATCTGTTCAATTCTCTCCTTCTTTACCACCAGGCTAAGTTATTAATCACCTCTTGCCTGAACTACTGCAATAGCCACATCATTGTTCTCCTTGCTTTCACCCTCTCCCATTTATCCTTCACACTGAGGACAGCGTACTTTTTGAAATGCAAATCTGATTAGGCCATTGCCTCTGTTTAGAACACTTCAGTGGCTTCTCACTTCTCTGAGACTAAAGGCAAAATGTCTTAGCATGCTCTTGCCTGGTCTGGATGCTTCTACCAGCCTCTTCAGCCTCAATTTATTTGACTCTGTCCTTCTCACTCACTTCTTCAGCCACACAGGTCTTCATGTCTTTGTTCTTACTATTTCCTGTCCCTCTACCACAGGGCCTTTCCACATGCTGTTCCCTGTGCATGGAATGCTCTTGGAGAAATTTAACTTTCTCAACCTTATTTGTTTCACTCTTATTTGTTCTTCCAGAAAGAAGACTTTACCGACCTCTTAGACCTCCTTATACTCCCTCATGATCTCTTATTTGCACTATCTATCAGACTTATAATCATATATCTATTTATGTGATGCTTGAATAATGCCTACTTCTCTCACCAGATAGTAAATGTATATTTTTCCTCACCACTGACAACTTAACTCCTCATCCAGTGATCAATAAATATTTATTGAATGAATGAATGAACACATACAGTGTGTCAGGTTGCACTTTCCAAAACTGGCCACAATAATATCTCCCTATCCCACATGCTTTTCTTAATGTGTGGCTTTAATGTTCCTCCTGCTGAGAGGTGCTAATTGTGTTCCCTCCTCTTGAGTCCAGGAAGGCATGTGATTACAGCAGAAATGAAGCTATGTGACTTCTGAGGCCATAAAAGGCAACAGCTGCTGCCTGGTTCTTTTGAGACTTTTAGACTTGGAACTCAGCCACCAAGCCACGAGAAAGTCCAAGATGAAGAACTGAGACCCCCCATTCCACAGCCCTGTCTGAACTCCCAGCTGAAAGCCAGCATCATATTGCATCAAGTGTAGGAGGCACCTTGAAAATGGACCCTGCAGCCCCCAGTTGAGCCACCACAGCTTGTACTATGTGGAACAGTGATGAGCCACCTCAGCAAAGCCCTGCCCCCCAATAAATGATTGCTATTGATTTAAGACAGGAAATCTTGGGGTAGTTTGCTACACATCAAGAGATAACTGCAACATATAGCAAGAGAGATTCATACTTAAGTGACAAGATATCCAGATTAGGTTGTCGAGATCGCTAAATCAGAATGAATATTTGGTCACTCATAAAGTGTTTTTCAATCAACCATTTAAATAATGGAATAGAGCAAAGCAACCATCAAAACAGCACATAAAAGAATCACAAAGAACACAACGTTGTAATTCAACTATACTTCAATAAAAAATAAGTTTTAAAAAGTCACAGAGAAATCATAGTAATATAAAGGATTTATGCCTTTTCACCCAGTCTAGATCCCAACTCTATACTTTATTTCTGTCCACTCCTTTATTCTTCTTTAGTCTTTCCTATCTCACGCTATTTAAATCTACTAAATTGTCTTGTTCTAATTTTTGCGATACAGGGTTTAAGCCAATGATAATTTTGTGATTGGTAGAGAAACAGCTAAAAGATTATTACAAGGATAATAGAAATAACTGACCAAAGGAATTTGCAGCGACATCTCTTCTGAACAAAAGTGTCTGGAATTGTTTAGGGTCTTGATTTTACTTTTGCATGTTTGTGGCATATGTCTTACTAGATATATGCAAGTTGAGGAACTTCGTGGATTCTCTGCAACATGGCTGCTAATTAAGCTGATAAGGTTATCATATTTGTGATAGGGGGCATATAACTAATTTCTCTCTGGAGTACACCTTGAAAAGCCCTGCTCCAGTCTCCCCTCAAACGTTAAATGTCTACTGACAGGATGCAAAGAGAGCATAGTATATTGTGAATAAAGAGTGCCAGATCCTGAGTCTGGCTACCTGGGTTTGAATCCTAGCTTACCATTTATTAATTATGTCACTGTGGGCAAATCACTTATTCTTTCCAAGGCTCAGTTTCTTTAGCCGTACAGTGGGTACAAAATGGTACCCATTCTGGAGGATTGTTGGGGAGGTTAAAAGAGATAATTCACATGAAGCATTGAACAGGTGCTTGGCCATAAAAAGTGCTCAGTAAGTCCAATGCTTGCATTGTATGTATCATGACTCATTGCTTCCAGTTTCATTCTAGATGGCCCATCTCTGCATGACCCTTAGGGAAAGATGGTGTGTGTGAAACAATCTTGAAAGAAATGAGTCAGTTTACAATTTTTAAGAGTACTTCTCACCATATCAAATCATTCCCCTTCCAGAGTCAGGTATTAAGATGGTGGAGTAGAAGGACATGGAGCTCACCTCTCCCACAAACATACATGTGGAACAAATCTCACAGAAAACCAGCAGAAACGTAGTGGAAGATCTCTTATACAACCAAAGCTGCAAGAAAGATCTCCATGTAACCAGGTAGGACAAAAAAAAAAAACATTCCCCTTCCCACTTCTGTTGTCTTCAGGTTTGTTGCAGTTTTATTACAAGTTCACCAGGTGAAGAACAACCCTGCTCAGTGTGATGAATCTATTGAATACATACAAAACAGAAACAGACTCACAGACATAGAAAACAAATTTATGGTTACCAGAGGGGAAAGGGAGGAGGGGAAGGATGAATTAGGAGTATGGAATTAACAGATACAAATCATTATATGTAACATAGATAAGCAACAAGGATTTACTGTATACCACAGGGAGCCATATTCAATACCTTGTAATAACCTATAATAGAAAACAATCTGAAAAAAATGTATATATATAACTGAATTACTTTGTTGTACACCTGAAACTAACACAACATTGTAAGTCAACTATACTTCAATAAAAATAAATAAAAACAGGTAATGTAAAAAAAAAAATGAAAATAGGGCTTCCCCGGTGGCACAGTGGTTGAGAGTCTGCCTGCCAATGCAGGGGATGCGGGTTCGAGCCCTGGTCCGGGAAGATCTCACATGCTGCAGAGCAGCTAGGCCCGTGCGCCACAGCTACTGAGCCTGCGCTCTGGAGCCCGCGAGCCACAAATACTGAGCCCACGCGCCTGGCGGGAGAGGGCGCCGCAATGAGAGGCCTGTGCACTGAAGCGAAGGGTAGCCCCGCTCGCCGCAACTAGGAAAAGCCCACACGTAGCCACGAAGACACAGTGCAGCCAAAAATAAATAAAATAAGTAAATTTTTAAAAATGAAAATAAAAATTAAAACCATAGTGCAATACCACCGCATACCCCCCAGTAAGGCTAAAATTAAAAAGACAGACATACCAAGTGTTAGTGAGGATGAAAAGCATCTGAAAGTCTCATATTATGCTGGCAAGAGTGCAATTTGGCAAAACCACTTTGTCGAAGTGAAGATACTGGTTTGCCAGTATCTGCTAAAGCTAAACACTTGCATACTCTGTGATCCAGCATTTCCACCCGTAGGTATGTCCCCTAACAGAAATGCAGGGGATTCTGTATAAATGTATACCAAAAGACATGTACAAGAATGTTTATTGCACCACTCTGTAAAACTCCTCAAATGGAAATAACCCAAATGCCCACCAACAGTAAATGGATTTTTAAATTTTTATTTAATATTCATACAATGGAATACTCTATAACAATGAGAATAAGCAAACCACAACTGCACACAACATGGGTGAGTCTCTAAAGGTTCTGGTCACCAATTCCAACGTGTGTGGGGGGAGGGGCAGTTCCACACAACAAGAAGAAATTCTCAAACACTACAATTTACCTCAATTCTGACACTATCTACAGATAGCATCTGATGAGACAGCATCAGATCCCACAGGTCAAGGGGTCACTCCTACAAGACTGCCTGGTATCCAACTTCAGATACCAGTTGCCAGTCCAGATTGTCATGTGTGCTTCTGACCTACCTGCTATAGACTGGAAGGGCCAACGAACCCCTCTCTGAGTCTGATTAGTTTGCTAAAGCAGCTCACAGAATTCAGAGAAACATTTTACTTGCAAGATCACTGGCTTATTATAAAAGGCTATATAACTCAGGAATAACCAGATGGAAGAGATACACAGGGCAAGGTACGGGGAAAGGGTGCAGAGTTGCCCTGCCTTCTCCAGGAGCATTGCTCTCTCCCAGACGCTCCCTGTGTTCACCAACCCAGAGACTCTACGAGCCCTGTCTTTTTGGGGGTTTATGGAGGCTTCATTCTGTAGTCCTGATTGATTAAATCATTGGCCATTGGCGACTGAGTCAACCTCCAGCCTCTCTCCTCTCCCTTGAGATTGGGCATGTGGGACTGAAAGTTCCAACCCTCTAATCACATGGTTGGTTCCCCTGGCAGCCAGCCCCCATCCTTAGATTACCAAAGAACTTTCCAGAAGTCACCTCGTTAACATAACAAAAGACACCTTTGGGGCTCTTACCAGGCATTTCCAAGAGTTTTAGGAGCTGTGTGTCAGGAATGGGTTGAAGACCAAATATATATTTCTTATTGTAAATCACAATATCACAGTCTCACAAGAATATTGTTGATGAAATGAAACCAAAGACGGAAGTATATATTGTGTGATTCTGTTTACAGTGTTAAAAGATAGGCAGATCTAATTGACAGGGATAGGAAAATGGTTACTGCTGAAAGCAGTAATGACTGGGAAGTGGCCTAAGGTAGATAATGTTCTGTTTCTAAATCTGGGGATATGAGTGTGCTCACTTTGTGAAAATTCATTAAATTGTGCACAGAATACTTTGCTTCTGTATGTACATTATACTTCAATTTTTTAATTTTATTTTATTTTACGGCAAGCAACTTGGCTCAAGTCTATACCCCGAATCCATAGCTGTTAGCTGATGGTAAAGATTTTATTTTGAGATCAAGACACACCCTTTGTTCTCCAAATCCTACTCTGTTATACTTTTAAAAGCTCTGCAACCAAGAGACTGTGACCTTAGTTGGCTGGTTATGACCTTTCTTAGCCTTCTACAGGAGAATGAGTGGACACTCTAAGCCTTACTGTAATTCTGCTTCTACTCATTAGACCTTACCAAGCTTTTTCTGCACATTTTGGACTAATTCTTGCTGTGGGATTGTCACCTCACATTATCGTTACTGGTTTGAGCTTTTTGCCAGCTGTTGCCCGATCTCCTATTTTTTTATACTCATAGACGTGACATGCTTATACCCTCTATTTATCTCACTTACCAAACTACAGCCAAAACAGGAGTTAAACTAAGCCTTGTCTCTCAGAACTTGCCACTCTTAGTTATGATTGAGACTGGGCTCAAGCAGAAGCATCAGAGCGCAGTGAGAGCTACAGAGGAAACCTGGCTGCGTGGTCTCTGAATAGTGCTCTCAAGTATTAACTGAGAAATAAATCATACTAAATCAGGAACAGACACAGAAGTAGAAAAAATGTGGCTGAAAACTTTTTCTGTGACTTTAAAAAACTTCTTGAAATATCTATGATTATAGGCCATAGACAGTATTTCATGTATAATAATAAAAAATTAGTATTTAGAGTGTTTAATGTATGCCAGGTTCTGCGCTAAGTCCTTTTACACACATTATCTCATTTAAGTCTCACAACTACCCTGTAAGAGGGATTCTAATTATAGTTATCTCCATTTTACAGATGAGGAATTTGAAATTTAGAAGTGTTAAGTAACTCACCCCAGACTGCTCAATAAATGAGTGAGAGTGTTAGAATTTGAGCTGACGTCTCTTTGGTCCCAAACTCTATCTTAACCAGTATCCTCTACTACATATTTATTGTACAACAGATAGTGTATGTTGATTGGAGATCATGGATGAAAGTCTATATAGGAGGGCTGAAATGAGAGATATTACAGTAAAGTGTAATAAGGATAGAGCAAAATTCAGCAATGGAAAGTATACATCATGCTAATCAGGCCCGATATGGAGAGGCCACCAGTAAACCCAACCATATGCTTATTATTTTATTTTATGGGACCTGGATGCATTGTACATTCATCAGAGATATCTCTACTCTCTTAACATCAGCATGTTATTTGTTTAGAAACTCAAGGTTGTTGTATCTGTTTACTGAGACTAATTTATAAACATTATGGGTTTTACACATCGTCTGGGACCATTCTTTATTATTTAGTGCCAGTACTAGAAAAAGGAAAAAGAAGACTTGGAGGCTAGAGGTTCACGTCCCTGTATTACTGTTGCCATGACAACACCCAGGCTCTTCACTGATGAGCTGTTGCTATCATTCAAAAAAAATAATAAGTTTTGTGTTTTTATTTTCTATTATTGACTTTTTGGATGTATTTTATTTCTTATTTCTTATGACGCATAACCAGAAAAACTACAAGGCGTGAATAATCATCTTAGTTGCTTTGGGATCATGTTCACTGGCTTGTGTAATTCAAATTTTTTAAAAGACATGAAAATAATTACTGTGCTTTCAATTTAAATTTATGATGTGTATGGTTGAACTAACCATAAAATATAAAATCATAAAACAACAGATTTGGCTAGTGCTGAAAGATTATGGTTAAATCAATAAACTCCTGCATAAATGACCAGAACTAGGTTTTCCAGGCTAGTGTGGTAGAGTGTGGAGGGCAAGGTTGCCCATCTGAGCAGCAGCAGAGATAAACTGGGTGTCTAATGTGGTTGAAGGGATGATGAGTCTGCCTACTTTACCCAAAAATATCTCTTCTGATACTTGTCAGACATGGTGCTTGAAATGCCACTATTAGAGCTTTATTTCTGTGGTTCATGAAAGGTTTTCTTAGAAAAAAAAATTTTGGGGGGGTGAAATATAAGATACATATTTAGAAGTGCATAAGCCATAAATAAAGTTTAACAATTACAGTAATTACTAAGTAAACACCTGAGAAACCATCACTGAAATCAAGAAATAAAACCCTGACAGCACTCCCCCAAATCCTCTATTTATCTTATCCAATTAACAGCCCCTTCTCTCTTTCCCAGAGGTAACAGCATTCTTGATATTTACAGTAACGACTTCTTTTCTTTATAGTTTTATCAGCTGTGTATGCATTCCTAAACAATATAATTACATGTTGTCTATTTTAAAAGACTTTATATAAATGGAATTATAGGTATTTTTTTAACGTTTTCCTTCTTTTGCTAACATTATATGTAAGATTCATTTATGTTGTAATAATTAACTATAGTTAACTCACTACCATTAGTGTATAGTATTCCGTTGTACTCTACTGTTGATGGACATTTGGGCTGTATTTTCTTCATCTTTTGGGTTGATCACATGATTTTTCTACTTTAGTCTTTTGTTGTGATGAATTACATTGATTGCTTTTAATGTTAACCCAATCTCACATTCCTGGGTTTTTAGTTCCTGGGCAACTATTTTCATGTGTTGAGATTCGCCTCTATTTTTCCTTTTGCTTACAACCCTTGCTGAGTTTTGGAATCAAGGATATACTAACTTCACAAAAGGAGTCAGAAAATGTTTCCTCTTTCTATTCTTTGGAAGAGTTTGTATCCGCTTTATTTCATCATTGAAATATTTCATTATTGAACGTTTAGCAGAATTTTCTGGTAAAGAACTTGATTTCTGTCTCCCTACTCCTGAGACTGCTGAATCAAACTCAAGCTTCTTGGTATCTTTTCTAACACTGGCAAATGCCCTCAAGCAGCGTTGGGGCTCAGTGACTTTCCTTACCTCTTTGGGACCAGGCTTTCTCTCAGAATGTGTCTGACAGTTCCCTACAATTTTGTCAACTTGTCAATGTTTAAACATAAATTAAAATTTTTTAATTTGTTTTTTTACTTCTTTTCAGGTCTGCATTTTCATTTGTTTTAAAGTCCAAGGAAGGTAGGTCTGAATAAATACTTAATTCCATAAAGAGTCCTCTATAAAATGCGAATGCACTTGGGAGGTAAACTCTTTGAATACCCGATTGATTCATTTAAGTTCATTGTTTTCCTAGTATATTCCAGAACTGAGCTAGGTAAGACTGATGGGACAAAGGCTGTGGTCCTAGTAAGGAGGACAGATCATGGAAGTGGCTTACCTCCCATGCCACACCAGCTCCAACTTCTACTGGAAGAAGGAGGAGGTGTTGCTACTGTCCCGTGACCCACTTGCTTTGACTCCAACATAACTTTAGTGCCTGAGGCAACCTGTTGACTCCACTCTGGCTCCACTTCTGCTCTGGTCACAGCTCCACCAACTAGCTCTGTTCCCATCTTTTCCACACTTTCAATCTCAGTTCATTTGTCTCTGGAAACCAAGAGGCATCAAACCTTCAAACCTCAGAAATTTCACTTCAAAACAAGCAGGTCCTTGAAGGGATTCAGGGCACACAGCTTGCAGAGTCATCACATGGTGCCCTGGGTATAGTAAACCACCACAGAAACTACTCTGTTCTTTGAAAGAGGGCACAGGCTGTCTGGGTCAGATGAATTTCTTGGATTATTGAGGGAATAATAATCTCTCTTCCTTAGGGAAGAGGATGCCTCATTCAGTTGTCTACCTGAGTTCTGAGCTGTTCAACTGAGATCATTGAGCTTCCAGGCAGCAAGAGAGTTTGGAGGACCCCGGCAAGACATGCTAGATTGCTCTAGCTGCTGAAAATGCCCCCAAAGGTCTTTGTTTTCCAGCAATTATTTTGTAACGTCATTAATATATCTTTTGGATAAGGTTAGATGTCTCCTATGGACTTATTAGCCAGTCACTGCAACAGCTCTGCTTCCATTTTAGCCAGTTTGCTTTGGCTTTCCAGTCTACTGCAGGATTTTCATGGAGGTGTATGTATAGTAGAGCTTTGTGTGATATATTTCTGATAACTAACAGGACAGAATGACATGAACTTGTACAAGACATAAAAGTCAGCTCACAAACTCAGGCACACGATGAATATTATTCTTCCCTCTCTTTCTTTTAATATTTCATCTTTAATTCTATCCCCCATACTACCAAGTTGGGAGGAAATTCCACGCTAATTCCTTTGGAGTTCTTCCAGTCCCCCATCCTCCATCCCCACCTCTAAGTTGTGCCAAGACCTCAGAAGCTTTCACAATGAGTAGCACTAGGCTTGAGAAGAAGCAGGAGGATACTCTGATCATCAGTCATTGGTTCGCAATGCTCATGTCTTCAGTCATCTCCCCTGAGTTGGCCACCGTGTCCTACAGGTCCACCAGCAATCTGCAGTTTCATGTCACTCATGGATGAGGCCAGGAACCTCAGAGTTTACGGTTTTCCTAAACCAATGTTTCTCAACTGGGGCAATTTTGTCCCCAAGGAACATTTGGTAATATCTGGAAACATTTTTTTTTTTTTTTTTTTTTTTTTTGCGGTACGCGGGCCTCTCACTGTTGTGGCCTCTCCCGTTGCAGAGCACAGGCTCCGGACGCACAGGCTCAGCGGCCATGGCTCATGGGCCCAGCTGCTCCGCGGCACGTGGGATCTTCCCGGACCGGGGCATGAGCCCGTGTCCCCTGCATCGGCAGGCGGACTCTCAACCACTGCGCCACCAGGGAAGCCCTTGAAACATTTTTGACTGTCACAACCTAGAATGGGTGGGTGCTACTTAAATGTAGTGAGTAGAGGCCAGAGATGCTGCTGAACATCCTACAACACAAAGACAGTCCCCCGCCCCTCCCACCACTTAAGAATTATCCATCCAAAATGTTAACAGTGCAGAGGCTAAGAAACTCTGCTCTAGACCAGCAACTTTGCCCATAAAAATTAGCTGGAGAGATTTTGAAAAATACCTATCCCTGGGCCCAAATTAGACCATTTAAATCAGAATCTTTGGAGGTGGACTCCGGTATTGGTATAAAAACTAAAAAACAAAAAATTCTCTCCAGATTTTACCTGATGTGCAGCCATGGTTGAGCACCACTGCCTTGGAAAATCCATCCAGTTATTTCTCTCTGGGGTCTAGCAGTCCCTGTGTGCTATCAGGAAATAAAGGATAAAGAAACCTATTGGCTTCTCATCTCTCCATCATCCCAAGAGCGTCTTCTTTTAATCTGAGGGAGACCCCCTCTCCCTTCTGTTTCTTTCAGCCCACTTTTCTTGCTTATACCACTTCTAATGGATTTATGCTTTTAGATTATTGGGTCCTATAAACCACTTTTGTACTTTCTACCTGCCCCTTACTCTCCCTTAGGCAATGAAGCACATAGTCTACTGGAGGAAATGAACAGGAAAATGCTGCGTGTATGTGTTTGGGGCGGGGACCAAGGTTTGGGGGGATATGACATAATGTTTCCAAATATTATCCAGGTGTAAACTTCACAAACATTCTATAACTTCTTAAAAACTACCACTGTCATTCCTCACTATAGCACCTGAATATATTCTAATTGATCTCAGTAAAAGAGTTCTCTTATAGGTGTAAACATTTCTAGTTTTGTTGAATGCTTATCTGAATCCATAACTTCAGATTTACAATTGTTAAGGGACAGTTCCAACAGGATATTCTACCATCAACTCACACTCAACATTTCCAAAGCAAGCTCATCCTCCTCTATTTTGAATGTCCCCCTTTTCTTCTCCACCCCCTCCTTCATTTCTGAATTACCTTCAAGAAAATAGCATTCCTCCATCACTCAGGGTGAAAAGGTAGAATCGCTTTTTGATAACTATCTTTCCTCCATCCACTGATCCTATTACATTATCAAGATCTTTTCAATCTTTTTTCGAATGTATCTTATTTCTATTTCATTCTTCCAGTTCCTACAGCTAACACCTTAGTTCATGACCCTATCACTTCATGCCTCTGTTACTGTAATATTTTCCATCATACTTGGCCCAGTTGATTGCCATGTTCCTTTCCTTTTGCAGCCAGGATATTGGTGTCACTGAGCCCTGCTTTCATCAACTCATTGTTCTGCATAACAAATTTCCAGGGTTTCCTCACTGTTAGTTGGATCAATTGCAACTTCCTTTATGTTGCTTTCAAGTCCTCCACAAGTTGGCTCTTTCATCTACCTACCCTCTCTAAATCCATAAATCTTCTAATCTAGCCAGGCTATGACCTAACAGTAATGGATACATACCATGGCCAGTTCTAGAATTGATATCACAAATAGTCTGACATGCAGCTGGGGCTGCAATTCCTGCCCCATGCACTGGGCTGCCTGCCTCTCTGGAGACAAAATTTTCAGTCAATCGTCCACATAGAGACCAGAGGTGAGTTTTCTGGAGGTGAGAGCATTCAACAGTAACAGAAGGACTGAGCCTTCAGGAGTCCTTCTCCCCCAGCCAAGAGAATAAATAGAAAATACTGTCCCTCCCAGAGGGAATGGCCAAGATTACTCGTACTCTTACAGATATAAAGGATACAGGGGTGGTAGTTCCCATCTTATTCTCATGTCATTCAGCAGTTTGGTCCCTACAAAATCAAATATATATTGTGGAGGATGAAGGTAGATTACTGCAAACTCAACCAAGTAGGAATTGCAGTATTAGATGTTGCATCTTTGCTGGGGCAGATTAATGCAGCCTAGGTATGTGGTATGCAGCCACTGATCTGGTAAATGCATTCTTTTTCATCCCTATCAGGAAGAAGAATCAGGAGTAGTTTATATAAATGTGGCATAGACCACAGGACAATTTATGCCTTCATCCAGGGCTATATTAACTCTCTTTTTCTCTGTCATAGTCTGAAGGACCTAGAGCATCTGGACATTCTGTAGAATATCACATAGGTCCACTGTATCCATGTATCAATGAGATCATGTTCATCAGACTGGTTGAACAAGAAATGCTAAGTATGTTGGAAGCCTTGGTTGAGAACACAAACTCCAGCGTGAAAGTGATGATGAAGTACGAAGTCCTGGCCCCCTTCCGTCAACTGGGGACAATCTGAAGGAACATCCCAACTCCACTGCTTCTCCTGAAATGAGCTGAAGCTTCTCTTGCAGCTACATCATGGATCAATTTCTCCTCAGTCAAATCCTGCTTCCTTCACTGCTTTACAAGGGTTGTTTCATAATGCAGTTCCCAATAGGTCTCCTGCATACAAATATCTCACTGAGAGTCTGTTTCATGGGCAACCTGAACCTTAAATAAAGCCTGAGGTAAAGTCTTTAAATAATGAGGGGGAGTTGGTGGGTGATGTCAACCAGTGAGGTAGTGGGTAGTAGATTCTGATGACTCAAAGTTCTAAGCTGGTATTTTGTGGGAGGGAGGAAAGAGGAAGAATGGTCTACCATCTACAAAAGACAATGAGAAGCTAGGGCAACCTGCAATCCCACTTGCACAGGAGTGTGGGAGAGAAAACAGCCTCCATCTGAGAGGACCAAAGCAGAAGCAGAGGCCTGAGGGGATTACCACATTTTAATGAGGGCAAGAAGGTGAAGGAAATGTTCAGAGAAGACAGAGGAGAATTTCTTATAGTGGAACACGAGTTTCAGATTGCTGGTGGAAAGGAAAGGCGTGAAGTAGAATCTAAAAGGAAGATGTGCAGAATTGCTTGGGAATTAGAGTGGGTGGGAGGAGAGGCATCCTGGGCTTCTACCAATAATTAAAGTAAACAGAGATGAACATAATGAAATTAGTCTCGGGATTATTAAAGCAGAGCGGGCAGGACAGTCTGTGCCTGTGGATGAAGAGGACAGGTAAGGGCGTTGTTGGCAATGCAGAGTGTTGGGGTCCCATTTCCCTCCACCAGAGTTGATGTGAAGGCTGAATGGAATGGCTTATACATAGCATCAGACCCTCTGAGGCTCTCCCTTCAATCCTTGCACAGGGAAGAGGCAGTCTTTGCCTAAAGTAAAACTTTCAGCACATTTGTGAGATCAGGTGAATTATTTTTATTCTCTTTCTCACAATAGTAACTATGAGACATACACTCCTCCATCATAAAAATTTTTCTTTCCTAATGGCTGATATAGCATTAAATTAAAGATGTTTGGTTATAATAAGAAGCTTCAGAAATTGAAGCTGTCAAGCAAAAATATCTGTGTTAATCTAAGCTCCATTAAACATACACACAGAAAGAAAAAAAGATGGTTATCTGTCAAGTGGGAAGAATAAAATCATCCAGAAATGAAAACATGTTCATGTTTATGAGAAGTTGAGGTGAAGAATAGGCAGAAAAAAATAGAGTGAATCTAAAATATAATCCTGGGGCTTTTTTCTTTGATAAGAATGTTTAAGTTTGGTATTTGGAGAAATATTTCTTCTGATAACTTCAATAACTGCTGAACAAAGCCTTTCCAATTTGTCCAAAAGATTGATTAAATGCCTATGGAAGAAAGACTCTAATTGTAAGCCCATTTTTGCCCTGAGTAACTTGGTGAAAAAGTCATTGATTTATTGATTCATTCACAAAACAAATATTTTGCACCTACTACATGCCAGGCACCGAACTTAGTCTTGAAGATAAGGTTATGGAGAAGATGGAGACGATCCTTCCCATCATAGAAGTGGGGGTCGTAGCCGGATACGGACAGAGGCAACAGCAGGATAGTGTGGTAAGTGCTGGTGACGAAAGTACAGGAGTCCTCTGTGAGCACTTAGGAGGGGCCCCACCTTGATTTCAGCAGGAGTTAGAATAGTGAGAGGACTAGAAGGGTGTTTGAGGCAAGTCAACAGCTCCTGAGAAGGCCCAAGGTAGAGGAGATCTTGGCAAAACAGACTGGAATCGTCGATGAGTGATGTGGGGAGGGGAGCAGCTAGAGCATTAAACCAGGTAAAACAATTTGGTCTTTACATTGGGGAGGGTGAGTCTTTGATCACGTCGGCATTTTAGAAAGATCACTCTGAGTACTGTGTGAAAAAGATGGATTGTCGAGAGGGCTTGAAGGGATTGGACCGGGGGGGTTTAAGACTTTTTTCCACCTCAAACATTCCATGATTTGTTTAAGTAAATTATAGAGAACTTCTGTGAGTAATCACTAGGTCATTCAGAATTGGCACAGGTTATAATAAAGGCTAACACTTACTATAGCCCTTCTGTAAATCAGGGTCTATTTAAGCATTTTATATGAATCAATAAATTACAAACCCACAACAACGCTATGATACATGTTTTATTATTATTATCATTGTCCCACTTTACAGAGAAGGAAACTGAGACGCAGTGGGGGTCATCAGTAAGCGGCAAATCTAGATTTGTATCAGATTTCAGGGCCCAGGCTTTACCTTGGGATACAAATATACTGACTACTCCACTTCCCATTATTCAGAAATCTCTAGTCCTACAGGAAGCATTTCCCAAGTGGAATGAGAAGGGACCTTCCTTTGTGACAAATCTATAATCTGTACCCAAATGTGGGATGCACTCCGATGGGAAAGCAGGAATAAAACCAAGCTGATTTCCTCAATGTCTGGGCTCAGAAATCAACTTTGTCTTTCATAAATAAAAAGGTTTCTAGCTTTCATAAAATATTTTCCCCAATTCCACCACCACCAAACTTAAATTGGTTAACCAAATACCTCCTCTTTTTGAGTAATAAAATTAGAGAAAGAAAAGTGTAAGAAGCAATATAAGACTATGAACATGACCTTTATAAATAATTAGAGGTGTTGTTTTTTCTTCAGCTAAGTGTAACTATTCCTGATTTTCAACTGAATTTAAAGTGGCTTGAGTTATATAAATGAATTAAATGCACAACAGATGGGAAGTAACTTTGATATCCCAGGTTTGGTAGCTGAAAGTGTTACAGTTCTTGTCTAAAATTCCTATTAGTAACAGTTTAAGAAAACCAGTATTTTTTTCCTCCCATGAGTATAAAAAATATTATTTTAATACTCCACTATGGAGAACAGCATGGAGGTTCCTTAAAAAACTAAAAATAGAACCACAATATGATCCAGCAATCCCACTACTGGGCATATACCCTGAGTAAACCATAATTCAAAAAGAGTCATGTACCACAGTGTTCATTGCAGCTCTATCTACAATAGCCAGGACACGGAACCAACTTCAGTGTCTATCGACAGATGAATGGATAAAGAAGATGTGGCACATATATACAATGGAATATTACTCAGCCATAAAAAGAAACGAAATTGAGTTATTTGTAGTGAGGTAGACAGGCCTAGAGTCTGTCATACAGAGTGAAGTAAGTCAGAAAGAGAAAAACAAATACCATATGTTATCACATATATGTGGAATCTAAAAAAAAAAATTGTTCTTAAAAACCTAGGGGCAGGACAGGAATAAAGACACAGAGGTAGAGAATGGACTTGAGGACACGGGGAGGGGGAAGGGTAAGCTGGGATAAAGAGAGACAGTGGCATGGACATATATACTCTACCAAATGTAAAATAGATAGCTAGTGGGAAGCAGCCGCATAGCCCAGGGAGATCAGCTCGGTGCTTTGTCACCACCTAGAGGGGTGGGATAGGGAGGGTGGGAGGGAGACGCAAGGGGGAGGAGATATGGGGATATATGTATATGTATAGCTGATTCACTTTGTTATACAGCAGAAACTAAGACACCATTGAAAAGCAATTATACTCCAATAAAGATGTTAAAAAAATATATTCTTTATTTGTGGACATTTCTTCGAGGATTCTTACATTAGGAAAGGCACCTTTCAATTTCCACTCTGACAACCTCCCAGGCACAGGGGCTATATTCCTTTTCCTTCAGGTAGAGATGGATTCCGCAGAAATACTCCCAGGCAGCAAGTCCCAAATGGCAGCAATCCAGATTGTCTTTTTTCATCTGCTCCAGTCGGTGCAGCCTCAGATCAAGGCTAGAGGGAAGTTTATGGAGGAGGGTGTTGTTGCAGGCAGCACGGCTGTCCTCCGTGTTGAAGAGGTTGAAGATCTGCTGGAGCATCAGTTGGTAGAAAACCAGTAGTTTTTAAGCAGCCTGGCGGCTGAAGTAAACAAACTTTCCATTTTGTGATTTTCATGGAAGAAATGGTCGCTTCCAGTTGGGAGTGATTAATATACTAAGCTATCAATTCATAAAACCACCTATATTGTAACCTAGCAGCAATATTGGTAACATATTCAGTAGTTTAAATTCTTACATATGGGTTCAGTTTGGGGAAACTTACCTAATTGGAATGCTTCTTATTTTATTAATTACTGTGGTAAAATGTTATTTGAGATCTGAAGAGTCTATTTTCCCTTTCCTTCTTGGCTTTTGGTATTGTCTCCCTCTCACTCTCTATTTTCCTGTAATTTTATCCCACCATAGGAAGGAAGGTGTTAGCAGTTTACACACACAAACACACACACACCACACCATATAGTGTTAGGACGCTTCATGTTTCTTTTCCGGTGTCCTAAAATCCTGTCCTATGTATTCTGTATTGCTATGCATCCAGTTACCTTTGCTGATTGAGTTTAGAAGTTGATTTTAATTTACCTCCTTTATTATAATCCTTAACAAATTGTTAGTGGGTGAGAGACTTCTTTAATGATTCATCCATTTATTTGTTTAAAAACATTCAATTAAGTGTCAGCTACTATGTGTCATAAAATGTGTTTGGCCTTGAGGATACAGGAAGAAACAAGACCATTCTTGCCCTTAAAGACTTCCTGGTTTTGTGAGAGGGATGGGACAGTGCTATGGTGAAGATGAGCCTAGGATGCAAGTAGAAAAGAGAGAGAGTTGGGGTTCCACCTTCCTGTTCTCTACTAGTTTTTCTATTGCTGCTATAATAAATTAGTACAAACTCAGAGACTAACACAACAGGAATTAATTTTCTTATAGTTCTGAAGTTCAGAAATCCAAAGTGAGTATCACTAAGCTAAAATCACATTGTTGGCAGAGCTGTATTTCTTCTGGAGGCTCCAGGGGAGGGTCTGTTTCCTTGTTTTTTTCCAGCTTCTAGAGGCTGCCCACATTCCTTGGCCTCTCATCTTCAAAGATAGCAATCACATCGCTGTGGTATCTACTTCCGGCTTCACACCTCATCCTTTGCCTCTGCCTCTCCTGCTTCTCTCTTTCATTTATAAGAACCTTTGTTTTTCTATGAGGCCCATCCCAATAATCGAGGAAAATCTTCCCATTTCAAAATCCTTAATTCAATCACATCTGCAAAGTCTCTTTTACCATATAAGGTGATATGCGCACAGGTTTCAGGGATTTGCACATCGATACTTTGGGGGAAATATTATTCTGCCTACCACAGTTTCCAAGACACCTGTGCCTTCTCAACAGCCTTTTTACCTTCTGCCACCTTGCTCCCTGGTAATACAGCCCAACTTGTTCAGCTGGCAGGTGGGATTCCTTGATCGTAGGTGGGTAGGTCCCTGTCCAGCCCTAGGGTATGAATCACTGGTCAAAAACAGCCATATAATCTCATTCCTGTTAGTCAGTGACCCTTCTAAGGGTAGGCATGTGACCTAGTTCTGGCTAATGGATAAAGGTACAAAATTAATAATACGACAAGATACATGAAGTGTACGCAGGTGCTAAGATCTTTATACAAGGTTAAAGCTTTAATCCACACAATAATCCTATGAAGTAAATTGGTAAAGCCATTTTACAGATGAGAAAAGTCAGATACAGATCAGTTAGGTAACATGAACAAAGTCAAACAACTTATAAACGGCTGAGATGGGGTTTGAACCTGGTAAGTCTGACTCCAAAATCCATGTTCTTAATCGACACTTCATTGCCTCCAAGGGAAAATCTTCTGAGGAGAGCATCCTTCCCAAATACAAACACAAAGCTCTAGGAGGAGAAAGCCTAATACCCCATCCCTTTCTTCTTGCCTTAACACTAGACATGATACCTGGAGGTTCAGTAGCCATTATGGAGTCATGCAGAAGCAAGAAAAGCATGAATTAACGATGAAGAAAATTACAATGATCTCAACCTCTCTGTTGAGGGTCACTGAACCAATGGCAGTAATAACCTGCCTCTGGATTTCATATAAGGTGAGAAAACTAAAATCCTGTATGTTTAAGCCACTGTAATTGGACTTGCTATAAATTGCAGCCAAGCACCTTTCTAACTGATGCACTTATGTACTACTCTGTCACAGCACTTTCCAGACTGCTGCAACTATTTGGACCCACATCTCCCTCCCTTATCAGACTGGGTGTTCCTTAATGGCAGGAGAAACCTAGTCCAGTAATTAGCGCCTCTCATAGATGGCTCCCAATGATTCCCACTCCTGGATTCATGCCCTTGTGCAATTCCCTTTCCTTGAATGTGGGCTAGAGCTAGTGGCCTGCTTCTAATGAACAATTTATGGTAAATGTGATGAGGATGTCACTTCCGAGATCAGGCTATAGAAGACTGCAACTTCCCTCCCTCTCTTTCTCTCACTTGCTTTTTTTCTGATGGAGTAGGCTGCCATACTGTGGTGTGGCACATGGAGAGGCAAGGAACTAAGGGTAAACTTAGACCAACAGCCAGCAAGAAACTGAGGCTCTTGGTCCAATAGCTCTCCAGGAACCCAATCCTGCTATCATGAGGGAGCTTGAAAGCTAATTCTTCACCAGTTGAATCTTAAAATGACTGCAGACCACCTGTAGGGAGAGCGTGTGCTCTAGACCTTGAGCTCACACCTCTCCATTCTTTAATCTGAGAATAAAGCTTTCCTTTGCTTCTGAACCAAACTTGGTCTCCTTTTGGCACAAGCCACACCAGCCAGAAGGACCCATGTTGGAAGCCATGTGGCTGACAGGGTCTTGGTGCTCCGGCCGGGTGTCAGGCCTGAGCCTCTGAGGTGGGAAAGCCACGTTCAGGACATTGGACCACCAGACACCTCCCGGTCCCATGTAATATCAATCAGCAAGAGCTCTCCCAGAGATCTCCATCTCAACACTAAAACCCAGCTCCACTCAATGACCAGCAAGCTCCAGTGCTGGACACCCCATGCCAAACAACTAGCAAAACACAATCCCACCCATTAGCAGAGAGTTCACAGACACCCCAAACACACCACCGGACGTGGTCCTGCCCACCAGAAAGACAAGATCCAGCCTCATCCACCAGAAGACAGGTACCAGTTCCCTCCACCAGGAAGCCTACACAAGCCACTGAACCAACCTTACCCACTGGGGGCAGACACCAAAAACAACTGGAACTACAAACCTGCAGCCTGTGAAAAGGAGACCCCAAACACAGTAAGTTAAGCAAAATGAAAAGACAGAGAAACACACAGCAGATGAAGGAGCAAGGTAAAAACAAACCAGACCAAACAAATGAAGAGGAAATAGGCAGTGTACCTGAAAAAGAATTCAGAATAATGATAGTAAAGATGAGCCAAAATCTTGGAAATACAATGGAGAAAATACAAGAAACGTTTAACAAGGACCTAGAAAAACTAAAGAGCAAACAAACAATGATGAACAACACAATAAATGAAATTAAAAATACTCAGAAGAACGGATAAGTGAACTGGAAGATAAAATAGTGGAAATAACTACCACAGAGCAGAATAAAGAAAAAAGAATGAAAAGAATTGAGGACAGTCTCAGAGACCTCTGGGACAACATTAAATGCACCAACATTTGAATTATAGGGGTCCCAGAAGAAGAAGAGAAAAAGAAAGGGACTGAGAAAATATTTGAGGAGATTATAGTTGAAAACTTCCCTAATATGGGTGGGATAGGGAGGGTGGGAGGGAGATGCAAGAGGGAGGGGATATGGGGATATATGTATACATATAGCTGATTCACTTTGTTATACAGCAGAAACTAACACAACAATGTAAAGCAGTTACACTCCAATAAATATGTTTAAAAAAAAATGACTGCAGCACTAGATGACACTTTAACTGAAGCCTTGTGAGAGACCCTGACTGAGTCAGAGAACCCGGTTAAGCTGTGTGCAAACTCCTGACCCACAGGAAATATTGTTTAATAAATGTTGTTTAGACCACTAAATTTGGGAGTAATTTGCTATAGATAGGTAACTAATTCAGTGTCCAAAAAGTATTCATTGAATAAAGCAATAAACATTGTTGAGTTGAACAATGAAAAAAGGGTGGAAGTATGGGAAATATTAGGGAATAATTCTTCCATAGAGAAGGTGATAACTAAGCTGAGGTTCGAAGGATGAACAAGAGGGAATGGAGTACATCCAACAGGGGGATTGGCATGTAAACGGCAGAGAGAATGTAAGGAGAGTTGAGTTAGGAAACTTACTAGTAGATCCTTAAGAATGGAGGGCAGGATATCTGTGGAAAGGAGCTGGAGATAAAGGTGAAAGTTTTAGTAAGATGAACACTCCGAGGCTTTGCAGTATGTCATGCAAAGATGTGAGCTTTGTTCTCTAGGCCATGGGGAGCCAGCGAAGGCTTTCCAGTAGGGAAGATGCTCCCGATGGTAGCTATGGAGGGAGATGGAGTTGCGGGGTAGTGGTGGGGATGAGGGGAGGGAGGCCAGCTGGAAGACTACTGCAGGAGTCCAGATAGAGGATGAAGATGCTCCAGAGTGAGGCTGGAGTCGTAGTGGGGAAATGAGAGGATAATTGATTCAAGACCTTTCAGGGTAATGCGACCCCACCTAGGAGTGAGGTAGAAGATAGGATCTAAGGTGACTTGTAGGCCCCGATGGGGTACATACCTTCACTGAGAGAGGGTCTGAGCTGGAGATGTAAATTAAGACATTATTGGTTCAGAGGTGGTAGATGGAGGATGAACATTTAATGAGCACATACCATGTGGCAGATCTGAGATTCTCTCATTACTTATGGTTTCACATTTATTTCTTACAAGTACTTGGTGAGTTATGCATGATTAGCTCCATTTTACGGAGGACAAGGAAACCGAGGGTCAGAGAGGTCAAGACCACGTAGCTAATAAGTGAAAGAATCAGTGTTCCAACCCACGTGACTGTCTCAGAGTTCCAGATAATTTCCGTTTTCCATGGTGCTCTGGAAGACTGACAAAGCGACAGGACCAAGAAGAGAGTCTGGGGAAAGAATGATATCGAAGAGGTGGGTGAAGAAGAGGAGCCTGTGAAGCGAACCACAAATAGGTGGTCTGAGATGGGGGAGAAGATTAGAAGGGGCGGTGTCATGGGGGCAGTGGTAAGAGAGACATTCAAGATGAGGACACTGTCCCCAGGATTATTGCAGCACTGAGCTGAACGACAGAAAAGTGGTTATTAGTGGTCTTGAAAGGACAATCTCAGTAGCTTGATGCCAGGTTGCTAGTGCCTGAGGCAAGACTTAGATAAACCAGCAGGGGCAATCAATGCAGACAATTCCTTCTCTGAGGCTGGCCGTGAAGGGTAGGAGAAAGATTGAGAGACACAGAAATAGGTAGAGGCTGCTCAGGCTTCAGGTAAGATTTTGCTTGTTTATAGGATCAGTTTAGACTTCAGGAGTGGATCAGATTCTGTGCTGAGAAAGACCCAGTGGTTAGGGAGAGGATTGGCAGTTACAGGAGCGGGAGGTTGTTGATGGAATCAAGTTTGTCAGCTGACACAAGAAATCTCAGTCTGGAGACAAATGACAGCCTCCCCCTTGGTCTCCAAATTTAGTCTCCCCTTTGTGTGACCAGGAATGATTCTTCCTCTGCTGTCTTGAAGGTGACCTTCATGGTTCCATTATTCTTTTCTTTTTTTTTTTTAACATCTTTATTGGAGTATAATTGCTTTACAATGGTGTGTTAGTTTCTGCTTTATAACAAAGTGAATCAGCTATACATATACATATGTCCCTGTATCTCTTCCCTCTTGCGTCTCCCTCCCTCCCACCCTCCCTATCCCACCCCTCTAGGTGGTGACAAAGCACCGAGCTGATCTCCCTGTGCTATGCGGCTGCTTCCCACTAGCCTATTATTCTTTATGTCTGTTCTTGAAAACCCTTTGAGATCTTTAAGAACTAATTCAAAACTCTGCTTCTGAGGGGCAGCCCCAGACTAAAAGAAGTTCTAACATGATTTCTGGTTCTACCATACATATTCTGTGTGACCCTTGTTTCTTAGTTTTCCTTCTTATCTCCTTAGATCCCTGAGATATTGTAAAGATTCAAGAGATCACCGTGTTCCTCTTATATCTGCCTAGTACTCAGCACAGTTTTGTGCACACAGTGAGTATGTAATAAACACGTTGATTTGTATCTGCTTAATCCTCAGAAAATCAGGTGCATATAAACCTCTTGGAGGACCACCATCTTCCTTACACAGGTAGAAAATATCTCAGTATTTAATCCCCGCAATCCATAGGCTAGAGGTGAGGTCATAGGATAATACCTAAGCAGCCTTTTTTATATTTCTTATTAGATAAAATTGTTATAACAACATCTAAATAGACTGTGATTTGGAGGTAAAACAGAAACTGCTGGCTCCCTCTCCTTCAGACCATGGAGATGTCCTTTCTGCAGCACGTAGGGACAGAGTAATTGTGAATTCTATATGTATCAGTAAGTTGTTTGCAAGCAGCCATTACCAAAATGAATGAATTAAATAATAACATTACGATGGCTAGTTGATATAGAAATTTGACCCAGCAACAAATCCATTAACATGTTTCTGCTTGTTTCTAATTTTAGAATTCTATCAGATTAAGGCAAAAGTGAGTCAAATTATCATTCAGTTCCACATAAACTGAAGTCAAGAGGCTGTTCTTTTCATTTCTATCTGGAAACTTATTTCATCCAGTGTTTAAATTAAATGCAATATTATTATATTGGCGTATGGTTGGTACGTGCAGGACGATTAAGCTAGCTTGTGGATGCAGAACAAACCCACAACTAGAAGAAAGGAAAACATATTCAGTTCTCTGGCCAGGCATGTTTCAGTATCATGGTTGATATTTTTTACTCTTTGTAAGGTTGCTTTGATATTGTGTAGTCACTTGCTTCAAATCACATCTCTACATCTAGATGAAATCCTGACCCACCTCAGTATCCCTTAGTCTTCAGCAGCAGGGGACGTGAAAATCACAGCATGAAGAGGTCAGAATGTTTCCACTGCACCCAGACTCAGGATCGAGTTGAACAGCAGTAACATCCCTACTGCACTGGATAAAAAGATACACGATGGCTTCATCACTAATATTGTATTCTGCTTGTGTCACTCAGTAGACAAGCTGGTGGTCAAGCCCTATTTTGAGCCCAAGGGTAAGAGAATCAGGAGTGAGGGACTGCCTTTTTGAAATCTTGAAGCACCTCCCCATCTTTGTCATGAATTTTCATCGCTGGAGTGTTTGGAGACCATGTGCCTGAGGGGGCTGTCCATCAGCAGAGACGTAAAGCAGTGTTCTTCGCTGCATGTGATCGATAAATATCCCTTGGCCCTTCTGTGAATAGCAGAGCTGGTGACCTCAGTGTCACAGAAAATTTCTAATTTGGATAATTACATTCTGCTCCTCTCTGTTGCTCCTGTAGCTTAAATAGAAAATGGAATTCTTCATTTTCATTCATCAACTGCTGCTTAACTTACACTGCTGTGAGGTGTCACTGTGAGCTGTTAAACATCTGCTGTACCCTACTTCGGAGGTGGTTGCATTTTCATTGAATTTTACTTTAATTGACTTGAACACACTATATAGGTTATAAATCTGTTTGCAAAATCCTTTCCAATCTACTTAGAAAGATTCCCATAAATATTAAAACACAATAATTAGCTTTATGGAAGAGATTTAGGGGATACATTTTTTAAAGACATTTTGTGAAACAAAGTCTATTACTGAGTGTTTTCCACGAATGTACAGTAAAAGACACATTATTTTTTCTTTATAAAGCTAAGAGTTTTCGATTAACAAATTAGTCAATCAGTGGGTATGTTCTCAACACCTGCTTAGCACAGGGCTGGGTTCTGGCTCTCATGAAGAGGTGCTAAACAGATCCAAGAATAAGTAGTTTCCACAAGAGGTCAGGCCTATCCCACTAAAGTAAGCACTGGGGATACCAAAATACGTGGGTGGGGATGTGAGGGGAAAATGGTATGTTCTGCCCCCCCAAAACCACCTTTCCCTCCAGTCTCCCACAAATACCCAAACCCCAGTTTTAAAGTTCTGTGGAAGATCCCATGAAATGCGAATTTATGTCTTGAAAGGACTACAAATATTCTTACAAGATCTATTTTTCCAACATTTACTGAGAGCCCACTATGTTCCAGAAACCTTGCCTACAGTATTATGATCACCATTGGGCAGGTGAAGAAATTCTGAGAGGTGTATTAAATTGGCCAAAGTTGCATGGTTAATAAATAACAGAAATGGGATTCAACTCCTTTGGCAAGTTGCTGTTTCCGCCTCCCCAGCTGGCCTCCCTGCTGAACTGGATGTGGCCTTTTTCCCACAGGCTGAGGGGAAGGCAGATGCTTACATAATTACAATACAGTGTCACGAGAACCGCCACAGAGAGGTGTACACTCTGGCACCCGAACTCAGAGGAGGGAATGACTAACTCTGCCTGGGAGTCAGAAAAATTTTCATGGAGGAGGTAGCTTTTGTTTTTTTTGGTCTTGCCACGCGGCTTGCGGGATCTCAGCTCCCTGACCAGGGAGAGAAGCCAGCAATGAAAGCACCAAATCCTAACCGCCAGACCACCAGGGAAATCCCAGGAGATAGCATTTTAGACCGGATTTTGAAGGACAGAGGGAGGGTGAGTTCCAGAGCACAGCCTGATTTTGTGAAAAGTACTTGGGCTTTAGAATCAAGGACTAGAGTTTGAATCCTGGTTCTAGCTCTTAAACATTCCATGAACTTGAGCAAGGTTTTTAAATTTTTCTAAGCATGCTTTTTCTCATTTTCAAAATTGGAAAAATAACAAATTTCTAGGAGTACAGGAGGAGGAAGTAGATAGCACAATGCCTGGCACATAGTGGACATTCGGTGATGATCATTTGTCTTCTCCTTTCTCAGTCAGAGAGAGTGACATGCACCAAAACTGGCTGATGTGAGAGCCAGAAATTTGGTGTGGCTCCAGTAGAAGGGTGGGGCATCTTGGTGGGAAACAAGGTTTATACAGATTCTGAAAGACCTTAAGTATTCTGTGAGGAGTTTGGATTTTATCCTATAGGAAGTGAGGAGCCATTAGCCATTTTTAAGCCAAAGGATGTCATGATCAGATTTCTGTCTCAACAGAACTCTGATTTCAGTGTGAAAATCGGACATTAGCGTGACAAGGAGGCCAGTTAGAAAGCTGTTACAATAGGACAACTGGCAAGATTTGAGACCCAATATCCAGATAGTGAAAGTAAAGATAGAGAATGACCCTCAGTAAATAAAATTGATGGAAATTTTTGATTGAAAAGAAATTAAAGCTGACTTGAAACTTTTAATTAATGGGTCCATGTAGATGGTGTTGCTACTAACCAGTTCAGGGGAGTGAAAATGTTTTGGGAGGAAGGATTATTAATCTTATTTTATATACTAGAATTTGAGGATCATGTAGGACATACCAGTAGACATTTCCAATGTAGTTAGAAGTTTGACCTGATGATAAAGACAGAGATATTAACATGATTGTTAATGTTATGTAGGTGGAAATTGAAGTTATGAGATGAGGCAAAATCACACCGGGAGAGCAGACAAAGCACTAAGAGAAGAGGTCCATGGGAGGAACCATGGGAGAGCATAACCATGTAAAGAAGGAACAGAGAATGTGAAGCTGAAAAAAAGTCTGAAGAACTATGAAAGAACTTGGAGGAGTCTTATACAAGCCAGGAAGCCAAAATTTCCACCACTACTAAGAAGTAAGTTCCATGAGGGCAGAGGTTTTTGCTGTTGTTGTGTTTCACTGATATCTATCCCAGCTTTGGAACAGTGCCTGGCATGTAGTAGGTACTCAATAAATTCACTGAATGAATAAGTGTTAATTAACATGTTAGGGAAGAAAGAAGTTTCAAGAAAGAGCGGTCAACAGCATCAAATGCTATAAAGAGATCAGGTAGAATGAGAACTGAAAAGATCAGCAACTGAAAAGTCATATGAGGGCTTCCCTGGTGGCGCAGTGGTTGAGAGTCCGCCTGCCAATGCAGGGGACACGAGTTCATGCCCCGGTCCGGGAAGATCCCACATGCCGCGGAGCGGCTAGGCCCGTGAGCCATGGCCGCTGAGCCTGCACATCTGGAGCCTGTGCTCTGCAACAGGAGAGGCCACAACAGTGAGAGGCCCACGTACCGCAAAAAAAAAAAAGTCATACAAGACCTTTCAGTACACAGTGTTCATATCTCAGTGGGTTATAATATAAATGGAAAATAGTATGGAATTCCCTCAAAAAACAAAAAATGAACTACTATATTATCTAACAACCCGACTTCTGGGTATATGCCCAAAAGGAATGAAATCAATACCTCAAAGAAATACCTACACTCCCATTTTCATTGCAGCATTATTCACAATAGCTAAGAAATGAAAACAACCTAAGTGTCTAGTGACAAGAATGGATAAAGAAATTGTGTTATACATACATACATATATATATATATATATATACACATACTTACATACGATGGAATATTATTCAGCCTTTAAAAAGGAGATTCTGCCATTTACAACATGCATAAACCTGAAGGATATGATGCTAAGTGAAATAAGCCAAACACAGACAGAAAAAAGCTGAATGATCTCACTTATATGTGGAATCTACAACAGTGGAATACACAGAAGAAAAGAGTACAACAGTGGTTACCAGGTATGGGCGGTGGGGGAAGTGGGGAGATGTTGGCCAAAGGATACAAAGTTGAGGTTATGTAGGATTAATAAGTCTAGAGCTCTAATGCATTGCATGATAACTATAGTTAATAATTCTGTACTGAATACTGGAAATTTGTTACTAGAGTAGAGTTCAAGTGTTCTCATTTAAAAAAAACCAAACAGTAACTATGTGAGGAAACGTTAATTAGCTTGACTGTAGTAATAATTTCGCTATGTCTATGTGTAACAAATCGTCATGTTGTACACATTAAAATATATAATTTTTATTTAAATTTTTAAAAAATAGACAAATTGAGAAGGAATTGATAGAGAAGAAAACAGAAAATGCAGAATGCCAAGAAATTTGGAAGTGGAGGAAAGAAAGGGTAGTTGTAGAGGATAGTTTTCTAGAAAGTCATTATTAGTATGTCTACAGAGAAAGAAATGACTAGAGAGGAAGAAAATGAGCATACAGAGGAGAATGGTGGCAGGAGACTTTGAGTCTAGGTAGAGGGCTCAGCCTTTAGGAGAAAGAGGGGCAGAAGTAGCAAGAAGGACCTTGGCTATTTCAATGATTTGAGTTAGAAGGGAGGAACCTCAATGAAGTAGGAGGAAAGGTTT
Source organism: Lagenorhynchus albirostris (assembly GCF_949774975.1). Classification (NCBI taxonomy): domain Eukaryota; kingdom Metazoa; phylum Chordata; class Mammalia; order Artiodactyla; family Delphinidae; genus Lagenorhynchus; species Lagenorhynchus albirostris. Next base: position 87,091,921 of record NC_083102.1, on the reverse strand, counting down.
CCTAATGAACTTAGGGAGACTGAGGATTGGGTAAGGGTTAGGGAAAGAGAGTGAAGAATAGCTAAGGGGAATCACTAAAGCAGGAAAACTGACGTGAGGTTAGCATAGATGAGTTTATCCCATTAGCTGCTGGGGTCTTTGGAAGCAGAGATCAATGCACAGAGGGAAAGTTATTTAGAACAATTTTCTCAAAGAGCAGTAGATGGGACATTGACCAAAGAAAGAAACCTCAATAGAAACACCAGACGGGCACTTGGCCCTTGGGAATGTGGAGAGGGTGATAGGTGGGGGTGTTCAAAGAGGAAATGGTACCGATGTTCTTAGAATGAGAAAATCTTGTGTTATATAGGAACTCAGAGGCCATCAAGTCAAAACTGTCATTCAGAGATGCATGGTAACACTTATTATGAGCTTGGTACTGCATAAAGCATTTATATGTATAACCTAATAATAGTTCTTAAATGAATGTGTTTTTCTCTTTTGCCTTCCTGGGTACTTAACCTTCACTCCATTGAGCCTGGATATCCAAATGTGGGTGAAAGAGTATGTTTGAGAAATTAGGAACTTCAAAGAAAGAATGCAGAGTAAGAACATGATAACACTGTGAGATTCAGCTTCTGACATGCAAAATGGGATTAGGCAGCAAGATTATACCTTTGCTAACCAGATTTTTGTCTTGAAAGAGGATTTCCCAAATCCCCTCATCCCCTATATTGGCAAATTTTTTACTGAGCTTGGAGGACAAAGCTCATAATGTTATACCATCTTGTAAGTGACACACTGCATCCTTCAATAGGCTTCAAGGTAAGGTGGAGGTTGTGGCAGAGATGCAAGTCTTCTCAAAGAGTGGAAGAGGAGAGGAGATAGTGTCAATCAGACATCCCAGTTGAGTCCTGACCTAGTACAAAGAGACCACACTATGAATTATGCATTGTGGAAATAAAACTTTCATTTAAAAAAGTATTATTATGAGTGAAGTGCTGTGATATTTTCTGTTCAGTTCTACTTTATTCTATACAATTTTATTTTAAAAAAATCTTGGACACAATCTACTAAATTGATTTTATAATCTACAAATGAATTTTGATCAACAGTTTAAAGAACATTTCTTTAAGATCTGCAATGAGGACTTACATATTCTTTATTTTCAATATGATAGAGAAGTTTTACTATGTTCCAACATCATTGGAAAACATATTGGAATGTCAAAGAGGTTGATGAAGAAGACAAAGAAAAAGAAGTGAACTTAGAAATTAATGGAAAACAACGTCTCTGGAAAAAGAGACTCCAAGAGCCCTCTGTACCCTAAATCAGAAGTCTTGATGTTAAGAAAAGTTAATAATATGGAATTGGAGCTGGAAGACTTTGAAGGACAAGAAAGTATAGGACAAAGGGTGGGAAAAAAGAAGGCTTTGAGGGGGTACAGTTGGCTCTCACCAAGGTGGTTTCCAGGAAATCTCTGAAGGAAGTCTCCCACCTAAGCCTCCTTTTACACAATTTTCTAGAGAGAAATAAGCAGGAGCCATTCCTGAGAACAGTAGGATGTGCAGAGTTCTCTGGAGGGGTGCCAGGTGCTTATTTGAATTGCTGATGGTTGATAATGAACATCTTTATTTGAATTGCTGATGAAGTAGGATCCAATTTTGGTATATCAGTGGTTCAGATGTGTAAGGAAGTACCTCCAATCTTAGAAAAAAAGGAATCTGACATCTAAAATACTAAATATTTGTAACTAAAACTCTTATTCATCTCACTTCCACTCCTTACTATATTCTCTTGAAGAATCTCCACTTTGCAGTCCTTGGGACACTCACCAGGTGTCAATTAGAGATTGTGAAGAGAGCAGAGTAAATGGAGAAGATTGGCCTTGGGGACAGATATTCCAAAGAGAAAGATCTTACAGGCTGAAAGGCATAGCTCAGTGAGTAGGGGTCTTTGTTTGCAGGCTAGAGGCAAAAAAAAAAAAAAAGGAAAAAAGAAAAAAGAAAAGCTAATTTAAGCAAGCAAGCAAGAAAGAAAGAAAAAGAAAAGAAAGAGTGTTGTTGGGGTGACTTGCAAATTCAAGTCAGCAAATATGCAGTGAGGACAGGGGCCAGAGCAGTCTGGGGACCTCAGTAACAAGAACCAATGGATAATCTTTTCAAAGTGTGATCACTGGAATAGGCCAGTGCCTTGTATCAGTCTCAGTTCAAGAGTCAAAATCCCAAAGGCCACCATCACCCTGATACCAAAACCAGACAAAGATGTCACAAAGAAAGAAAACTACAGGCTAATATCACTGATGAACATAGATGCAAAAATCCTCAACAAAATACTAGCAAACAGAATCCAACAGCGCATTAAAAGGAGCATACACCATGATCAAGTGGGGTTTATCCCTGGAATGCAAGGATTCTTCAATATACGCAAATGAATCAATGTGATACACCATATTAACAAATTGAAGAATAAAAACCATATGATCATCTCAATAGATGCAGAAAAAGCTTTTGACAAAATTTAACACCCGTTTGTGATAAAAACCCGCCAGAAAGTAGGCACAGAGGGAACTTATCTCAACATAATAAAGGCCATATATGACAAACCCACAGCCAACATGGTTCTCGATGGTGAAAAACATAAACCATTTCCACTAAGATTAGGAACAAGACAAGGTTGCACACTCTCACGACTATTATTCAACATTGTTTTGGAAGTTTTAGCCACAGCAATCAGAGAAGAAAAAGAAATAAAAGGAATCCAAATCGGAAAAGAAGTAAAGCTGTCACTGTTTGCAGATGACATTATACGATACATAGAGAATCCTAAAGACTCTACCAGAAAACTACCAGAGCTAATCAATGAATCTGGTAAAGTAGAAGGATAAAAAAATTAATGCACAGAAATCTCTTGCATTCCTATACACTAATGATGAAAAATCTAAAAGTGAAATTAAGGAAACACTCCCATTTACCATTACAACAAAAAGAATAAAATACCTAGCAATAAACCTACCGTAGGAGACAAAAGACCTGTATGCAGAAAACTATAAGACACTGATGAAAGAAATTAAAGGTGATACAAACAGATGGAGAGATATACCATGTTCCTGCATTGGAAGAATCAACATTGTGAAAGTGACTATACTACCTAAAGCAATCTACAGATTCAATGCAATACCTATCAAACTACCAATGGCATTTTTCACAGAACTAGAACAAAAATTTGCACAATTTGTATGGAAACACAAAAGACCCCAAATAGCCAAAGCAATATTGAGAAAGAAAAATGGAGCTGGAGGAATCAGGCTCCCAGACTTCAGACTATACTACAAAGCTACAGTAATCAAGACAGTATGGTACTGGCACAAAAACAGAAATATAGATCGATGGAACAGGATAGAAAGCCCAGAGATAAACTCACACACATATGGTCACCTGATTTTTGATAAAGGAGGCAAGAATATACAATGGAGAAAAGACAGCCACTTCAATAAGTGGTGCTGGGAAAACTGGACAGCTACATGTAAAAGAATGAAATCAGAACATTCCCTAACAACACACAGAAAAATAAACTCAAAATGGATTAAAGACCTAAATGTAAGGCCAGACACTATCAAACTCTTAGAGGAAAACATAGGCAGAACACTCTATGACATAAATCACAGCAAGATCCTTCTTGATGCACCTCCTAGAGAAATGGCAATAAAAACAAAAATAAACAAATGGGACCTAATGAAACTTAAAAGCTTTTGCACAGCAAAGGAAACATAAACAAGACGAATAGACAACCCTCAGAATGGGATAAAATATTTGCAAACGGGGCTTCCCTGGTGGCGCAGTGGTTGAGAGTCCGCCTGCCGATGCAGGGGACATGGGTTCGTGCCCCAGTCTGGGAAGATCCCACATGCCGCAGAGAGGCTAGGCCCTTGAGCCATGGCCGCTGAGCCTGCACGTCCCGAGCCCGTGCTCCGCAGCGGGAGAGGCCACAACAGTGAGAGGCTCGCGTACCGGAAAAAAAAAAAAAAAATTTGCAAATGAAGCAACTGACAAAGGATTCATCTCCAAAATTTACAAGCAGCTCATGCAGCTCAATATCAAATAAACAAATAACCCAATCAAAAAATGGGCACAAGGTCTAAATAGACATTTCTCCAAGGAAGACATACAAATGGCCAAGAGGCACATGAAAAGATACTTAACATCAGTAATCATCAGAGAAATGCAGATCAAAACTACAGTGAGATATCACCTCACACCAGTCAGAATGGCCATCATCAAAAAATCTACAAACAATAAATGCTGGAGAGAGTGTGGAGAAGAGGGAACCCTCTTGCACTGTTGGTGGGAATGTAAATTGATACAGCCACTATGGAGAACAGTATGGAGTTTCCTTAAAAAACTAAAAATAGAAGCACCATACGACCCAGCAAGCCCACTACTGGGCATATACCCTGAGAAAACCATAATTCAAAAAGAGTCATGTACCACAATGTTCATTGCAGCTCTATCTACAATCGCCAGGACATGGAAATAACCTGTGTCCATCGACAGATGAATGGATAAAGAAGGTGTGGCACATATATACAATGGAATATTACTCAGCCATAAAAAGAAATGAAATTGAGTTATTTGTAGTGAGGTGGATGGACCTAGAGTCTGTCATACAGAATGAAGTAAGTCAGAAGGAGAAAAACAAATACCGTACGCTAACACATATATATAGAATAAAAAAAAAAAAGTGGTTACGAAGAACCTAAGGCCAGGACAGTAATAAAGACACAGACCTGCTAGAGAATGGACTTGAGGACACGGGGAGGGGGAAGGGTAAGCTGGGATGAAGTGAGAGAGTGGCATGGACTTATATATGCTACCAAATGTAAAATAGCTAGTGGGAAGCAGCCACATAGCACAGGGAGATCAGCTCAGTGCTTTGTGACCACCTAGAGGGGTGGGATAGGGAGGGTGGGAGGGAGATACAGAGGGAGGAGATATGGGGATACATGTATATGTATAGCTGATTCACTTTGTTATAAAGCAGAAACTAACACACCATTGTAAAGCAATTATAATCCAATAAAGACGTTAAAAAAAAAAAAAAGAGTCAAAATCCCAGAAGAAAATTTCTGATGACCTAATTTGGGTCACAGTCTTACCCCTTGACCAGGAGATGGCAGTATGTCTCGATTGTTATACCCATCAAGTCTATATCCAGTGAAGGTGAGAATATAATTCTACAGAGCGAAACTGGGACACAAATGACAGGATAGGGATTGGATGCTGGACTGTGGAAAGTCACAGTGTCCACACCATGCAGGGTACCATGCTGATAAAGAAAACAGCCTCAGGAGACCTGCTGGGCCCAGAGGGAACAGAGGAGCTGACATCAGTTCTGAGAGGCCTGGGATCTGCACATGGCTCATGTCCAAAGCAAATGCACTTGACTCCCTGTATTCCTTTCCAGGATTGAATTTGGAATTCAAATCAAATGTTATTTGGATGGAAGAGATATGACTTTACTGGACTGTTTCAAAGAGCACATCAAAGGAACTCTTTGTAAATAAATCATACTGCTGTGTTACATAAATCTTGAAGGACTGTAACGGCTCTTAAATATGCAACTGGGTTAAGTTACAATTAATGGCAAATGCCAGGACATTGCTAAGTATATTTTTTCCTTTTCCTTTTATCCTTTCAAGAGGTGAAAATGTTGATTCCATGCCTATGGGAATTATGGATCAAACTTGTCTATTCTGCTCGTCATCTGCCATGATATTCCATATTTGAACACTTACCCAATGCAAATAGGGCTTTTTCCTATGCAAATACGGGATTTTTACTGAGAACATTAGGTTGTTTTTAAATCAGAGGAGAGCACAGATTTATTGAAAGATAAAATACTCCTGTGATGCCACTTTCTTAAATGAATAAACTTCACGCACAACTTGAGATGTACCTCTTTAGTAAGTTTATGTAAAGTACCACACAGACACCAGCATTCAAATCTGTACATTCACGTTACTACTGCTGCTACTGCTTCTGCTATTGCTACTTCCTGAGTGCATGAGCCCATCTGATTTGTGTGATCACAAATGGACACAAAACGTCCGTTTGTGATCAGCTCTTCTTTCCCCACAGGACAGAGGAACACCCTAGGGAAGACTGCCATTTGCAGAGTTTGAATCTTATAAAATATGTGCTCCTTGCCTCATGGTCTTCCTTTACTAAAAACTTTCAACAGCCTTCTGATTGCCACTCAATTTGTGGTCCCTGCTGCTGTTTCCCAATAAGCCACAGCTTTGGTTTGAAGACAATGTAAATTCTTAAGTAAGATCAGCACTATCTGATCTTAATGCTAGGTTGGAGATGCCAAGTTACTTATCCTGAAGTTCCCATGAGGTTTAGGTCTAAAGAACCTCTACATTCCAACTCCTGAACCACTTCTGAAAAAGATAGTGCAAACGTTAACACCATAGCAACAGAAACAGTTTAAGTAGGCCATCACCTTTAAAAATCTATGGATGTTAACCCTAGTTGGGGAGGAGGAAGATACTGAGTGATCGTGGGGGAGCTGAGAAGGCCATCTGCTTTAAGTAAGTGGAATTAGATATGTCCACAAGTGATCCGTTCATTTCTATTTGTTCACTAGACAATTTCCTACCTTCTGACAGAATACCAGTTTCGCTGAAACTGGACTTGTGTATTTATATAATGGATTTCATACTTTTTTCCAGTTGCAATTTCCTTGAAGATATGCCATTGTAAATGAATGAAGATAAATATATCTACGGGTGCAGCTCCTCACTACCATTCTAGGGAAGGCTATTTCTAGAGATATTTGCTCAAAATGTCTAAGCAGAAAAATTTTGTGAGATCTACAGAAATTCCAGCAATCTAGGTTTTATTTCCTTTTCCAAAAATGAATAAACCAAAACAAATATGAAGTTCCTAGTTATCCCTATATCATAATAGTATAGTGTACTTCAAGTTACTAGCCTTCCCTGTACCTTATATGTAATAATCATGGATCCTCACTGTGCCTATGAAAATCTATATTAACACTTTATATGGCCTTCTTTCCTTTAGTTTTACATCTGAGCAACCAACTAATTCTGCTTCTACTAATGTCAGCCTGACTGATGTACCACCTCTTTAAAATGCTGAAAGTTCAGATTTGATTTTTCCAGATGAGATACTGCATTTTTCATGATGAATCAATTTGAGAGGTAGACTAATTTTTTATAAAAGAAAGATTGTTTTCATAGTTCCTGGCCTTTCTCTTTCCTGAATAAGATTGGTCTTGTATGGGGAATCACCAAATTGTTTCTCATTATGTAGACTGCTACAGTAGAACCCTAATTTTTGGTTGGAAGAGTCATCTTTTGATCTTCAACACGGCTACCTGTCAGAGGGACCAACATTTTTCTGTCTCAGCCAATCTTGCTGAGAGTTATAACTTAATCATTTTCTCAGAAATTACCACTGACCTCCTGTGAGACTTGTGCTTCCATCAGACATATAGAATCAACTGTGGTCAAGTGTTGCTCACTATGCTATTGAATAACTCATAATTCCTGAGATTTGTGAAACAAATGTATAATTCAATGCAGTTATTGTGTTCTTAAGGGACTTAATCACAGTCCCCCAAATTATAAAAGAAGTATGTGTTGTTTGATTCCCTTTGGAATATTCTAGATGTTGAACGGTAACTTCAGTTTTCACTCTACCCTAGAGATCTTTTGTGATTCCTTGTGTTGGACCTCTCTGTAGATTAAGGTAACTGTCAATCTAAGAATCACATAACTGGTCAAATTAATTGCTACATATGACCAGATTTGGGGAGGGGGGATAATGTGTTTATTTTTCTTCCCTAAACTTTTGCTTTGTAGTTTTCTTGAAATCATTGTTTTAAGGGATTGGCCTAGATTTACTGCCCATTCTGACAAAAGCTCTCCTTTATCTCAGGCACCCTAAATAAATGACTTCGGGGCCAACATTAGACATAATCTGATTCAGAAGCAGAAGAAAATAACTCCCCCACCCAAAGCAAAACCTACTTCTACTTGCTGACCTGAAATTCTTTTCACAGGAATCAAAGTGTCTCATTTCACAGCTAGAAATCAAGGGCAAACACCTGGAAGATTTAAACTTCGGAGTAGATGAGGTTCAATCTAACTGCAAACGCTGCTTATGGCGTTTGATTATGTAGGCTTGGGAAGATAAAAGATGGACCAGCAACAGTGAGGATGGGAGGTTGTTAGTGATGAGCAAGAGACAGTAAAAGAGAAACTCCAGGGGAAATGCAGCCTGGTAGTAGGTGTTCAGAAGGCTGAGAGAGAGAGGCTAGAGTAGTATGCCCTGCTGGGTAAGGCCCTAATGACAAGTAGATCAGGGGAAGTCAAGAAGAGGCAAAACGGAAAGGTGATGGCATTTATACACGTGCATATGCTTGGCTAAGATGTTTCTGGGAAGCTGTGACAATTGAGAGGAATGACTCCTCAACCATCAATTTTGAGGCAATATTTTGGAATGTGGAAAAATCTTGAGGCTAAGGATTTATACTCCAATCAAAGTGTTTGGAATGTTTGTAACAGAGTGCGAAATAAACCCATGATATAGCTAATCAGAGTTTCCTGAAATATGTTATATTCATGTGTCTGGGATTAAAATACTGAATGAAAATCACACTTTGAATCTCACTAACATACTTGGGAGGCTCTCATATGCAAGGCATGATAGAAAAGCATAGTTTTTTTATATCTTCAGAGACTCTCCAGTGACACAATGGTAAGACCTACTTCAGAGGAGAAATCTATATTTTTTAGGCTATAGAGAGTTTCCCATCACTGTAATGAACCATGATGCGGAATGTGTCAGCAAAATACCCAGAACAATGAAGCAATATCTAACAGAGGAATTCTCTCTGGCCAGTGACCTGTCCTGACTACACAAGGCAAGTATACAAATGGGAAAGGAAAGGGAAAGGGAAATTAAAATTTGTTTGAAAATTGAAATAAAAATCAAGAACAAGGGAAAACTTTTGGATATATGATAACAGAGTATTTAATAGAAAGTGTAGTGATCATTGGCTATAAAAATGATTTCAGTGAGACAGTAATATTAAACTAATCTTTTCCTTTTTGCATAAGACTTAAGATTTGGTGGAACACAGAAACATCATAGACATTTAACATATCTCAAGTTTCAATGCACATTTGATGAAGATTTCCACAACAGCTTCATGTATGGGTTGTTGCCATGACAGCATGGTTGGTGAGTTATGGCGGCTTGCACAAACACAGCTGGTGCTTATGAATGACAGCGTGTGGGTCAGCCCTCTTCCAGAGCAAATCCTGAGTAAAGCACTCAGCTCTACAAGTGAGGCAGCATCTTCAATAACGTGTTAGAAGCTCTTCCTTGACTTCATCCTGTTCAACAATCTCAGTGACTTGGATAAATTCCCAGAAAGCAAAATTATCCAAATTTCAGAATGTGAAATTAGGAATGATGATTTATTGAGCAGAAAGAAACTACACAATAGATTCCACATTACAATTTATTATTTCTAGTAGCTAGAATATTGGATTAAAAATCTGTAGAGTGAAATTTAATAGAAATAAGTGACAATTCATGTATTTTTCATTTAAAAAAAGTTTGCTTTGGAAGTGTGGTTTGGAGACAGGTTGTTTTTCATGAAAACATCTCATAGAACATTATCCTATCTTAAAAAGAATAGTGTCCAGATCATGAGACAATCAGTTCCTTAACTTACGGAGTATTATATTTGATTTTTTTTAGTGGCACATTTTAAGAAAGACGTTGACAAACAGTGAAGTATCCAGAGGTGACTGGAGCATCCTGGAAACCATACCTATTGAGGAACAATGGAAGGTAATATACTACTTAGTGTTGATAAGAAAAAACTAAGGAAGTCCATCATAAAGCTTTTGAAATATATTTTAAGAGTTTTCCTGGACAAGTGAGAGGACATATTTGTTTTATATTGCTGCTGCAACAACAACTACAACAACAACAAAACCCCCCAGAATTGGTAAGGAGGCAGATTTCAATTCCTGAGAAAATACTTATTTAATTAACTAGGTCAATGATACATGTCGCCTGGCAAGGCAAGGAGCTCCCTTTGCATCATGGCAGAGAGGTCCACAGAGGCAATATTTAAGACACGGGAGTAAGTAGAAGGAGAGATATAGATTATGAAGGGGAGCACACCAAGGATGGAACCCTGACATTGGGGGTCCCTGAGGAAGACAATCCACAGGAGACTGAGTAGAAGAAACTCGAGTGTTAGGAGACAGAAAACAGCATCATTTTATAGAAACCAGAGGAAGAAGCCAAGAAGAAATAAAATGGTCACCAGCATTGAACAACTCAAGAGAGATCAAGTAAGATAAGAACTGAAGAGGAATCTTTGGATTTAATAGGCAGGTCACTGGCGATCTAAGTGATTTCAGTCACATTATGAGGACAGAAGCCAAATTGTGGAGAGTTGTGGGAAAATGAGAGATGAGGAAGAGCAGCAGATAGCCAACGTTGTTCTTTCCAAAATGCTATCTGAAAAGTCACAAAGGAAGGACAATGGGACAATGGTATGGACTAAATGTTTGTGTCCCCCCCATGCCCAATTCATATGTTAAAGACCAAACCCCAAAGCGATGGTATTTGGAGATGAGGTCTTTGGGAGGTAATTAGGGTTAGACGAGACCATGAGAGCAGAGCCCTCATCATGGGATTAGTGGCCTTATAAGAAGAGGTATCTCTCTCTGCCACGTGAGGACACAGAGAGAAGGCAGCCATTGCAAGCCACCAGAAAGAGGGCTCTCACCAGAACCTAACCCTGCTGGCACCCTGATCTTAGACTTCCAGCCTCCAGAATTGTGAGAAAATATATTCCTGTTGCTTAAGCCACCCAGTCTATGGTATTTTGTTATGGCATCCTGAGCTGACTGATACAGGCAATAACCAAAATGAGGTTTTGAATCAAGGGACAGACATTTAATTTTAATTTTTGTTAGGATGGACAAGGTTGAGCATGTTTCTAGGCTTAGGGGAGGAAGCCAGTGAAAAAGGAAAGGTTGAGGATACAGAAGATAAAATAGATAATTAATGGAACAAAAGTCCTCAGAAAGCAGGAGGAAGTGGAGCCAAGAGCATGACACAGGGATTGATCTAAAATGGGAAAAACACATACTGGGTGTATATGAAGCAGAGTTTCCAGAATCACTCCCCATAACTGGCTGTTGAATATTCTGCATTCAGGAAGTGTTGGAGGACAATAAAATATGAAGTTGGAGAAGAGTGGATTCCACAAAATGCTTCATTTATCAGGAGATAATTGGGTTTATTACTAGCCTTTGAGAAACTATTTTCCTCCAAGTATAGGAACCTCCACCTCTTTTGGGGGAAAATGGAGAAAATTTTATTTCCATTGTAGCTATATGGTAAACAGAGTGATTTAAAAAAAAAAAAAAAGCAAAGCTTAAATAACTGCTTCTAGGTGAAGTTTTAAGCCAGGGGCATACAAGTCTATAATAGTCAATGAAAATAAATAACAGACGTATTACTAATGCTGCACAATACTCAGCCAAAAGCATTTTCTAAAGACTTCCAGTGCAAATCCGAGTGTCAGAAATATTTTTCAATGGAGAGAATCATTTCTCCTCTCCTGGGGTTACTGAAGGCCCAATATTTAAGATATAAACTCTTATTCCAGTATTAGGTTCTTTTAAAAACACATTTAATGTTATCTGGGCTCGATTAGTCTCTGCTGATGACCGTTATTAACATAATTTAACCCTGACTTTTCCTGTTCCTGAGGCACAGGGAATTCCATGCACTCCTCAAGTAACTCCTGGCACCTCTAAAGTACACAGAAAATGTTTGTTAATTCAAGTTTCATTGCCTTTTAGCATTTGCCCAGGAAATAATAAATGTGAGAATCAAAGCATGACTGTTTTGCAGAGCCTCATCTACATATAATATAAATAGCCTGATTAAAGGTAATCATCCAATCGTCCTGATTTGCAAATGGAGTAAGTTTTAAAACACTGCCATCTACTGCATGAGCCACAAATTGCATAGGTATTTTACAAACCGAAAGTAGATACAGATGTTTGGCTGTGCCTTACCCAGCTCTATCACTTAACTGTTGAGATGATTTGAAATAATAAACAAGTTATTGGTTTTCTTAGGTGTTGTACCAGGAAAGATGAATTTATATATGCACTTCTATGACACTTTTTAGAATAGTCAGGCTTGTGGAAAGGCAGGATCGGGGAGCATTTGTAGGTTCTGACATGGGAAGCCTGGTATGTAACTAGTGTTTAGTATATCACTTCTGTTAGTGACTCAGAACCTCCTGTTGTGAGTCACTAAGTAATAACCATCTTGAACATGAAATCCATGCTTGATTTAAAGGGGAGACTTATAAAACCTTCAGTGAAACTAAATAGCTTTTTGTCCGGCTCTCAGAGTCCTTGAAATTCTCAGTTCAAGGGAGGTGAAATAATTACATAATAATGCATAGAGTTAATTTATCTCTTTCTGCAGATTTTTATTATAAAAAAGTTGCTTTCGACAGAATAATTCACTGATTCTTTTTATATCTCATTTGAGTGTATATATTTGGTAGAGAAATTTTATGAGAGTATTATCTGTGGAGCCTCTATCACCCTAATATCATGAAAAAGTAATCTTGACTGAATTAAATAAAAAGAATATGCTTTCACTGTTAAGTCTCCATTTGTCAGGGGAAAAAATCGTTCTCTAAATCTCAATCATTTTTATCTGTTTGCCTTTCACTGAAGTAGATGATCTATTCTGTGATTTTGCAGTTATTGTCTAGTAATACACATTGAGGTGACATATCATAGGATTTCAATTGGCAAGACAAATATAAACAAGCAAGATCAATAGCCTGATGACCCTATGGATCAGAACTTTGGAATCTTAATGTTGACCCATTATCTTTCACAGGCTTCTATTTAGGTGTGTGCCATGAATACCAAGTTTACCTGCTTGCAAGCTCTGAATAAAGCATACTGACCGAGAAAAAAGAATTGGGAGTAAGCATGATAGACTGGTGCCCTCCAATTCTAACCACTAATCATTAGAACAAGCAATTAGAAAAGTATATAGTAGGGAATTCTGGTACATTTTAATTCAACATTTTAAACTGGATTCAAATTACATTGCCCTTAGTCATTCACTTCTTGAGTTACATCTAAGAATTAAGAAATAATTCTTAATTTAAAATACAGATTCTCAGTATTCTGATAAAGAGTTTTATTTTTCTGGTGTGATGGTTAATTTTGTGTCAGTTTGGCTGGACCACAGTTTGTGGTTAAACGTTATTCTGGATATTTCTGTGAGAATGTTTTGGATGAGATTAGCATTTTTTTAAACTTTTTATTTATGACAGTGGACTTCGAGTAAAGCAGAGTGGGCTCCTTTGGATGGGATTCATCCAATCAATTGAAATCCTGAATAAAAGAAGACTGACCTCCCTGAGCAAGAAGGAATTCTGTGGCAGATAGCTTTCGAACTTGAAAGCTATCATAGGCTTTTCCAGAGTCTCCGGCTTCTCAGCCCACCCTGAGGATTTTGGACTTGCCATCCTCCATAATAGTATGATACCCTAATGGTTCTGATTTCTAGACAACCCTCACTAATACACCTGGTGTTTAATTTTTTAAATTAAAGATGAATGTCATATTAGATTTTTCCTTTGCAAGCAACAGAATCTGACCCTGGCGGAGTTAGTTATGTTTTCCATGAGCCCACTGAGTAAGCCTTGGATTGACAGAGGAAGTAAGTTTTCTGACAGCCTCAGGTTGGTCACCTTGTCTACCTGCTGGTCCAGGGGCCATCACAGGGGGATTTGGTGAGCATTCACAGTAGCCACTGCTGAGCCTAGGTGTTAGTCAACCAACCAAGCAAATAATACCCATGTAATTCTCTCAAACAATCCAGAAGCTCTGTTAAGTGCACTCATATTGATCAATTTAGCCCAATCTAGAATTATTTATCCCCCCTCCTTTTTTCTATCTCTTAGAATCTATTATTATACATATTCTCTTCCCCCCTCCATCCATCCTTCCTTCCTTTCTTCCTTTCATTCATCAACACAAGTTAGCAAACCCTGGCAATTCTTTTGATGTGTGAGTCTTTGACTCTTGGGTTTGACTTTATATTTGGGCTCACTGGGAACAGGTAAAAGGTCTGGAGACAATGGGAGATGGTACAAGTGGCAGGAGGAGAATCACCTTCCCCTTGCAAGGAAACTGAGGTGAGATAATCACAGGATCTTCACATGAGGCAGGAGGAGCCTCAGGCAGAGGAGCCGGTGGTGCTTCTCCCTGAGGAGCCTCGGGGCAGTCTGGGATTCTGGAGGACTCTGAGTCACTCAAATCTTCCCATAAATTCCCATTCTTGGGGTCTCATTCTTTCCCTTAACGTTCTTATAAGAGAATAGGCTTGGTCATGAATTCAACTGTTATAAAAAAACAATCGAGAGAATCAAATTTTGAGTTTGATTTTTCTGGTATGTGATCCTGTAATTACTTTTTTTTTGAAAGTCACAAGATTTATTTATTGATTGATTTTCTGCTTTGGATAGTCTTTTGTTTTTTTTAATTGGAGTATAATTGCTTTACAACGTTGTGTTAGTTTCTGCCACACAGCGAAGTGAATCAGCTATACGTATACACACATCCCCTCCCTCTTGGACCTTTCTCCCCCCCTCCATCCCACCCAACTAGGTCATCACATAGCACCGAGCTGAGCTTCCTGTGCTATATAGCAGGTTCCCACTAGCTATTTATTTCACACATGGTAGTGTATTTATGTCAAACTTAATCTCCCAGTTCATCCCACCTTCCCCTTCCCCCACTGTGTCCACACGTCCATTCTCTACATTTGCCTTTCTATTCCTGCCTTGCAAATAGGTTCATCTATACCATTTTTCTAGATTCCACATATAAGTGTTAATATGTGATATTTGTTTTTCTCTTTCTGACTTACTTCACTCTGTATGACAGACTCTAGGTCCATTCACGTCTCTACGAATGAGCCAATTTCATTTCTTTTTACCGCTGAGTAGTATTCCATTATATATATATGTACCACATCTTCTTTTTCCATTAATCTATCTATGGACATTTAGGTTGTTTCCATGTCCTGGCTATTGTAAATAGTGCTGCAATGAACATTGGGATACATGTGTTTTCTCTGGGTATATGCTCAGTAGTGGGACTGCTGAGTCGTATGGTAGTTCTGTTTTAGTATTTTAAGAAACCTCCATACTGTTCTCCACAGTGGCTGTATCAATTTACATTCCCATCAACAGTGCAAGAGGGTTCCCTTTTCTCCACACCCTCTCCAGCATTTATTTTTTGTAGATTTTCTGATGATGGCCATTCTGACTGGTGTGAGGTGATATCTCATTGTAGCTTTGATCTGCATTTCTCTGATAATTAGTGATGTTGAGCATCTTTTCATGTGCCTCTTGACCATCTGTATGTCTTCTTTGGAGAAATGTCTATTTAGACCTTCTGCCCATTTTTTGATTGGGTTGTTTATTTTTTTGGTATTGAGCGGCATGAGCTGTTTGTATATTTTGGAGATTAATCCTTTGTTGTTTCGTTTGCAAATATTTTCTCCCATTCTGAGGGTTGTCTTTTCGTTTTGTTTATGGTTTCCTTTGCTGTGCAAAAACTTTTAAGTTAATTAGGTCCCATTCGCTTATATTTGTTTTCATATTCATTACTCTAGGAGGTGGGTCATAAAAGATCTTGCTGTGATTTATGCCAAGAGCATTTTTCCTATGTTTTCCTCTAAGAGTTTTATAGTGTCCCGTCTTAAATTTAGGCCTTTAATCTATTTTGAGTTTATTTTTGTGTATGGTGTTAGGTAGTGTTCTAATTTCATTCTTTTACATGTAGCTGTCCAGTTTTCCCAGCACCATTTACTGAAGAGGCTGTCTTGTCTCCATTGTATATTCTTGCCTCCTTTCTAATAGATTAGGTGACCATAGGTGCGTGGGTTTATCTCTGGGCTTTCTATCCTATACCATTGATCTATATTTCTGTTTTTGTGCCAGTACCATACTGTCTTGATTACTGTAGCTTTGAGTATAGTCCGAAGTTGGGGAGACTGATTCCTTCAGCTCCATTTTTCTTTCTCAAGATTGCTTTGGCTATTCATAGTCTTTTGTGTTTCCATACAAATTGTGAAATTTTTTGTTCTAATTCTGTGAAAAATGCCATTGGTAATTTGATAGGAATTGCATTGAACCTGTAGATTGCTTTGGGTAGTATAGTCATTTTCACAAGATTGATCCTTCCAATCCAGGAGCATGGTATACCTCTCCATCTGTTTATGTCATCTTTGATTTCTTTCATCAGTGTTTTATAGTTTTCTGAGTACAGGCCTTTTGCCTCCTTAGGTAGGTTTATTCCTAGCTATTTTATGATTTTTGTTGCAATGGGGTAAATGGGATTGTTTCCTTAATTTCTCTTTCTGATCTTTCATTGTTTGTGTATAGGAATACAACAGATTTCTGTGCATTAATTTTGTATCCTGCAACCTTACCAAATTCATTGATTAGTTCTAGTAGTTTTCTGGTGGCATCGTTACAGTTTTCTATGTATAGTATCATGCCATCAGCAAACAGTGAGTTTTACTACTTCTTTTCAAACTTGTATTCCTTTTATTTCTTTTTCTTCTCTGATTGCTGTAGCTAGGACTTCCAGTACTATGTTGAATAATCTGTAATTACTTTTGATTAGAGACTTTTATGTCTTAACTACGGACATTCCATGGTTTTCTGTGAGCTGGGAATTTAATAAGTTGAGGCTTTTATTCTCTTTCTTTAAGCTACCCAGTGCAATTAGAAGCAAACAGCTTATCCTACAGCCCTTAAGGCCCTCACAACCTTCCTATTTTTTTCTATGGTAGCAGCTACATGGTCACTCAAAGTATTGCCTTCAATGGGCATTTTATTCCATGTGGCTGTAGGTGTTAATTGTTATTACCTAACTTAATTAGCTCTTTTGCCACTATGTGTGTGCTGTGTGATGCCAGAATCTACCTATTTTTATTAGTTGGATTTTAGGAGCCACCAGGTCCAATGAGTTCAGATAGCCCATTCCAGATTTTCTCCATTTTTCTGAGATTCTGTTGCCTGTAGCTACTTCCATAATTGACTTCTGTAACATGAGTTTTTAGTGGTAAGGAAGAAAAACAAAAACATTAACGAAAGACCTGAAACTGTGTATACTTAACTATTTTAATAACATTTGGAGAATGGCTGAAAAGGGCAACTTGTGAATATATTTCAGAAATGAAAGGAGAAAGACAGAGGAGAACAGTGAGTAAGAGGAGAAAAAAGGAGAAAAAAGGAAGGCAGAGATGAAAGAGAGAGAAACAGGAGGGAGAGGAAAGAAGTTAAAGGACATGTTGATAGGAAAGAAACTAGAAGGCAGGTAGACTTGAGGGAAGGGAGAAGAACTGGGGGAGAAAGAAATGTAGAAAATTCAAGGCCGAGAGCTGGTCTCCAGAGCCCACAATTTTAAACATTATAATCCAAGTTTACACAACTAGTAAGTGGCATTTGGATTTGGAGCCAAATCTCTTAATTCCTTGTTTTGAGAGCCTTTATTTCAACATTTTTTTTCATTTGATTTGGTGCATAGAAAACTATAAAGTCATGTACAAATGAGAATGCTAATGCATTACTTGAACCATACAGTTTACTCCATCCAGTCAACTCAAAAGAAGTAATTAACTGACTCCTTTGATTCTGTATTTTGCTTTGCCTTATGAGACCTTGATCCTACATGTCCCCCATCCCAGAAAGTAGCCTATAGGATTGTTTCTTGTTAACCAGATAGTCCCATAATAGATAAGCTTTGCATTTTCTATGATATCCTGTAGATGGAACCTTGGCTGATGCTTCCATTTCTTACTAAGCTTGTACTGATAGGTCTATGTGATGTACAATTTAGATAGGAGGCATTTGAGTTAAGTCAAATGCAAAATGTAAGTAAATGGATGAATTTTTCTGGTGTAAATTCTCATTTTATTTAGGCTAGCATGATTACAGTTTTACAACATGATTTCAGACTATAATGACATTGCTACACTAATTCTGAGGAAGTCAATTGGATTTTATATACTAGCTATAACAACCAGTAATATTTTATAGCTATATGATGGTTGTTATGAATATTAATTGCCACTATCAACTGTTCCTGGACTTTTACCATTTATTCTCTATTCCTTTGACTTTACAATGAAGGCTTTATAGTGAAATTATTATTATCTGTGCAAAGCAATTTTTTTAAATGCCTTTTTGAACTTTTTGGATTACTCTAATTCTATCTTCCTATTTTTAATGACCGAATATTGTAGAATTAGATTATTTTGGAGGTGGAGGTCTGATTTTACCCTGCTATTACTCATACAATTTCAGCCAGTCTTTATCCTTACACATAGATTATATTATTTTCTAGCTGTTCTACAGGAAGAAAAAAAAAAACTTTAGTGAATGGAAGAGTTAATACTTAGAAGAATTTAATCAGAAAAGCCTGGATAATTAGATAAATTTCAGAATAAAATAATTATGTTAAAAGTCAATAGCTGGGCTTCCCTGGTGGCGCAGTGGTTGAGAGTCCGCCTGCCGATGCAGGGGACACGGGTTCGTGCCCCGGTCCGGGAGGATCCCACATGCTGCGGAGCGGCTGGGCCCGTGAGCCATGGCCGCTGGGCTTGTGCGTCCGGAGCCTGTGCTCCGCGACGGGAGAGACCACAGCAGTGAGAGGCCCGCGTACCGCAAAAAAAAAAAAAAAAAAAAAAAAAGTCAATAGCTATCTGTGATCTGCTTGAACAATACTAATCAACAATACTTAGTGAGAATTCTTGACAGTATTAACTGTATATAAAAAGAATACATCCCAACTATGACTATACTCTTTTGGCAAAAAACTTTTGTCAAAAGTATACTAAGAACTCTTAAAGAATAGATACATGAATATGTATAACTGAATCACTTTGCTGTGCACCTGAAACTAACACAACATTGTTAATCAACTCTACTCCAACTAAAATAAAAATTTTCAAAAAAAGTATACTAAGAACTCTTAAAGCTCGACAGTAAGAAACCTAACCACCCAATAAAAAATTGGGCAAAAGATGTAAACAGACACTTCACCTAAGAATGTATACATATGGCACATAAGCATATGAAAAGATGCTCAACATCATTTGTCATTAGAGAATTGCAGATTAAAACAACCATGAAATACCACTACACATCTATTAGCATGGGTGAAATTTTAAAAGAAAATGACAATACTAAACAACCCTAAACTGGCAAAGATGTGAAGCAACAGGAACACTCACTCATCATTGGTAGGAATGCAAAATGGCATAAAAACTTTGGAAGACAGTTTGGCAGTTTCTTACAAAGCTAAACATAGTCTTGGCATATGATCCAGTAATTTTGTTCCTAGGTACCTACCCAGTCATGTTGAAAACATATGTCCACACAAAAACCCACACAGGGATATTTATAGCAGCTTTATTCATAATTGCCAAAACGTACAAGCAACTAAGAGGTCCTTCAATAGGTGATGAGTAAACAAACTGTGGTACATCCAAGCAATGGAATATTACTCAGCAATAAAAAGAAATGAGCTATCAAGCCACAGAAAGATGTGGAGGAATTTTAAAGGCATATTTCTAAGTGAAAGACGTGAGTATGAACAGATCTTATGATTCTAATTATATGATTTTCTGTAATTATATTCCAATTATATGATGTTCTGGAAAAGGTAAAAATATAGAGACAACAAAAAAAGATCAGTGGTTGCTAGAGGTTCAAGGGAGAACAGAAGGAATGAATAGATGAAGCACAGGAGAGATTTAGGGTGGTGAAACTATTCTGTGTGGTACTGTAATAGTGGATACACAACATTATGCATTTGTCACAGCCCACAGAATTCTACAATACAAAGAGTGACTTTTGATGTAGATAAATTAAAAAAAAGTCATTTAGGAGGTTGGAAGATCCCAGGAAAAATGCAGACTGTGACAAGAAAATCTAATTGTATTACAAATGCATGAAACAACCTCACTGAATGGAGTCCAGGGAAAGGTACTGACCTCAGTAACTTTGGAAATGAATGTAAGATGAAAGGCAAAAGGAACCATGCATAAATAATGTACCCTAGTCTATGAAGTTGTTTCCCTCAGGAGTACGGGTTAACAATTCAAAGATTACTATACATGTTCACTGGAATTAGACAATGAAGTAAATGAATGGCAGATGGTGGGAGCCAGATTTCTTACTGCTGATGTAGAAATTTACAGATTAGCAAGGGGAGAAAGCTAGAATGATCCTGTGGTGATGGAGTAGAGTTGGAAACATCATTAAGAACTCATGTTTAACTTCATATACTTAAGATGGCTACATATAGAAATATTTACAGATATGTGTATATACGTGGGTTAGTATGCACATATATATTTCTTTGGTCTGTCAGCTGACAGGGACTTGAGGAAATGACACTCCTACAGCAACGGGCACATCTAGCACTCAGTGTGGATTTCTAATACCATTCTCCAATGAAAGGAACAGAGACCCTTGAAGAGATAGCTTCAAGGACTGGACTTCTAGAACTGGGGCAGGAAATATTAGAAGATAAGCCTAAAGCATCTTGCAGTGCCAGAAAGTAAGGAAATTCGTAAAACAAAACAACCCATATCAATGGGGTTATGTCAAAGCGGCAGGGGATCCAAGTAAATGAGCTCCTAATGGCCAAAGTGGGACCAATTTGAGCAACAAAATACTGTTGGATTATAACCTAAAGTATAAATGAGTATTTGTGAGTCCATGCTGATATAAATCGGTGATTGAATAAATAAACTAACAAACTGGTGAGAAGGGACAAATCCCCCATGCAGGAGCAGTCCAAATAAGTTATGGAGCTTCTTCACCCCAAAGGAGGGGGAGCGTAACTCCACTCCTTATGTGTGGGCTCACTTCGAGATTTTCCTTCTAAAGAGTACAATATGAAAAGTGGGGGGAAAGAGGGTAACTTTACAATGGAGAAACCTGGCCAACACTACTTCAGCCAGGTGATCACAGTCAACATCACCAGTCAAAAATCATATTGAAAAAAAAAACATATTGATTGCATGTACCCTTCACATAGTATGATGAAAATGGACTTTACCTTTGTCATCTTCCTCCCCCAAACTCATAACCCCAATGTAATCATGAGAAAAACATCAGACAAGTTCCAATAGTGGGGCATCCTGCAATGCACTTGACCAGAACTCCTTAAAACTCTTTGTTTTTACAAAGAACATCTTAGAAACTGCCACAGCTCAGAGGAACCTAAGGAGGCGTGACAGCTTAATGTAATGTGGTATTCTAAATGGGATCCTGGAACAGAAAAGGGATATTAGGTAAAAACTAAGGAAACCTGAGTAAATGATAGATTTTCGTTAATACTAATGCATCAATATTAGTATTTCGTTAGTATTTAGTATTAGTATTAGTATTTAGTATTTAGTATTAGTATTAGTATTTCGTTAATACTAATGCATCAATATTAGTTCATTAAGTATAACAAATGTACCATACTAATGTAGTTACTAATAGGAGAAACTTGATAAAGAAGATATATGGGAACTCCCTGCACTAGCTGTTCAATTTTTCTGTAAATCTAAAACCATTCTATTGGGCTTCCCTTGTGGTGCAGTGGTTAGGAATCCGCCTGCCAATGCAGGGGACACTAGTTTGAGCCCTGGTCCGGGAAGATCTCACGTGTCGCGGAGCAACTAAGCCTGTGTGCCACAACTACCGAGCCTGTGCTCTAGAGCCCGCAAGACACAACTACTGAGACTGCGTGCCACAACTACTGAAGCCCGCGCACCTAGAGCCCGTGGTTGGCAACAAGAGAAGCCACCGCAGTGAGAAGTCCGTACACTGCAACGAAGAGTAGCCCCCACTCACCGCAACTAGAGAAAGCCTGTGTGCAGCAACGAAGACCCAACACGGCCAAAATAAATAAATAAAATAAATTTATTTTAAAAATTAATAAATTAAAAAAAATAAAACCATTCTAAAAATTAAAGTCTATTTATATTAAAAATATGCATGCTATTTGCCAGCACTAAACTTGGATTAATTCTAATGTTACTTTATTTTATATTCAGAGGCAATCTGCAAGAGATACACTGCTAGTAAGCAAAAGAGCAGGGATTTACTATATCTTAGTCTGGCCGCAAAGCCCTAATCTTTCCACTAGATCATCATTACTCAAAATATGTCCTGTGGAACATTAAGCCCATTAAAAACTCCTGGGAAGAAATGATATTTTAAAATAAATTATTTACTTGTTAAATATATTTGGGAAATTTGTTATAGAGCTCCCCTGGGACCCTTTAGAGATGCCTAATGGACATTAGCAAATAAATGATTCTGAGAAATCCTGCAATAAAGAAACCTGTTTAACTTTCTAACACGGTTTTCCCCAAACTTATTTTCTACAGAATCCACTTTTCACAAAACTTTTACTCTACTGGCCTTGCTCCACCAGGCTGCCCCTCTTGGGCTATGGGATGTGATGTGGTCTTCAGGTAGTATGTGTTCAAGTCCAGAAGAATTGACAATCTGTGGCAGATACTGCTGGTTGCCCCCCAATATCAACTCACCCCTTCTTCCTTAGTAACAAGCTCAATTTGTAGTTTGACACATTGTTAGCTAGATAAAAGACAACATTTCCCAGCCTCCCCTGCCACGTATTCTAAGCTTGTGATGAAGTTCTGGCCAATGAGACATAAACTGCATTATCTATGGAATTTAACCAAATATCCTTAAAAGGGAGAGAGAGCTCTCTTTCCATCTCCCTTCCTTCTTTCTGCTGGCTGAAGTGTGAGAGCTGGAACTCTGACAGCTATCTTGCACCATGAAGCAGCACACCAAGGATGATATAGCAGCAAAACAGAAGAAACCAAGACCCCTGACAACCATGTAGCTGCCATATCAACCCTAACCTTCCTACCTCCAGACTTCCTTACAAGAGAAAGAAGTACAAAGATATATACTCCTATTTTGTTGAAGCCACTTTTATGATTTTTAAAAATTTACAATGTTGTATTCATTTCTGCTGTACACCCAAGTGATGTGTGTGTATATATATATATATATGTTTATCCATTCTACATATATTATATAGAATGGATAAATAACAAGATCCTACTGTATAGCACAGGGAACTATATTCATTATCCTATAATAAACCATAATGGAAAAGAATATGAAAAAGAATATATATACAATAGTTTGTATCTGCTAATCCCAAACTCCCAATCCATCCTTCCCCCATGTGATTTTTAAAATTTGATATGTTGCTAATTTGGTTTGGCTGTTATATGCAGCTGAAGTGACTCTTATGTGATACACATTCTGATTTAAAATAAAACAATACAAAGAAAATAATATATAAGCAAAAAGAAATTCACTAAAGTATTGATTATTGGGGATTTGGGAGAGGAAGTACTTCTTCCATGCTAATAATTGGCACCTAGTTTCAAATAGATAAAGCCCTGGAAAGTCAGTGATGACAATCTCTTTTCTATTCAAGTATTAGCGCAGAAGCATCATCCTCTGAAAAAGCCTCCATTATTTCCCAGCCAGACTTAGACGTTCCTCTTCCGACTCGCATCAAACCTTGAGATACTCCCTATAAAACAATCACTATATTGTGAATTGTCAATCTTCCAGTTACATTTTTACCACCTAAAGAAAAAAAATTAGATACTCTCTCCTGTTATCTCCCATACCACAGGCGAGGACAGTTGTTGCAGCTCAAGAAATAATTGTTGAATGAATGAATAAAGGAACTTGCTTAAGCATTCCAATCAGGTAAATATGTTCCTTCCCCTAATCCTCTAATATCAGCAAGACAACAGAGTTATTTTTTCATGCGGTTTTCCTTCTAGTTTTTGGTCTTTCCGTTTGAAATTGTGTTTCCTCAGGCGTTTTCCCCTGGCACTCTCCACATTTTATGCAACATAGAATGACTTGTCCTTTGTAAAGCCATGGCAAGCCCCTCTCTCTTTTTTTTTTTTTTTTTTTGCGGTACGCAGGCCTCTCACTGTTGTGGCCTTTCCCGTTGCAGAGCACAGGCTCCGGACGCGCAGGCTCAGCGGCCATGGCTCACGGGCCCAGCTGCTCCGCGGCATGTGGGATCTTCCCGGAACGGGGCACGAACCCGTGTCCTCTGCATTGGCAGGCGGACTCTCAACCACTGCGCCACCAGGGAAGCCCCAAGCCCCTCTCTTTTATCTCAGGTCTGATACACAGGCCAATTTGATCAGGATGGAGATTTGCCCTTTGTGACTGAGCACAGCTTGCCAGGTGACACAGGCCCAGGAGAAATGTGGCTCAGGGTTGGCCACATGGAAAATGGATAACTTCATACCCAGTCTTCTTGGCTTCCTGATCACAGACTCCAGAAAATTTGGTGGATTAGGGGGTATCAGAGGGGTGGCAAGTCCCAGAGGCCTGAAGACTCTTCAGTCAGCTCAGGGTCTCAGGTAGAACATTTTTGTGACCTTGTAGAAGGTAAAATCTTGAACATCTCTAATACTAAGAGTCTAAGAAAACCCTTAATTTCAACTCATTATCTCTAAACATATAGGTTTCTTTACTTTTCAGTATAAAATATGCCTAAACATTGCAAGTGACATAGGAAGGTTCTCTCTTCTCATTTTTCACTTGAAAAGGAAAGTGACAAATCCAGCATTTTGAATTTGAATGTCTTTAGGAAGGGCAGGAAGTCTGTGCTTTGCTCCAGACCCCATAGTCACAGTCACTTTATGTTTCATGTTACCTGCCTATCCCTGCAGGTAGTTGCATTTGGGACCTCTAGAAACAAAAATTTATTTTCAGAACCCTCCATATTTTAAACTCTACCACTGGTCCTTGCTTCTTAGGCACCCATTTTATAAATGATACATCTAATTGGGAAAAGGGAGGATTATTTAATAAATGGTCTGAGATGGTGAGTTAGTAATTTAAACCACAATTTAGACTCTTACTTCTCAGATATACATCAAAATAAGTTTAAGGTACATTTAGAGCCACGCATACAAATTTCAAACCATTAAAAAAAAAACTGGGAATGGGATATTTCTGGAAGGAGGAGGAATACTAAATTTAAAACATGGATGGAAAAAATGGGATTATTTAACTACATTTAAAAAATTACTTTGACCATTAAAAAATCCACTCTAGGGCTTCCCTGGTGGTACAGTGGTTAAGAATCCGCCTGCCAATGCAGGGGACACAGGTTCGAGCCCTGGTCCGGGAAGATCCCACATGTCGCAGAGCAACTAAGCCCATGCGCCACAACTACTGAGCGTGTGCTCTAGAGTCCGTGAGCCACAACTACTGAAGCCCACGTGCCTAGAGCCCGTGCTCTGCAACAAGAGAGGCCACCGCAACGAGAAGCATGAACACTGCATTGAAGAGTAGCCCCTGCTCACCACAACTGCATGCAGCAATGAAGACCTAACACAGCCAAAAATAATAAAATAAAATAAAATAAATAAATTTACTTTTAAAAATCCACTCCATTAGACTTAAAAGATAAATAAGAAGTAGGGGTAAAATATTAACCAAACAAAACAAACGCCTAATTCTTACTATGTAAATACGGTAAAAAATTAAAAATAAAAACAAAAACTATAACTGGGTACTAATTATTAGCAAATGCTTTTTCTGCACCTACAGAAGTGTGATTACATTATTATTTTCTTTGGGTTAATCTATTAAACAGATAAATCTCTTAAAAAAAAGAAAATTGATGTAGAGGTTGATAATAAAAACATTAAGACCATATTAAATGTGTGAACAAAGCATTTAAACAATTTACAAAAGAATAACTGAAGGTCATCAACAAATGGGTAGGAAAAAAATTCTGTTATCAATAAGTGGCAATTACAAATTAAAATAACTACAAGATATCATTTTTCCTATCAGATTAAGAGAAATTATTCTTAAAAGCAGTATTTGTTGCAGGTGAGATGATGTGAAGTAGATTTTTTATACATTGCTGGCAGTGGCAAATTGTTGCAACAGTTTTGGGGTTTTTGACCCTCTTAATCTATACCCCTAATTTCCCCCTCCCCCTTCCCTTTGGTAACTACTAGTTTGTTTTCTATATCTGTGAGTCTGCGTCTACTTTGCATATACATTCATTTGTATTATTTTTTAGATTTCACTTATAAGTGATATCATACAATTTTGAAAACTAATTTGGCAACATATAGTAAATCATTAAAATATGAATATATTTTTAAATAACTTTAAATAAGACCACCTTTAAAAATAAAGTACTTTGAACACTACTTTTCACTTCTAGGACTATATACTAAGAAAATAAGCCTAAATACAAAATTATATATAGCTGCTACCCCCTCTCCCTGCAAAAGGACCGAGGATGTTTCCAGACCTACATGCCGGCTATGGAGGAATGGTTAAGTGAAAGACAGTGCCTTCATATCAATGGGATATTGCGCTGGTATTAAAGTTATAGTTATAAAGAGTTATAATGATACTAATAACCAAAATAATAATAGCTATGTGTCAAGTGTTATACAGGTGTATCTTTAATCTCCACAATAGCTGAAATGTAGTTATCATTAACTAGATTTTTTTTTTAATTTTTATTTATTTTGGCCGTGCCACGCAGCATGTGGGATCTTAGTTCCCTGACCAGGGATCGAAACTGTGACTCTTGCAGTGGAAGCATGGAGTCTTAACCACTGGACCACCAGGGAAGGAAGTCTCTATCTCGATCTTATAATGAAACCCAGGCATGAGAATAACAAAATAGCTAATATTTATTGGTGCCAACCATGTGCCAGAACTGTATTTTAACCATAAATGACAACCACATGATGTTGGTATTATGTGAGGTGAGGGATGTGTTAATTAGCTTGTTTGTGGTAATCATTTCACAATGTATATGTATATCAAATCATTATGTTGTACACCTTAAATATGCACAATTTTTACTTGTCAATAATACGTCAATAAAACTGGAAAAAATACACTAATTCTGAATAGTATATGAAATCTCTACCACATCCTGTTTTACTAATGCGATGTTCTTCTGCATTCAATAAATAAATGTTTTATGAGTTCTGAAAAAAATAAACTAAGTAAAAATTCTAGAATAATAAGTGAAGAAACTAAGCTAATCACACAGCTAGTAATTTGCACATATGCTTAGAACAAGTGCTTTTCTCCTGTTTTTTCTTTCCATCTTTCCTTAATTTCTAAATTGTCTTTAGTGAGAATTCACTTTTATAAGGAAAAATATTGTCTTAAAAAATTCCTATTGGGCTTCCCTGGTGGCGCAGTGGTTGAGAGTCCGCCTGCCGATGCAGGGGACATGGGTTTGTGCCCCGGTCCGGGAAGATCCCACATGCCACGGAGCGGCTGGGCCCATGAGCCATGGCCGCTGAGCCAGCGCGTCTGGAGCCTGTGCTCCGCAACGGGAGAGGCCACAGTGGTGAGAGGGCACGTACCGCAAAAAAAAAAAAATTCCTATGGAGAAAATAGCCAGTGCTATTCATATCCTGCCTGCCATCCCCTTGCTCAGTCACTAAGAGTTCTCAGATTCCTGTGGTGAAGACAATCAGAACTTGAGTGTTTAGAGTACCTAAGGGTTCAGAAGTACAGGCAGGGGAGAAACTGTGAAATCAGGTACAGTTTAGAGCAGAGATCCTTCACCATTCTGGAGTCACGAGGTATCACTTTTGGGATCTGATGAAAGCTGAAGACCTTCTCCCCAGAACAATGTACCTCTGTTTACTCATGTACAATTTCAGGGTGTTTCCAGACCTCTTTATCCACAGAAACCCAGACTTAGAAGAACTGACCCCGGCAGCAGCCTCCCACCTCACCACTAGGGTGACAAGTGGGGAGATCATTTTAATAGGTGAAATGGAATGGCACTTCTCTGCCTGCATTTTAATTCGACTGCTAGAGATTCATTTGGGTGATCTAGTAGTCCCTTTGGAAAACGTTAACAATCTTGGGAGAGTAAAAGAATGGTGAGCCATTAACCCTGGAGTGTAAGGAAATTCACTCAGATTGCTTTCTTTCTAACACCTGCACAAGATCAGATGCATTAGAGAAACGAGACTTAATTATTCTGGGGCTTGGAGTACTTTGGGAACTGAGATAGACCTGGAAAAGGATTTAAATCACTGATCTCTAGGGGGGTGAGGGTACTAGAGGTGAAAGAGGAGTGCCGAAAGGAAGGAAGGGTTTCAAATATAAATTTCACTACTACCTAGCAAAAGAGAAACTAAATTTTTAAAATATTTAATATGTGCCAGGAATTGTGAAAGTCAACTCATGTATATTATTATGACACTTAATTCTCCCCAAAATCCTTGTGTTATTTTTTCCCACTTTACAGATTTAAAGACAAAAGCAAAAGCAAAAACAAACCCCAGAAGCTCAGCAACGGAGAATAACTTGCCCAAGTCAGCTGTTTAGTGACATGGCCAGGATTGATTGAACCCAGGTTTGTTTTCCTCCAAACAAAGCCTGCTTGCCACAATGGTTTCTTTGGACTAGAATCTAGCCATTCCTTATAAGATTGTTTCTATGAGGAAATGTAAGTCAAAGTCTTGACTTACAAATGTAATTCTGAAACACAATCTGTTTTTTAAATGGAGGCTGCCGATGTTCATTTTGATCATCATACTGTTATTTGGAGGGGTCTTCATAACACAGAGAATTGGGCTGATGGGCTTCTTTTACCAGTGCTTGCTTTTTAGATGATCTCCCTGTAAAATATGTTGGCATTCTCCAAACAAACATATGCCTGTGTGTTAGTTAATTAACTGTCTAGCTATGAACATTGTGAAATTCAAGTTTACATATGTTTTCAAACAACATATTTTAAATAAAGTTATTTGCAGAAGAGGAAGCTCATTTATTCATCACTCATTTGACTAATATCTGCCAAGCATCTCCTCTGTGCCAAACACTGCAGTAGGACAACGGCTGGTGCAGTGAACCAGAGTCCCCTTCCTCAAAGAGGCTATGTCTCCTGAAAAGTTTTCAACAGTTTGAGATGCTTTTATCACGGTGCCCCTGTGGAGTAAAACTTAAAAGAATCAATGTATTGAGAAGAAAAGGCATGGAAATAGTCTTTCCACCACATAAAATATAAATCATCTCTGGATTTTCCTGCTCATTTGGTGCACTTAAAAATGTTTCTTAAACGTCAGCCATAAAAATAAACGAAACTGAGTTATTTGTAGCGAGGTGGATGGACCTAGAGACTGTCATACAGGGTGAAGTAAGTCAGAAAGAGAAAAACAAATACCGTATGCTAACACATATATATGGAATCAAAAAAAAAATGGTTCTGAAGAACTTAGGCGCAGGACAGGAATAAAGACGCAGACGTAGAGAATGGACTTGAGGACACAGGGAGGGGAAAGAGTAAGCTGGGAAGAAGTGAGAGAGTAGCATGGACTTATATACACTACCAAATATAAAATAGATAGCTAGTGGGAAGCAGCTGCATAGCACAGGGAGATCAGCTTGGTGCTTTGTCACCACCTAGAGGGGTGGGATAGAGAGGGTGGGAGGGAGACACAAGAGGGAGGAGATATGGGGATATATGTATACGTATAGCTGATTCACTTTGTTATATAGCAGAAACTAACACACCATTGTAAAGCAATTATACTCCAATAAAGATGTTAAAAAAATGTTTCTTGCATGAATGCTTGTCATTCAATCAGAAATTAAACTCTTTCCTTGTGTGGAATGTATTACAAGTTGCAGCAAGGGAAACAGGTATGGGCTTAAGCAGGCTGCAATGTAATGGAGGGGACCAGACAAGCTAAGATTATCAAGAAAACTCAAGGTCAGGTGTCAGCAAACAATCTGTAAATGACTGGACACTGAATTTTAAATTTAGGTTTTGCAGCCCATATGGTCTCTGTTACAACTACTCAGTTCAGCTGTTGTAGCATGAAAGCAGCCATGGACAATATGTAAAAGAATGGATGTCGCTGTGTTCCAGTAAAGCCTCATTTACAAGAAGAGGCAGCAGGCTGAACGTGACCAATAGGCCCTGGTTCACGGACCTCTGCTTCAGGTGAGGCAATTTTGCTACATCTACCCTCTTACGGATGGCCAAAATAGGAATCCCTTCCCTTTCTCACCATAGGAT
Source organism: Lagenorhynchus albirostris (assembly GCF_949774975.1). NCBI lineage: Eukaryota > Metazoa > Chordata > Mammalia > Artiodactyla > Delphinidae > Lagenorhynchus > Lagenorhynchus albirostris. The sequence goes on along the minus strand of NC_083102.1, from coordinate 87,061,641 downwards.
GTGTGTCCTTTCCAAAATGACAAGGCCATTTTTCCAGATAAGTAGGCCATGCTTGGGGCAATGACTTTTTGAGTTAATGCATTCCTATGCCAGAACTTCCATGAAACCACACAGAAGCCCACATTGCAAAAGTAAAATATTTAATTTAAATTAAAACTACAAATGATCGGTAAAGAAAAGTGGGGAAACCATTGCAAATGAAAAATAGGCCTCGACTCACTAAGAATATGAGGGTATGAGGAACAGCCTGATGGAAGAAAGGGCATGCGTAGGCATAAATGAATGAAGCAGGAGGTTTCCATGGGAAGATGAGCATGAGTCTTTGGAGTTGAAATTTTAATTCAATTTGAAAAACAAGCAGGGGATCTAAGGGAGAGACAGACCCAATGGAATAAGAGTTGAGGCAGGAAGAAGTTGCAGTCTGGAAGCCAAAATGCATCTAGACCAATGGTCCAGGGTGTGGCACATGTAAGGTCTACTCTAGTCCCGGCTGTGGCTTATTACACTACTGAGGGAGAGCAAAGACCTTAGTGAATTGCTGATGTGAAGCTAAAGGAAGGAGAAAGACTGGAGGCTGATAAACCATGACCTGGACACCCGCGCAGACAGAACCGTGTGACAAAACCCCAACTTGGGCACTTTGCATACAGATCAAAGACACGTATCTTACGTGGGCGGCAGAGGCACCTGACGTCATAATCCTAAATCCTAATCCTAACATATGCAACAGACCACCTCCAGCCAGGCTAGTACCTGCCTAGCCAACAAGCTCAGGTGTTGCCCACCAAGCAGCAACACTCAGATGGGCTTTCCTACTATGTGACAGACCCTGTTCTGTTTTTTGTCTTTAAAATACCTCCTCCATTTCCCCTTCTCGGAACCTCATATTCTGGAGTCTAAACTATCCTGCATGTGTCCCAGTGTCCCCTTGGTGCTCAATATTTGTTGTTTTAATATTGTTCTTTTCTCTTTAAAGGAGTGAAGCCCAATTTCTACTTGACCACTAAGTTCCACACTTTTTTTTTTTTCGGTACGCGGGCCTCTCACTGTTGTGGCCTCTCCCGTTGCGGAGCACAGGCTCCAGACGCGCAGGCTCAGCGGCCATGGCTCACGGGCCCAGCCGCTCCACGGCATGTGGGATCTTCCCGGACCGGGACACGAACCCACGTCCCCTGCATCGGCAGGCGGACTCTCAACCACTGTGCCACCAGGGAGGCCCAACACTTTTTATACTTCTAGAACTTTTTTCCTTTTTTTGCGTTTCCATATCCTGCTCCTCTTTAGCATCTACCTTATTACAATGACCCAGTTTCCCCACCATCTGTCTCAATTAGGCCCAATAAATACTTAATGAGCGTTTACAATGCCCAGACACTATCTTAAGTTTTGGAGATATGATAATGAATAAGATATTACATTTCTCCTCAGTGAGTTCATAGTCAGATGGGGTACATTTACAGTTGATATAGAAAGAGATTTATTTATAATTTATTAGACATTGATGCATGCACCATTGTAATAGTAGAAGTTTCTCACTGTTAGTAATAATATCTTAGATTTGCATAAGCAAAATTATAAAGTCAAAAGCCTTTAGGGTCAGGCAGTTTATATAAATTAATGTTATACCAGGTGTTAAACCTGCTGGGGACTATCATTCATCTGAAGGCACCCAAATTAGAGAACATGAAACACATTCTTCTATCAAACCAAACATGTCTCTGGGCTACCTGGCTGAGATCACTGGTTTACTGCTTTAGTTTTTATGAAGCGAACTCGTATGTTTTCATTTAGCTAGCACAAGAAACTGTCAGGCAGCCTGGAGAGCGGTTATTATGCTTATCTTACAGATAAGGAAACTGAGATTACAGTCTACTGCTATCTGCCTGGGTGAAGTTGTATTTATTATTCTGGTGAGCTCATCTAAGATGTTTATCAGTATAGCAACTGGTCTCTGAGGAAGGCTCCCTGTGGAGTCTGGCCTTTTAGAAAAGCATGTGTGTAACAGTGTATAATGCTGAATATGACCTCTCTTGTCTAGAGCCAGAATTCTGAGCCCTGACCTCCTTAATTACTGTGCTTAAATATAGGCCAGTAAACATAGCCTCTTAAGGCCACCCATCCTTAAAGCATTGCCTGGCATGCAAAGTGGGGTTCAGTGATTAGTGCTTGTCCATGAGCTCCCTGGTTGATATAAGATAGTCCTTTGGCATGATAGGTGAGAGGAGCTAGACAGCAAACCAGAAATACACATGTGCCACCTGTGTCCTGAAATGTTGCTCTCAAGTGCATTTTCATTGCCTATGGGAGTGAGAGCCACACTTTCAAGAACTGAGCTGAGTGAGATGCTAATGGATCTCTTGGCCTCTAGTCTGTCCCTCTTCAAACCCAGTACACGAGAAGTGATCAAGTAACATTCTCCACGCTCAAGCACTGAGTGCCGGTTATGATATCATTGGCTCAAGCTGGAATGAAAACTGGACTCCATTACACTGAACATTAAATAAGAAGGGGAAAATTTACACATGTGGGCAGATACTTTTACTCCAATGTAGTCAGCTGACATCTTAATACTTTGGTTTTCCTTTATAGACATGACTTTTAAAATTATTCTTACATCCGGGGACTTCCCTGGTGGCGCAGTGGTTAGGAATCCGCCTGCCAATGCAGGGGACACGGGTTCGAGCCCTGGTCCAAGAAGATCCTACATGCCACAGAGAAACTAAGCCCATGTGCCACAACTACTGAGCCTGCGCTCTAGAGCCTGCAAACCACAACTACTGAGCCCGCATTCTGCAACTACTGAAGCTGGTGTGCCTAGAGCCCGTACTCTGCAATAGGGGAAGCCACCACAATGAGAAGCCCACGCACTGCAATGAAGAGTAGCCCCCGCTCACAGCAACTAGATAAAGACCATTTGCAGCAACAAAAAAAATAAATTAATTAATTAATTTAAAAATTTATTCTTACATCTGGACTAAGATATGGTGCTAGTATTTAAAAATCACATCTATCTGTTTAAGAAAGCTGATGAATAAAGCTTTCTTAAACAAAATAAATAAAGCTTTCCATTTTAGCCTAATTTTCACATAGTTCTCACATTTCACTTACAGAGATTTCATATCCTAAATATAAAATGCAAAGGAAAGGAGAGTGGAATAAAGGAAGCAGAGAAGGAAGAAGGAAGACTATGTTACCTGGTTATAGAGGAAACAAACTTCCTTAGACTTCTTATATATTCTGAAAATCTGTTTAAGCATGTGATTACATAAAAATATAAATATATGTTTTTTTCTTAAGCTCCTTTCATTAGTGTGGTAAGAATAAGAGGGATATTTCTAAATTAAAAAAGCAAAACAAAAACCACACGTAACAAGATTGTGCAATCAGTTATTCTGACCACATGTCTTCATTAGAATTCAAGATGTCTGTTTGGGCACCCATAAATCTGGACCAGATGCCAGAGGGCAGCTGCATCCAACTGCTTCTCTATTTATGAAATTAAACAATGAAGATTATGTCCCTCCAACTAGCACCTTAATTCATACATATCTGTTTCCTACAATCTTTCATGGGTGACGTTTTCTCGTTTTTACAAATTGTGTGGCAGTTAAGATTTCAGCTTGATGCCTATAAAAGCACGGGTTGCTTAGACAGTGAGCTGCCTCGCTTCAACCATTTCATTAGATTTACACTTGAGCAAAAATGGATTCCAACTGTGTTATGAGTCTAAAGAAAGAATCTTTCTCCTCCCCTCCAAACTACTTTTTATTCCATTAACTTAAAGCAAATAGGATTTAAAAATGACTATTTAATGCACAGAAGTTTAGTAGGCTTTTCCTCTGTGCCCTCCCTTCAATTTGACTGCAGATTCCAAGAACTGTTTCTCTTTCCAGATTGTTCTGTCCGGATTTGCTTTCAAGCAGGGTCCATGCTTTAGGATGACAGAATGTCCTCTCCTGTCACGGACATTGCCAGCTTTTAGCTTCAGCACCGTTGCCTGACTGTTCCGAATTTATGAACCTTTTCCAACTGATGGCTGTCCCCATGGCTCTATTTGAGGTGCCTCTAAATGAGACATATTGTGTATTTCTCTAATTACAGAAATATCTTGACAAGGACAGTCACTGCCTGTAATTACTCACCCCAGTTTCCTCCAAATCTAAAAAAAAAAAATGTCAAGGCTGACAGGCTACTCTAACATTTCAAAAATAGTTATTTTCTTGGGTGTAAAACTGTCTACTATTTTGCCTCCCCTATTCTGTCTACTTGGTTGTACCCATGCATCCCTCCCCAAAGGTCTTCATCAATCATTTGATAACAGATGCTACGCATGTTTCTCCCTTCTGTAGCCACTGTCCTGGAGCCCCCAGAACAATGAATTGGATATATGCATTTGAAGGCCTTGTATACAACATCTTTGCAGCTCTCCCATAACACTGCATTTTCCACCAAAGGGTGGGAGTGATCGGAGTATAATGAAAACTTACCAAGACATCAGTCTCCTAGACAAATGATCTCGAGTCTGCTAGTCTCGTTAGTGTTCCTGTGAAAAACAATGAACAAACTAATGAATTATCCTGAAGCATATTAAAGAGGAAGGTAGACAAAAATCTGCAGGGGGAATGAGACTTATCTCTGTAGGTTTTTTATTAATGAGAGAAATATGCCTTTTCTACACAGAATGAAATTTTTAGGCAAGAAACAATTACTTAAGAAAGATCACTGAGGCCATTGTATTATCACTTGTCTAACATCTCAAATCTACATTTGCGCTCTGACACAGGAAAGAACCGAAATGTGACGCTTCAGGATACCAGAACTGCTTGTAATGTCACAAATCAAATTTAATCATCTGACTTTCTTGCACTTATTTATTTTTTTAAACTTCCACACTCCTCCCCTTGAGCCTTGACTTTTCAGGAAGAAGAGTCTGTTATGATGGCAGACCATACTGTGGGTGTCTGCCCGCAGAAAATTTGATTGATGCATTGGTGAGTGTTACTTCTCTATAAGGCTAACTAGGAATAGTGATAGCACATCTTTACTAGTCATTATTACCATTTACATGGCACCATTCATCTCAGGCCAGTCAACAAAAAATAATGTGAATCCAGATTCTTACATGTTGTGACAGATAACTTTAAATTATACTTGTTTATTTACTTATTTCCACCTCTTCTGTTTACCAAAGCATTTGAACCAGCTCATATTTATGTTTTATTATGCAAAAAAGACTTCACATTATGGATGCTTCCTCAAACTGTGAAAATAACTCCTAGATGTCTTTTCATACTGTGAAGTAGCTGCAAGGAGGCCCATGAATGTTGAAAGTACTTTTCTTCTTGATTTTCTTGGACTCTTGCCTGCATCTTTACCTCTTAGAGAATTTCCTCTTTGTGTATTACCCCTGGTCTCCTCGTGTAAAGGAATAAACCATTTCCTATTGAAGTGCCTTCCCATTTCATTTTCCTTACTGCTTTCTTTTCCCCAACTACATCTTCTTTGTCATATAAAACTGAGGTCTAATAAGCTTGTGGTCTCTACCTGGTAAAACCCCTTGATAAGTCGCAAGACGTAGATGTGTGTTCCCCCAAAGCTCCCTTTCTGCTAACAAGCTTCAGGCTGGGTTAACAGCAATTGCCCACTCCCGTCTCTTCCTACGCTTCACTTCCATCTCAAGGACATAGAACAAAGCTTCAGCTTCCAATTGAGTTCCCAGTGTGCAAATAAAGCCCAGCCACAGAGAGGGAGTTATTACTATCCTGGATTTATTGCTTCCTTGCCCAGCAGACTTACACACCACACAGAGAGCCAGGTAGCCATGGCCACATGCTACCTCTCCTCATGATTCATTGCTCCCTGTCTGCCCTCAGGACAGACCAGGCCTTCAGGTTAATCAACCTCAAGTGTGATTACCCTGCACACCTGCTCAATGTTATATTGTCCCTGTGGTTGGAAATAAGTGACTTTAGGAGTCTGTTGTGGAACAGTTCTGTGCATGAGCCAGTAAGATCAAAGTATACAATTTCCACAATCATTTTTCTAAAACCCTTGTGGCTTAATCTTTTGGAATTCAGAATGTTTCTGATTTGATAAAGAAAATATGGTGCATGGGTCATATACTACTTAATATCCCCTGCAAGTCTGAGACAACACCCTATTATCCAGCACATTATTTATTATCTTACCAGCAAAACATGTGACTACTCACATGAAATAAGGCAAATGAAGACTATGAAGACTTTTAAGTAATATCAGACCAGATATTGTTCCCAAATGATTACCAAAAACACTTTCAGTTTTCCAAGCTTTCTAGATTTTAGACATGTATTGTAGACAATAGCTAATATGTAATGCATTGGGTACCAAATGCAGAACCTGGCTATTTATCTAAGATTGGCCAGTCACCTGCTGAGGTTGTTGCATTGGGAACACTGTGAATTGGGAATTTTGATCAGAGGTCTCCACTCATTACTGCTTTTCTCTTAAGTCTGGGAAGTGCAGGCACCCATTCCTATGTGGTCTGTTGCCTAATCAAGGTGCTGAGCCTGGCTGAGATTACACAAGGTTTCTTTGACTTTTAATGTGAAAGGATAATTTGTTAAGATATTAATTTGTGTTTTTCTCTCAGCATTTTCCCCAATCCCCCAGATCCTCTATGTTTCTTTGCCTCTGGATAGGCAACCTCCTTTTCTGACATTTGTTTCCCAAAAGGCTGAAATCCTTGAGGAGATGACATTAGGAAGAAATGGAGAGAAGTGGATGATTTTGAGGAGTGAGAGACAGAAAGACAGAAAGTGGATTTTCTAAAGACTTGGGAGTATTTGGAGGTCAGCAGGCTCCACAGGGAGTGGGGACCCAAGGCTGAATGGGAAAGGTGGCAGAACTTGGGTGGGAGGTCGACTGCATGGTCACTGTTGTGGACTGAAAGTTTGTACCCCCCTCCCAAACCCACATGTTCAAGCCCTAACCCCCAGTGTGATGGTATTTGGAGGTAGAGCCTTTGGGAGCTGATCAGGTTTAGATGAGGTCATGAGAGTGAGGCCCCAAGATGAGACTGGTGTCCTTAGAAGAAAAAAGACCAGAGCCCGCCCTCTCTCTCTCTCTCTCTCTCTCTCTCTCTCTCTCTCTCTCACTTTCATGTGAGGACACAGCAAGAAGGCAGCTATCTGTAAGTCAAGAGGAGGGTCCAAATCTTCCAAGCTTGATCTTGGAATTTTCAGCCTCCAGAACTCTGAGAAATAAATTTTTGTTCTTTACCTACCTGGTCTATGGTATTTTGTTATAGCAGCCCAAGATAAGACAGTCACCACCTAGCATTCTGATTTTGATCAGAGGTCAAAAATATTCACATGCCCAAGAAGTAGAAAAGCTTTTCAAAGGTCTAGCAAGGATAATATGAATATTAATAGTATTCAGGGTGGACTGAAGATGCGAAGTGCCACTCGTACTATTTTGTAAGTTCCCTGGAGTACTTCATAAGATTGGGGTGGGGTTAGGGCGGTTCCAGTATGATTGAGATTGAGCTTTCTGTCAACCTGGTCATGGACCAAACTCATACTAAATTAGATTTTTAAAAATAAAGTAAGGTAAATATTTCGTATATATGAGGGTGTAGATTCATATTTGCCATCATTAATTTTCCAATAACTCTCTCTCTCTCTCTTTATTTCTTGGCTGCTTTTTTAGATATATTGCTATCTCACTCCTGATACCTATGGTTTGATTTATATTTTTTATGCCTTATATTTTACATTTTTCACTTCTCCATATTTCTTCCTTACCCAGCCATTTTATTCTCCTCTTTTCTTGATGAGGAAGAATCTCCTCTCAGAAAATTCTGGGATGACCCAGTAGGATAAAAATAGAGGTAGGACATGGGGTAAAGGTGAGAGCCTGAGTGTGGCTCCATATAACTCAGAACAAACCATTCAATTACATTTGTTTCTACTTGAGACCCTTGACCCGTCTGTGTCCTCTTGGCTTGGGCTGGAATGTTGGAGCAGGAACTAGATGCGGGAGTGGGAATGCTTTGAACACTTAGTAGATCTGTGTTCTTTGCTGCTGGGCTGACAGCAACTAGCAGTATAAATACGTACAAAGTGCCTTGAACAAAGTCTTCCATAACTGCGATTATACTCCATGACTGGCACCATTCAATAGTGTTATGTCTTTGAGAAAAAAACAGGTGAAGGATGAACCTCAGTAATCATATATTGAGAGTGTTTAGGATTTAGGAAGGGCTTCCCAAGATGTCGTAGTATGTCTCATATAAAGAAGCCACCAGTAGATTCTTCAGATATCATTCCATCGTTGTCTGGCTGGAAGGTGTTGTGAAAGAGGAGCAACACCTGGTTGAGGGCTTCCCTGATTGGACATACATCCAGCTTCATATCAGGCCTTTTCGCATCCTGCTTCCCCAACCCCTAGGTCTTCCTGCAAGCGGCCCTGAGGATTTTCCTGGTGTTGCTCCCAAGTGACTGCAGGTGGGACCAAATAGTTAAAAGCTTTCATACATGTACTATATGTTTTTAGAGTGATAAGCTCACAGTTCCTTAAAAGCCTTGCTTATTTTTTAAGATTTATTGCTAGGAACTTATTGTTGTTTTGGCAAATATATATATATATTTTTTTTGGTCTACGTTGGGTCTTCATTGCTGTGCGCAGGTACTCTCTAGTTGCGGAGAGTGGGGGCCACTCCTCGTTGAGGTGCACAGGCCTCTCATTGCGGTGGCCTCTCCCGTTGCAGAGCACAGGCTCTAGCCACGTGAGCTTCAGTAGTTGTGGCACGCAGGCTCAGCAGTCGTGGCCCACGGACTTAGTTGCTCCGTGGCATGTGGGATCTTCCCGGACCAGGGCTCGAACCCATGTCCCCTGCATTGGCAGGCTGATTCTTAACCACTGCGCCACCAGGGAAGTCCCGGCAAATAATTTTTTAAATTACATTTTATACTGTTTATTACTAATGTGTAAAAATGTTATTGACTTTTATCCTTTGTGCTATCAATGTTGTGAAATATTCCTGAGCATTTCTTTAAGGTGAAGATCTTTGTCAATGTCACTTTCTCTGGGACATCTTCATTTTTTTTTTTTTCATTACAACCACTTTCCTTATTTATGTCAATGCCATCACCTTCACAAAGTTCCTCTGTTGTATGTCAAGAGTTTCTTGAATGGTGGCATTGTCAACATATTTCTTATATAACATATTTCTTATATAACTCCATTCATAGTGATTCACATTTCCCTTCCAATGCTATCACTTTTCATTTCTTTGCTGCACTTTCATCTTTGGTGACCAATTCCCTCTTCTGAGTATTCATTTTTGTAAAATGTCATGTCATGTGGGTTGGGTTATCACTGAGAGACAAGAAGGTAGCACAACTACATACTTTGCTGTCTGTATTTGAACTTAGTAACAAGTGCACAGTGACAAATTACAGACAGACTTTGAAAGTAGTGATGTGACTGGTCACTGATCATGATGCTCATCTGTTCTTTATACACTGATTTGATATATACCCTCTCCTGGGGAGAAAATGAAAACACTGATTTGAAAAGATACATGCACCCCATTGTTCATAGCATTATTATTTACAACAGCCAAGAAATGGAAGCAAACCGTGTCCATCAACAGATGAATGGATAAGAACATGTGTGTGTATACACACACACACACACACACACACACACACATACACACACACACTGGAATATTACTCAGCCATAAAAATGAACGAAATTTTGCCATTTGCAAAAATATGGATAGACCTGGAGGATACTATGCTTAGGGAAACAAGTCAGATAAAGACAAATACTGTATGTTATCACTTAGATGTGGGAATCTGAAAAATGAAACTAGTGAATATAACAAAAAAGAAAGAGACTTACAGATATAGAGAACAAACTAGTGATTACTGTGGGTAGAGGGAAGGAGGAAGAGACAAGATGGGGTAGGGGATTAAGAGGTATAAACTATTATGTATACAATATATAAGCTACCAGGTTATATTTTATAGCACAGGGAATATAGCTAATATTTTATAATAACTATGAATGGAGTATAATCTATAAAAATTTTGAATCACTATGCTGTGCACCTGAAACTAATATAATATTATAAGTTAACTATACCTCAATAAAAAATAAAATAAAAAATTGATTGTACTTGTGTGTGTGTGCATGTGTAATCAAAAAATTCCATGTGGAGAGCATAAATGACAGAATTAAGGAGACATTTTCACTTTATACACTTCCTAAGTTTTCAGATGTACATTTTATTTTTCCTTTTGGAAAGAAGTTAAGACGTGATTTATAGAAAGCAATATATTTAAAGAACAACATATGTTGAAGTCTAAAGTTAATATGTTAACTTTACTCCCCTCTGAAAAAGGTCTTTGGAACACTTAGATTCCTGTCAACTCCCTGCCACCTTGCATGTCATTCTTGTCCCACGTTTTAGTTGTCTTTTTCTAATACCCTTAAATTAGACATTATTACTATTATCATTATTTTTTTGCAGACAATGTTTTAGATTCAGCTATGTTTACCACTTTCTTTCCTCACCATTGCTCCTTGCATTTTCAGACCTTCCTTCTGATATAGTTTTCCTTCTTTTTGAAGTACAGCTTTTATGTGTAATTTAAGTATAGATCCATTGGTGACAAACTCTCTAAGTGTCTACTTATCAAGAGAAATTTATTTTTCTCTCATTCGTGAAAGAAGGTTTTCTTGGCACACAATTTGAGATAGATATTTTCTCTCAGCTCTCGGAAATATTCTTCCTCTCCTGGTATTCATTGTTGAGTAGGAAGTCTGCTGTCAGTCTATTTGTGATTTCTTGTTAGGCTTTTCTCTCCGGCTGTTTTTATGATCTTTTGTTTGTTTTTGCTTTTCCACAGTGTGGTAAAGTAGATAATGGTGAATTTTGCAGTATCACGTGGTAAGAAACAGCTTTCACTGGGGGGACACTCACAAGCCAAGGATACCAAGCAAGGACCTGAGTGTCTCAATTCTTCCTCCACCCCATAGAGATCTACATCTCTGTGGGCTCTGTGGGGGTGAAGAGACACCCCCTTCATCCCCTCTCCTTTTTTTATTGAGCAAGCATGAGAATAATCTCAGTGGGGCAAACACAGATGACTTAGTTTCCAGGAAGTGATGATGCAGGTATCAGCTATTTAGAGAGAGTTTTCTGGGAAATTCAGCTGTCCAGCACCTTGGAGGTCTTGGGGTCAATAAGAAGTTGCAGCACCTTCTTTGGGGATTGGAGGTAGCTCCTGACCCAAACTAGTTTATTGTCCAGGCAACAAAGAGACTTCTGGAGTCTCAGAAGTCTCAGTCTCTGATGATTCAGTTGCTGTAGCATAATTCCAGTTGCTAACCTCTGGTCTCCTACATATCTGAGAAAGAGAGAGCAGTTATTTGCCACTCACTCCCACCTTACAGCCCTTCAGTTTCGGGGTGGGATGTGTCTCTAAGTTCAATCAGTCAGGGTTTCTCATCCCCCCTGAGGAGCAAGGTACAATAGATTCCATGTCCTATTGTTGGTGTCCGACATTCTCAGGGAATCCAGGAGTTATTATTCTGACTCCAAGGGCGACATCTAGAGGCAGAGGCGAGTAGCTGCAGAGCTAGCTGAAGCCATTGGTATCTTGTCTGAATCGTCCTTCCAGCCATCCTCTGTGGCCCTCTTTCCCTGGTAACCAGGGTTTCTGCCAGGGCAGAGTGGCCAAGGGCAGAGACTGCTCGCTTAATGTCCGACCCACTCTTGCCCATTTCGGACTGCGTTCTGGTTAGACTTGGCCCTCCACTGTAAAAGCCGTCAGCGCGGCAATGTGATGAACTCTCACGGTTTAGCAAAAAATCCACAAACTAAGTGCGGTAAGTGGAGTACTACCTGCCCCCTTACCCTCAGCATCAGCAACCCCAGGGGTCGCGGTGGGAGGGCATAGATGACCAAGCCCCACCCTCATCCTCCTCTAGTCCTAACAGTCCGAACCAGCAAGGTGATCCTCTGGCTCTGGACTGGTCCGGATTTGCAGGGCGGCCCTAGAGCTGGGTGGGTGGTTGGGTAGAGGCGTGGGTTGGTCACCCTCACCTTCTTTGACTGGGAGGCTGTGCATTTGGATGGCAAGTTCAAAGGTCCTGATCCCTAGAGGGAATCAAATTTCCCATCCCCAGGGCCTTCTACCTCATTGTCTTCTTCAAGGCTTTCTTCCTTCTTTGCTGACCTTCTAGGAGGGCTTCTTTCCCTAAAAACTGCTCTATTTTTTTCTCTTTCCCATTTACCCAGCCCCAGGGCAACTTGTTTTTCTATCAGTCTTCTGGCTTTCTTCCCTACCCTACAGCTGCAGCTGCCTGCAAATACCTGCCCAGAGCCGGAAACACACCATTCCTGGCAATCCAGCCGCTCAAATGAGGGATTTTCCTAAATTGGCATGCTGACTCCAGATGGTGCAGCCTCAGGCTCGGAGAATGTGCCTCGGCTTCCCGCATACTGTTCAAGAATGGGGAGGGCATGCCTGCTGCCTCCTATTTGGTCAGTGCAGCAATTTATCCTGCAGCAGCAGGCCCTAGGATTGGTAGATCTTCACCCTTGGAGACTCTGTCCGTAGGCGCTTTTCTCTAGAGAGGATGTTCATTTCCTTTTGCCCAGAATCAGGTGGCATTACTAGCTTGTGACTACCCACCCCTTTCCAGTCTCCCTGGTTTAATTCAGAAATCCTAAGTTTAGCTAATCGGAGCAAATTACTGGAAGGCAATTTGGTAAATAATCTGTAGATATTTTGACTGTGTTACTGATCCCCAAGGGGTCGGTGACCCCTCAATGGATTCTTTGCCTGGAGTCACAAATGCCAATCAAATGAAACCAGGTTCGGTATAGCACAGCAGTAACTTTATTCATTGATTAAGGAATGGTGAAGGGAGAGCTTGTGCTCTAAAAACACCTTCTCCTGGGAGGGAAGGGAGTAAGGGAATTTTAAGGGAGGAAGATATCATAAGGGCTCTAGGAAAGGGGTAGACATTTCCAGGAGCAGCTGGGGCATTTGCAGTCCTACATGCTTCTTTGCACACACTTCTTAAGGCCTAGCAGAGTACAGATCCCCCCGTTGAGCAGAAATGTTAGCATAGTAATGAAGCGTAGGTAACCTTTAGCCACACCTAGTTCTCCTTTGTGCAAGTACTTTCCTGTGGTCAAGTCAGAGCCAGTTCAGGGCGGTTGACCATGCCTAGCTCTTAAAGCACAGCTGCAAAACATCTCTGTCAAATACCAGGTGCTTTTGTAACAAACACAGAAAAATCAAGGCAAGGATCAGCTCTCAGGGGCTGGTATGGGTGACAACCTAATAATTCCAATTCTAGGATTTTAACATAGGGAAATATGTGAATGCATGTCAAGATGTATATACAAAGGTATTCATAACAATTTTTATAAAAGCAAAAATTGGGAAAATTTTAAGGTTCATTTGGTGATTGGCTAAATTATGGTGCACCCATCCAATTGAATTCTATGTAGCGGCTACATGTAGCTATTTAAATTTACAGTGCAGATCTTCAGTTATTGAATGAAAAAAAAATCTTTGCAGTATCTTGTAAGGAAAAACGTAGTCTTGTAAGGAAAAACGTAGAGCAGCATATATGATATGATACATGCTGTGTGTTTTTCATTTGACCTCCGGAGCATTTGGCACTGCTGATTATTCTCTTTTGTGAACCTTTCTTAGTTTCATGACATCTCTTTCCTCACTCCTAATTTTCCTGTGCTCTCTCTGGCTGCCTTCTCAATCTGTTAATCTGTTCTGTTTGCTCACTTCTGAATGTAGATATTTTTTAGACATACATGTTCCCCTTCTTTAGTCTTATTTTATCCATGCTCCTTGAATGACTTCACTTAATACGTGAATTTAACTGCCATTTAGATGTTAATGACTCTCAAATCTGAGTGTTTAGCTCAGGTGGTTTTCTAAACTCCAGAACCATTGAGCCAACTGCGCATGACCATCTGGATGTCTTTCAGCCTCCTCAAACTCTGCCTGCCCAGAACAGAACTCATCTTCTCTCTCCTCCCCAAACCCCTTCCCCCAGTATTTCTCACCTCAGTGATGGCCACTACCTGCATCCTGACAGGCATTGTTGTCTTTTCCCTCTCTTTAACCAAACAAACCTGTCAATTCTACCATCTGAATAGCTCTCTAATCTGTATTTCTCTTCATATCCTTTTCCTGATGTTGGATTATCTAACTTCATCACAGGATCACGGCACTAGCAGAGTATGGGGTCCCAGGGAGCCCTCAGAAACTCCCACCTTGCCAGCCAAGACTCTTGGCTATTTGTCATTTAAGAATTCTACCCTCATCTGAGAAAAAGATGAACTTGATGAAAGGACACCAGAAGACAAAGATCTGCCCTGCCCTGTTCCCAAGAAACAATTGATATGTTCCTGCAAGGGTAAGATATTAAAATATTAGATGCTCTTCAAAACCTTATCTTTCTCAGCCATGGGAATTTTTACATACTTGTTACTTTGTAATATTTTTAGTAAATTTTCAGTAAAAAATAGAGGAAGCCCACCTTTCAGTGCTCCAAATTAAGAAAGGAAAAGTTGTACTCAGACATTCTCACTGTCAATCATGTCACATATAAAAGAGAGAGGCACTTCATTTGAATACACCTGCCCCAACCCAGGGAATCAGTGACCAGATCAGGTCCAGAGTTTAACTGTAAACGGGCATCATTTTATCAGCTATTTCTGTGACAGGAGAGGCATTCATTAATAAAACTATGAGACAGTTCCAAGAGAGAAATCTCACCAGTAGAGAACTGAGAAACCAGTGTGTAGATAATACATGGTTATTATTTAAAGAAAATGTTAAAGAGAAATGAAAAAAGCCTTTTTTTAAATAAAGAACTCTTTGATTTCTGTCACAATGTTCTGAGTCTTTCAAACTAGGTAATTAATTTACATCCTGACAAGTAGGAGGAAGTCTCCCTTGATATTTGACCAATAATTTCTCTAAAATACCTGGAATTTTTTTTTGCGGTATGCGGGCCTCTCACTGTTGTGGCCTCTCCCGTTGCGGAGCATAGGCTCCGGACGCGCAGGCTCAGCGGCCATGGCTCACGGGCCCAGCCACTCCGCGGCACGTGGGATCTTCCCGGACCGGGGCACGAACCCGTGTCCCCTGCATCGGCAAGCGGACTCTCAACCACTGCGCCACCAGGGAAGCCCTGGAATTTTTTTTAAAAGGAAAATAAATTAGAAAAAATATTTGACATATCAAAAAAAGATTATATTCAACATAAGACAATATCAGAACATAACTGAATTTCCTTGCAAATATTTTTATGGTTTAATATAGCTTTTTTTTGAAGTACACAGGGGGAAACTTGAAAACATCACAACTTTTGCAAGATTTGAATCTTTATCTGACCCTGCTTCTGCCAGTCCCTATTTAAATTTTGCAAAAACTCTAAGTCAGTTTATTAAATCAGAGATTTAAAAGGTCTCTGTGTTTCCAATCTTGCCTGTTTAATGTTCTCAATACTGCTGCCACTGTGATCTTTCCAAGATGCAAAGATCCATGCTCAAAATCCTTCAATGGTTCCCTATAATCTTCAAGATTATGTCTAAACTCCATGTTATGGCATACATGACCTTTTATACCCAGGACACTCTTACCTCTTCAAATTATTTTTATATGCTCCCCTAGCCTTCCTCCTCCATTTCCTTCTCTCTACCTTGTACACAACACTCTGGCTCTGCTGAAACATCTGCGGCTTTTCTAATGTTTTCATGCTCTTTCTAGCACTGGACCTTTACACGTTCTTCTAATCCAACTGGCTAACTCCTACTTATATTTCAGCATTTATATCATGTCATTTTCTCTAGGAAGCCTTCCATGATGTGCACTTTTGATGCTATGTCCTAATCACAGCATTTTTGTGTGAGTGGCCCAAGCCCCAATATCCACAGACCCATGCAGTGGGTTTTGTTACATGAAAGGGAACCCTGAGCTTGGAGAACCTGGATCTTTTATAATGAGTAGTAAACATGCCTGCACTTTACTCCTGAGAGAGGTATTATCTTTATCATACTGGACAGAAAGCTTGGCTGCCCCTTTGCTCCAGAGAGAGACACTATATCTTCCAAAGCTGTTTACTGGCTAAACATCCTGGAGGAGATAGTCCTGAAAAAAGGGCAGTCAGTGTCTTGCTCATAAGACATACAGAAATTTGAGAGACCCATGGAGGAGTGACTCCCAACAATATTTTGAAGATAGAGCCAAGATTTATGATGGATTTGTGAGGTATTAAGAAAAAAGAAAAATAAATATGACTTCAAAATTGTTGGCCTAAGCAACCAAAAAAATGTAATGCCTATTTACTGAGATGGAACAACTGTGGGAGCAGCAGGGAAAGATAAATGTGGTTTTGGTCAGGCTAATTAATCAACAAGATAATTACAGTCATAATGATATTTATTGGGTATTTTCCATGTGCTTGGCACTGTGTTAAACACATCACATGCATTTAATTGATGAATACTAGCTGAGCACCTTATACATGCTAGTCATTATTCTAGGAGCTGGAGATACCACCGTATTGAACAAGACAGCAATATCTTTGCCTTACATTGTGGCGCTTGCATTGTAATGAAGGACAGTCAGGCTGTTGGGGAAATTCAATATGAGTGGGGATCAACTCATCCTGGAGATACAGAGATGTCAACCTTGTAAGGTAGGTTTTATTTCCCCCCACTTTACAGATGAGAGGAAAAAAGCCTTAGAAAAGTAATATGCCTAAGGTCACAGTTAACAAGTGTTGGAGCCAAGATGCTAACTCAAGTCTGTTTAACTCTAGAGCCTATGCTTCATTATTTGCCTTGTGAATAAGAATGTAATCATGAATATCCACTAGTAAAAGTAAATATAATGTCTTTTCAGAAGTGTTAAATTAGCCTATCCAATAAATTTTCCTCAGAAATGCAATATTGAAAGTTTAAAAAAAAGTAATGTAAAAATAACGGATCTGGCTATTGCAGTGGAAAAGTAACTGAATTGCTTTTTCAATTTAATATTGATTTAATTTCACACTGATATTGGATTTTCTTATATTTCATGACATAAATTACTTTTGAATATAGTTTCATTACATATCCTTATTACTTTCTTTCTCCTTTGTGGCATAATTTTTCAAATTCTGTCATTGAAATGAATTTGAGTAAATGTGAATTTCAAAATATTGGTCCTATTCAGTGGAACATTAAAAAAGACTTCTAATATATGTTAGTAGCTCTCAGAGAGTATGAAGCACTGAAAACTGTGGTCCTGTAATGAAAACCCAACACTTACAAAGAGGTACTTTTTGGCCATTTATCAAAGAAAAAGTTTTGTGAAATATATTCCCTGGGGCTATATACAGTGAAATTCTCAATAATGTGACAGGAACCATAAGACACATTATATTTTAGGCTAAATGTAATATAAAGAAGAGGGAAAAAATTGTGGAGAAGGGGTTATTACTAACACATTTATTCAACTACTTATTTATTCATTTTGTAAGTATTTATATTAATATTGTTATTTAATAAGATGGCATTTGTAGCACGCAGTAACCTAATTATTGTGTTGGCCAAAAAGATCGTCCGGTTTTTCCATAAGATGGCTCTACTTGAGCTTAGTTGTCTTTACCTTCATTCAAAACAATTTTCTTAGATTGTATTGTGACAGCTGTCATGTGACAGTGTGCATTTTGAAAAAACTTATCAAAATTGGTGAATTTTTGTGTAGCCATTTTAATATTGAAGATGGAAGAAAAAAGCAACATTTTCGGCATATTATGATTTCTTATTTTAAGAAAGGTAAAAACGCAACTGAAACGCAAAAAAAAGAGTTGTGCAGTGTACGGAGAAGGAAGAGTTGTGCAGTGTACGGAGAAGGTGCTATGACTGATCGAATGTGTCAGAAGTGGTTTGCGAAGTTTCTTGCTGGAGATTTCTCGCTGGATGATGCTCCACGGTCTGGTAGACCACTTGAAGTTGAAGCCATCAAACTGAGACATTAATTGAGAACAATCAACGTTGTACCACGCGGGAGATAGCTGACGTACTCAAAGTATCCAAATGAAGCATTGAAAATCATTTGCACCAGCTTGGTTATTATGTTAATTGCTTTGATGTTTGGGTTCCACATAAGTTAAGCGAAAAAAACCCTCTTGACGGTATTTCTGCATGCGATTCTCTACTTAAAAGTGATGAAAACGTTCTTTTTTTTTTTTTTTAAATTGTGATGGGCCATGAAAAGTAGATACTGTACAATACTGTGGAACGGGAGAGAATGTGGGGCAAGTTAAATGAACCACCACCAACCACACCAAAGGCCAGTCTTCCGAAGAAGGTGGTGGTGTGTATATGGCGAGATTGGAAGGGAGTTCTCTATTAAGAGGTCCTTCCGGAAAACCAAACAATTGAGCAAAGTACTGCTCCCAGTGTGACGAACTGAAAGCAGCACTTGAAAAAAAGCGTCCGGAATTAGTCAACAGAAAAAGCATAATCTTCCATCAGGATAACGCAAGACCACATGTTTCTTTGATGACCAGGCAAAAACTCTTATAGCTTTGCTGGGAAGTTCTGATTCATCCTCCATATTCACCAGACAATGGATTCGGATTTCCATTTATTATGGTCTTTACAAAATTCTCTTAACTGAAAAACTTTCAATTCCCTGGAAGACTGTAAAAGGCACCTGGAACAATTCTTTGCTCAAAAAGATAAAAAGTTTTGGGAAGGGACTTCCCTGGTGGCACAGTGGTTAGGAATCCACCTGCCAGTGCAGCGGACACAGGTTCGAGCCCTGGTCCAGGAAGATCCCACATGCTGCGGAGCAGCTAAGCCCGTGTGCCACAACTACTGAGCCTGCATGCCACGACTACTGAAGCCCGTGTACCTAGAGCCCGTGCTCCGCAACAAAGAGAAGCCACTGCAATGAGAAGCCTGTGAACCGCAATGAAGAGTAGCTCCCGCTCGCTGCAACTAGAAAGCCCATGCGCAGCAATGAAGACCCAATGCAGCTAAAAATTAATTAATTAATTTAAAGAAAAACGTTTTGGGAAGATGGAATTATGAAGTTGCCTGAAAAATGGCAGAAGGTAGTGGAACAAAACCATGAATACGTTGTTCAATAAAGTTCTTGGTGAAAATGAAAAATGTGTCTTTTTACTTAAAACCCAAAGGAACTTTTTGGCCAAATCAATACATCTTCACTGCCTGTCTTCCCTGCTAGATTCCAATTTTCACAAGGATGGGTACAATGTCTCTTTTGGTCACACTTCATTCCTCCAGAACTCTGGGGATAGGTCCTCAATAAATGCTAGACTAATGAATGAAGGAATTAATAAATGAATCTGGGTATTTTCATCCAATTGGTGCCTGAAAAACCATAGGCACAAATATTCATAATACAAGGTTGAAAGTTTTAGGGGCTATAACAAGTGTAAATGATAAATCCTGTGAGACTTGAGAGATTAGAAAATTTTGTTGAGAAAATTGGGGGAATTTCATAGCATTGGGGCTTGCACTTAAGATAGGCAGATGTGTTAGATTTGGTTTCCTAGAAGACGCAGCCTAAGTCAATGATGAAAGTGCTTTCAGATGGAAGGTTCAAACCAAGGGCAGAAAGGGTGAGTTAAAAGGAAAATGAGATGAGAGAACATACGTGAGCTTGGATTTTAAAAATAACTAGTTGAGTTCCACTCTACTATCTAGACTGTAAAATTATGGAAAGAGCATAATATATGGAAAGACCCTAACAACAAAAAAAGCAGGATAAACTAAAAAAATAATTTTTCTGTAACCCATCAGAGAGCTAAGATCACAGGGAAACCAAGTAGCCTGGCAACAGGAAAGACAGGCTCCTCCAAGGAGAGATGGGATGGGAGCCCTGACTCACCTGTGGCAAAATAGGAGGTGGGGGTAAGATAGGTGTCATACAAGCAGGCAAAAACATTCAGCTAAAATTTTAAATAATTTGTTAAAGGCTGACTGTGACTAACGTAGAGCCACAGACACAAGGGGAGTTCACACTCACTCACAGGTTCATCTCCACAGACCCCTACTGGATGCCCACCAGGAAGATGGGGGGCAGAGCAGAGAAAGCCTCCCTTGGAGGTGCAACCTACAGGAAAGGAAGTGGCCACCTTTGGAAAATGAACTTTGAGAAATGTTGGGCATTAGGAACTGAAAAAAAGCACTGCCTGGACCCTTGTTCTGTATAAAACAAAAGTTTTAAGCCTTTGGAAGAAAGGCAGCAAACCCTGTCACCTTCACGGTGCATGTGAAAAGCTAAAACTACAGCTGGAGAAGAATGAAAGGAAAACCCCTCTACTCCTAGAAATGGAGCAGGAAATACTCTCCCACACAAGATCCCCCAAAGACACACCGCAGAGTTTAGCTGCTATGGGGAGGAGGACAGGTTTATTGAGAAAAAAACCACTCCTGAGGTTCACGGCCCGCCTAAGCCTGAAGCAGAAATGGACAACAGAGGATACTCCACCATCCTCCAGGCAGACAAGCAAGTACCAAGTCACAAAAAGCAGCATTCTGTCTCTGGAGCAGAGGCAAGGATGTGTAGAGAGACCAACTCGGAATTGCAGGTGCACAGGAAGGAGCTGCAGATCTCTGTGGGGCCTCTTTTATTAGAGCACTAATCCCAAAATGCGGGCTCCACCCTCATGTCCTAAGCATCTCCCAAAGGCTCCACCTCCTAACACCATCACATTGGGCATTTGGATTTCAACACATGAATTTGGTGATGGGATGTGGGCAGGGGGACACAAACATTCAGACCATAGAACTAAATTTATTAGCATAAAGTTTGTCGATAGTATTTTCTTTGTAATTTTAGCTGTATACTTATTTATGAAAACTTTCCCACTTATTATTAATTTGTACCTCTGGTATGTTAACTTTTTTCAAAACCAAAATTTTGGCTTTATTGATTCTCCCTATTTGATATTTGTTGCCTATTTAATAAGTTTTGTTTTTATCTTTATTTTTCCTTCTTCCTACACTTTTTGTTTATTTTTAAGTCTTACTACTTAAGTTGAATTCAGCATTAATTTCCAGCTTTTAAGGCTCCATTTCCTTCTTAGTACAGCTTTCACTGCGTTCTACAAGTTTTGACATGTGCTATTTTTGTTATCACTCAGTATTAAATATTTTAAAAAATATGATATTTTTTCTTTAACTTGAGTTATTTAAAAGCATGTTTTTGAATTCTCAAACCTATGAATTTTTTATCTTTTAAGTACTGACATCTATTTTGATTGCTGACATCTATATTGAGAAATATGATTTTTATGATACCAATCCTTTAAAATTTGTTTAGACTTGTTTTATACCCTTGTACATGGTGGTCAACTTAAGTAAATGTTCTGCATGTGCTTAGAAAGATGTCTATGTGGTAAATCAAGCCTGTTAATTATGTTTTTTTTCAAATCTCCTATATCCTTACAATTTTTGTCTTCTTAACCTAACAGTAATTTACAGAGACTCTGTTGAAATCCCCTGCTGTAGTAGTGGATTTGTCAACTCTTCCTTGAATTTCCACCATTTTTTGCATTATATATTTTGGTGTAATTTTAATAGAGCTGTTCCATAATTTTGATGCAATAAAAAAGTTATTATACTTCAGAGTATACTGTATTATGGCCCTCACTTTTGATGAAAGGGAAAAGTATCCATTTTAGTCACGTAATATCCCTGGGTTGTTTCCAAACATGATTACTATGGAAACTAATCAATACGAGTACAGTAGTCCGTCAGAATTCATGGGATTAGTTCCACAGATGCTCAAGTCTCTTATATAAAATGGCGTGGTATTTGCATATAACCGATGCACATCCTCCCATATATTTTGAATTACCTCTAGATTACTTATAATATCTAATACAATGTAAACGCTGTGTAAATAGCTGCCAGAGACTGGAAAATTCAAGTTTTGCTTTTTGGAAATTTCTGAAATTTTTTTTTTTTTTTTTGGCAGTACGCGGGCCTCTCACTGCCGTGGCCTCGCGGAGCACAGGCTCCGGACGCGCAGGCTCAGCGGCCATGGCTCACGGGCACAGCCGCTCTGCGGCATGTGGGATCCTCCCGGACCGGGGCACGAACCCGTGTCCGCTGCATTGGCAGGCGGACTCTCAACCAATCTGAGCTTGGTTGAATACACGGATGTGGAACCTGCAGATCCAGAGGGCCGAATGTACTAATCACTGGAGTACATATAAATTTTTATCCTAGCAAAAAGATCAGAATGAACTCTCATATAATAGGTAGGGTTAGTTTTCTTTTGCTGCTGTAACAAATCACCACACACTTAGTCGCTTAAAACAACACAAACTTATTTTCTTACAGTTCTGGAGGTCGGAAGTCTGAAATGAGTCTCACTCATTTCGAGGTTTCAGCAGGGCTGCATTCCTTTCTGCAAGCTCTGGGGAAGAATCCATTTCTTTCCCTTTTCCAGCTTCTAGAGGCTGCCTGCATTCCTTGGCTCCTGTCCCCATTCCTCTCACTCCTAAGCCAGCAAGGTCAGACCAGGTCTCACACTGCCATCTCTCTGGTTCTTCTGCCTCTCTCTTTGACTAGTAATGATGCCTGTAATTGCACTGGGCCCACCTAGATAAGTACTGTCTAATCTCCCCATCTCAGAGTCAGCTGATAACCTCCTCCCATCTGCAGCCTAATTCCCCTCTGCCATGTAATCTAACATATTCACAGGTCCTGGAATTAGGTCGTGGCTATCTTTGGGAAGACATTATTCTGCCTATCCCAGGTGGTAAATGGAGGGAGCAGGAAAGGTGGACATCATGCTTAGATTGAATTAGAGTTAAGGTTAGAGAAGGTACATAAAATAACACAGCAATCTGCCCAAGTATGACATTGCTTTCAGATCTACTCCATGTTTTCTCCTAATATGAATATGTGAACATAGGTAATTATTATTTAATCAGTATTTATATGTTATTAAAATATGTTTACTTTAGAAAAAAGTCAATATTTGGTTTATTTTCAGATAATACCCTAAACAATGTCCTCATCCACCTGGGGGGACTTTCACAAATGGCTAACATGGTACTGAGGATACATTATCCAATTTCTAAAGACCATGCTGGTCCTTCACATTCAAACTTCCTTAAGAGTAAATGTCCAAAAGACCTAAAGTTAACTTCATTTCAGAGTAAATTGCCTGGATTTTAACCCAATTTTATTTATTTATATGCTTATTTATTTTTTGCACAACAACCATTTCATTCTTTCTTTTGGGTTTAGGTTAGTCTTCAAAGTAGCTAAAACTACAATAATCAGACTGCTGAATAAGGGTGGGATGCCATATTTAAAGACACAGAAAACAATCATCATTGCAACTAAAACTAGAACTTTTGGGGTTTTTTTAGTGTTTTAATTTTTCAGTAGTTTTTCCTTAGTAATTCATTTCATTAACCAAATGTGGTTAAACACGTACTCTGTATCAGAGCTCGTGCTAGTCATTTGGGATAAGTGAAGTCATTCATTAATTCAATAAATATTTATTGAGCGCCTACTATGCACTAGGAACTTTTTTTGATAGAGCTCCTCACAGGCCTTACATTTTAGTGTGAGAGACTGACAATAACAAGTAAAATATGTAGATGACAAGTACTGTGAATAAGTATTGTGAATCAAAATAAAGAAAAAAAGGGGAATGGGGGACAGCACAGACTTAAGTGGTCAAAGAAGGCTCCTTTAGTAAGGTGACATTTGAGCAGAGATTAAAGGAGATCAGGAGTGAGCCATGTGAATTAAAATTGAGAAAAGGATTTCAGGAGGAATAGCAAGAGCAGAGTCACAAGAAGCTGGAGCATGCCCAGCATAGTCCAGAGAATGCAAGGAGGCCAGTGTGGCTGAAAGAGAGCAAGCTTAAGGAGGAGAAGCAAAACATGAGGTGAGCAAAGTAAAGGGTGAGGTGGGGAGCAGGTTTTATGGGGTCTTGTACATTGTGAGGATCTGGCTGGCAGGGGAAATGAGAAGGATTTGAGCAGGGGGATGAACCGGAATTACTTTCATAGAATTAGATTAATTTGCTATAATAAAATCTTCTTGAAATTTTCCATCTATATTTGGGTTTACCGCTAGTTTATCTGATGCCATGACTAAGTTCCACAACATTATTAAAGATTTTCTTCTGTTTGATTACTTTTTAAACAATTTATATTTCATTAGTCCTGGAATGCCAGTACATCACAATGTAAACCAGACTTTCAAAATGGCATTGAAAAACAATTAACTTGAAAGCCCATTTTATCACCGAGTATTTTAGGATTAAAGCTTCTATGTTTGTTTAGTAAACAAATCATTAAGTTAAAAACTACAGAATAAGTAACCAAAGATTAAAAGAGCACAGAGGTATTGTTAAAAAAATTAAAAATAAAGATAATAAAGTTAGCTTCATTAGGTTACTTTTTTTGGTTCATAAACACTTATAAACAAGTTATTTGAGCTTTGTTATAAAAAATAAATTTTCCTGTTGTTTCATGTTATTTGCTTAATGTTTTAACTTTAAAAGATTAAAATTATGGTTAAAGACCCTTTTAACACATAAAAACTATACTTTTTGCTCCTTATGTTTCATATTGATAGACTTGGCAATTTTCAGGACTCTTTAAAACATCCCTCGTGCATAACTATTGGTCATGCATGGCTTGTGATGTGTTCACTTTTTCTTTTCTATAGGAAACCGTTCCCACATTATTTTCTCATACTCCTTAAACTAGCGCTATATGTATTACCCAAATTTTTGGTTTATAAAACTAATTCCGATAAGTGGAAAACCTAGTGAAACAATCTACTTGTGATTGTAGGTTCTCCTGATTTTTTCCATCAACTAAAACTTGAGTTCTAATACAACTGGCCCCAAACTACAGCTATTAAATATGCTGTAAAGGATTTCAGTGAGCTTTTTACTATTGGGATATTTTTTGAAGACACATTCTTTCTGTGGAAAAAATAATTTACAGTACTTGAGCACCAACTTTCATCTACTACTATTACATTTTTTAAAGGATTATTTGCAGGTTTAATGTGTAACAAACATGTATTCTCTGTGTGTAATCTTATCCAGAGGACTGGCTCAACTACCTATGTGGTGATAACTTCTGTATCTCCTTCTCTAGGCCACTCTCTTTGGGAGCTTCAGATTCTATTTCCACTGGACCTATCTGGTTATCCTGTAGACACTTCAAATTTAATGTGAGAAACTCACTTTGGTCCTAAAGATAAAACTAAATCCTGTATAGATATCACCAAATCTATAAGCCTGCTCCTATTTTTGATTTTATTACTGGCAAAGACGAAAATCAGCTAAATCAGAAACCTAAACGTTACTCTCAAAGACTTCCCCCTCCATCTCATTTAAGCAGCCACTGATTTCTATTAAATGTACTTCTAAATCTCTCTCAGATTCAGCTTCTTCCCAGTATGATGTAGTAGAAAGATTTAGGACTTTGGAGTGAAGCAAACCTAGGTTCAAGTATACACTACTTGTAAGATAAATTTCAGCTACTTTTTCCATTTGCAAATCTATTATGCTGCAAAGTTTAAATGGGCTAATGTATCTATCACAGTGCCTGCCACATTATGTTTAATAAACCTTAATTGCCATTCCCTGTCACCTTGTTTCCCACTATTTTAGTTTAGGACATTATCATTTATTGTTTAGAACTTTGCAATAGTTTTTTTTAACAAGTCAAATTGATTCTATTTTCCATGCTGTAGCCAAAAGGAACTTCCTAAAAGTCAAGTCTTGTCATTTGCTTCTTTGCCTAAAATTCTTCATTGGCTCCCTGCAGCCTATATAAGGTCCAATCCTCTTAGCATAACATACACTTGCCCCAGCCTGACCTCCTGCAACTCTAGGTTTATTCTTAAAAATTACTTGCCAGTCCCTGGCATATGATTGCCTACTTGTCCCTTTTATGTCTTTAGCTTGTCTTTTTGTTCTCCCCCGTTGCGGAGCATCGGCAGGCGGACTCTCAACCACTGCGCCACCAGGGAAGCCCTGAACCCTTATTCTTAAGTCTCAGCATCCCAGTTCCCTCCTCTGAGAAACTTCCCTACACCTGTCCAGGCAGTAAGGCACTTCCTCTCAGGTCAATAATTACTTACTGACTGCTTATTAGGTATGTACCAGCCAGTATAGTATACACTGAAAATGGAGCTGTGAAGAAGACAAGGTTTCCTGCCCTCACAAAGCAGCTAGAGACAGAGACTAACATTTAGATAATTTACTTATAATTTTGTTGAATATTATAAAAATACAGTGTTATGGGAATGTATAACCCCGTCTTGAGAGGGTGGTCAAGGGCTAGCTTCCCTTAGGAAGAAACACTAAAAGATTTGATGGATGGTGCCATTGTACCCTTTATAATTCTTTCTTAAAGTACTTAGGCAATTGCAGTTGAATTGCTTTCAATATATGATTTTGACTAGCGGATAAGTTATAGGAGACCACGATTACCAAAAGATCCTTTTGGCTATCACAAATACAAGATTCTGATTCTGATATCCATGACTTAAATCTATGTACATCAGGCACTAAGTATATAATCTTTTATCCCTAGCAATAACCCAGCTATTATTATTTCTCTTTTATAGATAAAGAAGTTAAAGTTCAAAATGAACGTTTCAATGATTCTTCCAAGGTCTCTCTGTTGAGTCAATGGCCCCAACCCAGCAGCTTCAGGATCCCAAACCCTCTTTTCACCATACATTTCTGTCTACTCCTATATCTGTTTATTTCCAGAATCTTCTAGCGTCTGGTTTCTAGCTCGCGTTCCGCGAACAAATAAACGGAAAGCCTTGTGCTAAAGGTAGCATTATTTTTCACTCTTGTTGCCCTCAGAAACTGACACTAGAACTTCCTCCCATTAGGAGGGAGAGGCATTTCCAGATCTGTTTTCAGGCTTGGAGTAAGACTAGTAATTCCAAGTTGTTTATTCGACTCCATCAGTCTTTTTTTTGCACCGGACGCCAATTTTCCACACCCTCCTCAGGAAAAAAACCCGCAGCTTTTGTGAATATTGGTTATCTGAGCCCGCTTTCCTCAGGTCCCTGTAAGGAGGCGGGCCTCGGCTCCACGACCGCCTCCCCCTCCTGGGTGGGGCTACACGACAAAGCTCCGCAGCACTTACGGTTTCTAAATTTGGGGCCTTTAGGCGGGAAAGCCGAACCCACAGGTTCTCGACTTAGTGGAGCCCACAGGGCCCCCTTAGCCCCTTCAAGCGCTTTCTCTGTTCGCCCATCCCTGCATCCCCCTCTCGACCTTTGGGTGGCAAAGGCCGCAGCCCAAGACGCCCAACCCCACAAAGCGGGCTCCAGAAACCCCTCTACGGCGCTCAGAGCCCTACCGCTTCAGGCTGTGGAAGACTAGGGCGGGTCCGTCGCTCCTCTTGCGCGCTGACGTCACGCGGACGCACGGCCACGCTGGCTCCTCCCACAAGCCCGAGAGTCCGGTTTCCGGCGAGAGCGCGGAGACCCGAGCGTGGGTGAGGCTGCGGCTGTGAATGCGGAGCGGGCCGCGGGCTGCTCTGTGATTTGGTAACCGCCAGCATGCCTCACCTGGAAAACACGGTGCTTTGTCGCGAGTCCCAAGTGTCCACCTTGCAGTCCCTGTTTGGAGAGGTATTGTAGTCCAGCTATCTTTTCTCTTCCAAATCCCGGAGGCAAACAATTCCGTGGTCTTGCGACATGTTCCAATTTTTAAATTTTCGTTCTGACTGAGGGGCTGTAGACCGTCTTTTGCGTTGAGGTAGTGGGTGTTATAGGTCTCTCCCACTCCTCACCCAAAGTAATTTGTGAGCGGTCTCTTAAACTGCACGGGAAGGACCGGCCTGCACTAGGGCTCGTTGGCCCAGGACGTGATGTTTTACGCACGCCACGGTTTTGAGAGGGTGTTAGTCCAGAGTAGCTACTCGAAGTTGCTTCTTACCCCAGCTGAACAGGATTTTATACAACAGATGTGATTGCCCAGTGTTACTTATTCAAAAGTGAGTCCCCACGTTTCAGTGAGGTAGTTAGTGTAAGTTCTGTGTGGATGGGTAGTTGTCAAGACCTGTGAGGGCCAACGCGGTGCTTCAGGTTTAAAACTTAAGCGGCTTTTCCAGCGTTGTTAAAGCACAGAAGAGGTCTAGTCTAGGCTTCTTGACTAGCAGTTCAGGTGATGCCTAAGAGAAGAGGTTAAATGTTTCCTCTGGATGAACACTGCTGCGGAGTCCTTTCCATAGGAGGTAGCATTCATCAATTCCATACTTAATCTGTTTTTGATTATATTCTGGTGGCCTTTAGTGAGCCTTTTGCTTCAGACTCATTAATTAGACTTGGAATTGATCACACTTGGATCTCATCTGTAAGGAGAGTAAATGAGAGTTTAGGGTCACACTCACGTTCTTCCCTCACACCTCTGGTTTGCTTTCATAAGTACTGCTTTCATCCAACTACCTGGGTGGCAGTCTGGGGTGGCCTGTGAAGTATTAGTAGAAAAGTACCACCCTCCTTCTAAAGGGGCACATTAGTTAGGGAACTAAGGTCAGGGACTGCACCCTCAGTCAGTATTCTAGTTATAATGCTTTTTTTTTAATATCAGTTTTTTTTTTAAGGCATTGGGTCTTTTTTTTTTAACTTTATTTATTTATTTTTGACTGCGTTGGGTCTTCGTTGCTGTGCGCGGGCTTTCTCTAGTTGCGGCGAGCGGGGGCTACTCTTTGTTGCCGTGAGGGGCTTCTCATTGCGGTGGCTTCTCTTGTTGCAGAGCAGGGGCTCTAGGTGCGTGGGCTTCAGTAGCTGTGGCACGAGGGCTCTAGAGCGCAGGCTCAGTAGTTGTGGCACACGGGCCAGTTAGTTGCTCCGCAGCATGTGGGATCTTTCTGGACCAGGGCTTGAACCCGTGTCCCCTGCATTGGCAGGCGGATTCTAAACCACTGCACCACCAGGGAAGCCTAGTTATAATGCTTTTAATTGTAGTTATCAATATTATCACTGAAACATTTTCTTAGTTGTACCTTATGCATTCCTTCCCTGGAGTAGACAAACCCAGATCACTACAAACAGAAGTGATCCTCCTGAAAATGAATGTTGGCAAATAGAGATGAGTGATATCAATTTGGTGTAAATCACAGGAAGAAGTCATATTTAACAATTTTAATAGCGCTTTTCTGTAAGGTGCTGTGCGTGTAGGAGATGCAAAGATCTATAAAAAACTGGTTCATATTTCTTAGCAGATTCATTTATGTATTCAGCAAATATTTAGTAAGCACCTTCTCTGTTCCAGGCACTGTGCCTGATCCTGGCTTATTACAGTTTATGTTAGGTTTATGAAGGTGAAAGGTTAAATAACAGTGCAAGAGTTCAGTACAGTTCTAGTTAACAGTAGAAAAGATGATGTAAGGTGGAATATTATTAAGCACCAAATAGTGGATGCAGGTAAGTGTGGTGGGATTCCAGGAAAGGAGAGTTTTAGTGTAGCTTGGAAAAGTGTCCTGAAGGATATCTTGTGCTTCTCTTTCAAGGTGAAATATAGTATTGTATTAGCAGAGATGCTCAGCAAGCATGCGTTTAATTCTTGTTACAGAATTTTTGAGCTAGTTAATTTACAAGAGAGTTATGTATAAACTTAAGAAAAGAATCTGTATGAAACATCCATTTTTAATCTGTTGGGCTGCTCTTGCCATGGGCATTTGCCATTAGAAAGTATTTTCCTGTATAAATCTGAGTTCCTGATTTGTCTTGCTAAAAGGAAATTTGTAACTTGGTGGCTAGAATGTAATAAATGTTTGTGACTACAGTTGGCCT
Source organism: Lagenorhynchus albirostris (assembly GCF_949774975.1). Lineage (NCBI taxonomy): Eukaryota > Metazoa > Chordata > Mammalia > Artiodactyla > Delphinidae > Lagenorhynchus > Lagenorhynchus albirostris. Next base: position 87,031,763 of record NC_083102.1, on the reverse strand, counting down.
TTGAACAATGTGGGAATTGGGGGTGCTGACCCCCTGTGGAGTTGAAAATCAGTGTGTAACTTTTGACTCACCCCAAACTTAACTGCTAATAACCTTACCGATAAATAGTCAATTAACACATATTTTGTATGTTATATATATTATATTCTGTATTCTTACAATAAAGTAAGCTAGAGGAAACGAAATGTTACTAAGAAAATCATAAGGAAGAGAACTAATTTATAGTACTATACTGTATTTATCAATACCGTTAGTTTACCTGGTTTATAAGATGAATTGTCTGTCAATATCTACATCAATATTGTCTTAATAATACAAAACACTGGGCTTGTTATACATATTACTAACTAGACATTAAAAATGAAAAGATAATGTGAAAAAGAAATTCATATCTATTTACAGGTATAATGATTCATACGTTGATAACAAAGAAGCAGCGATATAATTGCTTTATGGTAGCCTTCTGTTACGGATAGAATTCCTTCATGGTAGCCTACCTATATACTAATGAATGAACCCTTATAAAGTTTCATGGCATACAGTATTCCAGTCATATTCATAATACAGTATTGTAAACACATGGTTACATTTTTTTGAAAAATCACTTACCTGTGATGATAGGCTAATACACAGTTTCTCCAATTATAGGAAGGAAGGAGGGGTAGGAAGAAGGGAGGAAGGGAGAGGGAGAGAAAGAGGGGAGAGGCTGGGAGGCACAGACATACCATATGGTATGTATGGTAATGTAATCCTTTGGGAGCAAGTTATAAAACAGAAAACTAACACATTGTTAATTTTATATTAAATATCATTCACCGTATGCCTTTGTAAGGATATACTATTATCTACATATATTTTACGCTTCATGGCATACTTAATTTTTCCTATGTGTTTAGGCAACGTGGTTCATCTGTGAGTTTTTTCAAATTGTTGCAAATCTCCAGAATTGTTTCGAATATGTTTATTGAAAAAAATCCATGTATAGATGAACTCAAGCAGTTCAAAACCTGTGTTGTTCAAGCGTCAACTGTACTATTGTAGTGGTAGATGATGATCATAGAGACTCTACTTTTTCACGGAAATTGCATCATCCAATTTTCTTATAATTATTTTTTAAGTGTATGTGAATTCCTCCAAAGCAGGTTTTATCTCTAACTGATTTTTGTACTCTTTAGTGCATCATGGTTTTCAGCATTTAGCAGCTGTCTAATTAGTGTTCATTGAATGAATGAAACATATTTGTAGTATTGACCAGACCAATATAGGGGTGTTTGACAATTTTTACTTTTCTCTAGGCTGCTGACTCATAATGTACTTCAGGAGAATCTTGGGAATATGTATTTTGAAATATATGCTGTGTAGATTTGATCATTGAAAACAATGATGAAATGTACACATTTAGGCCAAGGTAAATGTAAGCGTAATTCAAAATTATCCTGTAAGTTTTCCTTAGAACAGAGGACTCTTGAAATTCTTTCTAGTCCTGTGTTTACATATGCTTAGTTTAAAAGCTTTAGAATGTAGACTGAAGTTGCAGCCTGTGGGCTTAGATTCTATAAAAAAGGGTTAAGAAAAAAATGAAGTATGGTCAAAATCATTCTTGAAAAATCTGTTAAATCTCTCAAATTTGAAAATACAAACATTTATATATATAAACCTGTATAATAATAAAAAGGGTTGAATATATATATGTATAGTAATATATCATATATAATAGGCCAAATGTGATTTTCCAGAAATTTTGAGAAAGAGTAGAGTTGAATTCAAGTAGGTTTGAGGTATAATGATGAATCCACTAAATGCTCACTGTTGAAATCATTTGGATTGAATAATTTACTTTATCATGAAAAGTTTGTCACAAATTGATGAATGTTTATTTTCTGTTTTGTACGTGCAGACTGATATTTGTCTTTTCTCTGCTAGAGACATCATTTCAGCTTTCCATCCATTTTTATTTATGGACATACTGCCAGTGGAAAGACCTATGTAACACAAACTTTGTTGAAAACTTTAGAGGTAAGAATATCCCAAACTCAGTGTTAATTGATTTTTATTCATAGACTCCTAGAAATAGAAGGGATCTGGGAGATACTTAGTTTACCTTTCTCTGAAGGAATATCTTCTACATAAAACATTTCTGACCACCTTTTTGTTGAAGACCTTCAAAGACTGTAAGCTTCAGAAGGCATTGTTAAATAACTTGAGCCTTGATGTTAGAATGTACTTTTTAAGTTGAGCCAAATGACTCTAACTTTCATTGGATGATAATATTTGGGGGAAAACACACATAATAATACATTCTTTAAAAATACTAAAATCTGTTTCTTCTCCATTATTGTACATATTTGAAATATTGATAGTGATAAGTCTGAATCTCCACAAGTACAAAACTAAATATGTCACCTTTACCCTTCTTCCCATATTGCCTCTAACAGTGAATTTCACCATTCACACAGTTGTCTAAACTTGCTCTTTACTCTTTCTTTATCCTCACTCTCTTAGTAAATTGAACAGTAAACACATCCTGTTGATTCTGTATCATTAATGTCTTGACTCCATGTAGCTTGAATCATAGCCATTGCTGCTACTTGAGTTTCATTTACCATTATTTCTTTCATTTATTTCCACAACAGTCTCCTAAGTGCAGTCTGTTCTCCACCCTGCAGCTAGTCCATGAAAATCTTAAATAAGATATTTAGGAAAAGGTTCGGGTGTTTTGCCTGATATATAAGACCCTTCATGAGCTGAGTTCAGTTTATCTTTCTTAACGTAATGCCTAAGAATTTGAGATAGAGTCTGGCAGACTCATGTTCTTCTTCTGGGTTCACCCCTTAGTGCTTTCGCATCTGAAGAGTAGGGCTAGTAGTGACAACATTTGGAATTGTGAGAATTCAGTGAGTTAATACATTAAAAGTGCTTACCACAATACTTAGTATATAGTAAGCACTCAATAAAGTTTAGCTGCTATTGTTCGTGATTATTGCCACACCCTGTTTCATATCCTAAGCCAGGGATGGGCAAACTTTTTCTTATGGGCCAGATAGTAAATATTTTAGGCTTGCGGGCCAGGTACTTTATATTACAACCACTCAACTCCTCCTTAGTGTGGAAGCAGCCATGGACCGTGTCTATCTAAATGGGCATGGCTGTATATATCAAAACAGGTTGCTAACCCAAAGGCTGTAGTTTGCTACCCCCGGTCCTAACTAGCTCAGCGTATGTGTGTTTTGTGTGGCATACTGAACTATTTTACAGTTCTTGCTGTCTCTTACTTTCAGCCCTTGACACATACTGCTTGGAATGGCTTTCTTGTACTCATTCACTCCAACTCTTCTACCCTATTATTTGGCAAATGCTTATTTATTTTGCTATGTTTTCTTGTGTTTACACTTTGGGTAGCCTTTTTTGGCTCTCTAGGCGGTGTTAGATGCCCCTCTGTTGTGCAGCCTCAGCACTCTGTGCTTAATTCTGTTGTAATATTTATCCCTTTCAGCTGTGATAAATGTTTGTGTTTCCCTGGCTTGAAACTGTTTCTTGAGGTTATTCCCAGCACAGTTCTTGGCATACATCAACTTAGGGATTTTAGCCTTTGATCCTGAAGTTTGCCTGTGCATTTTAAAATACAGATGCCTGAGGTTCACACCAGGCTTCAGAACCTGAGTGTACAAGGTCCTCGCTCAGGCATTTGCATTTGGACCTCCCTGCATGAAGTGTCCAAAAATATCTATATTGAATAAAAGCATGAAAACTGAATATGGAAGTTCCATAGTTAAGGGCTGTATTTCATTTTTTAATGTATCTTGGTTTTTGTTGCTGCTTAAACATTGTAATGATAATTATCATCACTTTTGGTACAGGTACACAAAGAGACATTTAGAATATGCTGCCATTAAAGGTCATGGATAGCACACAGGTAGCAGTAAACACAGTCTTAACAGAGCTATTGTGGACTGTAGTTCATAAAGGAGTGGGGGTAAGGGAGGTCAGAAAATGCTGGTGAAATTGTGCCTAAGTAACTATAATGTAGCCTTAGTTACACTGCTAATCTGAGAAAGAAAAGCCTCTTTACTGGGTGAGATTTATAGAATGTCGCTAAAAATAGTTATAGGTTCCATTATTTGTGCCAGATGCCACACGCTGTCTTCCTCTGAGTGATCAGTACTGCTTTTGTGATTTCATTTTGAGAACAGACTATATTTATAAATCTTTTTTTTCCTTGTTACTTCTGGAATTACCTCCATTTTGATAGTTCTCTAAATGAAGAGCTAGTTCTAAGTCCTTATAGGGGGATTACTCTGGTTTTTTTTATTTATTTATTTATTTATTTATTTTTTAAACATCTTTATTGGGGTATAATTGCTTTACAATGGTGTATTAGTTTCTGCTTTATAACAAAGTGAATCAGTCATACATAAAAACTCTGGTTTTTAACTCTTAAAAATGTTTTTTTGGTTTAGGTGTGTCCATGATTAAAAATATTTTAAAATTATAAGTAAGAAATTCCCACTAAGAATTTTAACATTCACATGTTCTTGGGTTTCTTTGTAAGAATTCTTTAGCGGGAAATACAGGTTTGCTTTCAATCCCTGTAGGAAACAAATGAAAACTCAAATAATTAAAGTGTGTTTAATGGAGGGACTATAATATTTTACAAAGGTTGAAGAAATGTTAAGGGAACCAATAAGGGATGGTGATGTGCTGAGAGCCTTTACCTCTCTCAGACCTGAATGGCACAGGAAGGAGCTGTAATCAGGCCCCAGCAAGAGGTGTAGCCTTTGATGAGAGGCTGCCCAACTCGAGCTGTTGCCTTTGATAGAAGATGCAGCCACTGTCAAGCTGTGGGATGGGGGTGGGAGTCAAGGGAATGAATATTCACCTTCTTTCTCTTACCACTTTGCTTCTGTCTCCTGGTTCTTCCCTTTGGCTGAATCGAGCAAGAGCTAGAAAATGAGTCTGGGCGATGCAGTCTGTAGTGGTCAGCCTCCTGGGGCACAGAGCAGTTTGGAGAATGGTGGGGTATAGATTTAGAAGGGCAAATGGCGGATATCCAGCAGAGCCGTTGTTGTGGATATGTGTTTTCTATTTATACTTTTTTGGTTTTTGTTTTCAGCTTCCACATGTCTTTGTGAATTGTGTTGAATGCTTTACCTTGAGGCTGCTTTTGGAACAAATTTTAAACAAGCTGAATCATCTTAGTTCTTCAGAGGGTGAATGTTCTACTCAAATAACCTGTGAAACATTTAATGACTTCGTTCGCTTATTTAAACAAATAACCAAAGCTGAAAGTCTCAAGGATCAGACTGTATATATTGTAAGTATCATCTCTTATTTGAAAACTGATTTATTAGATCAATTTCCATATTTTTCTTTTGAGACTTATGTACAGTGCATTGTACAAGGTGCTTATGCAACATAAAAATGTTTTAGATATATTTCTTTTTTTAATTGAGGTATAGTTTTTTAATTGAGGTATGTATAGTTGACGTACAACATTAGATAAATTTCAGGTGTACAGCATAGTGATTCACAATTTTTAAAGGTTATACTCCATTTATAGCTATTATAAAATATTGGCTATATTCTCTGTGCTGTACAATGTATCCTTGTAGCTCATTTATTTTATATGTAGTAGTTTGCACCTCTTAATCCCCTACCCTTATGTTGCCCCTCCTTCCTTCCCTCTCCCCACTGGTGACCACTAGTTTGTTCTCTTATCTATGAGTCTGTAGATGTAGTTCTTATCTAAAGGGAGCTTCACTTTAGTAGAAGAGCTATGACGTACTCACATATGACTACATATAGAATGTGATTAGTAATAACCATGATATGCAAAGCACTGATTCAGGCACATCTGGTACGGCTTCATAAGGTGGTAACATTTGAGATAGATCCAAAAGAATGATTCGGGTATCATTAGGAAGAAACTGAAGAAGAGGAATTTCCTGTGGAGGGAATTAGGCAAAGGCATACAGATGGGAATGGAGGCCAGGGAATGCCAAGTAGCCTGGTCTTAGTGGGTTTAAAGTATGAAGGAAGAGAAAGAAGAGTAGAAAGGTGGGTGGGGGTAGATCAGGGAGTGTCTTGAAAACCATACTAACAAGCTTTATTTCATTTCTTAGGCAGTGAGAGGCAAGGACGTAGTGAAGACTAGAGCAACAAACATGCTTTAGGAAGACTGCTACGAAGGCATGTTGAATAGGTGAATTTGAGGGGATTGAAAGACATAGGCTAGATGGTTTTGAGGCTCTTGTAACTGTTTCCATTAGAGGAAATTTGGGCCTGGACTAGAGTTGGGGCAGAAGATGCAGAAAAGAATAAATGGAAGAGACAGCAAAGGTCAGACTTGTCAATTATATATGGGGCAGGTCTGGGAAAGATGAATTGTTTGATTTTAGGTTGGCTAAGTTCAAGTTTTAGTTGTTACATCAATGTGAAAATAACTAGCAGACAACTGAAAATATATAATGTGTTTTACATTAGTGAGATTTTATAACACCTTAACCTTATTTTAAAAAATGATTATCTCTGGAATTGAAATTAAAATTTAATATAATACCTTCTCATAATGGCTAAGTTTATACTCACTGAAGGGACCACATCTTATGCATTCTTGCATCTCCTTAAATGTGTAAAACAGTTCCTTCCACATGTTAATTTTGTTCATTTATTTATGCAAATATTTACTTGAGTACTTCTTATGTGCCAGGCACTATTTTAGATACTGGAGATGGAACAGAGACAAAATAGTGTCTGCCCACTTGTGGCTAATTCCTCTAATTGAGGAAGATATGTAGTAAGCAAGTTAATATGTAGTATGTCAGATGTGGTATATTAGAGTAAGGGAGAATCCCCTGGGCGGGGGAGGCTAGTTATTTCTAAGTGGGAAGGCAGAGAAGATCTCACTGAGATGATGATAACTGAGCTGAAACCTGAAGGAAGCGAGGGGCAAGTCATGAAAATATCTGAAAAAAGAGTATTCCAAGCAAAGAGATTTACGTGAGCATACAAAGGAGACTGGAGCATGCCTGTGTATTCAAAGAATATGAAGGAGGCCATTTTGGCTGGAATATAGTTTAAGGGGGAGAGGGGTAATGTTGAGAATCAAATGAAGGGTACAGGTACATTTGATTCTTCATTTGAGAATCAGACGAAGAGTACAAGAGTACACTAGTGCAGGCTAGTGTTATGGGTTGATTTGTTTCCTCCAAAAATTCGTATGTTGAAATTCTAACCCCTACTACCTCAGAATATGACCTTATTTGTAAATGGGGTCGTTGCAGTTCTAATTAGTTAAGTTGAGGTCATACTAGAGTAGATTGGGCCCCTCATCCAGTATGACTGATGTCCTAATAAAAAGAAGAAATTTAGAGACAGACACGCACATAGAGAAAATGCCACATGAAGATTGGAGTTATGCTGCCACAAGGCAGGGGATTACCAGGAGCTAGGAGAGGGACCTGATACAGGTCCTTCTCTAGAACCTTCATGGGAAGCATGGCCCTGCCAATAACTTGATCTTGGACTTCTGGCTTCCAGAACTGTGAGATAATAAATTTCTGTTGGTTAAGCCACCCTGTTTGTGGTACTTTGTTATGGTAGCCCTAGGAAACTAATACAACTAGTTATGAAGCATTTGTATTAATCTAGGCAAACAACATGTTGGCTTAGACTGGGGTAGTATCAATGGATATGGTAAGATATGGACTGTATATATTTTGAAGGTAGGGTTGACAGAATTTTCTGATAGAGTGAGTGTGGAGGAGGAGAGAAAGAAAGAAGTCAAGCATGACTCAAAAAAAAAAGTTTTTGTGCGCTTGAAGGGATAAGGTTGTCATTATCCGAGTGGAGAAAACTGCAGCAGGTGGGGTCTTGCTGGGGGAGAAGGAGTGATGAAGAATTTGGTTTGGGGTATGTTAAGTCCAAGTAGAGATGTTGAGTTGGCACTTGGATGCTTGAGTCTGAGGTCAAGAGAGGTCCAACATGGAGATACCATTTTGGACTTCTGAGCATACAGTAGTAGTACTTAAAGCTGTGAGACAGGATTAGGTCACCGAGAGAGTGAGTGAGTTAGAAAAGAGGTGAGGCCAGTGACCGAGTATTCTGGTGCTCCAGTGTTTAGGGGATGAAGAAATAAGGAGACAAGGGCTTCCCTGCTGGCGCAGTGGTTGAGAGTCCGCCTGCCGATGCAGGGGACACAGGTTCGTACCCTGGTCCGGGAGGATCCCATATGCCGCGGAGCAGCTGGGCCCGTGAGCCATGGCCGCTGAGCCTGCGCGTCCGGAGCCTGTGCTCCGCGGCGGGAGAGGCGACAGCAGTGAGAGGCCCGCGTACGGCAAAACAAAAACAAAAACAAAAAAAGAAATGAGACAAGAAATCAGTGATGTACTGATGTCCTCTATAAAGAAAACTTGGAGAGTGCATAGTCCTGGAAGTTTCTCTAAGCTGCCCCTTTCCTGGTCCTTTGGCTAGAGAAAGTAAGGTTTTGGTTGGGGCTCTTTTGGTCTGTGCTGCTTGGCCTTCCTGTGTTGCCGGCTTATTCAGCTCGACAAATGGGATATATGAGGCAAAAAGACAACTTAGACAATTCACCCTCTGAAGTGAGTTGTCATTCTTCTGGTCCTGAGGTCCCTAGCTGGTCTGCCTCCTTCTTTCCACCTTTCAGAGCCCCATTTGTTTTATATGTAATACTCAAGATTCTTAGTTTTACTTAGGACGAAGAGGAAAAAGTGCAGCTACTCCATCTTAGAAGCAAAAGTCTAATTTTTTTTTCTTAAGAGCAAGTACATAGTGAAGAATTAATAACTACTAGTATAGTTTGGCACTGTTACCTTCATTTATGCTAAGACGACTCTAGTTTAACCCACCATTGCTTTTGCACCATTAGTGCAAATGTCACCATGATGAGAAAGGCATATAAATTTTTAGTATTATTATGAAAATAGTTTTGACCTCACCAACTTCCTGAAAGAGTATCAGAAACAGCACACCCCCCTACCCTCACCTCACAGGGGGCCACAGACTACACTTCAGAAACCAGTGATGTAGGAAATAAGTTGATCTTTCACTGGGTAGCGTAGGCAACAAGATCACTGGTGGAGAGAGGGATTTAAGGAAATGAGTCTACCATATCAGAAGGAGGTCATTTATGTGGATTTTGAAATATCCAAAACTACAGGAGTTATATTAGAGATGTGATAGTCAGAAGCTATAATATTTAAAGACCAAGGAGGAATGACCCCAGAGTGTTGGATGACTCCAACAAGTAGAGTTTCAAAGTTGTGTCTTTAGGGAAGAGGGAGAATCAATATTCTGCAAAGAGCCATGAGGAATAAGTAGGACCCAACTCACTTTTCAGGCCCAGTGGATCAAAGTAGGCATTCGATAAGTTATTTGTTAGATGACTAAACATTAGGGTGGAAAAGTTTGCAGGTGTTTAGCATAGAACATTATTTAGAGTAAATCGTAGAACGTTCAGCTAGCTAATATATGAATTGGTAAGTTTCAGCACTTAGGAAATAATGCAGAAAGATGTCTGAGGATGTTTTCTAGTCAGTAAACAAGCTTACAAATCAAGTCTATTAGAATACCTTCAGGTAAATTATTTTTAAAATGTTTGAATCTGAATTAAAATGTTAACTTCTTTGAATATTAGTTATTTGATAATTGCTTTTTTTTTAACATCTTTATTGGGGTATAATTGCTTTACAATGGTGTGTTAGTTTCTGCTGTATAACAAAGTGAATTAGCAAAAATATGGAACACTTCACGAATTTGCGTGTCACCCTTGCACAGGGGCCATGCTTATCTTCTCTGTATCATTCCAGTTTTAGCATATGTGCTGCTGAAGCGGGCACTGATAATTGCTTTTGAAGAAGGATCATTTATTAAAATACCATAAAACCATTAATTACAGTTGGTTAATTGTATCCAGTCAGAAGAATGAACTATTAACTTATTGCTTCAGCTTTGTGTTTTGCATTAAAATGGGCATACAAATGGACCAGTTTATTTGAATTAATCTGTGTCATGTATTAGAGAGTTTTAAAATGGAAATTGATGGGAAAACTGCAATTGAGAATACATAGTGGAGAAACTAATTTGTATCTTTTTAGTGGTAGATAATTTTAGCTTTATTTTGTCTAAATGAATTAGGAATGAAATAAGTTGATTACTCTCATACATTGTTTCAAGCTATCTATTAATCAGTAAAACAGATAAAAAACAATTTGGACTATTCAGGGAAATAATATATTCCCTGCATTTTAATTTTATTCCTAATTTAAATGATTATAATTTGCAACATAATCCCAGTAGCATTATCATAACACTGAACAAAAATTTAATCTTTCTTGGGGCTTCCCTGGTGGCACAGTGGTTGAGAGTCCACCTGCTCATGCAGGGGACGCGGGTTCGTGCCCCAGTCCAGGAAGATCCCACATGCCGCAGAGCGGCTGGGCCCATGAGCCATGGCCGCTAAGCCTGCGCGTCTGGAGCCTGTGCTCCGCAACGGGAGAGGCCGCAACAGTGAGAGGCCCGCGTACCGCAAAAAAAAAAAAAAAAAAAAAAAATCTTTCTTAACATGATCGGTTTTCTAGTTAAACAGGGTTTAGTATCGAGTTACAAAGTTCAAGCAAGAAAAGTTTTATATGATGAAATTCAGAATTTTCTTCTATCTCTCAGGTCAGGTCAGAAAGCTTTGTAATTATTGGTACGTGGTAGACATTTATCTTTTACTAAATGTAATTAAAAATGCACATAGTTTTATTTCTTGTATACCTATAAGAAAAGGTCCTTAGAGCATCTTCATTCATTATCTTTTTGATGGTATATCTTTAAAACAAACCTATTTTAGTATAACTATGACCCATTCTCTAAAATCTGTGTTGAAACATTTTGTTAGTAGTTCATTTTTTAACTTATTTGACCTATTTGAAATGTCTTCCACAAATGTAAATACTGTTTAAAAAATTAATTCATAAGTTCCATTTTTTTTAACATGGGAAGTTCAGATAATTTTGCATTATATTATGTAACTGTTTTGCTAAAGGGCTTTTAAAATCAATTTTGACACTGCTTTTTTTTTTTCATAAGGTTCTTGATAAAGCAGAGTATCTAAGAGATATGGAAGCATATCTTTTACCTGGATTTCTTAGGTTACAAGAATTGGTAAGTGATGAATGAATTCTTTTCCCCTATGGCCTAATCAGTAGAACTGTGTTGTCACATTTTTTCATTTTGCTAATTTGATAGGTGAGAAATAATCTCTTAATATAAAGTTGATATGCATTTCTCTATTACATGTGAAGTTGAGGATTTTTTCAAAGTTAAAACAATTTGTGATTTAATAAGACTTATTCAACTATTTTAGCTTTTATTTTTGATTGTGAAGTGGCTAACACTGCTTTCTATTAAAGGATTTTAGGTGTTTGCTAGAGTAAATTGTGGAGATGGGCTAGACTTTGAACTGTCTGCAAGAATTTTAAAATTTTCATTTCAGTAATCTAAAGAATGATAGGTCTGTTCTGGATCATCTGATGTTCTGTCTCATAGCCGCTCAGTTTTTAGAATGAGCTTTGTGTTTCAACTTAAAATTGTGTTGGCCCTGAATAACACTAATTCTACTGTGATTGTCATGGCCTAATGAGAAAAGAACAGGGAGAGACTTACTATGTATATGTCAGGTGAAAGCCAAATAGTAATATGATGGCAACAACAGGCAGTAGTTTGTAGTGGTTTGAAGAAAGGAAATTGGTGAGAGAATTCAGTTTTTACCAATACTAGTTGCTATAGGAATGCTAAACTCAAAAGGACTGTGGCTGTTTCCTGTTAGTACCATATTCATGAAGTGAGCAAAGATTTAGTTTAGGCAAAACAGTAATGTTCATTATATTCAGATAATGTCAATTTAAATTTTACTGGTTTTATAGTTTTATATTTAACTTATAAATAAAAATATGTGGTTTTATGACTTTATAAGTACCTTGAGCATAAATAGTTTATACTTACTTAGTTTTACGTCTGTATTATTTAAGTATTAAGGAACATTATAATAATTAAGTGAATATTTGGGGAGACAGTGCCTAGAGCATTTCCACCTTTGAAAAGTTAAGTATATTACTCAAATTTGAGAAACTGCTACGAGTTCTCAACTGATTGCCACTGAAATCATTGTGTGCCTGAGGCTGACTCCTAAAATCCTCTTTTAGTAATAGTCTTGAGGGGCAGATGTGGAGAGGACAAGAGAAGAGTAAGTGTAGCTGTTGGTGACTTATTGTGGAAGTTTCCTCATGCAGTCTAGCCTTTCCCACATGGATTAACTCTTGGCATTTTACTACTGACATCAGGGACCCATCCTCATTGAGTAAAGGTCTCTTTCTCTCTTTTTATTTATTTTTTCTTGTGTGTGTTTGCATAAATCCGTCCACTATTTCCCATTGTTTTGCTCAAGGACTCCCTCTCTGGTAGCCAGAGTGCATTCTTGCTGTCCTCTCGCCCTTCCAGTAAAACTTGCCCCACTGTTTTTATCTTGTCACAGTACTTAGACCTTTGATCATGCATCCTGTCACAGTACGTAGGCCTTTCACTTTTTTTTAGTTTTAATTATGGAAGTTATTTGAAGAAAATGAAAAGATTCATAGTAAGCTCAACTCCATCAGAAAAGAAAATTGTTGTTTTGATGTTTCTGAAAGCATATTTGATTTTTAAATGTGTATTTCATTTAAGAGAAATATAGCAAAAGCATTTCACATTTTTTTATATTACTTATCAGACTAAAATGAAGTTTAAATTATGATAGATATCACTGTACACTGAAAGTACTTCCAGATGAACAGATGAGAACATTACCCAACTTAAAATCCTTTTATTTATTTATTTTGTAATATATATATTTTAATTTATTATTAATATACTTTTTTTTGTTTTTTTGGCTGTGTTGGGTCTTTGTGGCTGCGTGTGGGCTTTCTCTAATTGTGGCGAGCGGGGGCTACTCTTCGTTGCGGTGTGCATGCTTCTCACTGTGGTGGCTTCTCTTGCTGCAGAGCATGGGCTCTAGGTGCATGGGCTTCAGTAGTTGCAGTACGCGGGCTCATTAGTTGCGGTGTGTGGGCTCAGTAGTTATGGCTCACAGACTTTAGAGTGCAGGCTCAGTAGTTGTGGCACACAGGCTTAGTTGCTCAGCAGCATGTGGGATCTTCATGGACCAGGGATCGAAACCGTGTCCTCTACAGGTGGATTCTTAACCACTCAGCCACCAGGGAAGTCCTTAAAATCCTTTTAGACTGATAAATGCCTCTTTTTTTTAACCTCTCAGTATTTTTTTTTAACAGACTTTATAAAATTCCTTTGGGTAATCATATTTTAAAGCAAAAACAACTCAATGCTTTGTAATCAAGATTGTGTTTAGAGCATACTTTTTTATCCCTATGGAAATGAATTGAAGGATTCTTAAAAATTAATAGACAAAAAGCATTTGAAAGTAAAAATCTTTTCCTTTCTTTCGTAAAGATGCTACATTTTCTGTGGAGTTATTAATTTATTGAACTCAGCTATCTTTGTTAGCCAGAAGTATATTTCTCTAAATAATGAAAATTGGAATATAAGGTTACACATAAGTTAGAAATCAATAAATAGTAAATCACCATCAAAGTATAGTGTAATTTATGTATGAGACTGGGTCCTAAGAATAGTTATAGAACAAAACAAATATGTCTTGTTTTGTCAACTTGGGAGAGGTCCAAAAGAACATGGGAATATTAAAATTTGTGTTGAGAATGCCAGGTGTCTATAGATAAATTCTAGCATTAGAATTAGCATTTGTGGCCACTCTGTAGAAGGATAACATACACATTGAGCTTGTTCTCTTAATGTTATTTTTGGAATACTAATTATAATTTCTACATATATTTCAAAAGTTTTCTGTTTACTTAACACTGGTATTTTGGATACTCACACTTGTTTGTGTTTTTAATGTATACTCAACATCTTGAATATACATTAAAATATGCAACTGATATTTTTTTTCCTCTGGGTACTATAGCCGTTTTAATCACGAGAGATGTTAAGTTTTGTCTTTTTTGGTTTATTGATGTAAAGCACGTGATTTCTTTGAAAATTTCCATAAAAAGTTCTTGTCTTAATCGTTCAAGCAGATGTGTTTCTTAATTTCTATAAAATTAGTCGTTGTGTGACTGTCCTAGTATTCATGGGTAACTGAATTGTCGATTAACCTAAAAGTTTTATGGAAATTCTAAGTAATTATGTTTGAAAATTTGCATACAAGGATGAGCTCCTTGATTGGGTTTTCTAAATATGGCTTATTAGTATGCAAATAATTTGTTATATGTTGGAACTTTGCTGGATTTCTTTTGAAAGAAAAATTCAAATGGAATTAGTGTTCTGATTAAGATTTTTTAATGCAAAGTTACTTTTATTTATCTCTCTTTTACAGACTGACAGAAATGTGACTGTTATTTTTCTCAGCGAGATTGTTTGGGAAAAGTTTCGTCCAAATACTGGATGCTTTGAGCCATTTGTCTTGTATTTTCCTGATTATAGCATAGGTAAATTTGAAAACATTGTTTTGATAAATGATATTCAGTAAAATAGTTTTTGTTGTTTGAAAGATTAAGCTAGCATGTTCAAATGGGAATACTTGGATGTTTTAATCTATTATGGTTTGCTGCCAATCTTAAATAAAATATTATTTATATTTCTGCACTTACAGAGGTTGTTCTTGTATAATTAACGTTTTTTTGAAAGAGCAGTTCTCACATATTTGTAAATAAAGGTGTATTTTCACATTTTTTTAGTCACTACAGTAAGATGTATATATAAGTGGGATTATTACATCCGTACAAGTGAGTTGTTTAGATTGGCAAAGCACATTAAAATTGTACTGAAATCTTTATATACCATGTACTTGAGTTAAGTACTATGTGGAATGTATCTTTTGATTTTATAAATCTCATTTTTCATTACTGTAACTCTTACAGTAGCAACTGTGCTAGCCCTTGTGTTTCTTGTTTCTTTTTGGTTTGTGTTTAATCTTAAATTTCATAGATCCTAATAATTTTTATCTTTGGAAGAATACAATAGTTTTTTTGTTGCTGAGTAGCTTTGTAGATTAATACTGTGCTGTTACTGTGCAAATATGATAGTTCAGATTCAAAGATCATAACTGAAGCATAAGATGACTAGAGGCTATGAAAAAATAACATTCCTTGACCTTGAAACACTATCCCTGTGAACTGATCAGCTACAAACATTCATTATTAAGATCAACACATTTTTGTCTGTTTTCACAAGAACAGCGATCAGGTAACACCTCCTGCCTTTGATAATTGAGATAACAAAAAGGAAACCAAAACAGATGAAGGGAACCCTTAAATTTTTAATAGCTCCTCTTATATGAAAAATCACAAGGAGAAGAGAAAAGGGTAGGAAGAAAATGAATAAATCAAAGGATTTCATAAAAAGAATTTCTTTGTACTTCTCTTGTGACCATTAGATGTTAAAGTTTTTCATGACCCATTTTAGTGAAAAATTATTAAAAAAATGCTGGTATTCAAGTGAAGTTGAAATTAAAGTATGCTATAATGAATTGTAGAATTTGATTAAATTTTATAAAAATAAGGATACAAAGCAGCAGAGATGGAGAGAATTTGAGGACATAATTAAATAATTAAAGTGACCGTGCTAATTTTAGAAAGTGTAAGCTAATAGATTTTTTTTTTTTTTTTTTTTTTTTTTTTTTTTTGCGGTACGCGGGCCTCTCACTGTCGTGGCCTCTCCCGTTGCGGAGCACAGGACACACAGGCTCCGAGGCCATGGCTAACTGGCCCAGCCGCTCCGCGGCATGTGGGATCTTCCCGGACCGGGGCACGAACCCGTGTCCCCTGCACTGGCAGGCAGACTCTCAACCACTGCGCCACTAGGGAAGCCCTAATAGATTTTTTTAAAAATAAATTTATTTATTTATTTTTGGCTGTGTTTTCTTTGTTGCTGGGCGCGGGCTTTCTCTAGTTGCGGCGAGTGGGGGCTACTCTTCGTTGCAGTGCGTGGGCTTCAGTAGTTGTGGCATGCAGGCTTAGTAGTTGTGCCTCATGGCTTTAGAGCACAGGCTCAGTAGTTGTGGTGCACTGGCTTCGTTGCTCTGCAGCATGTGGGATCTTCCCTGACCAGGGCTTGAACCCATGTCCCCTGCATTGGCAGGCGGATTCTTAACCACTGAGCCACCAGGGAAGCCCTAAGCTAATAGATTTTTGAAAAGTGTATAATGTGGAGCCAAGTTCATCTGATTATTAAATTTTAGAGCCTTTAACATATCAGGTTTTTTTAAAATAATTCAGAAGCATCATAATCATACAAAAAAACGTTCAAAAAGGAAGCATTAATTGATAAGCCAAATTATAGTCAGAATAAGTAAGCATGGAACCAGGGCAAAAGGATAATCTTAGTGTCTAAGTCATCCAATCATAACTTGGTACATATGTCATCTGTAGAAATATGGTATCTGATGTTCAGGACACTCTTTCCTGTTAGCAGTATCACTAGGGCCCTAATTTGGATTTCTTGTTTTCCCTCTCCCACACGCAGACTGCTCATCTTTTGGTAATGCTTTGTTTTTTTTTCTTCAGGTGGATTATAGTGCAGTTGATCAGGTTTTTGGTTTAGTTATTGAATCAATCGGAATAAGTTAAGTTATTCTCTAGTTAACAATCTGAAAATCTCAATGACTTAAAATTTCCCACCTCACAACCTTAGTGCTATTTTTGTCCTACATTTAACATATACATTTATTATAAACCTTATAATATATTACTATTTGGGCTTTACAGAAATAAAAAGGCAAGGTGGAAAATATCTTTTATTGTTTATCCTGCTGGAGATTTGTTGAGCTTTTTGGATATGTGAGTGTATAGTTTTAACTTTGGAAAAGTTTCAGCCATTATTTCTAAAAATATTTTATCTGTGTCCTGTTGTTCCCCCCGACTCTGCTCCCCACACCTTTTTCTGGGACCACGTTACATGAATGTTAGACCTCGTGATACTGTCCTGCTGAATCTCTTATTTATTTATTTAAATTTTACATCATTTTTTGTCCTCAGTGTTTTACTTGGGATAGCTTTTGTTTCTGTGTCTTCAGGTTCAGTGACCTTTTTATCTACAAGTGTCTAATTTGCAGTTAATCCAACCCAGTGGAATTTTCATTACCAATTTTATGATGCTTTTGTTTTCCATTATATTCTTGAGCATATGAGCATGTTTATATTAGTTGTTTTAATGTTCTTGTCTACTAATTCTACTACCTCTTTCGTTGTGGGGATGTTTCTATTGACTAATTTTTCTCTATTATGGGTATCCATTATACTTTCACATGTGTTTAGTAATTTTTGATTGAATGACAGGTATTAAATTTTTTGTTGCATGTTGGACTTCTTTTCTAGTTAAGCATTTAAATCACTTGAAGGTACATGTGACCCTTTTGAGATTATTTTTAAGCTCTTTTGGAGAGAGGGTCTAGAGTAGCCTTTATTCCAGGGCTAATTTTAGCTCTACTTCTAAGATATAGTCCTTTTGGGTTCTCTGCTGAATGCCCCATGTATTTAGTATAGTTTCTCCATTCTTACTGGTGGCAAATTGAACAGTTTATAGCCCTGTCTGAACTCTGGAAATTGTTTGACTTAACAGCTCTCCAGTAATTGTTTTTTCCCCAGAAGGTGTTCTTGCTTGTCCTTTTGAGGTTTTACTCTATGCATATAAGTACTGTTATTCAGCTAAGAACCAAGGGCAACATCTAGGCAGATTTCTGGGGCTCTTTCTCTGCATAGCTTCCTTTTCTCATGTATTCTACCCTGCACATTCTAGCTACCTTAGCTCTCTCTTCTCTGATCTCTGTCTTATCAACTCACTGAGATTAATGGGCTCCTTTTGGAACTCTCCTGTATGACAGTTCTAAAATTACCTCTAGTTAGAAAGCCTGGCTGATGGTAAGACTCACCTCATTTCACTTTTCTCATGTATCACAGTCCTTTGTTGCCTATTGTTTGATGTCTGAAAATAATTGTTTTCTATATTTTGTCCAGTTCTTAGTTATTTATAGGAGAGTATTTCTGGACCCTCTTACTCCCTCATGACTGGCAGCAGAAGTCCCTCTCCATGTTAGAAATGGTTCTTGGTGTGTTAGACCGTATTTTGATAGTGAAATTTTAATACAGCAGGGGACCCATCAAGTGCTTTCTCCTTCCCTTGATTTATTACCTGCTAGTATACACTGCTTTCAGCTTTCTGTTAGAGATGGGATTTTTAGTAAGTTTGACTGTTAGAGCTGGTATGGCTTCCTTAATGTTGAGTTGTACTCTGAGAATTTGTCTGTAGCCTGTATAACTAAGCAGCTGTTCTACTTTTGTTGCAACCCAGTGAGAGTTCTAATTCTTAGAAGACTTTAGTCAGAACTGAAGTGGGCCAGTGGTCATATATAATCAACTCTCTTAGGAGGTACTGAGTGTCACCTGGAAGGGATACCAAGAAGAGAGTCAGGAGGAGCTTAGGAGTGCAGTCTAAGCTGGAGACTTAACTGGTTTCCAGGTTTCCTCATCCATGCATTTAGAGACCACCTTTTTGCCTATGTATGTTTGTCTGTCTGACCGTTGATCCCTTTCTTCCTTGCCTCCCTCCCTTCTTTCTTTCATCTATCCAGTTATTTGTCAGCTTTTATTGGATTGGCCAAAAAGTTCTTTCGGGGTTTTCTGGGTTTTTCCGTAACATGTTATGGAAAAACCCAAACAAACTTTTTGGCCAACACAATATATAAATATCTTTATCTCCAAGTTTTAAGGCACCTTTAGAAATTTTTAGTGTATCAAATATTTGTTTTAAAAAGCTTAGTAACATTAAATTTAAAACTCCTATTACATGTAAAAATACATAGATTCCAAAGTCAAGTTTTGGACTTTGTGTATTTTTTTTCAGTGGTTGTGATATTAAAATACAGATCTAGTAACAGTCTCTATCTGAAATTCCTTCAGGATAACATTCTAGGCATGAGAATAGGCTTTGAAATGTTTTTTGGGCCCTTGTTTGTTTATTTGTTTTTTTGGTTTTGGCCAACTGCCCTGTTTAAAAGATCCCATTAATGTAGCTGTTTCTAAATTTCTGTATATTAGTATCTGTTGATAGGCCATATCTATTGTTATGTACCTATATCTAACTGACTGTGAGGAATAAGACAGTAGTTAAAATCAAAGGCTGATGGTAAATGGGAGAGTATCCATGGTAAAAATACTCACTTAAAGGGATTCTTAGACAACAGGAAATTGACAGGATCAGAACATCCCATGAGAATTTTCACTTGTAAGTATTGTGAAAGTCTTGAATCCTATGGAACTGGGCTTAAAGTACTAGTCATGTTCAAAGAGCTCTTAACTGAGAAGTCTAAAAGAGACCATTGCATCAAGAAGTCAGAGGGAATTGCAATAAGGAATGAGTGAATGACTGATTTATGTGCTATAACCGGGAAATTTTGAATAATAGGTGGTTTCTTTTTAGTTTTAACTGTGCTTCTACAATATATTTCTAGCAGGATAAAATATAAGTTTAGGACCCTAAACATGTGATACTGTATAAGGAGTTTAAGGTAGAAGAGAAATAAAGACACCAAAGTTGTAGGAAGAAAACACATTTTATAAAAATGGAATGACATAGTAAAGATGAAGATTTTCATTAAAAAAATCATGAGTTCTTTTCATTTTACAAAAAATGAGCATTTTCCAGTTTGGTGGTAGTTTATGTAGTACCGCTTATTTTTATCTAGTTGATTTACTTAATTGTTAGAAAAATAAGTGGAATCCATACTATTTTTTTGCCCTTGATAATTCATGTTGCCTGTTATAAGGTTCTTGTGTTTTTCTTTAGATGTCATTGCTTTGTATTTGTCTTGAGTAAAATTTAGTAATTTTTCTTAGAATGTTAGGTTCATAATTCTTTTACCTCAGTTTCAAAACTTGTATTACTTTTGCATTCTAATCTTGTAACTGTTTCATTGTTCCTAATAATTGCTGAGCCTGTGTATTTATTGTTTAAACCTTTGTTATAAAATGCTAGAAGATATAACTAGGGTGATGGGTCAGTCATTTCTGTTCATTTGTGTCCTGTGAACAGGTAACCTTCAAAAGATTCTATCCCATGATCATCCTCCAGAGTATTCAGCTGATTTCTATGCTGCCTACATTAACATTCTTCTTGGAGTTTTCTACACCGTCTGTCGAGATTTGAAGGAGCTCCGGCATCTGGTCCGTGCTCATTTTGCTTAAAAAAAAAAAGTACATCGTTTAATATTTTTCCATGAAGAAAGGGTGTGAGATAGGCTAGAAGCTGAAAATTTATTCTGGAAATTTGGATATGGCCTTTGGGAGCAAATACACCCTAAGAATGTAGAAGTCAGTGGGTTAGTACAAACTTTGACCTGATCAGAAACCTTTGTCTTTTTAGTTGTTTCTTTTCATACGTCGTTAGGAGTGTTTTTTAAATTTCCTCCTTTCTCTTTTCTTTAATTGCAGAAAATGTTTAACTTTATTAAAATTAAAATGAAGATTAACAGAAAGGTGGTGTGAAAACTTAATAAGCAATTTTATATCTTTTTGTTAATTTTTTGTAACAGATTGTTTCAGGTTAATGTACGTATTGATAGTGGTCTGGAATCTAGATGAATTTGAATATTGTCAGAAGCTTTATATAGGTGTTTCATTAGCCACTGACCTTGAGTTAGTAATCTTTATATAAAGGATTACTTTGAATATTTATATAAAGGATTACTTTGAATAGTTATATAAAAGATTACTTTAAAAAGTTTTTAAGGGCTTCCCTGGTGGCGCAGTGGCTGAGAGTCCGCCTGCCGATGCAGGGTACACGGGTTCATGCCTGGTCTGGGAAGATCCCACATGCCACGGAGCGGCTGGGCCCACGAGCCATGGCCGCTGAGCCTGCGCTTCTGGAGCCTGTGCTCCGCAACGGGAGAGGCCACAGCAGTGAGAGGCCCGCGTACCGCAAAAAAAAAAAAAAAAAAAAAAAGTTGTTAAAAACATTAGAATAGCTGTTTACACTTCATAGGCAGTTTGGAAAATAATTGTATTTACTTTAATTTTCATATTTTATTTAATTTTTACCTTTCTACTTTAGTTGTGGGGATCTGAAAAGGAGGAGGCAAGAATATCTGGTTTCACTTTTAGAACCTTTTATTAATACTTAAGGTCTTATCTCCATGTAACAGAAAATGGTAATATATCTAAGGCTAGAAAACAGTTGCTTTCAAAGGAACAGAATCTACATCTCTTGGTACATTTTCTTTGCTTTGCTCTTTTCTTCGGTCTGAAAAGTATTACTTAGAGGGATTCAGTGTGTATTTGAGATAGAATGTAGGAGAAAATGACCATTTAAAATTGTTCACATTTAGTATGTTTTTGGAACTTTTAAACTTTAGACCTCTTCTGATTTAGTTGTACGTTTCAAGCATCTTCTGAGTAGGGAAAAAAACAGAAGACAAGCTGTTCTAGTTCAAGCTCATCACTAACATCTCTCTGGAAGTTGAATGTCTGAGACTCCTGGTGCCCAAGGGAAATGACAACAGGGGGGCTTACAGAGAGGAGCGAGGGTCAGTGCACGGTCTCAGTGTGAGATGGAGTCAGGAGCAAATACTCATCCATTGTCCTTCCTGGGAAATAACTTGGAGCTTCTACTCCTTAGCACTGATGTCCTTGAAACCTGTGGGAATCTGTGCTGGCAGCCATTTCAAAGTAGATTATAAAGTGCAAGAAGGAGGAATTATTTAGAGAAACTATTAGTAGGAAAAGAAAATGTGAAATTTAAACATGGTTTTTATAAAGTCCTTTGGGTTTCACTGAGGAATGATTTTATTTAGGGATGAGGTTACAGCTTTTTATGTTGTTACATCATATTCATAAACTTGAAGCTTGAAGTATGGTTTAAGTCTTTACTACTACTAGTAATACTAATAAATATAAGAAATGATCTTTAAGCATTGGAGAAAAAATAGTATAGTGTTCTATTTTTCTGAGTATGTAGAACATAGGATAATATATGTTGTCCTTTTTCCTTCAAATGGATATTATTATTTGTTTTAAAGTTTGTAAGTGGCATATTTCTTAAGAGTTTAATAAATCATCTGCAGAATATTCTTTTTAGGCATCTTTTCTATGTATGTGCTTTTTTTAATATAATAAATTTATTTATTTAGTTTTGGCTGCGTTGGGTCTTCGTTGCTGCACGCAGGCTTTCTCTAGTTGTGGTGAGCAGGGGCTACTCTTTATTGTGGTGCACGGGCTTCTCATTGCGGTGGCTTCTCTTGTTGCAGAGCGCAGGCTCTAGGCGCGTGGGCTCAGTAGTGGCTCGCAGGGTCTAGAGTGCAGGCTCAGTAGTTGTGGCACACAGGCTTAGTTGCTCCATGGCACGTGGGATCTTCCCAGACCAGGGCTCGAAGCTGTGTCCCCTGCATTGGCAGGCAGATTCTTAACCACTGTGCTACCAGGGAAGCCCCTATGTATGTGCTTTTAAATTTGCTTTGGGAATTGTTATATTTCTTTATATTTAGAGGCTGATACATTAGGCAGGATTTAGCCAGTTAAGGAATATTTTACATATTGTTTTACTGTTGTTATTGATAATTGTGGTTTTGTTGTAGTAATAAACTATAATAACATTTTACTTGAGCCAATTATATTGAAATAAAATTGCCTGAATTCTAATAAAATTTTTACTTGAAAAATAATATTTAATTGTGGTAGATAAGTGCTTTTTTCTCTTTTTTTTCCTTGTTTATAGGCAGTACTTAATTTTCCTAAATATTGTGAACCTGTTGTTAAAGGAGAAGGTAACTATAATTTTACTATAATAATATTTCTTTTGAAAAAAGTTTCTGTAATTCTAAATTATTGAAATTTTCTCTCTTTGGAGTAGCAAGTGAACGTGATACTCGCAAACTCTGGAGAAATATTGAACCTCATTTGAAAAAAGCCATGCAAACTGTTTATCTCAGGGAAATATCAAGGTAATTTTCTATTTAGTATATGTATTTTTTCTATATTTGGGATATTCACTAAAATGTACATGTTTTCCTTTACCTTCTTCACATTGGGCAAAAACTCTTGTGATTTGAATCATTTCTTATTATTTTGGGAAGGACAGACAATTTTTAGCCAGTATGTTACACAAGGCGTATTTCTAATAATTGCTAATTTTTTTAAATCTGGAAAGCTACAGGAAAATCAGTTTCAGCTTTGTTTTTTATATTTATGTTAGATATTTGAATGGTATAATAAGAAATTGATTATTAAAGAAACGTATAAGTCAAGTCATAAGTCTACATTTGTCTGTTAGACTTTCATAGTAATGAAGCTGCTTAGGAGACATGGTTGCACAGACATAGAGTAGTGAGAACATAGTTCTGATTTCCAGCTTAGCTGTTTTCTGCCTTATGAGGTCTTAGCAATTCACCTAAAACCTCTAGACCTCGGATCCCTCTTCTAACAGTCCTTAAAAGATTTCAATAATATATGTGAAGATGATTTGTGAATAATAAAGTTCCTTATAGGTGTTAGGTTTAGCCTACATTACAAAGCAACATAGGAAATTTAAAAACATCAACGCTTTTGTCTTTTTTCACTTTCTAATCAATTTTGTTATCATTTTTCTTTAATGAATACCTTATTCTATACTTTGTGCTTGATTTAATTAGCTGATTATAAGAATATAATAGTTTCTAAATAAGTAGAAACATTACAAAGATATTATTATTCCTCTTTTTAATAATTAATGAGAATGTTTGGAAGTCACAGAATAGAAAAGCTTGTGATCTGATCTTTTAAAGGTAGAAAAATTTGGATACTTGTTAAAGTGACTCTTACATAGTAATAGAAGGACTTCCAGTTTCCCATAGGATAGTGTTGGCCAC
The DNA here is from genome assembly GCF_949774975.1 of Lagenorhynchus albirostris. NCBI lineage: Eukaryota > Metazoa > Chordata > Mammalia > Artiodactyla > Delphinidae > Lagenorhynchus > Lagenorhynchus albirostris. The sequence continues at coordinate 87,007,798 of NC_083102.1, read as the reverse complement.
CTAAATCAAGTTCTCTCCACAAGGTCAGTAAGGAAAGCAAATAAAATCACTCATAACCCTTGCCTGCAATATGACTAGGAGTCTACAGAGCTGACTGTAAACTTCAGTTTATATGTAAATAGTGAAATAAATAACTGAAGCCAGCAAAGCCAACCCTGGGGCTTATGCTGAAGTGAAAAGTTAAGCAAAGACTATAAGGAAAAGAGGAGAGGACAGTGGGGACAGGGGATGGGGTCGACTTGTAGTGATGAAATACAAATGAATCACCTCCAGAAAGAGAGTCCAACCCTGAGTGGGATAATACTGAGAACAAGTGAGACCCGAAGGATTAGAGCACTGGCTACTGAAGAATCAAAAGGAAGTGTTTCAAGAGTATGTAGACAAGAATTAACAAGGCAGATTTGGGAAAGTACTGTTTTTGAGGGGAGATGGAGAGGTGATTTGGAAGGACATGGCATCTCCTGGAGGCTTGGTGGTGAAGAATGAAGCAAGGGGTGGAAATTAAGGCAAAAATATGTCACTTACAAAGGAAAGTGAATCTATAATAAAGCAAGACAACAAGTGAGCAACATTTTCAAGAAACTTGAGAGAGGATGTGTAAGCCAAGGAATTTTATATCTAGCCAACTTATCATGCAGGTATCGTGGCTATAGAAAAACAGTTTTAAACATGTGAGAACTCAGGGAACACTATACTCATAAACACTTCCTGAAGAGTCTGCTAGTGACAGTGCTGGTGCAGTGGAGATGACTGGGGAAACTTTAGCAAAAGGAATGATGAGCACCAAATTTGATTAATTTTAGCTCAAAACGAAAAGATGGGAATGAGGATAGAAGAACACTATGTATATGTTACATACTATGCAAGGATGGGAATAACACAGTTACAAAGTTAAAAAATGGGAAAAGAAAAGAAAGAGAAAGGGCAAAGTAGAATCAACTCATTGTTTGCTGTACAGGTAAAAGAGGGTGTCAGAATAATTCAGAACCTAAAACTATTAAAAAATACTCAAGGAAGTCTCACACCCCATTATTCCTTTCATTCTTTTCCTAACCACCTATATAATTTCTGATTTGTACTCATTTTCTTTTACAAGTATGCATATGTAACATAACATCTTTATATATGCAATTAATATATAATCTTTAGTATGTTTCTTTCACAGAAAGGTATAGAACACAGAAATAAGCATTGCTAATTTGACCTCCTGCCTTACCGAGGCATTCTGAAAACCTTTTTCTTTAATGGGGTACACCCATTTATATTTATTGATAGGAAATATATATGTTTTATTAACTGTTGTATTAATTTGCAGAATTTCCTATGTGGTTATTTTCTTTGTCTTTTTGAAAAAAATTTTGGTATTCAGGGCAGTTTGCATTTTTGTTCCTTTATAATAATAGCATATATAATGCCCTTAGTTACCTTTTTGTAACACTGTGACATAAAGGACCAGTGAGACTCTCCAGTAGTGTAGTAGAGAAATGGCATTCTAAGCCTGGTGATATCTCCTGGTCCATTTGAAGTTTCTTCACAGTAAATGACTCAGCTGTTTTCCCTGCTACCCCCAACCTCCATTCACCTGTGTATAATAAAATTTTTACTAAATTAAAGAATAATAATCATCACATATTTCATATTTTCTAATTGAGATTAAATAATTGGGATAAGCAGGGCTTCCCTGGTGGCGCAGTGGTTGACAGTCCGCCTGCTGATGCAGGGGACACGGGTTCGTGCCCCGGTCCGGGAAGATCCCACATGCCGCAGAGCGGCTGGGCTCGTGAGCCATGGCTGCTGAGCCTGCACTTCCGGAGCCTGTGCTCCGCAACGGGAGAGGCCACAACAGTGAGAGGCCCGCATACCGCAAAAACAAAAAAAATAAAAAAAAAATAATAATAATTGGGTTAAGCAGAATAAAGAAAAGGAGAGTAAAGCTATAGAAGGTTAGATGCTCACTCAAGAAACTGTTATTGGGAATATATGTTGGTTTTATAGCTTTTATAAGCACTTTGGACAGATTATGAAAAAGTCTCCAACCTTGTTCCCTGGTAGTGGAACTAAGAGCTGAATCCTTGTAGAATGCCTGCAGAGTTTGTGTTATTGACTGGCTAAGTGTCCTTGGGTAACTTAACCTGTGGGCCTCAGTTTTCTGATGTAATGATACTTTAAGAAATTGTTACGGAGTTTAGAAGTGGTGTATAACAATTGTATTTAATATGATAACTGGAATATTGGGAGTTTTATTGTATGGTAGGTGATGTTATTTATTTGTTGGTGCTTTTTGATAGCTTTATAATTATGATCAGAGGAAAAGAGATTTTAAAAAATTCAACATCTGGGCATTGATATATGTTTATATTGTTCTAATATACACTAAATGATTTTGTACAGGTACGAACATGTATATGTTATTTGTCTTATTTATGAGGAAATTAAATGTATTTTGTTAAATAAAAAAGTTTTAGTTTTTCTACGGCTTTGTTTTAAGTACAGTACATTGATTTTATGTTTTCAATCCATCATTGCTCTTTCATTTTTTTTTCAGTTCACAGTGGGAAAAGCTACAGAAAGATGACACAGATCCAGGACAACTGAAAGGTATCAAAGGAAGTGTTGAGACAATTACCAGAGACACTTCTTTAATTGATTACTAATAATCAAGATATTAAGTTAACACTAAAGATAGCATCAGTCAGTAGTGTTATAAAAGATCATTTGCAAGCTACCGTGATTTTTTTTTTTCCTGCACCACGCAGCTTGCAGGATCTTAGTTCCCCGACCAGGGATTGAACCTGGGCCCCAGCAGTGAAAGCATCAAGTTCTAACCACTGGACCACCAGGGAATTCCCTACCATGATATTTTAATTAATGATTTTCTTTTAAGCAACACACCAATGTAATAGGAAGAAATGAAGTTTGAATACCAGTTTCTACATGTTGGGTTATATCATGTGAAAACCAAGCAGTTTATATTTCTTTAAATGCTTGTGTTAAAACAATCAATTGTATACCTAATTTTATCTCAGTATATATGTATTTCATGAGTTATATAACAAAATTCAATTTTATGTTAATGTAGTTTGGGGGATGCATTTCATTTGGTTACATTTTGAAAGTTTTGTGCTTTTGTTTTCTTTAAAGAAACTATTACTTTGGGTTTATCCCAACAGAACTACAGTTGACCCTTGAACAACACAGATTTGAATTGCATGGGTCCACTTATACACGGATTTTTTTTCAATAAATATATTGGAAAATGTTTTGGAGATACACAACAATTTGAAAAAACTGGCAGACGAACTGCATAGCCTAGAAATATCAGAAAAATTAAGAAAAAGTTAGGTATGCCATGAATGCATAATATATATGTAGGTATACATATAACATACAAAATATGTGTTAATTGACTGTTATCAGTAGGCTTCCAGTCAACAGTAGGCTATTACTAGTTAAGTTTTTTGGGAGTCAAAAGTTATATGCAGATTTTCTACTGTGGAGGAGAGGGGTGTCTGTGCCCCTAACATTCCCCCACCCCGTATGGGTCAACTTTACTTTTACTTTAAAAAAAGTAAAGCAACCATCTAAAATACTCTTATTTAAAAGTTGGGTCAGTAGCCAGTTAGTTGGGTCAGTGGGGGAAGTGGTATGAAATGAAGTGGTATTGAGATTCCATTTCGGTTTTTATTTTTAACTTTTATTTATTTATTTTTAAAGATTTATTTATTGTTTATTTTATTTATTTTTGGCAGTGCCAGGAATTAGTTGTGGAATGCGGGATCTTCATTGAGGCATGCGGGATCTTTCAGTGCGCGGGCTCCTCTCTAGTTGTGGCGCTTGGGTTCCAGAGTGCATGGGCTCTGTAGTTTGTGGCACGCAGGCTCTCTAGTTGAGGCGCTCAAGCTCAGTAGTTGTGGTGCGCAGGCTAGTTGCCCTGCGGTATGTGGGATCTTAGTTCCCTGACCAGGGAACGAACCTGTTTCCCCTGCATTGTAAGGTGGATTCTTCACCACTGGACCACTAGGGAAGTCCCTGTTTTGGTTTTTAAATGCTTGAAGTACCATACAAGTGATTTTCAGTTGTGTGTTGTAATGGAAAGAAATAGATACTAGAGTTTAAAAAAAATCTGCAGTAATTTGCTCTGCTGCCTATGTGGCCTTGAGCCCAACTCAGTGTCTTTATCTAAAATGGAAAGAATATCTACTTTTAAGTTACTGCAGAGATTCAGAGATGCTTAAAGAAAGCACCTAGCACATTATGTAATCATTACGTAAACACCTTACACATACTAGATATTTCAGTAAATATCATTCCTTCTTCCCTTCCCATAAAAATCATTGCTGCTTGACTGACTCTGTTGTTTTATTTATCCATTCATTCAGTTATTTGTACAAGGTACTGTAGGGATACAAAAAAACATTAGACTTGGCTCCTTCAGTGAACACTGTAGCTTAGTAAGAAATATCACTTATGTTTAATTAATTCTTTATATAAGGTATAAATTTATGTGGATCGTAAGTAAGGTACACGAAGTAGGAATTCACAGTAGAGACAAATTTTCTCTTTTGGTGTGGTAGGGGAGCATCAGGGAAGGTTTAATGGAGAGTGTGGCTTTGAAGGGCAGGACTTTAGAAGAGGCGGAGCCAAACAAAACTAACAGAATGAGCAGAGCATATCATTAACAATAATGTTTTCCCCACCACCGTCATTATCATGGCACTTTAAGCTCAGGGCACTTTAAAATCTTTTGACTAGAGGGTACCATATGGAAGTCAAAAGATAAGTGAGAAAAGGTAAGAGATACTTAAAATCTAATGGTAGCCCGTTATATACCTTCATAAAAGTATTTTGTTATCTAGGTCTCTCTGCATATACTCACGTGGAACTTCCATATTACTCTAAGTTTATTCTCATTGCTGCATACCTCGCTTCTTATAATCCAGCAAGAACTGACAAAAGGTTTTTCCTTAAGGTAATCATTATTTCTTTTTCACTTTATTTTTGCAGATCTAGGGAATATTTTGAAATTCCTCAACACCTGTAAATTTGTAAGGGATAGAGATTAGAATAAGAGATTGCTAAATATGTATTTAGGACTCATTCTTTACAGATTTTGTTTGTTTATTTTCCTTTAATCATTTATTCTTTATTTCTCACTTTACCTTTGCCAGTCAACAGTGTTATTTGAGAACTTTCTTTAGGATATTGGGGGTGAGTGAGTGCCACTTTTGGGGTGGGGACAGTCTTGGAGCAGACAGGCTAAAAAAGAGGGGTGGTATTAGTGTCTAGTAAGCATGATATGATAAACAACTTGCAGGGAAGTGTTGAGGAAAGAAGGCTTCATGGAGGGGGTAGCATTGCTTGCTGAATTTTGAAAGACAAATTAGTCAGAAAATGACAGCAAAAAACAATATTCCTGAAATGAATGTTGATAAGAAAATCTAGAGGCCCTCAGAACTTTATCCATCAGTGGAGCATTCCTCACACTTAAACTTCCCAAAAGGGTTTCTTTAGGATGCGTGAGCCATTACCTCAATCACCTTCCACCTAAGCAAACACCAGCTCTCCTCCAGAGTGAACTCAGGTGCTCTGTGTGGTGTTCTCCCTATAACACTCACTCTCTTACCAAGGCATTATGTCAAGTGGGTGAAAGTTATCCTTGGAAACAGATATATTTTGCTACACATCCTGAGCAAGTCCAATTACAAGCTGATTAATTAAAAAAATTCAAACTTAACTTTTCTGTTTCAAGAGCTTAGCTGTTTTTCCCAACTCCCCAAGCTTTTGTTTACATTGGTTTCTCCATCTAGAATTCCTTCCTCTCCAATCTCTACATGCTTAAATTCCACCTGTTCTTTTTTTTTCCCCCTTTAATCATTTATTTTTGACTTCTCACTTTAAGATCACAGCCTGAATGGGTGAAGTAGGTAGTTTCACAGAAGAGTTCAGGTATACCTTAGGTAATAATTCTACATTTAAAAAAATTTAACTAAGGTTTTGTTAAAAATATGAGAGATGGGAATGATTTTAAGGGTAGTAACTCCTTTATTGTTCTGAAGCTCCTACTATAGTATCATGTACTCCATACATCATTATCCAGAACATTCAGGAGACTCTCTGCATGTATATTAGTTGGAGAAATCTCATTTTAGAATTTCTTCTTGAAAACAAATAATATGCAGTTTGATTTATTATTAAATATAATACATTTTTGTCTGTGTATGTTTTGCCTATCTCTACCACTAGTCTTTGGTTTCAAGAGGGCAAGGACTGCATCTCTATATTTTCCCTACTATTGAATCCCAAGTGCTTAACTAAATGCTCTCAATTTTATGCGAATTGACAGCCTGCCTTACAGAATGAATTGAAAACCCGTTTATCTTTGGAAGTTTTGTTTTTATAGAAATAAATGTGCTGTAATAAATCAATATAAGTTCTTTTAGGAAATATCACTTATTTTGAAACCTCTTTCTTTACATGCACAAGTAATCCTGTATACAATCAAAATTGATTTAAAAAGCCTAAAATATGTTGGTATTTTAAGGTGATGTTTTAGATGATAAATAGAATAAAATAAAAAAGCCTAAGATACATAAGTTACTCTTATGTGTGTCATGTTTTAAACAAATTATGCTTTCTGGTTTTGTGGAATACTATCTTTCATCTTAAAAATTATTTTGCTTAATTGCAGCATCATGGGAAAATCAAGAAAACCAACTTTCTAAAGAAACACGAAAAGGTATTTATGTTGTAATTTCTTTAATGGGAAAAACTTACAAATTTAGAATATTATAGGAAGTTGATAAATGCATAATTGTATGCATTTACATAGTCATTTGGATGTAAGAAGTTACTTGTATTGATATGGTACCATCATAATGCTGTAGTAGTATTTTGTTATGTTGGATACAGTGATTGGGGAGGCACAATTCAGGTGAGCTGGTTCTAGAGATAAAAGGGAGTTCACAAAATTTTTCTAGTGAATTAATAGATGAAAAAGGTCACCCTGGAATTTTTAATTAAATATAGCTTAGTTTCCTCCTTTCCCCTTTGCAACACCACAAAGATGGCATTGAAGAAATTAAAAAGGTTAAACTAATAAGGACTAAGCAGATGAGAGATCTGTAAAATTTGGAATTGACTAGTAGATAGATATGTCGGTGACTGAGCACATCAGAGAAGGCTGAAACGTAACCCCCAAAAGAAGCTGATTTGAGCCAAGGAATCTGGAAAAACTTAGGAATTAGAAGCACTAAGCAACTTTGAAGGTAGGGGTGTGGGGCAAGTTGAAATTTCCAAAAGGAGCATTTAGACTGTTAAGCTCTCTTGTACATCTTAACCACTGCGGTTTCTCCTGGCAGAAGATAGAGAAGTTAGAACTGTAAACTGCACTATAGAAGCTGTGAGTTTTGCTTCTCACTCTCATTGTTAAAAGCAGTTTTGCTCAGTATACACTTCTGAATTGAGGACATTATTTTACTGTCTTCTGGCTTTATTACTGCTAAAAAAAAAACTGCTGTGAGTCTCTTATTCCTGTGTTATTCCTCTGTTTTCTCTGGCTGCTTTCAAGTTCTCTTCTCCTTTTACTTTAGTCTTCTTACAGTTTCTCTGTAGTGTATCTGGGATTGAATTTCTTTTTACTTGGCGTTAGTTTTGCTTCCTAAATTTGAATAATGATGCCTTTATTTAATTCTGGTTAATTCTCAGTCATTAACTTTTCAAATATTGCCTCTCCTCCATTCTTTCTGACATGTTTTCCTGAGACACTGGTTAGGCTTATGATAGACCTTTTCACTCTACCATCTGTGTTTTTTAAGTCTTTATATTCTTCATTCCCTTTCATCTCTGTGTGCTATATTCTGGGTAATTTCTTCAGTTCTCTGTTCTTATTTTCTCTTCACCTTTGTCTGATCTGCTATTTACATCAATTTTGTAATTTCAGTAATGTTATGTGTAATCTTCAGAAGTTTTACTGGTTCATTTCAAGTCTATTTGATCACTTTAATATTTTTCCTATTCATATTTTTCTTTAACATAAAAAAACTATTTAATATTCTGTGTCTTATATTTCAGTGTTAGAAGTCCTTGTTAGTCTAATTCCACGTTTTCTATTTTTGCTGATTTGGGCACATAATGTCCTGTTTCCTGCACATTTTATTATTTTTAATTGTTGGCTGAACTTAATCTTTTAATTTTTGAGGCCTGAGATTTGTTGCTTTGAAAGGTTTTACACGTACTTCTCTGCAAGCACTTGTGAACACTGGTAACCTGGGATCATTTGAAATTCAGTTCTCAGCCTGGGGACTTGCAGACCACAAAGCTATTGTGAATTCTGCCCCCACATCAGCATTAGCTCTGGCTTCTAGTTAAAAGTCTCAGGGAAGGCTTTTTTCTCCCATTCACACAGAGCTAGAGTTTGGCAGGCAGATTTCCTCACCAAATCCATTTGCTTGGCATGGAAAGACTTTTCTAGTATGCCCTTTCACTGAGACATCTCTGATTAGGCTCTCCACTATAGGCAGATCATTGATTTTGTACCCTCTTTCGTATGTATGTAGCTGCTTTGGGTCATAAAGGATGGGTAGGAGGAGAGAGTACTTCTGGCTGAGGTAGGGAGGGAAGGATGTGTAGTAGGGCTTGCATTTTGAGTGGGCACTCAGGAATATGCAAAGATGGGAGGAGAAGACATTTTAGTTGAGGAAATGATTTGAGCCAAGAAACAGAGGTAAGATAGTATAGGGTATATACAAGAAATAATGAAATTGGCTGGAGCGTATGGTGAGTTTCAGAGAAAAATCAATTGAGGCCAAACTGTCGAGGAATTTCCTTACTCACCAGTTAAGGTAAGAAAGCCCATCTCTTCACCTCTGTTATCTTGGCACTTGGTGGTAATTGGTGGGTGTTTATTGCACAAATGAATAAATTGAATGAATGAAAGAAGGAAACCAAAGAATGAACATAAAGCTAAAAATTTTAGGCCTTATTCTTTAGACAGAGAAAATTATTTAAGAATGTTGAAGAGGGAGATATATTAGTGCTGATCAGTGAGGACTGTGAAAGAGCTGGCACGTTAGACCATCCTTGTGGAATGAGTGGATTTGTACAAGTCTAGGAAGACAAGTCTTGACAGAGGCAACCATATGAGCAAAGACACTGTGAAGTTGTCTTTAGTCCTAGGTGAGCTCTAGTTCTTCTGATGTTATTCTTATAGATTTGACTTTTGTGTTAGCCTCTTTTGTCTTTGGTTCATGTCATTTTAAAATCTGAGCTTAGTTACTAAAATCTGTGTACGCTTAGTAGTTTCTTTGTATTTTTGTTCCTTCTCTTTTTGAAATCTTATTGAATGCTTACTCTATGCCATGTACTCTGCTAGATGCTATGGACGTAGTGGAGAACAAAATAACCATTGTCTCTGCTCTCATGAAGCTCTCAATTAGGGCATCAAACATTAAAAGCAAACCACACGAATAATAATCATAACAGTTGTTTTAAATCTGTTATGTATCTTCAGTTGATAATTCTTTTTCTCTGTATATCCTCAGTTGACACTCATTTTTTAAGATTTTGCTTTTCAATTCACCTAATGCATGTATGTGATACCAGATTATCTGCCACTTAGTTTATGTGAAAAAGCATTTTTCCTCTCCTCACTCATAGTCCCATTCCCCACAGTTAAACTTCTTTTAATTGTTCCTAGTTTTTCTGGTATAAATATCTATAACTCTAAGTTTATTTTCCCATCTCTGTTTTTCTTGGTTTGGCTTGATACCAGTTTTCATTCCGTTTTATCTCATTTATTTGGTTTCTTTTTTCGCTTATTTCTTCCATTCGTACAGACTTTCATTTTGTCTAATAAGCTATAGCGAATCTAGTGAGGTATTTCTCACACTTTGGCTTTCTCTCTAGGTGGGAAGCCAGTTTGCATTTATAGCATACAGAATCAGTTCTGTGAAGAAGATAAATGTCATATGCCCTCCATGGCACTAGAACACTTTAATTTTAAATTGGAAATGTGTTTTCTAATCACAAAATAAAAAGTGAAAATCAGAAAAGTGTCAGCAGCATTTCACAGTGTGATTCTCAGCCTGAATTGCCTCCCACTTTATTCCCAACACTTCAGGAATTTGGTAATTTTTACTAACCTCAATTCATTTCTAAGTGTTAATGAGGACAGGAACACCAGTTCCATTTAGATAGCTCAACATTTACCTTTATTTTTTTCTTTCTTCCCTCTAATACAATTTCCTTCATTATCCTTTCATCCATTCGTTTATTTAACTAACAATCCCAAGTGCTAGGGATGAAAAAGGTAAATAAAACATCTCCTGTTTTCAAGGCATTTGTGTAGAAAAGAAAATACATATAAACAAGTATATCATGATGATGATAATAAAAGCTATTGAGCAGTATAAGCCAAACATTGTTAAGCTCCCCATATGATCTTACTTAATTCTCACAATGACCTAATAAATGTAGTTGCTATCATTGTCCTTATTTTCTAGATGAGGAAACTGAATATTAAAGAGAAATTTAGTAACTTGCCCAAGAATACATAGTTAATGTGGTAGAACCAGCATCCAATTCCAGGACTTCTGAATCCAAAGCCTACCTTGATGTTTAACCACTGTTCTTGAACTCATACACCTGATAATGATTAGTATCTAGGATTTTTAAAGCTCATACAAACTAATAAGAAGAAAGCAAAAATTCAGTAGATAAATGGATAAAACGATACAAAAAGGAACTGGAAATGTCTAACAAATGTAACATGATTATCACCCTCATTCACTAATGAGAGAAATGCAACTTTAAACAACACTGAGGTATTATTTTACACTCTAAGGTTGGCAAAACTAAAAAAATGTCTGATGATTCCAAGTGTTGGTGATAATATGGAAGAATAAGAGGCTGCGTGTTCTGCAGGTTGGTCATACCTAATAAAGTTAATATGTGAACGTGTACTTTACATTGTTCAGGATAGGCTGGACAGTGGTGTAGTGAAAAACAAACTCCCTAACCCTCAGTGGCTTAACATAAAAGTTATGTATTGCTCATATGTGTATATATATATATATTGCTCATGACACAGTTGGATATGAGTTATGTGGGCCTTTTTTATGGTGGTATAGTGATGTCAAGTGGAACATGGTGGCCTCTTAAGTTGTCACCAAAGGTAAAGAAGAGTAAAGGATCCAGTGGTTTGAAAGGCCAGGTTTGGTAGTAGCTCACATCGCTGCCACCCATATTCTGTTGGCCAGAACTCAATCAGATGGCGTCCATCTAACTGCAGGAGAGACTGAGACATGTAGTCTTCCTATGTGCCCAAGAAGAAGCAGTGTTGATGAACACATAGCATTCTCTGCCCCCTACTTTAATCGAGCATTCCCACAGAGAAGTTCGCATTCCCACAGAGAAGTTCACATGTGTGCAAGGAGAAATGCACACAGTTGGCCATCACAGTATTCTTTGTGATGAATTATGGGGATTAATTTTTTAGGGTAGACTGATCTGTCATGAAATGGAATTCTGTAGGGTAATTTAAAAATGGACTAGAGCTACATGTATCAAAATGAATAAATCTCAAAAACAATGTTGAAGGAAAAAAGCAGTTTGGTAGAGTGCTATGTCCAAAATGATATCATTTATTTGAGATATTAGATTATGCAGACAACGCTGTATATTGTTTATGGACACATATATAGCAGTAGTAGTTTAAAAATTGTCATGAAAATGATAAAAACACCAGATTCTGGATGGTGGTTCCCTCTAGGGAGGGAAGGGGAGAGTGGTATGTGGGAGGGATGCAAGGGGGCTTCAGTTTGTAATGTGATCTAATGCTTTTTTTTGTACAAATTGCATAATGTTTGGATGTGATAAAAGTGGGTGGTTGCATTGGTATTTATGAATCTCTTTTCTAAATGTTTGAAATATTTAATAAGAAAAGCATATAAACTTTGAGACCTGGAAAATGATTTCTAAACTATGTTTTAGATATAAATAGCTGAGGTAAATACTTCATTTTGTAATTCTGAGTAGGTTTTTTTCTTACTTACAGTCATTCTTTTAAAGAAATAGTTATTCCCATGCTTGTAAATAAAGCTTCTTATTTTATTTGCCCTTGCTCATATAGAGTACTTAAATTATTACATTGCTACTAAAATTATCTAATAGAATTATCTAATTATCTATAGACCCTTGAGCACTGCAGTTTTCTAATGACAAGTAATTGTACCATTGACTTCGTAGACAAGTATGAACATTTTACAATCTTAAAAATTTTTAATAAATTTTACATTGTTTCTGACTGACAGCTTATTCACATACTATGAAACACTGCATTCATTTTCTAAGCTAGTATTTACTATAACTGATCTTTTTAGAACTATTAATGTTGAACAAATACATTTTTCAGGCAGTGGCACAAAGAGGAATGGTGAGGAGTTAGTAGTAAGTTCTAGTCTAGGGGTTAGGGCCTAGACCCTTGTTTTGGTTGTACACTGTCTTGACAAATGACTTGGCTAAGTCACTTAACATCTGGTTACAACAGCAAAATAGGGGTGATGTTCGGGCCTAGACTGGGTAACTTGTGAGTCCTTTAATATTTGTTGATGTAAATCAGAACATCTTGAAGAAAATGTTGAAAGATAAATCATGATCATATCAGGTAAAGTTTTAGGGATTGCAAGTTAGTTTTATTAGCCTATTTGGGGAACTATATACAATGTAAATATGTTGTTATTGGAATTTATAGTACAGAAAGTGAGTGTTCTGCTGTAAGAAGAAAATCCATGATCTTTTTTTCTTATAGACAAGCAATCATCTCCTCGGACCAAAACCGTTTCCACTAGACAGATTATTAGCAATATTATATAGTATTGTGGATAGCAGAGTTGCTCCAACAGCAAATATCTTCTCCCAGGTAATGTTAATGATCGGTTATTATGTATCATCTTTACCTTTATGGAATTCTTCAGGTAATTTGATCAGTAGAGTTCCAGGCATTTAGATTTTTGGTCAGCATATGTTACTAATTTAACTATATAATGAACAACGTCCTTGGTAAGTAATTGAAATTCCAAATATGCAATTTTCGAGGGTGTTACTGAATTGCATATATTTAAAGGTATAATTTGATGATAGAAACAACTTGTTGTTTCTGGTCTTTTTCTTTTCTCAATAAAGGAATTTTTAAATGATTATAATTATCTTGCTGATTAAATAAAAAAGTGGCTTCATGATTAAATTGATGAATTATAATATAGAAATATAATTTAATGAAAAAATTTAGAAATGTATTTATAAGAAAATAATCCATAATATTCTTATTCCTCATATATATACTTTGCAGGTTGACAGTATGCATTTTTTAAAAAATGATGTATTTTCCAAAATGATTAAGTTCTTAAAATTTTCACTAGAGGGCAGCAGTAGCATAAAAATAGGAAATAAGACATTTATAAAGTAGCTAAGGTTCTTTTTTTAGGTGACATTTAAGAAAAACCTATTTGTTAAAAATGCAGTTACAGTAGATTTCTTAAATGGTCCAGAAAAACAGCACTTAGCACATGGTATGAATGGATAGAAGAAAAACCAAATGATGTAACTAGTATTTATTGAAAAGCAGTCACCTCAGATGTTTCAGTGAGCATTTTATTTTATGTATATGTTTTTAGGTTGAAAAACATGTAAATAATAGCATTTACATTTTAATTCACTTCAAATAAATTTGGTTCCTGAATGGGTATTAGACTTTGTAATCTAATGCGTGATAGTAACTTTTGATTCTTCATTTAAAGAAGTCTTTGGGGACCAAAAATAGCTGTGTTCTCAGTGTGCTCGACATTAAAGTTAGATAATTTTTTATGTAAGTCAACTTTATAGAAAATTGTGTCTACATTTATTACATTTTTGAAGAAGGGTAGTCTAGTGAGTTATTAGGTTACGTAAATAACTAGCTAGATGAGTAGGTGGATGGTAGCCCTAATGCTGATAGTTTTAAAAATCTAATTCAGTTTTAATCTGTATTACAGGGATTTTTTTGCCGTGTGTGTGTGTGTATGCATGTGTATATACATAGTTAAATGCTTTTGTCTGAAATTAATTTTTAGTCAAACTGTACATTTTATTAGTAGCTTTCTACATATAACATGAGGTTTTTGTTTTGTTTTTGCTGTTGCAATAACTGAAATAGACATCAGGTATTATGATCTTTATTGTAAGGAATTGAGCCTCAGAGAGATTAAGTGATTTTCCCACCATGACAAAATGAGTAAATCTTTGAGAATTAAAGCCTAGGGAAGTGAAGGAGACAGTGCTTCTAAACAGAGCAGAAAGGTGTTTGTATCACATGTGATTAATATTTCTTGGGTCCCCAAAAATTATGTTTGTGGGAGACACAAAGAAGGATAATAAATGTGCATTTCTTTCTTCCAGAGAGCTTATAATTTATTCTGGGAGGGGGATAAAAAAACATGTACATAGAAGTAATATTGTAAGGCTGTAAGTGAATGCTAGATAGTGCTGCTGAGAAGTTTAGAGTAGAAAGAGATCACTTTTGGATTGGACAAGAGGAGAGAACTTGAAGGTATCACAGGAAAGGTGAAAAATGGGGCCGGGCTATAGAGAATCAGTAGGATTTTTTTCTTTAAATGTTTCTAATTTATATACGACATGTTCGTTGTACAAAAATGAGTAAATAAAAAAGGAAAAATAATAGTAAAATTAGCTGACATCTTGTTTCCAATGGATAGAATTTATAGAGCTCTAAGAGGGAGGATAATATGACCAAAGGTGTGGGACTAGGAAAAAAAGCAAGACACAGTTGTGAAGTGTCACACCAGATTAGTTGAAAGTAAGCGGGGTTATACTGTAGCAGTAGTAGCAGTCATTGTAGTTCTGATCCAGTACTAATACTGCCACCACCACACGTCACACCTTACATATGGTACCTAACATTGGTAGAGCATTTCCTAGCAGCAGGTCTAGGTTTATAGGGATGGACAATCAAAAATAATGATAGGCTGCTGATTTAGAGATCTACTAGCTACTCTGAGGCTTTGATTATAGATGAACAATGTCACCAGTCTTTGTTTTCAATAATGCCTATAATGTTGTAATTAAACAATTTAGCCCCAAAAGTATCTTAATTTTTAATGAAGCTAAATTCTTTTCAGCGTTAACAACCTCAGTCTTTTTATTCTTTATCTCTTCTAACTAGCAGTAATCAAAATAAATTTTGTATATTTAAAACACTGCTTTAAATGAACTTATGTTTATTTGATGAGAAATCATTTAGGACTTGATCTCAGTGATTTCATTTGGGACACAGGTGGGGCCGGGGGGCGGTACAAAGGGATAGTTACAGTCATCCCTCCATATTCGTAGGTTCTGTATCCACAGATTCAACCAACCACAGATTGAAAATATTCAGGAAAAAAAAATCCAGAAAGTTCAGAAAAGCAAAACTTGAATTTGCCTCACTGGCAACTATTTACATAGAATTTACAACTATTTACATAGCATTTACATTGTAGTAGGTAGTATAGGTAATCTAGAGAAGGTTTAAGTGTATGGGAGGATGTGCATAGGTTATGTGCAAATACTATGCTGTTTTATATAAGGGACTTGAGCATCCTTGGGTTTTGGTATGGAGGCGTGGTGGGTGGTATCCTGGAACCAATCCCCAGCAGTTACTGAGGGGTGACTGTATAACTAGCCCTAGGAAGTTTACCTTCACTTTTGTTTGGTCAGTAGAGTACCAAAGAAAATCAGATAACATATACCATGTTTAAAAACAAAATGTGGCAGAAATTGCATCCAAAAGAAAGGTATTTATCCCACGTGCCTTATATTTTTTGTTCCCATTATCTCTTAGTGACGTTTTCTATTTTTCTCCTTTTATTTATCCATCAAAACTGTACTCTTGCCCATAGGAATGACAATTTGTATTTAACCTGTACACACTTAATTTTTTAAGTGCAAAACAAGAATATGACCACATTTGTATTGGAAGTACTTGATATGAACACTAGATGGCAATATTGTTGCATTCTAGCTTTAAAATGAGCAGGAAAACCTAGCTTTGCTTGTTAATATTGTCTTTGATATTTAGAGAGAGCTGTTTGTTAATTTAACACATTAGTTTATTTGCAAAACAAATTTGCCTGAAGATATTTAATGTTATATACGCACGCTCACACTTTTACACTTTCATGAAAATGTAAATAAAATTGGTAAGGAACTGTTTTGCATGAATATTTTCCACCTGGAGCCAAATTGCTTTTTATTGGTTATAATATGTCTATATGAGATGGTAAAGTATTATTTTTCTATTCATTTTGTCTAACTGCAACTGTTTTAAGGATTTGCTTTACAGTAATGTGTTATTTTATAGCTTCATTTCAGTTACATAATTATGTATAATTTTTCACATATAGTAAATTGATTAAATGTGGTATATACATTCAAAATCCTTTTGAAGCAAAATTTTATTTCCATCACATTCATTTAAATCTGTTTAAATCTATTCTGTCATGAAGTTATAAAAATAGTAGCTTAAGGAATCTCTAATCTTATTAAAAGTCCAATTGAGAATAATAGTCAAATTCATAATAGTTGAGTAATAGTAGTGTATTGTAGTTGGCATTCTTCTCAATTTCTTTATTCTTTACTAAATTTTAGATAAAATTCGACTCATTAACTTTTTAGTCTCATAAAAAAGTAAAGGAATAATAGCACATTTAACATTTTATAATAGGTTAATGCTCAAATTTATTGAACTGAAATATAGTTTTTAAATTTTTCTTAGACCTTTAAGATAATTTCATCTTATCCAAATCCTTATACAATTTTACATTCATGATCATGGGTCATTTTAAAAAATTCATTCAAATAAAATAAATGTAGCCTTTCTATATATACCTAAACTTCATGAATGAGGAATCATTAATTCTGGTGTTTTCATTCTTTTCTCCTGTCAGCACGAATAGAATGTAAATAGAATACCATTTATTTATAAGTGGTAGAATATAAATAGAATACCATTTATTTATAAGCAAGAAATGGTAATTTGTGTAGGTATTACCTTCAAAAGTTAGTTATGAGATACATTTTTGAAGACCATTTATTATCTTTAAAAGATATTGAATTGCCTTTTTTTCAAAAGTATATTAAAACCAGGTTATGCTTTTAATTTATCTTTTTTTGTCTTGAAGAAAAATGATAAATTGTTGGGAAACTTTTGAATTGTCTATTTCATTGTTTTGATATTTCTGTATCTTCTCTTATTCAACCTGGCCTACCCCCTCCATACTCTTGTAGTTAGGTGAAGGCAGTAGGAGAACAGTTCTTTAAGATTGTCAGATATATCATTTATTTTAAAATATTGGGACTTCCCTGGTAGCGCAGTGGTTAAGAATCCGCCTGCCAATGCAGGGGACATGGGTTCAAGCCCCGGTCCAGGAGGATCCCACATGCCACGGAGCAGCTAAGCCCGTGCACCTAGAGACCGTGCTCCGCAATGAGAAACCACAGCAATGAGAAGCCCACGCACCGCAACGGAGAGTAGCCCCCACTCGCTGCAACTAGAGAAAGCCCGCGCACAGTAACGAAGACCCAACGCAGCCAAAAATAAGTAAATAAATAAAATAAAATAAAAATAAAATAAAATGAAATATTAAGCCATATTGCTGTATATTTTCCCAGAGGATAAAATTGCTGAAGAGTTTATTTCTGAAATTATTGGTACAGGTTTCTAAAGTGACTTTTAAAAGGAAAATTATCTTTAAAAAGTTAAGGACATTCAATTACACATATACTTATATCACATATTATTATTGATTTTATTTGATCAGTTAGCATTTTGAGAAATTACTTTTGAAGGTAATTCACTGTAATTCTACAGTTTGGGAGGTTTAAAATAATAAGTTCTTTTTTATTAATTGTAAGAAACAGTGCACTCTGAATTAATTTCAAGAAACAAGTGAAAAATGAGAAAAGGAGCATAGTTCTTTAGTTCTGTGTACCAAATTGACAAGTTGTATTTTTCAGTAATATTTAATTTCTGAATCGTTTCCTATTTAGTTGTGCATAATTTAATAAGAAAAAAATTTAAGTTAAAATGTCCTTTTAAATTTATTTTCAAGAGTATAAATAAGCATTATGGAGCAAAGTGTAGTAATATATATATTTTTTCAAAAATACACATTTCTATTTTCTTTTGAACTCACATCATGATACTATATATTAGAATATATTTGGACTTAGTTTGTTATATCAGTTTAATTTTTTAGTCATAAATCAACTTGATCTTTTCCCACAAGTGTTGCATTAATTGTAATAGCATTTAGTTAACCTTATGCTTTTTGCTCTTTTAAGTGTTTATGGTAAGGATATATTTAAACTAATTATTTTGGGTTTTTTAAATAATTTTATTTGTTTGTTTGGCTGGTTGTGTTGGGTCTTTGTTACTGCACGCGGGCTTTCTCTAGTTGCGGCGAGCAGAGGCTACTCTTCATTGTGGTGCGCGGGCTTCTCATTGCGGTGGCTTCTCGTTGCGGAGCACGGGCCCTAGAGTGTGCGGGCTTTAGTAGTTGTGGCTCGTGGGCTCTAGAGTGCAGGCTCAGTAGTTGTGGCGCATGGGCTTAGGTTCTCCGCAGCATGTGGGATCTTCCCAGACCAGGGCTTGAACCTGTGTCCCCTGCATTGGCAGGTGGATTCTTAACCACTGCGCCACCAGGGAAGCCCTATTTTGGTATTTTTGAAATGAATTTATCATTAATCAGGAGGCAAAATGATTTAGTTATTTTATGTATGGAAGTTTTTGAAGTAGAACGCTTAACCTCTAGTTTACTATAGCTGTAGGAAGATGTTTTTGCTATAAATTTTAGGGCAGGTTACATTTATGTATTCAACCAAAAACAGATTTGGCATTTTTCTTCAGCTATAGGTAGATGTATAGAACATTTATATAATTTTCAGTTTTTTTTAAGGTGAAGGGATTTTGTCCGTATTTATTTAATTAAAAGTGTTTAAATGTAATTTAATTCAAGCTTCAAATTCAGTCAGTATTGATCTTTTTTCCCGTAGTTGGAATTAAAGTTTTCTTTGCTTAAAATTTCATTTAACAGATGTTTATTAAGGGCCTGTTATGTTCCATGCTCTGTGTTATGTAAAGAGAATACAAAAGTCAAGAAAATGCAGTTCTTGCCCTCAAGGACCTTATGGTCAGTCTGTGGCTTCCTCTGCCCTTCATTAGTATTGTGTGCAACTTCCAGATTATACAAGAGTTAAAAAAAAAAAAATTAATTCGTGCTGAAGGAACTAATACCTAAATACTTGAAGTGAAAACTAATACTTAAATTTGTAAAGTGAATATATAAAAATAGGATTTTTCACTTCAGTAGTCCATGATATTTGATAATATAGATATTTAAATGTCTTCTTCCAAGTAAAATAACAAACCTACTTGTTGAAATTTTCATTCTGACATTCCTTGAACTTAGTGTTATGGAGCACAATTGTTTGATGCCTATGTCATAACTAAATTTGGTTAATAATTAAATTATGACATTGGTATCAAACAATCAGTTAAAACTTGAAACTTAAGTTATGGACAATAAGTAGTGTATTATGCATAGCATATTATAAACTAAGTGGCTTTTCTTAAAGTTACATGGCTACATTTCAGATACCTTATGATTAAAAGTTATTATGTCACTCTTTTATATGCAGTATTTCAAACTACTTTTATAGATTTTTAACCAAAAGCACTTTAACCAAATAAACTCATTTTATAGACTTATAAAACATCTTTATCTTAAAAAATTTGTTTGTGTATTATATAAACTATAGTTGTTTGGTTTATATTTTTTTAAAGGTAATTATATTTATCAAATGATAATCACGGAACTTCAGAAATCATAGTTGATGAAATACTATCCTTTGCTTATATTGCTTAGATAAGAATTTGAACCTTGTAAATATGAAACGTAATATCCTAAAATCTAGCTATATAAGATATTCATACGAAGTGATTTAAGTATGAGAATTAGTTTATAGATAATGAAGTTGGTGAACAAAAGGGGCAGTTTTCCTAAAAACAAATTCCCTGGTTACTAGATTATTAGAAAATGTGAAAAGCTCTTCTTTTGCAATTTTTCTGTGTTTCATTTGACTTGTAGCAGCATTCTAGTGTCTCTATAATATACAACTGAAATGCTTGATGCCATTAAGGTAAATTATGTAAATCACAGGAAATATCCGAAATGCTAACGTTTTCTAATAATCTTACTATGTTTTTTTCTTAACGACAACTGAAATTGTGAGGCATTCCATTCCATAGATAGTGCAAGAGCCTTACTTAATGCCTACTTTGCTGAAGAATAGGTCAGCAGGGGTGCTGTTTGATAGAGGCGGGCTCTTCTCTAGCAGGGAAGAACCTTACCATCGTGATGCTGTGTCTCCACTGGTGCAGTAAATTAGATTCTGAAATCTCCTACTACCCTTGGTGTGGATGTATTACCATTCTGCCTCTCAGACCACTCAGTAGTAGGTGTCTATTTCAGGAGACTTTTTAAAAACGGTTTTGTCGTGCTTCATATTTGGAAAGAGTAAAGCTGAACTAAGATTTTCACCAGCTGCACTATTGTTGTAAGGAATACTAAGTATAACCAAGGGTAATAAAAAGCACAAGTATATTTTACTCTGTTGCCCAGGGATAGAATCTTTCTCATTTTCATTTGTAAAAGGACAGTGTTTACCCCTACCTTTCTCCTGTCTTCCCTAAATCTGGTGTTAAATTTCTTCAGTGATTGTATCAGCCCAGCAGTAGGCATGTTTACTGAACTCTAGAGAAATGGAACCATTGCTTAAGGGTGACATGTAAAATACTGCCTAAGGGGTAGATATACTGCATAAATTATGCTTTCAACTGTTGAATAAAATAATATCTTGGAATCTTTTGTAGGCAATATTTTATGACTACCTTTCTAATATACCAAATGTATACCCTTTATTCACAATTTTTGGGGAAAAATGTTGAACACCAATAAATTTTATTTGACTTTGCAAATATTTTGCTGAAAGCACGTACAAAAAAGTTTATATGGGTATGTGCTTATACATGACTATCCAAGTAAATCTGTTAGTACAGAGACTATATAGGCAAATGCATACCTTAGAGCTTTATGACTGGATTGTTTTAATGAGGATAGGAGTTTTAATAAGAACAATTTAGGAGTTAAATGATTTGGAAAAAATCTACATTATGGAAATGTGTGCTACGTTTTAAAATACTCTGTAAAAAGTTGATTAAAAGAAATGTTGATGCTTAACATGGGGTTTCCAATGAGAAGTTGTCCTGATTCCTTGTCATCTCACAACTAATCCGAGTCCTTTGGAGGATATTGGCCTCATCTGCCCATAGTAGACATTTTTCATGAGCTAGTGCTACACCAAGTCCTTGTCCTTTCCCCTAGATGAGAAATTAAGGTCCTTGTTCCCAAGTCACCTCTAGAACCTAAGGTGTTCTCTCACCTTGGCCACTGAATAGTGGTGGAGAGCTGTATTTCCAATAATTAGGAATAAGAAGGGGAACTAGGTTTATCTGGGAGTGTCTTATGTATTCCCTTGGCTTCAAATGCTATGTGTATGCTGATAACTTTTTCTTTTTAATATTTATTTACTGATTTATTCTTTTGGTCATGTTGGGTCTTAGCTGCGGCACGCAGAATCTTTCGTTGCGGTACCCGGGCTCTTTGTTGCGGTGTGTGGGCTTCTCTCTAGTTGTGGCACACTGGCTCCAGAGCGTGCGGGCTCAGTAGTTGCAGTGTGCGGGCATGTGGGATCTTAGTTCCTCGACCAGGGATCGAACCGGCTTTCCCTGCATTGCAAGACCAATTCTTAACCAGTGGACCACCAGGGAAATCCTTTGCTGATAACTTTTGAATTCTGTATTTCTAGTCCTTTTTCTCTATCTCTGGACCCAGATTGCCAACAGAACAATCAGACCTGAATGTGCCATGTTTATCAACACCTGATATATCCAAAACCAAAGTATTCCCTAAACCTTTTCCTGTGATTTTTTTCAGCCTTACCTAAGTTTCAAAACTTGTCATTTACTTGTTCATCCTTTACTAAGCACATACTTCATGGCGTGCACAATGTTAGGTACTAGAAAAACAAAGATAATACAATTTCTAGTTTTTAGTTTAGTTAAATGGAAAAATTGTCTCTGAACCCTCTTTTGTTTTCACTTCACTTAGTTGTTCAACAAGCCCAGTCTGTTTTTCTTCCTAAACACAAA